>NC_069387.1:27152500-27752500 GCF_027475565.1 Acinonyx jubatus | reverse complement strand
GGGGTTCCTCTTGAACCTGGTCAGAAGGGACAGGAGGGACAAGGGCCTGAGCTTGAAAACCCAGAGCCCTGGGAGCCCTTGATGTGTAAAGTTTGGGAAAGGAGGGCTGTCTTCCTGACAGGCCTGACTTATCTACCTGTCTGGCCTCTCAAGACTGTTCTGTCCTAAGGTTAGCTCTTACCTTGAGAGGAAGAGAGGGAAGTGTCCATCTTCCCTCCAGATTCATTCCAGGCCTGGGATCCTCATGCCAGGGCTATAAGAGCTGTGAAGGGTAGTTTTCTAAAGGCCACAGTGATCAGTGCCTCCCTGAGTAAGGACCCACCCCCAAGAGGAGGGGACATATCACAAGCCCTGTGGTACCTGGGAGAAGGCAGCTTCCCCCCCCCCCCCCCCCCCCCGCTCCCCTCCCCAAGCAGGATACATAACAAAAGGGTGAACAGCAGGATCAGTGAGCAGACTCCCTCTATAAAATCCTGTGGCCATCAGTGAGTCCCTGATCTATGACCCACTGCTGGCCTGCTCTCTGAAAACTGGCCGCTGCTCTCCACATCTGCCTGACCCTTTCTGGATCAGACCTCAGTAAACTGTGAACCTCGTTCTCTTGGCTGCTTCTCCCAGGCCTGGTATCCCCGTCCCACATCCCCACACTCCCCGTGTTTTCTGGTTTGACACAGTCTCGAGCCCTGGCTTGGTTATAGCCTGAGGACGACTTTTCCACAAGCAAGCAGGATCTTTCCAGAAGACAAACCCTCCCTTTGCTTCAGTTCCCTGGGAATCAATGCTTTTTCTGAGAACCTTGTGACATGTAAGAGAACATCGGGAAAAACACAGTTGCTACAGGGGGCCTGGGACAGTCTGATTTGGAAACTGGAGATAAATTTTCCCAGACCCCTTACTCAGGGGAACCCCAGAGAGCTGCAGTTATTAGCATTTTGCAGTGACGGGCGGCACACGCTAATGGCCAAAGAAAATAATGCCATTAACACCATAATGATGGAGCAGACAGGACTCCCATTGACTTCAGAGGGACCTGGGCTCTAGGTGACGTTCAAATGCCCTCTGCCTGCCTTCCGTGTTCAACATGTACCCGTTCCAAAGCTGAATCAGCAGTGCGAGCCAATTCTGCAACAAAATGAAGACCTTTGTTATCTTAAATTACTTGTACCATCTAACTCCTTATATAAAGCAAAATGTCTCTTAATAAAATCACCTTGATTTCCATTAGTATGTAGTACATCATCACAGCGATGATTTTATTAGGCCACTAGACCCTCAGAGAGTGTTAAAAGGCTGGCACAAAGGATGTCAATTTAGTAGGGGAAGCTGAGTGTCCAGTTTTCTACCAGAAACTAAAGTCTTGATTCTGGATATCTGAGCAGACATTCATTTTAAATGATGTCTCAAGACCAAATTTGTAGTCAAGATATTCTTTATTATAACCCAAAGTAATATATATATATATTACTTGTATATATATTATACAAGTATATATTATACTTGCAAATATATTATATATTATATATAATATATAATATATTATATAATATATTATATATATTATATAATATATTATATAATATATTATATATTATATAATATATTATATAATATATTATATATTATATAATATATAATATAATATATTATATATATAATATATTATATTTTATATATATTATATTATATATATTATATATTATATTATATATAATATATTATATATTATATATATACATATACATATATATATATATATATATACACACACACATATATACATGTATATATATAACCCCGCCTTCAGAGATAGGCTACTTCTAGCAAAGTATTAGGAAAATAAAATATTTTCAAATCGGGTTTTGCTCCTGTGTTAAAAGTCACAAGTAGGAAGTTTACCTTTTTCAATTTTCTTTGCTCTGTTCCCCATAACGCAGGCCCCATGCATTTTGGATCTGGCCTGCAGTTCTGATGCATGTACGTGACACATTTTCTGGGGCCTTTTAGTACCAGTGTAGCCAGGGGCCCAGGCACTTAGGAAGGTAGGTGGGATGGAGGGAGTGCAAATGCTCTGTTGAGTGCCCTCCAGGGTGGCAGATAATGGCAGTGAGGAAGAGTTGCCTGGGCCTGAGCCCCATTTCTGCCATTAATCGGCTGTGTGACTTTGGGCATATCACTTTAACCTTCCAGCGCCCTGGTCTCCTCGTCTGTAATTGGAGATGGTGGGTAACAGACTGTCTTGAAAGTTGTTTTTGATGATCTATGTATAATACCTGTAAAGCACTTACCTTATGTTACTTACTAGCTAAGTGAACATTCCTTCGTTTCCAGAGCCAGAACATAACATCACACACCCAAGAGAGGAATCCCTGCTGAATTCTGTATCCAGGGGATATCCTTTTATGGCCATGTGGACGCCGAGGAAGACAGAGACATTTCCATTTGGGCATTCTTAACTGAAAGGAAAGATTTTTATTAACCAAAACAGGACTTCGGTAGGCCAAAGATGTAGAGCGGGGACAATTTAGGCTACTCTAAAAGTAGGTTCTTCTGACGAATGAAGGTAGGATTGGCACCTAGCTCACAGAGTGATTGGAGAATGGAATAAAATAACCCATGTGAAGGTGATTAGCACGGTACTTGGCACAAGGGAAGCACTCAAGATATGTTGGCTGTGCCTATGCCAGAAGCTCCTGCACCCGATGTCCTCTCAAAGCTCACCGGACCCCACTGCTGAGGCCCTATTCACAGGTGAGGAATCGGGGAATCTGAGCAATCACACAGGAATTTTTTTTCTTTTCTAATGTTTATTTAACTTGAGAGAGAGAGAGAGAGAGAGAGAGACAGAGCAAGAGCAGGGGAGGGGCAGAGAGAGCTGGAGACACAGAATCCGAAGCAGGCTCCAGGCTCTGAGCTGTCAGCACAGAGCCCGACATGGGGCTCGAACTCACAAACCGTGAGATCATGACCTGAGCTGAAGTTGAACGCTTAACCCACTGAGCCCCCCAGGTGCCTCAACACGAGAATTGTATAGTATGTGCTGGAACCAGGGCTGGAGCCAGGGCAAGGGGGCTCCACGGCGAATGCTTTCTAATATGCCTCTCTGTTCCTCATCTGCGTATTCTGAGAGCCTTGCAGTCCTCCTAACCTGCTCACGAGAGTTGAGCCCTTCAGAGTGCGGTATTTTTACAGGGTGCTCCCCTCAGCCAGCAAGGTGGCCAGCACCCCCCTGAGAGACTCCCACCTCCAGCGGTTCTGTGATGCCATACTGGTGGGCTTGTAGATAAGGCAATCGCCGACGAGGAAGAACTATCCCAAGATGCTACCATGTGTCAATTCTCTACACCCCCAGCCCCTGAAAACACCTCATAACTGGTGGGGGTGGGGGACAAGCTACTCTGCAAAATGTTTTTAAACCCTAATTAGCGGGCTAGCCCTTATTATATGATTGAACCCCATATCACCTCCCAGAGCAGCCCTTGTCTAACACCATTGATTCAGGTTTTAACTTGGAGTTTTTTTCTCCTTTTCCTCACTTGCTGCTGATCTATGGGACACAGTAGCCTCTGGTCATTACTGCGTGGGTCTGCAGTGACCTGTGACGTGGTGTTTCACATTTAAAGTTACTCAAAGGCCTCGATGCACACTATGACCCAGCAACCTGGCCTCTTTGTTTTCTAACCGTACAAACCACCCGAAAAACAGAACAAAACAAAAGGAGGTAAGGCAGGGAAGTCCCTAAAATATCGATACTCAATCTGCCTTTGGATCTTGGAATTGGAGGGAACAAGATGCTGATGAGCATAAAGTTATGGTTCCACGTGCAGGTGGGTTAGTCTTTAAAGGGTCTGACCGGCATGGCCTTGTACTGTCCCATCTATACAGGACTTTTGGATGCATTATTTCATACGACCCTACCCAAACCCTGTGAGGTAGGTAGGACATTTTACAGGTAAGGAAACTGAGCCTGTGAGAGGTTAAGTGACTCGTCCCTGGTTACAGAACACAGCGAGTGCTCGGACTTTTGGCCCAGTGTCCAGCCTGCTCCACCACCCAGCCCCGTCTCCCTGGAGAAAGTGTTACGTGTAGCTGAGCCCGAGTCCTAGCAGCCCCCTCGAGGCGGTGCTTTGAGAGTCTGGGCAGATTATTAGATCAGGATAAGTTGAACAGCTTGATGGGATTTAATTGTTTGGAAGGTAGTCAGCACATTTCCCAACACTAAGGGAGACCGCTGGAGTCTGCTTTTCCCCGATAATGATGCTACCTGATTTTTGGAGAGTGCTTTCACGTTGACGCTTTGTTTACTTGATTCCAGTCCGGGATGTGTGTGAAAGGTTTCATCTTCGTTAACATGTGCAGTAACATACTGGGGGAAAAAATCCCAAGATGATGGGAGATGAACCAAAAGGAGACAGGCAGGACTTCTTTACGCCACCTCCGTCCCCGCTTACCAGTGACCTGCCGGCCAGGTGTGCCCCGTGGGTGCCGCTCCCTCTGCCCATTAGGCACCATCCACTTCCCTGTGTTGCCAGGCGGGCTTTCTGACCTCAGAGGGTGCCTCACGTACTGGCTGCAAAGGTGTTTTACTGACTTAATGTCCATGGAGACTCACTTGAAAGCAAGCTTCTGGGTGAGCCCGAGAGTAGGGGTGGGGCTGCTGGAAACAGGGCTGGGAAGGCACTGCAGGCCTGCAGGGTCCACAGTGGCACGAAGCTTGCATGCCTCCACGGTGGTGGAGGTAGGCGGTCCCCGGGAGAAGAGCTAACCTTTTCTTTTTTTAAAATCTGTAGTCAGAGGGGACGCCCTGCCAGGCCCTGGGTCTCCTCTTTTTTGGGTGGTTTTCCCTACAGATGCAGCTGAGGGCTCCACCCCACCAGACTGTGTGGAAGAAGCTGGAAGGGATGAGGCTGCAGCCCTGTGGAGCCAGGGCAGAACCAGCCCTAAGGCCCCCTGAGCGGGAAGAGGCGGGGGGGGGGCGGGGTATCAAGCCCAAATTACAATGTTCAAAGGAGCACAGGTCTTAATGCTTCCACACTCGCCCTTCCATGGTCTGCCCTGGAACAGCAGCCAGGGAGATTCCTTTGGAACAGATCTGGTCACTCTGCTGCTCCCAGCTGGTTTGACAACACCCCAGCCCTTGGCACTGTCTCCCCTCCTGGTCTCACCTCCTACCTGTCTCGTCTCAAGGGCTCCAGCCACAAGGCCTCTTACCTCCCCCTCTTCAGCCATGCTCACCCCCCTTTTGCACTAGCTGCACCCTGTGCCCAGCATGCTTGTCCCCCAGAAATTAACATCCACCACCCCTTCAAATCTTGCATCAGACTTTCCCTTCCTAATGCAAACTGTCCTCCCCACCCCCACCCCCCATTTCCTTAACGGACCCTGCTGCCTACTTTTCCAGAGCACCATTCATTTTTCAACCCACAAATATAATCATTGATTATGTTCACTGTCTGACTTCTCCCGCTAGAATGTGAACGTCCCTGGGGGCAGGAACATCTTTATCTTACTGACATGTCCCCAGTGCCCACGTAATGCTTGGTTATGCTTGGTTGGGTAAACGGATGCAGAAGTGATCATCCTCGGTTACAGACTGTGGCTGCTCCAAGGTACCCAGCACCCCTTTCGTGCTGGAAACTACAAATGCCCACATCAGCATCCAGGCTTCTGGAAGAGGAGCTGTAAATGCTAGGCAGGGAGTCTGGCTCCTGCCAAGACAGCTGAGAGGGTTCTCGTTTCAGCCAAGACCTGCAGCAGAAACCTAGTCCTACAGGCTGTAGGCATGGGGTGTGGTGGGGGGCTCTAGGGCAGGAGATGGCCAACCTCCAGTCTCGGTTGGGGACAGCAAGACTCACTCTAAACCCCTCCACTGCCTGAAAAAGGTGACCTCAAAACTTTCAGCCCTAGGCTTGTTCCAGGTTGAGGCTTGTAGGGCTAGATGGGAAATGGTCAGGGCATGAGTGGGGGAGGGGCAGAGAGAGAGAGAGGGAGACACAGAGTCTGAAACAGGCTCCAGGCTCCGAGCCGGCAGCACAGAGCCTGACGCGGGGCTCGAACTCAGGAACGATGAGATCATGACCTAGGCTGAAGTGGGATGCTTAACCAACTGAGCCACCCAGGTGCCCCTAACTTTGTAATGCATTTTAAACAAGTGTCCCCACATCTTCATTTTGGACCTGTCCCTATAAATTCTGTAACACGTGGCTCAGTGAGCTAGGCATCTGACTTTGGCTCAGGTCATGAGCTCATGGTTCATGAGTTCGAGCCCCACATCTGGAGCCTGCTTTGGATTCTGTGTCTCCTCTCTCTGCCTTCTCCCACTCATGCTCTCTCTCAAAAATAAATAAACATTAAAAAAAAAAAATAGACTTGCCCCATGAGGCCACCTCTGAAGGCCAAGCTTGGAGCCTGCAGACCTTGCCTGTGAGTCCACAGGCCAGGCCTCAACCTAGAAACATGAGCACAGGACCTGCAACTCGGCATAGCATCCGAGAAGCAGAGGATGGCCTGGCCATGGAACTTTGCTGTAGTCCTTTCTTAATGGATCATGGGCGTAGGGACCCTGCTTCCTAAGTTCTGAGGCCCAAGAGCCTTCAGAAGATAGCCTCCTGATATTTTCTACAAAGGTTTTGATTAGCAAAAATAAAAATAATTTAAAAAAATAAAATGGATTAAGAATTTTAAGATGCTGGCCACAGAGCATTAAACCAAGTGGGCCCTTCTGAGGACTGACAATGCTAATGACATTTCATGGATCCTCCTGCCAGAAAACTCCACAACAAACGTAAATCACTTGTGTCTGAGACGTGTAGCATGTTTCTCCTTGAGGAAAGAGCCCTCGGGTGGAGTGGATGAAGGTACCAAAAATTGTTTCTGCGCCACTAACGAAAGGATCCGCCGTTGCATTTACAGGGTGGGGGTGGGATGAGCAGTGGCAGAATGAGGTGACATCAAAGGTGGTGTTGGGCCAGACTGGGTTGATGTCCATGTGAAATGCCTAGCCAAGACTCTGGAACATTCTCCATTCAGAAAAGTGGTCAGTGATCAGTGACAGGTAGGTAAAAAAAAGAACGGGGCACCTGAGTGGCTCAGTGGGTGAAGCGCCTGACTTCGGCTCAGGTCATGATCTCACGGCACGTGGGTTCGAGCCCTGTGTTGAGCTTTCTGCTGTCGGCACAGAATCTGCTTCAGATCCTCTGTCCCCTCTCTCTCTGCCCCTCCCCAACTTGTGCATATGCATAAAATAAACATTTTATTAATAAACATTGAAAATAAATTAAAAATAATTTACAAAATTATTTTCTCTCTCAAAAATAAACATTGAAAAATTTAAAAAAAAAAAAAGAAAAAGAAAGAAAAGAGCAATTAGAAGGAATAAAGCCGAGGTTGAGTCATGATGTTGTGGCTTTTTATGCTGGGAAGCCCAGGGCCTTTCCACATGAATCAGCTTAAAGTCTCATTACTAACAATATTTAAGTAGGCTTCCTTGGATATCAGATGCTGAGGTAGGTGCCATCCCCTCACATTTGGATGGCCCTTTACAGTCTAAAACCTGCTTCTATATATATAATGCTTTCAGTGGACTCTCTCAACAAGCCTACTAGGTTAGCAGGGTGTTGTTATCGGCAGACAGGCAGACTGACTAGTCTGAGTCCACAGAGTCAGTAAGGGCCCAGAGGGGGCACGAGAACTCAGTTCTGCTAGCTTTGAGTCTAACGCTTTTGTCCTTTCCTCCACGATGCTTCTGTCATGGGTGGTGGCGGCCATCTTTCCAGAGCTCATGGCCTGAGACAGACAGACAAATGCAGCCCAGGGCATCACAAGCATATAGCAACACGTTGACTAATGGTCTCCAATTACCGATATCCTGGCAGCAAAAGGGCAGTGAGCTGCTAGGGATGCAGAGTATCAGCTCCGCTTTCAGGAAAAACTAGGTGTTCAGAGGGATTGGATGTTTCTTTCCCTGATGCAAATGGTACATGAACTGCTTTTTGGGGGCATCCGATAAACGTGAACTACAGACTAAGTAAAGATGAATAAAGGGATGCTCTCCTGAGTGAGTAAGCATTTTGAAATGGCCCATTAACCTCTTATCAGAAGGATTCTTTCCTTCGAAGCGCATTGGTCACTTCCTGCACTAAAAGGTGTGCAGGCGATTTGCCACATCACATTATTATGCACAGCTAACTGCTTTGCAAAAACTTGTACCTGCAGATGCAGTCAGTGGGTTTGAGTTAAATACCTCAATCATTAACTTTTTCTCTAAAAACTAACAAGTGCAATTAGCCCATATTAATGAAATAATCTTGAGTTCTTTTTTTTTTTTAAACCGAAGTTCCATTTGAGTCACACAAAAAAGAAAATGCATCTAAAAATCAGTTCCATTTTAGAACAGGCACATGTTCCAAACAGCTGAACTTATTTTTCCTTCTTCAGATTCTGCAAAATTCACTCCCAGGTTTACTCTCTATGCCAAGTTTCAGAGCTGAGCAAATTTTTATGGTCTAGTTATAAACCCTAGAAAAACAAGGTTTATAGGAAATGTTGACACAACCTTAACTAAAGTGGTGTTAGCTGACACCTCTATATTTTCAATTTGGGGATTTCTACTGGGAAAATATAAACGCTAATTCAGCAAAGGAAGCCAACTATAATAAAAATGTTGTAGTCTTCCTGTTCACCCCATGAAGTTCTACTTCAAAAGATGCCAGTGCAACATGGAGGTGAGTTAGAATTAGTATGCTCAGTATGTAGGGCACCTGCAAATAGCTAAGCCTCCTGGTTACTATAAACTTTGCCTGGGAATGCATGACCTCACCATGAGTCATGGCTGCCCACTGCAGTCCAGTCAGAGAGGTGGCGGCGGATTCCAGGCCTTTACGCGAAAGGCGTCTACTATCCTTGCACCGCGCACCTCCAAATCTACCATAAATAGAGACCAGAGTAGGTTTTTCACGGACCAGGAGAGCGAGCCTCCAAAACACAGAGAAGCCAAAATGTTGAGAGTTGAGTAAAGGCGCACCGCGGACGTTGATCCCGAGCGCGGTCAGCTCAGACTGGGGCCAGTAGCGGTGCCAGGGGGACCCAGGTGTGAGGGCATGCCAAAACATCAGGACAAAGAGCCAACGACAGTTCTCATTTCCCCAATCCCTCTAAACAGCCCAGATGAGAAGCACATGTGTTCCATATTTAGGCTTTGATTTTTTTTTTTTTTTTCCTTCTGAAACAAGAGGAGGTGGGAGAAGGGGTGAAGTTTGACTCAGGTCCAGAGATAAAGACTGACATACACAAATGGACCATAATAGGGGGCAAAGTGAGTTAAGCTGAAGTAAATGTTTTAAAATCCTCAGCTAGATAGACTAAACAGTATTGGCCTAGGAGCCAAAAGACCCAGCTGTCTGTCCCGAGGCTCCCACCGGGGAAATGCGACTCCAGGCAGCCTGCGGAGCCTCCCTGGTGTCTCTGCTTGGTCATCTGTAAAATGGAGCCCGGCCTCCATTACGCGACAGCAGCGAGGAGTAAGTAATGGCCCTGGAAGTGCTTGGTGAATTTTAAACTGCAAGACGAATGGGAGTATTATGCCGTGTTGATTGCATTTCTCCATTGGAAAACTGTGTTCAGAAAATGGAAATATTTTCAATCGAGGGACAAATCCATCAGGATAAAGGGGGAAAAAACCCTTCCTAACATATTTGTAATTGCTTTTAGTTCATCCTAGAACTGATTCAGAGGGCCATTTACCGCTGACATCTTTGCTTTTGTGTTAAGTCTAATAGTGTACTAAAAAGGCCATTTGGGTCACACCCCAATTACCATCACATATGTCTAAACTTCACCAGTTCACAAGGGACCGCTAAGTTACATATCTTCATGAACAGAAAGTATTTTGGATGATTATTTTCTTCCTCCCAGGTTTCTAAGGCTGTTGGCAGCATTTTCCCAGAGTGTTTTCAAAAGCTTTCACAAGATATCCTCATAACATTGGCAAAAAATATGAAGCATACTTTAAAGGCTAATGCTTAACTTCTGTAGACCCTGATTTTTATTTATTTATTTTTTTTTTTTCAGGTTGAAAAGGAAGACAGGAGTTTCTGGATGTACCTGTCAAGACTAAATGATTGTTCATTTCCTGTGAATTGGGAATAACGTAATCACATGCAGCTGGGGAGCTAGGCTGTGTTTCTTGCTTTTTCCTCTTCCAGAAGCTGGGTCCCTTACCAGCTGGGAAATATTACTGTATGAACGTGCTGAAAAACTTAAGGGAAATGAAAAGAACAACAACATTCTAGATGTCAGCAATCAGTTTGATGGTCTTACCTGTACCAACCTGAGAGGATTTTAATAGCAAAAGTTTGTAAAGATTAATTTAATTTAAACTGAGTTCTTAGATTAAAAAAAAAAAAAAAAGCAAGTGTTTACAGAGTCACAAAAATCTTTGTCTAGGATTGAGCTGATTAGAATTAACCCTGTCACAATTACACACGCCAATGACTGGGTAAGTTTGAGAGAAACAATTTAAAATAAAGTATTTTAACCCAAGAGAAATGGATTAGTAGGAATCAAAGTATCTGTCCTTTGCTAATGCAGTCATTACCTGGGGGAAAAAAAAACCCACATAAATTCAATGCTGAGTTTAAAATTGGAATTCAGCAAAATGTAATCTCGGGCACTTATTTTAAATGCACGCTTCTATCTTTTAGTATAATAAATTTTGTTCGGGGTTTCATTAGCCATTACACTATACATTGTGATTATGTCAGATATTAGATGCTGAGAAATGGAGCCAACATCTCACTTCAGGTGGCTCCTGTTCCAACTCATCATCAGAATTAATTAAAGAAAGAGGAGGTGGGATGGGGAGCAGGAGAAATGTTTGGATTAGTCAGCTCACCGTTTTTTCCTGGGAAGGTGAGGAATGGAAGGAGAGAGAGGCCAAGGCAGAAGGAAAGTCTCTGTTGGGATGCCTGAGTGGCTCAGTCGGTTAAGTGTCTGACTCTTAATTTCCACTCAGGTCATGATCTTGCAGTTCATGAGTTCGAGCCCTACATGGGGCTCCACGCTGGCAGTGCAGAGCCTGCTGTGAGTCTCTCTCTCCTGCTCTCTCTCAAAATAAATAAATAAACTTTAAAAAAGAAGAAGAAGAGGGGCGCCTGGGTGGCTCAGTACAGTTTAGCATCCGACTTTGGCTCAGGTCACGATCTCACCATCGTGAGTTCAAGCCCCACATCGGGCTCTGTGCTGACAGCTCAGAGCCTGGAGCCTGCTTTGGATTCTCTCTCTCTCTCTCTCTCTCTCTCTCTCTCTCTCTGCCCCGCCCCTGTTTGCACTCTGTCTCTGAATCTGTCTCTCTCTCAAAAATAAATACATTAAAAAAAATAAAAATAAAAAAAGAAGAAGAAAATTCTCTGCCAATGGAATCTTATGGCATCACTGCCCATCCTACCCAGACTTGTGCTTGGAAGAAATTTGGGGCCTCAGGGGAATGTGAGGGGCTACAGTCACCCTGGATCACCATGTGCATGTGCATGTGGTTGTCACATTTGGCTAGGCATCAGAATTACTGGGAGAATTTTTAAAAATAGAAAACAACTGGGTCCCATCCAGTCCTGGGATAAAGCTCACGCATGACATCATTTTTGTTCTTTGTTTTTTGTTTTTTTTTTTTTAATGTATGTTTTTAACACACCCAAGCCTACAATTGATTCTGAATGCTGAGCCAACATTGAAAACCAGGGGTAGGCGATAGTTGGAAATTAACTAAAAGGTGAATTTGACAATATTGCACCTTATCTAAGTCTCTTTCATATTGTTTGAATCCAGAGAACTGCCTTTTCTGACGTCTACCAAACACAAGATGATGAGGATGACAATAATAAAAAATATCAATGCTGCTGAAGCTCCTTGGGGACTCTTCAGAATGACACAGCACTTACACATCCATTAGGTCATTTCTTTTCCCTCTTCTCTCTCTTAGTGCTTTGAGGCCAGCAGTGAGAGCATTGTCACTCCATCTCACAGGTATGAAAGCATGCCACATCCTGCTAAATCCCCCACCAGTGCGAGTGGGTGGGCTGACCCTCCCATCAGCTTGGCCTGACAGCTGGTTTTGTGGCACACCTGGGACAGCGGGCAGGGAGGGTCCTTTGCCCTGAGTTGATTTTATGCTCCTGTAGTAGAAAAGGCAGAGAATTCAGCTACTTGAATTAGCTCCCAACTTGACTGCAATTGGAAAGAAGCTTTGTGTTTTGTTTTCACCTTTTTTTAAATTAAATGTTTTTTCTTTAGTTCACTTATTTATTTTGAGAGACAGAGAGAGCGAACAAGAGAGGGGCAGAGAGAGAAGGAGAGAAAGAAAGACTCCCAAGCAGGCTCCACACTGTCAGTGCAGAGCCCCATGAAAGGCTCCAACTCAAGAACCGTGAGATCAAGACCCGAGCCGAGATCAAGAGTCGGAAGCTTAACCGACTGAGCTACCCAGGTGTCTTGTGTTTTGTTTTCACCTTAAAGAGTCGGCTTATATCCAGCATGTACAATAGATATGATAGATTTTTGCCTTTCTGTTTTACACAAGTCCTTTTCTGAAGCTTACACATGTCTCCCTTGTCCATGTCGTTGCTTCCTGGGATTCAAGAGAGAAGAGATCGTGAGGAGAAAAAGACACAGTGGGACGGTAGACGGCAGGTTGCCCCTGGCAGGCCGGGTGGAGCAGGCAGCTGTGCAGGGCTCCTGCCTGCCAGCTTCTTTCACATCAAGAGAAGCAAATGGCCCCCAGGTGAAGGATGGAAGAAGCAGCTGAGAAATCTTCCTGTCATATTTGGGTTTATTTCCCTGCCGCCTGAGTAAGCTTTCAGTAACCTTGGTCTTTCGATTCAACTATTTTGATGGAAAGAAATAACGATCATGGCAACTGTGGCTGATGGATGTTAAGAGCTGGACCTTACCCTTTCAGGGGAAGACTGCTTGAGAATGGACTTGAGGACAAAGGCGTTACAAAGCATGGCACCGGAAGCTATGTTTTTGCTGATTCGACTTACCTTATTAACAAAATCATTTCACGTTTTATGTGAACATAAACAAAACTTCCTAGGTAATCTTTGAAGGTGTTGGATGCTGTAGTAGCTACCACTGTGGCAAAAGGGCAGTGTTGAAGTGTAATCAATCTCCCAGATAATAATATTTTACTGATCAATAACTTATTGTACTTACAGGTTTGCCCCATCATATAAAAATATATTTATAAAAAGTATCACCCAGACTTTAAATTAGTAGACTGACTGTTGCTTTAATCATCTTTTATCTTCTACATGTGTGAAACTAAAAGATTGATGGTGTTTTAGTTATGTCTACATCACATCTGATTTCACAATAGCCTGTGGAGAAACCTATTTTTGATAGTAATAAAAAAGGATTTCGTATAGAGTTGCATATATGGAACTTAGCTAGTTTTTTAAACCAGGTATGTAGAGCTACTTTCTGGGATAGGAATCACAAATGGGTTTCATCCGAGCACGAACTGGGCAGTTCACAGAAGTGGCATCCTGAGTAAGCTGGTCTGGGCTCAGCAAACGTGTGTGCGAGATGGATTAGTGATGTCTGCCATGGAAGTACAAGGTCCTGGTGCCATCTGTGTGCCATCTCTGCCATGGGAGGAAAGGGAAAATACTGAAATATGTAGCAAATGTGTATTTCACTATGCGCAAAGATGCATAAAGAATTCCTCTGATGACACAGTTTTTGCCAGAGCAAAGACTCAATCGATAACTTCAAATAGTGTTAGATTTCAGAGTATTATTAAACATACTTAATGCATATCTGGGTGTCTAAAAGAGTAAGGATTATTCATTTTTCTCAACATGTTACAATTGTTATGTGAAATTCTGGAAATTAAGTCTGTCATCATTATGGTAGTGAATATCAGTCAGAATCTTCCAATTATGTAAGCAACTCACAAATGAGTCTTTTTCCTTGAATTCCATCAGCACTGAGGTACACTGCAGCCTGATTATTTTCATTAGTGTAGCTTTCATCGCACTCAAGGAAAATGCCATTGTTTGGTGATTAGGACGCCCATGGGGAAGTCATAAAGTCTGTCATATTCCTAAGTTCCATCTAACAGTATCAGTGAGGATACAACTCTAGCATAGTCATTTATTTCCTGCTAAAGGTAATATCAATGGAAAAGCAAAGTGGGGTTATCCCCCTGGAGAGACCATGAGTTTAAGATGATTAATGTTGTAAAGAAATAGCTTTCTTATTGAATAAATGGCCTTTTCATCAGATCGTTTTAAATTGCAAAATTTAATTTCAGATAGAAGAAAACAGTCCTCAATTATACTGCAAATAATGACATATTTACACACTTCTTTTTTTTTTAATTTTTTTTAACGTTTATTTATTTTTGAGACAGAGAAAGATAGAGCATGAATGGGGGAGGGTCAGAGAGAGAGGGAGACACAGAATCTGAAATAGGCTCCAGGCTCTGAGCTGTCAGCACAGAGCCCGACGCGGGGCTCGAACTCACGGACCGCGAGATCATGACCTGAGCCGAAGTCGGCCGCTTAACCGACTGAGCCACCCAGGCGCCCCTTTACACACTTCTTTAGCATGTTTTCTGCCAAAGATTTATCATTTCAGATCATTTTCGTTGTGTGTTTCTTAGTTGCATATTATTCCTCTTACCTTTCAAATGTATAGACACTTTTCATTATTCATTGATTGAGTTCTTGAAGACATGGGTTGACTACAAAGGGTTTGATTCTGTTTATTTTATATAGCCAGGAAAGTGACCAGTCATGAAAGAAACCCTCCAAGAATTTGTTGTGTTTCCGTACTCCTCCTCCTCTAGCTGTTAGCCAACAAATCCATTTTCAGTCAGCAAATCATAGTTCCATATTTCCAGGTGCCATCTAACCCATTGAGCATCTTGCCACTTTCTCCAAACCAATGTTTGGAAGTTTCTTTTAACACATCTTCTTCTTTTCTTCCTGGGTGTTCTATATACAGGACTTTTTTAGTGGGGAAGAGAGTGACAGTGGAGTTTGCTTTAACTATGAAAGTAGCTTGCTTGAGTTACAGGAGGAAGCAGGACAGGATTTTTCTGAATTCTTACCTTGTCCTTTTAACGGGGCACATTATCTTTTCTGCTCCCATATATCATTTGCCTTTAAGGATCTCTGGGGAATAACTGCTAAAGCTGGAACTGGGTCCTTCCTGAAGCAACGAGGGAAGTGGGGAGTTTCTCCTTTGGGGTCACTGTTTCCAAGATAGTTGTGTTCACCAAGATGGAAATTTTCTCCAAAATTATGTATATGCCGGACCTCTGGGAAAATAGGTGTAGGCATGATTTGCTTTTATTCAACCCTAGTGGCCAGCACAATAGATACCCAGCCCTCAGACTAGCTTTTATTTTATAGGTAGGTATTCTGAGCTGGATGAGTAGAAAGTGTTTAATTGCCTTAATTTCAGCATTTGACAGAAACTTCTTTTAGAGTTTGTGTCATGAGCGCTGGTTGCTTGTTCAGTGTCTATTCTTGCTTATCACCAGCAACGTGCCCAAAGAAAGATTTCATTTGCCAGACTCTCTTGTAGGTGGGGAGGGCAGGGGGCCACTGAGGGGGAGGCCTATGTTGTTGGGTGGAACTTTTTCCATTAGACTGGCTGTCAGCTCCCTTATGGGAGAAGTTTCTCCTTTCACCCTCTCTCAGTGGATTGCTGAGTCCTTAAAACTGGTCTTAGCTCATGTTTGTGCAATTGTGAGGCTTGCCCTTCCAGTGAGTATTTTGATAAAAGTTATTAAGTAATAGGGAAGGAAACATTCTGATCATGTTAATGCAAGCAGGATATAAAACAAAAATGGAAAGACACCGGTGAGGATCTTACCAATTTAGGTCTAATTACAAACACAATGCCTTGGAAAAAATTAGGTATGATAAATCCAAATGGGAAGGTTGTATGCATTAACAAGGATAGATTTGTTATTTTCATTAGAAAACATTAAGTACTGGGGCACATGGGTGGCTCAGTCAGTTGAGCGTCAGACTCTTGGTTTTGGCTCAGGTCATGATCCCACAGTCATGGGATTGAACTGTATCTGGCTTTGTGCTGAGCGTGGAGCCTGCTTAAGATTCTCTCTCTCTCTCTCTCTCTCTCTCTCTCTCTCTCTCTCTCTCAAATAAATAAATAAATAGGGGCTCCTGAGTGGCTCAGTTGGTTAAGCACGTGACTCTTGATTTCAGCTCAGGTCATGATCTCACAGTTCATGGGATCAAGCCCTGCATCAAGATGTGCGCTGACAGTGTGGAGCCTGCTTGGGTTTCTCTCTCTTCCTCTTTCTCTCTTCCCCTCTTCTCTCCCCCCTCAAAATAAAGAAAGAAAGAAAAAAGAAAACCTTAAGTACTAATAGTTACTAGCTGGGTGGGGGGGGGGGGGGGGGCGGGGAATAAAATCACGAGCAAGAAGACATGGTCCAGGACTTTCCGGAGTTGACAATCTAATGGGGAAGACTTATAGTAAAATAAGCAATCAGGGCAGACACGTACAGCCACACAGAGTATGCACTGGACAACTTCAGGGGACATTTATCACATAGAGTACAGTATAAAGGGTGCCCCACTGCAAGGCATGACCTGTCCAACTACAGAGGTGGCAGCCCTCGAGGCAAGTTTTCTAAAGTGTGCTATGTAAACAGTGATAGAGGTCATACTGTGCCAAGGGAGACATAGTACCAGCCCCTGGCCTAGCCTAGGAGGTGGTTTCTTGGAGTAAATGGCATTATACCTGAGACTCCAAGATCAGCCTGAGTTAGCCAGACCAAGAGGAAGAAGAGTTGCCCAAGTAAGAAGAACAGTGTAGACAGAGGCAGGGACAAGAGGTGGTAGGGCCAAGTTAACCAAGGAGTACATATAAGGAATGCCATGGCGGCTCAGTCCTGCGTGCCATCTGGAAGGCTTCTTTTTCGAGCTTTCCAAATCCAGATCAGCTGCACTCAAACGTGATGGATTGTGAAAGAGAAGGAGCTCCTCACCTCCCACCTCTGTTTTCTGAAGTTCTCAGCAACATTTCCCCATATAGTACAGTTGGTTCAAAAGCTCCAGGAAGATTCCCTGCCTTCAGACAGATGGGTCCCAATGGTGGGCTCCCGTTCCTGCCACCTGTTCAACTATATCAAATGTCAAGCATTTTGATTCAGAGAAACTAAATCAATCTGATTGTGACATTTCTCTTCCTCAAGTCTTTTAAGGATTTGGGGATTAAAAACAAACAAACAAACAAACAAAATACTTTGGAGGATCAAATTCAAAGTTCTTAGCATGGCTTACACGGTATAGTCATCTCTCACAGGGCAGGGACCATTTCTGTCTCGTCACTTAGCATTTGTCACAATAGCGGGCACAGAGTAGCAATGAATGAATGGCCAGGCAGTTTTTTCCTGCCCGCAGTTTCCCCCTCTAGTCTGCTCCAAAAAGAAGTGGACTGGCTTCCAGGCAGGGCAAGCCCTGGCCCACATCCTGGGTTTTCACAAGCGATAACCGCCCCCTGCCACAGCTCGCTGACTCTTCAGGTTCTGGGTCTGCTCTTCCCTGGCACCTCAGGCACAACCAGTCAGGGTGTATCATTTTAATATCCCTGCTACTTGACACTTATCAAAATTTTGGTTTATTGCCCTAAAGAGAAAATCATGCAAGTGTGAAAGATGTATGCACAAGAATATTTGCTGCAGCATTGTTTATCATGGTGAAAAATTGGAGTGACCCAAATGTCCATTAATAGAGGGCTGGTCCCATCAATTATGGAATATAACACCCAGCGGAATAGGAAACAACCTTAAAATGGAAGAAGGAGAGTCTACTGTATTTCATCAAATCTGAGATACCATCATTTTCAAAATGCATCATTATTTTATGATACTAAGAAAAATAAGTGCTGTCAATTAAAAGACAGTGCTCTCCTGTTATCTAGAATTTTTACTTTATACTTATTAGCTCCTTTACACTTTGGCATATTTTTATACATTGCTCTTAATGCATTCCTGAAAAAAATATATAAGCATGATAAATTAATATGTTTCTGGAACATCTTCATATTTAGAGTCCAACTCTTCTGAATGCTTATTAACTCAGACGTGTCAATGTCCATGTATGTTTTGAAGCCATCAAGACTGTCTGGATGCTGAGTTTCTTAAGAATGCATGAAAGAGAGAAAGGCATTGGGGTCCTCAGTTGGCTTTGCAGTTACATAGAATTGGCCAATTTTGGACTTGAGCTTGAGGAATATTGATAAACCACTTCATATTTACTTCCAACAAAACTCCCACATTCCTCCCTCAATGATGTTGCTCCCAACAGTTAAAAGAAAACTCACCTCTTGCTCATGAATTTTCTCCTAATCTATTAACACCCATTCTGAATGTTTTGATGGTTTTGTGAATGTGTCTACAACGGCTGCCTGGCCAGGCATCACGATTTGTTCAGATGCAGCCCCATTCCAGGGGTGCAAATTGTTTTTTAAAAAAAGTGTTTAAGAGGGGTGCCTGGGTGGCTCAGCTGGTTAAGTGTCTGACTTTGGCTCAGGTCATGATCTCACAGTTTGTGAATTCGAGCCCTTTGTTGGGCTGTGTGCTGACAGCTCAGAACCTGGAGCCTGCTTCAGATTCTATGTCTCCCTCTCTCTCTACCCTTCTCCCACTTGCACTCTGTCTCTCTCTCTGTCTCTCAAAAATAAATAAACATTAAAAAGAATTAATAAAAATAAGGCATTTTAGAATCACCAAAACATGTTGAGGAGTGACAAAATGTCTAGCGATAAATGTATGTAGTATGTATACAAGTATACACGTACATGTATTTATATTAATATGAAATTAACTTGAGGGATGTTAAATAATAACACGAGGATGTTTATCCAATATTATCAATAGTCTCTTCTAAGTAGTGCAATTTAAGATGATTTTACCTTCTTTGTATTTTTCTGTATATTTAACACTTTTATTTACAGTAAAGATGTAGCATGTTTTCAAAAGTAGTAAACTTTATTTGTTAAAAAGAGGGATGATATTTATGGAAAATTGCCTAACACATAGGCATTTCCATTTAAAATTTGATTTTATATCCTATGTATATGTTTTAGGAGGTCTGTAAGGCCCCTAAAATTAGAAATAGTCCTTTAATTTACCTGTCACACTTAGCATAAAATCTGAGCTCCTTCCCAGAAACCCCTGCCTCACCCCTGCCTACAGTGCTGATGTGAGCCCTTCCAACTGTTCTGACCTCTCTCCAGTAGGCACACATGAACCCGTTCAGTCCTTGAACACCCAACCCCTTGTCCCCCATGACTCCGTCACATGGGCCTCCAACATTTAGCTACATGCTTAATAAATGAGGCCACCCCTGACTGCTTGATCTAAAGTAGTCTTCCCTCATTCTTCTTCATCACCTCGCTCTGTTTTGTTTCCTTCAGAGTATTAATTACCATATGAAAACCACTTCAGTTACATGTTTGTCCTCTTGTTTATAGACTGCCTTTTGCCACTACAATGGAAACCCCATGCGAGCAGGATCCCTGGCTATCACAGTAACTCCCCTCTCTGCTGTGCTCAGTCACTGACTGGCATTGGTAGCAGCTCAAGGGGTGACAGTCTTGGTGTGAACGTGGTTGTGGGACCAGAAGGGTGGATGCAGCCTCTTGACAGCTGATAGAAGAAACATCTTCACAACACGCATTGCCTTTTTCACTTTCAAAGGCAGTGGGAGACTTATCACATATTACTCAGGGCCTTCTTTTTGAAGACCCATGGGGAAAAAAATTCCCTCAAGAATCAATCCTGGGAGGAGTTGTGCTTTACTTGGGCAATTGGTTTGTGTATTTAACTAATTAAATAATTAAGAAAATTAATTAAGTAATTGACGATGTGATCTGAGTTCTCTGTTTTTGTAAATGTGTGCCTGAAACTTGGAACTGGACTTGTAGTCTATTTTTTGGCAAATGCACAGGAACGCCTATAAATATTTATGTATATTACTTGAACACATATTGGTTTTGGATCAATTTTACTCATGGGTTAATCTTATTTTTCCTACCTACCCTAATCCTTTTGCCCCATGTTCAACTTACTCATTTTTACGTTCTCTTCTTGTACTGCACACATTTTAATAGATCACATTATATGTTTTGAAATACAGTGTGGGTATAAGTGAATTAGTTGTTGTTTTGTTGTTTAATGCTAAGGCTGGTAACAGGGAGCCATGATTTAGCCTCAACCTTCAGCTTTACACCCACCCCACTCTCCTCTGTCACTCTGCCCTGATGCTCACCGCTTTCTTCTTGATCTTCCACTGGAGTCTACCACATTTTATTACCAAGATTTGCTTGTGAATCTTGCCTGCCTTAGAGAAGAGTATTTTGATGTAGCCCTATCAATTTAGCCATTGCAAAAAAGTAAAATCACTATGAATTACCAAGTGTCATGCTCAGCCAAACTTTCTGCCTTATTCCCTCTCCCACACCCTCTACTGCTAATGGTGGGAAACATTCACCATCCACTTCATTCATTTCCATATGGCTTGTAATTTTTATGGGTATGATTTTTTTTATCATTGGAGGGAAAAATAATAAAGAGAGATGAAATTCTGTATATGGGTTATCCTCTAAGAAGTTTTAGCCTTTGCCTCTCAACCATCATTATAATGGAGTTTTAGAGTATTAGCTAAGATGTATGCATACAACAGAGAGTACAAAAAAAAAAAAGCTAGTAATTTTTTAGTCTAGAGCTGAGAATAGAGGATCATAGTATGGACAAAATATCCCCCTACTCTGAGGTCCTATGTACACTAAATCAATGAGGACAACCAAATCAGAAAGAAAACCAAAAAGGCAAGAATGTCCTTATTGAAAGTGGAGTGAGTCCCATTACTAAACAGCAAAATCTGTTAATTACTGGAGAGTAAATGCATTTGACCACTGCAACTTTAAGGGAGAATTAAGAGAATCTGATATGTGGACCATTCAAGATTCATGTGAAATCAAGAGAACGAGCAGACATCTTATTTAGAATGATTGATGGCCCCTGCTGTGATGAGCAAGTGTGAAAAACATATGCCTCCTGGTTTTATGTGTTTTGCCTGCCAGATGGTGCCTAACCCTACCCCACCCCTGAACCTTCCCTTACTCCCACCCATGCCAATCTCTGCCGTATCCCAACCTCTCTCCCTAGTCATCCCCAGTCCCTGTAACCTAATCCCCCCTGCAGAAGTGGGGGTGGGAGAAAGGGCTGCGTGAGGCTCAGGTATGAAGTACAGATGTCTGTTTTGCATATTATTGGACAAAATTAAAAGCTTAAATTAGACTGATTTGTTTCCTAGGCTATATGTCAACAGCATCTAAATGTCACATACCTGTCTGTCTCTCTAGCAGGTAATCTTTCTCTCTTCATTGCCAAGACAGTTCCTAGAACATAGTAGGTATGTAATAAATGTTTACAAATGAATGAATAGCTAAATAAATAAATACAGGATCAACAAAGAAGGGAATGAAGTGAATTTGGCATCATCTGATCTCTGTAAATCCAGGCTTCCTCCCAGTGTTGAGTCCTCTGTGTAGTAGGCTGCTGTAGAATTTGCTAGAGAGTCACATCAACCTTCTCATTTTGTTATTTAGGAATTATATACCATTGTCCCTTCTCAGACAGCTGTGATATCACTGACTTCACTCTAGTCTTCCCGTACTGCTCCTCTTTTTCAAAAGATACCCCAGTGGAATCGGCGTCACATTTGCAATCACTTTCCATTACTCAGATTATAATTCATCTGGTTTTATAGGCCAAGCTCTCTTCAGGCTATGTTTTCTTTCACTGGGAATGAAATCCTCTCTTACATATAAATGTATACTTTTACTATGAAAGTAATGTAACTACATTACCAAGAAATCCAGAAAACAGGGATGAAGGGAGAAAAAAAAAAATCACTCCTAAGACTAACTCTCTAATACAACCACCATTAGGATTTTGGTAAATTTCCAATAATGTTCCCTATATGTTTGTTTTTACATAATTTCATATGGTTTCATTCAGTATACATACAACTATATTTCCTGACTTTTCTAACTGGTCAGGAAAGTCGAAACAACACTAATGACTTAGCCCAAAGGATTAATATAAGAAACTAGGTAAACAGGTATTGGAGCACTGAAGACACATAAAGGAGACTCTGAAATAAAACAGACATGGTCAGTGCAAGAAGCAGCTACTACCCCTAGGGCTGGAGGAACGAAGAGAAGGGGTCAAGGTAATCAGAACCTAGAAGCTTGGGGGAGGGGCAGCAGAATTGGGACACAAACCTCAGGGAGGGCACCCCACAAGGGCTCCGCTCATAGTTCTGAAGGGAGGGATGATGGGGCGTGGGCAAACAGAAACTAGAGCCAACTACTGGTGAAATCAACTGCCACTGTCCAGAGTGCAGGGCCACTGGTGGGGTAACTGATGAGACAGGAAGCACTAGGGAAGCCTCCTGCCCTTCTCCCCACTCTTGCCTTCATGCTCCCTCCAGGGCCCCCTATTGGGATCCAATAGGGAGCCAGCAGGCATAGCAGAAATGAGATTGTAAAGTTCTGTCTCCCAGCACCACGGAGCAAAGTGGGTTCCCAGATAGGAGACAGTAGCTTAGTAAGGAACCCATACCTTCAAAGGCTTTATTTTGGGTGTGACTACACAGCCTATATCTTAAATGGTTGCACCGTCTTTCACACGGTGGTTGTACCTCATTCACTTAATCATTTCCTTATTCCTGAACATTCCAGTTTATGGCCAAGATTTTGCTTTCGAAAGTATAAAGATGCAATGGATATGGCCAAGATTTTGCTTTTGAAAGTAAAGATGCAATGGAAATCGTGCATTTGGTTTTCCATTCTCTTAGGATAAGTTCTCAAAAGACTAATACTCTGTGTCAAAGGACAGGATAAAAGCGTTGTGACTCTAAGGCACATTGGCAAAATGCTTTTCAAGCCGGTCGTCTCAGTTTGTGCTGCTACCTCCAGAATGTAAAAATACGAGTAGCGGTACAAATGGCTATTGCCTACCACATCCACAGACGGTGCCCTCATTCCATTCAAGACATCGCCTTCGCTCCTGATTTTATGAACAAATAAACAAACGCTTTCTCATGTAGCTTATAGCAATTAAGATCCATGTCAACCCTTTTGCTAACATTCTAAGCTAGAATATATAGTGATTTGATATGCAAACTTTTCGGTATGGCTCAAAGGCTACCTTTTTGGTTTAGGCAACTCGGTTGAAGAAACTCCTTTCTTCCTTCTCTCTTCACCTTTAATTGTTTTTTTGAGCTCCTGCACCCCAGGAGCTTAGCCCTCTATAAGAACAGAAACTATTAGGAGGAGTCCTACCAACGTCTTGGCCCCATCTCTCTGAAAGCCGTGGGAGTAAGCAGTGAAAGCCGGGATCCATTCAGTTGGTGAGTCCTGAAGACAAAAAATAAAGAGCTTGATGTAAATACAAAACTCATGACAGACTATACGCAAAAGCCACTTTACCTTTTCCAAAGCATTTTGAGTCTTTACCATAATAGTATACATTGACGACACAATGATGTGTTGTTTGATTCTATACCTTTATAATATTCTTGGAATAAATTAGCAGGTCAAAAAATGTTTTTGGGTCTCATTGTTTTGAATTGGAAGACCTTGTATATAAATACAGACACACGCTGTATATCTACACACATATTGTAGTGTACCTACAACCAAATCTGTACATTCATTTGTAAATTTGTATTCACAAGCTCTTCCTCAGAGAGCTAGATTCTGGTAATAGATGACCATTTCCACTTCCTTTAATTAACTTTAATAAGACAGATTTCATGTAGCAGTTTGTTCTACTAAATCTAAGTCATCTCCTCTCAGCGCCCAAATTTATGACCCCTAATTTCAGCGCACCTCCTACTTATCAAAACCAGGAAAATGATGGCACGTATCTCACAGTGACTTACGGTGTGCGGTAAAGGTATTTTCTTTGTTTCATCCCTTGGCCCTGCAAGGTCCGTGGAAGTCTGTTGGGTGCTTTTCTTTTCTCTCAAAGGTGTGGAAGGGAAGTGGAGAAGACAGGCAGCAGCCTCAATGTGGCCCGTGGACCTTCCTCCGTGTGAGGTGTTGCAGGGTGTGGGGTACAACTGTGACTGCCTTATGGTCGTTCCCAATTTACATGTTAGACAACAGCAGAGCCAGAGAGTGGGGAGAGGAGACCATGTTTGTGGCCAGCATCAGGTTTCAGGGCTGCTGACCTTATCCCTGAAAGACAAATAAATAGAAGGAGCCACATTTGGAGCTAATTTTGAAGGACGGTCCCGATACTGCAAATACGTGGTTGAGAGGAAAAGCAGGTAGTGGGAGAAAATAGAAGCTAATTCACAGGCAAGCACCTGGAAAGGCCTGGAAAATGTGACACATGTAAAAGCAGGGTGCCTGAGAGGTGAGTGGGAGGGCGGAGGGGCAAAGCAGGGGTGACAGAAGAATTTGGGAGAGAGGTTAACACCGTTCCTCTGTTGACAAAGGACTCATTCTAGTGACATGCTTTGTTGTCAAAAACATTGTCATCAGAAGTAAGAAATGACATAAGGAACCTAAGAATGCACTTTGGGATGACAGCAAAGAGAGGATTATTAAGGAAAAGAAAAATCTACAACGCTTAGGAAAATAGAATCGAAGGAGTTGAGATGTGTTGAGTGTTTGGATAGTAAATGTAATGGAAGTGTTTGCTGTTATTGTTAGCAGCAGCGTCACATGGGCCAGTTGAGGAAAAGGCCGGAGGAAGGGGAAGGGTTCAGAGGGAGGACAGAGGATGGACAGCGGGAGGAAAAGCGTCCAAGTACGCATCTGTCTTAGGTCTCATGGGGTTCCAGGCCACAGGGTAAGTTGATAAGAAAGTTGGCCAAATATGTGCAAGTTCTGAAAATAGTTTTGGCAGTGGGCCCGGGCAGTCCTGAGCTGGTCCTCTGCCCGGATCTCTGGAAGAAGTGGGTCAGAGCCTACGGATCTTTTCAGATCACCTACTCCAGTCAATGCTAAAAAGATAATCGATCCAACTGGCCTTCTACAGTTTCATCCATTCTATCACCCAGCCCCTTCTTCCTGCCGCCTCCCTCCTTTTAACTTGGGACACAAACTTTTGTTCTACAGTTGAAGATAAAACATCTTCACATGTGAATCCTGAGAGTAGTAGCATCTTGCCTGAAACTTATGTTCACTGGGTGTAATGAATCCATCAGTAGCTGTGATCCATTCCTTTTTTTTTTTAATGTTTATTTATTTTTGAGAGACAGAGAGAGCACAAGCAGAGGAGAGGCACAGAGAGGGGGACAGAGGATTCAAAGCAGGCTCCCCAACATGGGGCTCAAATTCACAAACCATGAAATCATGAACTGAGCCAAAGTTGGACAGTCAATTGACTGAATCACCCAGGTGCCCTTAGCTGTAATCCATTCTTATTGGAACCTCAGAAGAATGGTAAAAAGCTTGGGCTTTGGTGTCAGACTTGCAGGAGCGCCTGGGTGGCTCAGTTGGTTAAGCAGCCGGCCCTTGATTTTGGCTCAGGTCATGATCTCACAGTTCATGAGATGGAGCCCGATAGCGGGCTCCGCACGGACAGTGTGGAGCCTGCTTGGGATTCTCTCTCTCTTTCTCTCTCTACCCTCACCTCATTTTCTCTCTCTCTCTCTCAAAATAGATAAACTTAAAAAAAAAAAAACAGACTTGGATTTAATTCCCATAACTGCCAATTGCCTGTTAAGTGACCTTGTGCATGTTGCTTAATCTTCATGAGTCTCAGTTTCCTCATCCATAAGATGGGGACAACAATAACACTCTTGGGATTGCTGCAAGGATTAAATCATCTATTATGTGTAAAGGAGCCAGCACAGGCTACAATTCCATACATACATAGGTGCAGCTGTTGCTATTATTATTCATATGGTGAGTGGTTTGGAAGGCAGGATGGCGCTGGCCACAAGAAGAGGAAAGGGGGGAGGAAAGGAATAAAGGCACTGGATTGGCATGAGGCTGGTCTGTGCAACTTCAGCTTTGTACAACTGCATCCTTGGATATAAACTCAA
This sequence comes from Acinonyx jubatus, assembly GCF_027475565.1. NCBI lineage: Eukaryota > Metazoa > Chordata > Mammalia > Carnivora > Felidae > Acinonyx > Acinonyx jubatus. Next base: position 27,726,392 of record NC_069387.1, on the reverse strand, counting down.
CTTTGGTCATTCAGCTCTGTGATGCCCACCAATGTTGCTCATGTATCTCCTGAACATAATTTCATTTCATTTATTTTTTTTAAGTTTATTTATTTATGTTGAGAGGGGTGGAGGGGCGGAGAGGAGGAGAGAACCCCAAGCAGGCTCCAAGCTGTCAGTGCAGAGCCTGACGCGGGGCTCGAACCCACAAACCGTGATATCGTGACCTGAGCCGAAACCGAGTTGGACACTTAACCAAATGAGCCACCCAGGTGCTCCGAACATAATTTCACTTTAAAAGGGTTTTGCCCCAGAGGCATCCTCAACTGAGGCATGAGGCCTGGAGAAGGTAAGGTGTCAGAGTTTAACTCCTGGGCCTGCTCACTTCAGTCTCAAACTTCAAAAGGTCTGTGAGGTTTCTGAAGAAATGGAATTTTAGACTATTCGTGGCGTAAATACTGCACCTCGGAGGACCTTCAAGTCATTTGCAAACTTTTAAGCTAGCAGGCCCATTCCCACATCACAGGTTGGCACCGATTCCCAAGGCACCCGGCATCTCCTATGTGCTCCCGGACTGCATCCTAAAGGTTCTGCCTCAGTCCATCTTGCTGGCCCCTTCCCCTCCCCAGCTGGTCCTGATTGTCCCAGGTCACGGCCCTAGACCTGTTTCCTGCTCCTTTGACCTGTGGTCCCACACTGTTTCCATCAGGCTGACCCCTGGCTTCCTTCCTTCGATCCATTTTTCTTTTGTCCCTTTCTCACAGGGCTTCACGGCTGCTCTGAGCCGGGCTTCACCCTCTCCCTGGTAGGTGCTCTCATGCCAGAGTGCCTGGCCCCCAGGGTCACTCTGCCTTCAGCAACAGACCCCAGACCCACATCTCCTCTTATCCTGTGAGAAATTAGTTTTGAGCCCCTTGAAAGAACGGGCTGCCATGAAGACTTTAGAATTTGGTCATCACTGAAAAGCTAAATGTGCATCATGTAGCTAGAAAGGCCGCGTGTGCTTGAGAAATGATTTTCTCTAGGTGTGCACATGGTGAGCACCAGACCTCGCTCATGTGTAATTAGAGAACAGCAATACATAGTAGAGCTTTGCATGTACGGGAGTCAGCCCAATATTCAGAGAGAAAATAATTGTAATTGATTGATTACAAAAGGGCAACATAAAGATGATTTTAATGACTTTCTATCAGGTGACATGGTGTTCCAGCCAGGCCTTGTAATTACTTTCCAGACACCCTGTCCACATCCCAGCATATGTGGTCTTTTCTGAACCTGTCCACTTTTACAGATGAGAATGGTGAAGCACAGAGGTTCAATGCGTGCCCAAGGTCACGGTTTGTAAATGTTGGAGTTGGAATTTGAACCTAGATAATCTGGCTCCAGATTTCATGCTTCCAACCCCTACATTATGTTACCTCTCAAAAAAAAAATTTCATTCAAACATCTTGTAATAGTAATTATTTTTATTGATTTGCTTGCTTTATGTGATTCTACAAGGTGGGTGTGAGTTTGCTGGACAGGTGGTGCTGCCTTATTCAAAGCAGTGACTGACTGTTTTCAAATGCTAGAAGAATGAAACATTAAGGAGCCAGAAATGCAAGGGAGTGAATTAAGGCAGGCTGAGTATTTGCAAGCTAAGGACATTATGCCAAATATTTGATGGTTCAGAGTTCTAACCTCTTACCCATGTTTGGGCAGCTAGATATAGAAAAACCTAGAATTATCTGTCCCTGGCTTACCAGAACCTTCAATTACTGGATTTTTTTTTCTTTACCTGGTCTTTTCACAAAGACGTCACTATCAACAAAATACTCTGAGCAGGCTGTTTATTTGTTTGTTTGTTTACTTATTTCTTTTTAGAGCAACTTTTAGTGGCTGCCTTGAGTTTATATAATTTGGCCCCAGTCTCCTCCATCCAAATGATCTTTAGCATGAGGACCATGAGATGCTCCCCCAGCTTCCATTTTGTCCTTTGGACCATGTTTACTTAAAAACATGAAAAAGCATTGGTTCTGAAATTTTGTCCTTTGGACCATGTTTACTTAAAAACTGAAAAAGCATTGGTTCTGAAAAAGAGTTGATAATGTGTTCCCTGAATTTCTGGTTGAATACAATCTTTAGTATTGGTCACAATTTATTTTATTTTATCAATACAATTGAAGAGAAAAATATTCTGTGTACTTTATATTGAGTGTTATACGGACACAGGTGCATGTGTGTCACCTTTGTGAAGCTGTTTAATAACACAGGTTAGGGGCACTCAGCTAAATGGTGTATAAGGTCAACTGAATTCTAACAGCATCTTGAGTCCCCAGTAGTGTAAGACCTGGCTGAGCTGGATGATATGAGTGAATCAAAACTATGTAAGATGTAACCGTACACATGATGACAACATAGGTGACCACAACATAAGGCAAATTAATCAATTGCAACACCATGGGGTTCAGAGAAATATTCTCACTCAGAAATGGCAATTCCCTGCCAATGTCCTGCTGCACCCTTTTCCCAGATCCACAGCTGACAACATCGATCAGTCACAGTACTCTTTCCACTGAGCCCAGAATTAGCCTTAAGAAATAATAATGCCTAGGGGGCACCTGGGTGGCTCAGTTGGTTAAACGTTCACCTCTTGATCTCTACTCAGGTCATGATCTCATGATTCATGGGATCAAGCCCCAAGGTCGGCTCTGTGCTGACAGTGCGGAGCCTGCTTGGGATTCTCTCTGTCTCTCTCTCTCTGCCCCTCCCCACCCACGCACGCTCTCTCTCTCTCTCTCTCTCAGAATATTTTTTTTTAAAAAGAAACAATACTGCCTATAATAATATCTCTCTCCTTCCCTTGTATTTCCTTCTTGAATGGGAAAGAAAGGAGTAGACTCCAGCTACCAAGTGGGGCATACGCATAGGTCGTGCCTGTAAAAACAAACATAAACTGTCACATGTGTCACAGCAATGGAGAAGATTGAGAGTTTTGGTGGGGTGGGGCTGTTTTTAAGTATGCAAGTTTTCATAATATTCACTTAAAAAATTCTTGTGGCTTCCTTCGCATACTTTTGGAACTTTATTAGTAGTAAGAAATTATTGCACTTCTCACAACTTATTCCAACATACCAGGCTGTCGGGGCACCTCCACTGAGAACAGCTGCCGTGGAGGTTTCAACTCCAAAGTCTGCTCCAGACCAAGGTGAAAGAACAAGCTAACCACCTTAACACATCGCGACGTGACTATAACCCAGTCCAAGGCAAATTATCCCTTCCCTCCACGTTCCTGAATAGCTGTGCATGTTCCTCCTACACTTGGATGCTTACAATTCTTGGTTCCCAAGGCGGTTATGACAAGTAAGAGGGAACACATTGGCTTTTTCCTTTTTGGACACCCTTCCTCCACCCCCCAAAAATATGAGTAAGGCCGGTGTGGCCGTCCTCGCTAGCAGCTTCCCATGGCCTTATGCTGAGCCAGTCTTGGCGACGTCTCAGAGCACTTCCCTACCTCCCCCAGGGGAAAAGTTCGCTCCATAAGGGATCAGTGAAAAGTGAGATACTTCACTGAAGCTTCCCAAGGGTTGGGTCTGCTTCATCTCCACCATGTAGCACAAAGCCTGGCCCACAGCAAGTGCTCGGGAAAGATGTTGGAACAAGTGAATTCACTGATGAATGAAAAATCACTGAAGTTCCCATTGCACATCTCTGTTCCCCTCCCAGCTCTTCTCTTCAGCCACAGGGGACCTCGGCCTGCTCTCCTTCCTTCCCCTTCAAAGATTGGAGCCAGCCTTTCCTGCTTATAGGAGTCCCCTCTATTCCCCTCTTCTGCCCACCATCTAACACAGCTCTTTCCTGCTCCTCCACCCCCACACCCACCACTTTGCTCTGCAAAGGGCCCCCTCGAAGGGGCCTCCATCTTTCAAAAGCAGCCAGAAAATTGTAAAGGACAAAACACTCCCCACGCAACAACTAACATTTTCCTGTTGTGTATTTGTCATGTTTCTGTTCCCCCAGAGGAGTAATCTCTTTACAGGCAAGGGACAGTGCCTTTTACTTGTAATTCTAGTGGTCCATGGGGGGAGGGTGTTAGGGGAGGGTGACTATTACTGTCATACTCTGCACATGGAGGGTTCTTTCATGAGAGCTTTGTGGCTCTCAGAACACCACCACAGCCACCTTAGGGATATCGATACTGTGTAAAAACATGAGCGTGTTGGCAATTAGAGGGAATTAAGTTCCCACCTTATTTTCCAGTACACAGAAGGCCTCTTAAGAGAAGTGGGGTGTTATGGACTTAGTGTAAAGAGAACATGAGTTTCCTTTTCGTAAGACCTTAATCTAATGAGTATAAACACATTAATTTAGGCAGGCTTTGTCAAAGTTCCCCAATTCTGTCCAGTCACATGCAAAGAGGAATACAAAATTCCTATTTTGTTAGCTCTTTTATCCTTTTCTCTGACCTCTTCCCAGCCTCCCCTGCCCCTGTGTCCTTCCCTGCCCTCCCCCCCCCATATACACGCACACGCAGAAACAGAGGAAAGGTGTGTTAAAGTTGTCAGAGAATTTAACGCAGTCAAAATTGTAAGATTTATGGTTGAAAAGTCTATTTTTCTGTAACAATTTTCTACTTAAAAAGCCAGTTCCAAAGCTCAGCTTCTTTTCAAATGCACTTTGTGTGGTAATATCGCATATCTCCATTCCATTCCTTGGAACTTAATTTTTATTTGATTTTATTGACGCTGCTCGATTGGAATGTGTATCGCTTGAGCCCCCACGGAGAACTGAGCAGGTGTGAGTAAAGCAAAACATCTTTTGTTAATAGAAGTACACCCTGGGAGTTCATGGAGACGCTGTAATTCCGATTGCTTTTATGAAAATTCTGTAAATTCCCATGTTGTGAATTTCAAACAGAGCTTGGGAGACCAACAGTCTTTAATACGAGCCAAAGATATGGTTATTTCTATGACTGAAATAAATGTTCTGCTTTCTTTTTGCCAAAAAAGAAATTCAGGTATTTAATTAGAATGTTTAAACTGTAGAAAATCATATTAACTTTTGAGTTTGGCTCTCATAGCTAGAAAATGGAGATCTTGCTGTGATCGCCCTACCGAAAGGTGACTTTGGGTTTCCTGAGTAACTTCTGAAGCATGAAGGATCACTCATCCCACCTTCATTCGAGTCCAGAATGACTTTGCAACAGCATTGCCCATTTCCAGACTAAGTCGTATCTAATTTAGAGACCAAGGGAATGGGAACCGGTCCCTCAAACCTCTCAGCTTAAGAGGGTGATGTATTAACTCTCTGCATCCAGCCTTCCTGGATCAGCTGCTACAGGGAATCTAAGGGTGAGGCCAAGCCCAACTTTCTTCCTGGTTTGGGGCCAGACACATATGGTGTTGCACTCTCCCAAGCTGGAAGGAAAGACGTAAGCTTGGTATATTACAAAATTGCATGTGTCATTAGAAAAAGATGTCAGAACGCTTTATTTAAAACTTTGTTTTCTCAGGTTGTATTGCCCAAGTGTATCTTGGCATAGACAGCTTAGCTTCAAAAATTCCAAGATGTATAAAGAGTTTCACCTAGCTGAAGCTATTATATTTGGTTATTTGCCACTAACACCTTTTCCCCCCTTCATTCTTGCAGAGGAGTGAAGTGATGACTGAATTTCTACTAAAAATTTTGTTCTCTTCTCCTTGCAGCCATGGGGTCTATTCTTGACAGGATCATTTATCTGCTCCAAAAAGAGGAATGTGGAGTTCACAATGGTGTGGGACTTCTGGGGATTTCTTGGATAAGGCCATTAGAGTCAAAGCTGTCACCATTCCAGGACAACTTTTAGAAGAATTATCTAGCAGCCTGCCCCGGTAAACTTGCCAAATTGCTCGTACTTGGCTAGAAACCACGGGTACTTGAAGGCCTTTCTTTTCCCCTGTAGAGCAATAGAGTATCACTCAACAGGAGCTAAGCATACTCATGTGATGTCTCTGGGAGTTTTTCAGGCTGTGCATAAACCCCTGCAAAGGACCTGCTTCAAATGACATCTTCACGTCCACTTAGTCCCACTAAAACAAAGGCCACCTACAGAGAAACAGGTGTGCCTTTTGAAAGCATATGCCCTCCTGGTCTCCTATGCTCCTTGACAACTGGGTGGAGAAGTAACAAGGACTTAGATTATTTTTTTTCTCCAAACTTCTCCACCAGGCGTTTAGGGGGCATGGCTCTTCTTAAGTATAAAGATTTTGAGAGATTTGAGGATGCTCCCCTACGGCCTACAGACTTCTCTGAAAAACACGGTCTTTATGGGCAGGGGTGGAGTCTAATGTCCCAGGAAGTTCCCAGGCCTTGCCAATTACCTCAGCGCAAAGAAATTGAACTGGGCTGGATTGAGTGTTGTCACGTCTGTCCCCAGAAACCTGCTTCACTTCCAAACTACATTACCTCAGCCTTTCAAAGTTACCACAGGCAATGTTGGAATTTAATTTTGCTCCCCTTGGCCACGGTGCATAAGAACATTTGCTAGTTCCTGCCCATATCTTCTCTCATGTACTGCCCGTGATGGCTGCCCCACTACCTTTCCCAGTCCAGACAAGCCACGGGAAGGAAAAATCAGGGCCCTGGGAAGTTCAGTGACGGGTGTGCTGAGACTCTGGGAAGGAATCAGGGAGCAGGGACGTTAAGAGGACATTCACATGGAACAGGAAAGTCAAGATTGTGACCGGTGCTGCCTTCTATCCAGCAAAGGAAGAGATTAGTTATGACTTCTCATTTCTCTGGTACCTCAACTGTAGGAAAGAGCCCACCTAACCACCCAGATCCCATTCTAGTAGGAGTTGGTGTTCTTCCACTGTGTAACACCCTTCCAGCTCATGCCTGTCTCCCACTGACTGCAGAAATGCTGGGCTTAAATGTTTTTAAATTTTTATTTTTTTATTTTTTATTTTTAGAGAAAGAGAGCGCAAGTGGGAGAGGGTCAGAGAGGGAGAGAGAGGATCCCAAGCAGGCTCCATGCTCAGCACGAAGCCTGACATGAGGCTCTGTCACATGAATGGTGAGATCATGACCTGAGCTGAAATCAATAGTTAGATGCTTCACTGACTGAGCCACCCAGGCACTCCTGAGTTGAAATGTTTTAAAGTAACATGGTAAACAGATTCACATTTATGCCTAATCATCCTGCAGTAAAGTAATGATTATGTGTGTTAGGGACATTGCATGTGAGGTTTTTTTTTTTTTTTTTTTTCAATTACAACACTATGGCCTGTTCATGGAGGCTCAGACTTCATAGTTCTGGAAAACAATTGGATCCTTATTCTCATTTACCATCCAGGTGCCTGAATTTCTAGATAATAAAACCTAAACCAGTAGTTCTCCAATATTGACATGCAGAAGAATATTAAAGTTTTACAGTGTTTGCTAAAATGCAGATTCCTAGGCCTCACCACCAGAAGCTCAGACTTTCTGGGCACCAACCCTGGGTCACAGCCAAACATCATCCCTGGTGACTCAAGAATCACCTCCAATAAATCTGAGTCCCAGTCTTTCCTGTTACATCCTTTGTCTTTTTCATTTGCCTCATCATTTAACTGTATTGAGCCGAAATTGGCAACCTCCATGTTCCTACTTTGTTACATTATCTGTGTTTCTACACCCTAATATTTCTTCAGGAAAGTGCCCTCCAGCTCTGAGCAAAGTCTCTAGGGGCTTCTTTAGTCTTCCCCCACTTCCTACATGATGGGGACAGGGATCTCTCACTCCTAGTACCTAGTGAGTGGTTCTAGGATAAGGGACTTCCCAGGGATGGGAATGGGGTTGCTTGTAGGGGCTCAGCTTCCAGATGGCTATTCCCTGGGCTGTTTCTTTGCCTTGGGTCAATTAATTCTTTTTTCCCCAAGAATTCTTGGGTTTGTCCTATGGCTTTGATTTCCACTGTACCCACCTGTTTCTTGGGATCAAGGTTTCCTTCCTCCTCTGGCTCCTAAGCCTTGGGATCAGCCATAAATACCCTCCTACTCTCCAACTCCTGAAGTAAGCCACAATCCTTTAATCCTTTTGAAGTTGGAAACAGCTGGAAACAGGCTGAGGGTAAAAACGGCAAACAGAGACCCATGGATATTAAGTCCAAAGCGTCCCAGGGCACTTTTCTCCATCAGGCTTCTCGGCACGTCACTGGAGCTGAGGCCCTGATGTTAACCTGCACGTTCCTCGTTCACTGGGGGAGGGAGGCCCTCCCCACCCCCTTCGGCTCCAGTCCCAAGGCTGATGGTCCTCAGCACTGCTGGTCTCTCTGTTCAACGGTCCGTCTTCCTATTCCAGTTTATTTATTCATTTCATGCCCCGCCCCTGTCCCACCTCTCCAGGAGAGAAGGACATTGGGACAATGCCTATGATAGATTTCAGGATTCCCAAAGAACCTCAGAAAGATCCTTCATGTTTTAGAAAAACTGTCAGACTGTTTTTCCAGGATCTACTAAAAAAAAATAAAAATAAAATAATAATAATAATAAGGCTATACTCTCTTCCTCTCAGGAGCCAAGGCTGGTATGAAAGCAGGAAAAACACAGGAGTTTTGGGGCTGGCATCTGTAAGGGGCAAAAAGTGGCCGGAGTGACAGCGCTTGAGTGTAGGGGGCTGGGAAGCTTTGGTGTTTGTCCAGCATGCTCCTCCTTCCTTCATACTTCAGGTAACAAAAACTTCCTCACAGCTGCTCCTGCTTGATTCGTGCCCACGCCCGGGAGAGTTCGGCCTGCCTGATTCAGGGGTCACCACAAGCCCTCAGGCAGAAGCCCCAGCTCCAGAGGTAGCCATAGCAGAAGCAAGGGCAGCCTTTGGAAAGGCTGTGCAGGTTCCAGAGGGGAAGGCCTGGGTTCAAATCCCAATTTACCACTTACGTGACGGTAGGCAGGTATTTTAACGTTTCTGTGCCTTGGTTTCCTCATCTGTAGAAGTGAGGTAGTAAAAACTGTGGATTAGGTGGCTTAATCCACAAAAAGCGTTCAGAACATGCCAGAATATGTTAGACACTGTCTAAGCAGAAAGCCTTACTATTATCATTTTGCCACTATCTACCTCGCTGCTGTGCTTATGTCTCAGTCCTCCAAAGGATCCCCAACACTTGAATTCAAACTCATCCCCAGGCTCTTTCAGATGGTCAAAAGCAACATATTTCTTAGTAATTGCTTTGTAATTTTTCTAAAACTGGATACAATTTCTTTTTTTAGTTAAGTTTATTTATTTATTTTGAGGGAGAGACAAAGACAGAGAGGCAGAAGGAGAGGGAGAGAGAGACAGAGAGAGAGAGAGAGAGAATCCCAAGCAGGTTCTGCACTGTGAGCACAGAGCCTGATGTGGGGCTCAAACTCATGGAAATGTGGGCTCATGTCCTGAGCCGAAATCAAGAGTCAGGCATTTAACCAACTGAGCCACTCAGGAGCCCGGAAATGCATACAATTTCTTTCTTTCTTCTTCTTCTTTTTTTTTTAATGTTTATTTTTGAGAGAGAGAGAGGGAGAGAGACAGAGAGTGTGAGTGGGGGAGGAGCAGAGTGAGAGGGGGACACAAATCCGAAGCAGGCTCCAGGCTCTGACCTGTCAGCACAGAGCCCTGATGCGGGGCTCGAACTCACAGACTGAAAGATCATGACCTGAGCCGAAGCCGAACGCTCAACCGACTGAGCCACCCAGGCGCCCTGCCCTCCATGCTTTTTAAACTATTTTTTATTTTTTTTTTAAGTTTATTTATTTTGGGGAGAGAGAGGGAGAGAGAGAGCGACAGAGTGCAAGCAGGGTAGGGGTAGAGACAGAGGGAGACACAGAATCCAAAGCAGGTTCCAGGCTCCGAGCTGTCAGCACATAGCCTGATGCGGGGCTCGAACCCACGGACTACTGCAAGATCATGACCTGAGCTGAAGTCGGACGCTTAACCGACTGAGCCACCCAGGCGCCCCGCGTAAGATTTCTTAACACCATTTTGGTCACATTGGATAAGCTACCATGCAAATTGACTTCCGTGCAACTGAACAATAGGAAATAGCAGGACCAGGAAATTGCGTTGGTTCATGATCTTTGTCTGGGCAAGGGGTACTGCTATAGCAGCAACAGAATGATAACCTTCACCAGAAGAGGAAAAACAAAACAGCTTGACTGCCACACCAGCACTAGGAACCTATAAACTGTATTTTTAGGAAGATAAACATGGCTGGTCTCCGGGGCACCCTTCCCAGAGAAGTGAAGACCCACCCGTGTGGCTATCACTTTGGGGGAGGTAGAAGTGCTTTGCATACCCCTTTTGGCGGCCCACAACCCCTGCCCACCTGCTCTGTGGCTGCCCAGCCAGCTCTGTTCTAATGGAAATGTTCCCAGCACTGGCTCTCTTGCTCCATGTGGCATTTTCTAGACTCCCCCAGAGCTGCCCAACTGGGCTCCAGGGGCTATTGTTCCAAGTACCAATTTTTGTTTTTATTCTGCTCTGGTTACAAAATCGCATAGTTTGGAGTGGCCTGCTCCAGCCTGATTTCTTCAGGAACTCAGTTACTTCAGTACACCATTTTGCACAGCATAGTTTTGTAAGGAAACACATAACACATTAGAGCAGAAACCACTGTATTGTTATCATTACCTTGAAGACACATTTCAACACTGACTTTCAATGTGTCTATATTATCTTTGTAAATGGATTGCAAGTCCTTACTTTATTTCTTGAAATTATCAAAAGGAAAACTTAGATGGTCATTTGCCTGGAAATGAGATGGTGTTCTAAAATACCTTTTATCCTAGGCAGCACTGAGTCTATGTTGACTCGTTTCTAAGTTCAATTGGCATACCATCTAGACTTCAGTGTCTGAGCTACATAGTAATCATATTTTTATGAAACTGTTTTTATTTTATTTTTATGTCCTATTTGTCCGCTGTCATTCTTTCTCCCTCCTTCTTTCTTTCCTTGTTTTTCTTGGAGAGGAGGGCTTACCTTACTAAAGCCTGTTTCTTAGTGACTATTTTGTTTTTGGTGTTGTCAGTGTGATCCATCATGCTAAGGGGTTATTTTCTATTCCTTGAAAAAGAAATGATATGAACTTAGATGGACATCTGTCTGTCAATATTTCACATATAAGGCCTTAGTTACCTTGTCATGTGATGTGAGTCATTTGCCCTTAATGATGATATCAAATCAGAAAAGTTTAGCTGGTGTTCATGTAGAATATACCTCTTGCTACAAAACATATTCAGATTAAATCCCTTCTATCACATTTACTGAACACTTATTTTCTTTACACACGTTAGTTAATTTAAAGATCATGATAATATTGAACAAATGAGTAGCCAGTGTTGGTTTAATGCTACGTGCCAAGTATTCTTCTAAGCATTTCAGTGATATTAACTCGTTCAACCCTCAATTCACCCCCTTAAAAATGAATACCTTTATCATGCTTATTCTGCAGGAAAGGAAACTGAGGCACAGAAAGGCCAATGTGAAGTGGTATGTGGTGAATGAAGGTCATTGTGAGGCGGTTACGTGGTGAAGCCAACATTGAAAGCTAGGCAATGAGACTCAAGAGCCTGCAGGATAAGTGTGCCTGGCCCTCACCACCACGATCCTGTCCCAGCAAGGAAAGAACTATCATCCCCATTACACAGTCAAAGAAACCAATGCTTGGAGAGACAAAATACCCCATCCGAAGTCACAGATGTTCAGTGGTAGAACAGAGATTTGAACTAAACACGTAAGTACTTGGCCACTTCAGTCCTTCCTGAATTCCCATGCTTCTCTGTTATCTCAGACTCCAATACTGCATTAGATCCCCTTATCTCTTGAATATTTTTGAGACTTCAGGTGGAAAGGCCTCAGTGCCTTTCATTTATGACTCTCGAATTTGCATATATACCATTTATTTCTAAAGTGTATGCAGAAATAAGAATATCTGGTTTAAACAGGAAGTCTTTAGCAAAAAGGAATCAATTCAAAAGAACTCTCAAAAAAGTTCTCAAATGTGCAAATAACTTTTTTTTCCCTTTAAAAAACCTTCTGAATTAACTTGGCAGAAGACTGCACGAACCTGATAGCTTTGAGATTCCTCCCAACTTCTCTTTAGAATTCCCTCAAAGATAAACATGAAGATTAGAAGTGGAAACTAAGTCTAAGAAGACCATATGCAAAAGACAAGCCTGATTCTCCACTACCACTCCAAGGGTTGTATTGAGGAGCACATTTTTGGATAGAAAGTCACACGCCCCACAGCCAGAGCCAGAATAGGACAGATGCTCCCCAAGGAGACTGGACAAGCTTCTGGCTCACCATTCTGTTGTTGTGATACACCAGCTTGGCATTAGCAAGCAAAACAGATACACTCTCCAAATGTTGAACTGGGAAAAGCCACACTTCTGCCTTCCACCTACCAGTGTCTCCTTTTTATTTTCATCAATTTTTTCGGCTGTTCATCTATGACCAGAGTGGTGGTAAAAGGTGGGGTGGAGAGAAGGGACCAAGGGGCAGGACGTATGGGAGATACAGTTTCAGCTCCCACTGGAAGAAGCCATTTTCAGATAAAGGGGCCTGGTTTTCTGAGAAGAAAAGGGGATAGGGTTAGGCTGCTAAAACCTGACTGGAGTCCGGGAGACGTGCCTTAGATGAGTACTAGACTTTATAAACTGAGCTGGGTTCTACACATTAATTATATTCTCCGACCTGGGCCAGTGTCCAGGCCCCTGTTCCCGGGCCAGTACATCCTTCTCCGGGCACTGTGAGCTGAACCCTTCTCCAGAGTTGACAGGAACTGCCTCATGCCCAAGTGCAGGGGAAGATAAGCCCTTACCCCAGAGATGATGTTCAGCCAGTGACTGGCAGTACGCAAAAGGCTAGAGCCTTGTTCTAGGTGGGACAATGCTGTGTGGCAATGCTGCCCAAGGGTTCAAGTTGAGACTAGACTTCAGTTGAACCCATGGATTCACCTTGCTTCTTCCTCAGCCCCAGCATGGGTCCCTTCCCACCTTGTAGGCCATGTGTCTCCTGCAGGAGTTGTCACTAAATCACTGCACAACAGTCCCCATCTCAGTCTCTGTTTCTAAGGGACACAAAACCTCAATCTACTAAACTAATTAATAGTAGTTCTAGGTACACTGAATATCTTGTAAGTAAAGGTGATACAAAAACCCTTACATGGGTAGTTTTTTCTTGTTTTATAGAATTCAATTCAAAAAAAAAAAATGCAGAGCCAGTATATTTTGTGGCTCTTGAAATGCATTGCCAAATTATTTTTGATGAGGTTTGTCCCAATTGTACTACCTCCAGCAATGTTTCAGAGTGGAATTAACAACAAAAACAGCCAGCCCTGGAAACCAGGATTATTCCAAACTATAAAGGTTATCTTACTGCTGCTGTTATTTGTGTATCTCAGATTGCCAATGGGGTTGAATATCTCCCCGTATTTGTTTACTAATGGTTGATCTTCCTTAGGGGAATTTCGAATCTAAGAAGAAAATTCCATGCCAGCTTTCCACAAGTTTTGATGCTACGAGATTAATGTCATTGTGTGTGAGGGCTTTTCAGTTCCGTGTAAGACAATTCCAAGTTTAGAAACTGGGCAAAATCATCAGGACTGTTTTTCCTGTGTAGAAAGGTTAAAGTAAAGCAGATGTGAAACTGGCCTCAAATCTTTTTCTCATGCGGTATTATTTGTCAGGGATGTTAACTCTTGAAACTACACACAAAAGAATACTGAAGAAATAATTTGATGGTCATTAAAATTACCTTTCATGTCATTTTATTAATAAAACATACTTAATAGCATAAGCATAATTATAGTGAATGACCTCATTGGCCTTACTCTCTCAGCTTCCATGGCAAACCTTCTTGTTTTCCTTGTCCTGTGTCACCCCTTTTCTTCTTTTCCAGTGCCCTGAATGTGGGTGTTCCCACATTTTTCTGTTTTGGGGCCTTTTGTTGTCCCCGCTTTACATTTTCCCTTGGTGGTTTATTTACAGTGCGAAACTAAACTACCTGAGGTGATTTTTTCCAGACCTTTCCATGCCACTCATGAGTGTGAAATGCCTGAGGGTTCCCCACAAATTCAGCAGTGCTCCCACACAGACAGATAACCTCACAATAAGGACACACTCTCATCAGAAAGTGCTGCTCGCTAGGAAATGCCACAGAGATGAAATGAATGTTTCTACACAATTCCTACACCACCACCTGACCACTGACCTGGTGCGTAAAGACAGCTTGTTCTGTATGGGTCCCATGCTTGTTATGGGCATAAAATGAAAGTTGTTGGACAAATTAGGCCCAAAACTATATGTTTCTAGCCTGTGTCAGAACTGTAAATTACTATTTACAGCCAATATCTAAAACCTGGGACATTTTATATCCAATTTCTAGCATATCTTTTAAAAAAGGCTGATTCGAAGGGGCACATGTACCCCAATGTTTATAGGAGCACTATCATCAATAGCCAAATTATGGAAAGAGCCCAAATGTCCGTTGACTGATGAATGAATAAAGAAGATGTGGTGTGTGTGTGTATATATATATATATATATATATATATATATATATATATATATATATATAATGGAATATTACTCGGGGATGAAAAAGAATGAAATCTTGCCATTTGCAACAACGTGGATGGAAATGGAGAGTATTATGCTAAGCAAAATCAGTCAGTCAGAGAAAGACAGATATCATATGATTTCACTCATATGTTGAATTTGAGAAATTCAACAGATGAACATAGGGGAAGGGAAGGAAAAATAAGATAAAAACAGAGAGGGAGGTGAATCATAAGAGACTCTTAAATACAGAGAACAAATGAGGATTGATGGGGGGGTGGGTTAAATGGGTGACGGGCATTATGGAGGGCACTTTTTGGGATGAGCCTTGGGTGTTACATGTAAGAGATGACTCACTGGGTTCTGCTTCTGAAGCCAAGACTACACTGTATGTTAACTAACTTGAAAAAAATAAACCAGATATAACAACATTGGCTCAAAATTCCTACATGAGAAGAGTCTATAAAAGCCTGGTAATGGCTCCCCCGCTTTAAAATTTTTTTTTATGTTTCTTTATTTGAGAGACAGAGAGAGAGAGAGAGAGAGCGCACATGAGTGGGGAAGGGGCAGAGAAAGAGGGAGACACAGAATCCGAAGCAGGCTCCAGGCTCTGAGCTGTCAGCACAGAGCCCAATGTGGGGCTTGGACCCATGATCTGTGAGATCATGACCTGAGCCGAAGTCGGATGCACAACCGACTGAGCCACCCAGGCATCCCATGACTCCCCTGCTCTAAATGAAGCATGGACCTCCAGTTTACCACAGTCCCCTTGGCACCCCATTGCCTTAAACCTCCTCTTATTTCTTTGCCTCTTTTCTTGATACCCTTCTCTCCCTCCCTCCACTTCTATATATGCTCTTTCCTCGCCCGAGATTCTCTCTGCACATGCACCTATCAACTTACTCCTCTGTGTGGCACATCCTATTCAGTTTTAGAACTCTATTTGATGTCGCCTCTTCTGTATACCTTTTCCTGACTGTCCACTAGCACCACTACCTAGTTAATCATTAGCTCCTGTCCATTTATTCTGTGACATGTAAAAACCCAAATGTATTTATCTATAAATACAGGGCAAGCAAGTCATATCGAGAAACCAGCATGCAACACTCTGCGAGGGGCTGCATGTATACAATAAAATATATATATATATATATATATATATATATATATATATATAATCCAGGAAGCATGGAGTGCAGTTTGCAGAAACTGCTTGGGTAAAGCATTGAGGAGGGTGTTGTGCAGAATAGAGGCAAGGCTACTCCATTTTGAAGAAAGCTTTCTAGAGTAAGTAAGTGGCTTACTTGATCTGACATTTGAAGGACAAGGAGGAATTAGCTTAGCTAATAAGTTGAGGAAAAGTGAATTTTAGGAAAGGAAGGCATAATCTGAGAAGACACAGAAGCATAAAATACACAGTGTAGACAGGGAATTGCAACTAGCTTTCTATTGCCACAGATAAAAAAAAAAGTTCATTCCCTGACGTAGCAAAATATGAGGCAAGAATCGTTTTAACTTACTCCCTTTATTTGAGCCACAGTTTCCTTTCACTCCATTTAAAAAAATTTTTTTTTAACATTTATTTATTTTTGAGACAGAGAGAGACAGAGCATGAACGGGGGAGGGTCAGAGAGAGAGGAAGACACAGAATCTGAAACAGGCTCCAGGCTCTGAGCAGTCAGCACAGAGCCCGACGTGGGGCTCGAACCCACGGACAGTGAGATTGTGACCTGAGCGAAAGTCGGACGCTTAACCGACTGAGCCACCCAGGCGCCCCTTCACTCCATTTTAAATGGTAGAATTAATTAAATATCACAACTAAAATAAATAAAAGCAGCTGTATTTTAGGAGAAAATGTTAATTTTAACTTGAGGCCTACATTTTTCTTCTTAGTTGTGTGATTTTATGTGCATATCGGGCCTGCACTTGAGCTTTCTTTGGAAACAAGAGTTTGGAAGCAAGAACGCAACATAGGCCATTTTTAACATCAAGGCTATCATGCTACTTTGTTTTCATAGCCAGAAATATAAAAATTAAAGAAATATGTTTCACAAATAGAATCAATGAAAATTGGGTAAGGGCATGCAAGGCCTGCTCACTTATTTTGGGTAAAATAAGAATATTTTATCTAAAAGTTTTCCAAATTATTTTCTGGAAGTTAGAGCTAGATCAAATTTGATTCCCCAAATCTCCTCCTGGGGATCGTTTGGCAAAGACAGTATGTTAGTGAGTAAAAATTTCCTTTTAAACTTCCAAATGGAATTTTCTGCCACAATATCAGGAAAATATTACCTGAATTTATCTTGTAGGCAGACTAAATGACATTTTACATTTTTCTTTGAAATCACTTTGAAGAATTAAGTCAGAAAAGAGGAGAACATTCTTTTAACAATTTACTCTCCTATAGCTGGATTTTGGTTATAACTGCCTAAAGTATACTTAAAACACATTAATATTGGTGTTTACCTCTTAAAATGTCAGGTTCTATATACAAAATTCCAAATATATCTGCCAAATATGCCAAGCACCAATGAAAGTTATTACTTTCGAATGTTTTAAGTAATTGGTAGTTTCCTTGATGTTCTAAAAATAAGGCCCCTACATCCTTCAGCCAAATATATTTCCTTTTGATAACTAATAAACTTCAGGATGGAACATAAGAACTTTGCCATGAGCATTCAAATCATCATAAAGTAAAACATACACTCTAGTACTTTTCATGGGGTTGACCACCTTGATAGCGATATGAATAATTCTCATAGATTGCTGGGCATAGTTTTAGGTGCTTAGCAGTGAATAATTCTGATTTTTCCCCCCTAAGGAATTCCTCACTGTGAGTCCTGTGTTACTGGAGTAGGATCAATGCACATTCCTGTCAATTTTTTTAAAGCTCACTTGTTCAGAAGAATTTTGACAGACCTTCAAAGATATTATTAGGTTTAGTTGTATTCCAAAAGGTTTGAGAAACAGTTTTTTCTTCCATACCACCTTGAACCATAAGTCATGCATCCACACATGGTACAGCCCAGAGTTCTTAGGGGCAGTCACAAGATCCATGAACTAATGGTAAGAAAAGGCAATGATTTTTGATCTTTGGCAAAGTTCAATGTGTGATATTATCAGGAAAGACATTCTAAGGCCTGACTATAGAAAGGAACATTCTGGAAAAGTTTCAAAATATCCTCTCAGATAAACATTTGGCAGCATTCAGAAAGCATAATTCTCAGAGAATTTCTCCAGCATTGTGTAGTTTGGTCCTCGAGTGATTAAAAGGGGTGATTTAGGAACACTGCGTGGTTTAGTTGGTTAAGTGTCTGACTCTTGATTTTAGCTCAGGTCATGATCTCATGGTTTGTGAGATTGAGTCCTGTGTTGGGCTCTGTGCTGACAGTGTGGAGCCTGCTTGGGATTCTCTCTCTCCCTCTCTCTCTCTCTCTCTGCCCCTCCCCTGCTCATGCTATCTTTCTCGTTCTCAAAATAAATAAATAAACATTTTTTTTTAAATAAAAGGGCTAATTTATATAAAGTCTTCATGGTTATTACAATTTGTTCTTAAAATGTTCTAGTATTACTTAATATTACATGCTGCAGAGTTGCGCTCTAAAAAAAAAAAAAAGGCACCCATATAGAAATACGGTTTGTATGAATTTCATTTAAATGTCATTAAAGCTGAGACAGGTGCTATATGGTTCCTTTGAGTTGTGTTGTTAGACATAAAACACACTGAGGAAGTTACACGTTTATTTGCAATAAACCTAGATTTAGCCTTGATATATAAGTGAGCCTCATCAGATCTCTGTTTTGGTGGACATCTTCAGCTCTCTTATACAAAAAAAATTTTTTTAATGAAGAGTGTTTTCAAGACTGCCTAACTGATTCAGAAAAGTAAAGTGTTGCTGATAGCAGAAGATGACTTCCTAGTCTCCCCTCATACCTGAGCCCAATAAACAAAATATTTGTTCATTCTGTGCATACATTTATGTCAACGACCTAAAACATGCCATCTTTTAATGGAGACTGAGGTAAGATTTAAAATATTTTCACGATTCTCTGATTTCTTCTTTGCTGTTGGAATAAACTCCATTGTCAAACAATACAGAGATACATAAAGAGAAGAGTCATTCCCATAGTGTCCTTACAAACCCATCTCTCTGATGTAAATCAAGCTATATATCCACCCTATTCTTCATGCTCCCACAAACATATAGTCATATTTATGTTAACACACAAACATGTAGGGTTTTTATTTTATAATAGTATTCTTTGCACATTTTTTTGCAACTTACTTTATCACTTAATGGCTGGTCCAGCCACACAGACATATAATTCATTTTAAGGAACACCGAAAACAGATTCTGATTTGATTTGCATCAAGATGTATTAAAGTGGGGAAAGAATTTTTAATTATATTATGTTTTTATTTAGTAACATGGCATAAGTTTTCATTTATTGAGATTTTATGTCTTTCAAGAGAAAAAGTTCTTCATATAGTTATAATTTTTATAATTTTCATTATGATATTTGTTAATTTCATTTTTGTTTTTGTTTTTGCTATCGTGAAAAGGTGGGTTTTATTTTTCATTTGTATTTAACTGGTTATCACTAGTATGGTGAATTGTATTAGTGATCATTATCTACTCCCTCTATGGTAAGAGGATTATACTCCATGCTTGTTGAATTTAATTTGCAATACCTTCTTAGAGAGGAAGCATACTTCCTTTCCCAATTGGGCTGGCCATATGACTTCCTTTGGCCAATGAATATGAGTGAATATGACATAAACACACCCAAACAGGAGCTCTAAATTCAATTGTGAGATTTCACTTAGCCTTTTGAGTTTCTGCTTTTTGACATAGAAATGAGCAGGTAGGAGCTGCTCCTTCAGCCTAGCTCCTGGAATGAGAATATTTGTGAAGCAGACCTGCAACCAACCCATAGCTTAGAGAAGAATATCAGCCAATTGTCAAGAACTTGAAAGGTCTCATATTTTACCCCACTTTGAAGCTAAGGACTTAACTTGCCAGTTTCATGGATACTGAAGGAAGAACTTACTCCTGGGTCAGAGACAAAACTATCACAACAAAAGCAGCATCGAGAATGTCAACATGATTGTGTGGCTTTCCTGAGTTTCTGTTCCCACACTGGTGATGTGAAGGGGCTCAGATGGATACCTGAACAAAGAGTAGGTTGCATTACAGGAGAGGAACATGGAACTTGAAACCCCATCGTTTCATAGCAAGCAGTGATCAAGCTTGCTCTTTGTCCTAGAGGTAGAAATTATGTCCTCCCTCAAGGTTGCTCATTGCAAACACACCTGAGAAATGGCTGGGTAAAAAAATGATTAGGGTCTTAAAGGCTTAGCAGACCCAACAGGACATGTAGAAACATGAGACTCATGAAACAGTGTCTACCAACACCAACCCTCAGCCCCCAGGTAATGAAATTGAGAAATAAATGTTTGCTATTGAGAAATAAATGAAATTGAGAAATAAAACTGCCATATTAGGCTTGTTTTGTTACACAGCAAAGTTAACCAACACAAAAAGTACAGAGACAAGGCACTGATGTTTGTATATTTGTCTTATATCCTGCCACCTTACCTAATTCTCCTACTTAAAAAATAATTTACTAAAGTCTCTTGGATTTTCTAGGTATAATATCTTCTGCAAGTAAAGTGATTTCTCCCTTTTTTCATCCAGTGTTTATACTGATTATTATTGATTATTTTGTTTTCTTACCTTCCATATTAGCCTAAATCTCCAAAATAGTTTTGAATAACAATAATAGTAAATATGCCATTAATTAAGATATTGTCTCTTAGTTCCAGACCTACCCTTTGATATTTCACTTCTGATGCCAGAACCAGAACTCTGCAAACCATGTTTTTGCTTCTCATAGTGCTCCATGGTAAACTGCTGACAGGGATACTGCTGGGAGATCCCAGGCTGCAGAAGGAAGACTTGTTCTTTCCTATTTTTTTCTGGGGGATTCTTATTTGTTCCCAGTTCTCATGAGTGTCATCTCACCAATGCCTCTTCATCTTGGCAGCAGCATTTCCATCCAATAGCAGTAGGAGAATTCCATAAATGGTTTTCCAGTATGTACAGAAGCCATCCCATTGCACTCCCCTTCCCTTACTCAGAGATGCCAGGGGTCTGAGTTTCATTTTCACAAGGGCCCTTCTCTAAACTTCTAAGTTTTAATAAATCCAATCTCTCTTCTTGATCCCACCCAATCATAGGATGGTGGCTACTTTCTGCAATTACTACCTCTGTGATTCCAAGTTCTCTCTCTTTTTTTAAACTTTTTTTACTTTGTGAATAATTTGACACTTAGTGAATAATTCCTTATGTTAAATTCTCTCTGCTAAAATAACTGGTGTGATTTCTTCCTTCTGATTGACCCCTGATTGTTAAGTAGGTAGGTATTCCTATTTATTTTCTGATTTTAATGATGATAACTTTAACCATTCACTTTTTAGTATGTGGTTGCTGGGTTTTGGTTAACTGCTGTTGAAGTTTGTCAAATGTGTTTATTATATATTGACAAATACATTTTTTCTTTGTTAATGTACTAAGCTAGGTATTTTTCATAATGTTGAATCACCTTTACATTTATGGAATAAATAGCTAATAGTTAACACTTTTGTAGCACTACATATGCTCTAAGAACTACATATATATTAATTCACTTAATAAACCTACTTGATTATGGCTTATAATGACATTGCCAAATCTGATTGCCAAATGTTTATTTAGAACTTATATTCATAGCTGAAATTGAATAATAGAATTTTATATCATGTATTGCTTTACTTGTTTCCTACTATCTTATTGTCTCTATTAAACTCAAAGATCCTTGAATATCAGTGCTTTACCAATATTTTTCTCCTACTCAGTCAATATCACAATACCTTGTAAGACCATATGATTGATAATTATTGACATAAGGTATGGGCACCTGGTTTGCTCAGTCAGTTAAGCGTCCCATTTCAGGTCAGGTTGTGATCTCATGGTTTGTGGGTTTGGGTCCCACTTTGGGTTCTGTTCTGGCAGCTCAGAGCCTGGAGTCAGCTTTGGATTCTGTGTCTCCCTCTCTCTCTGCTCCTCCCCCACTCATACTCTATCTTTCTCTCTCACAAAAATAAACAAACATTAAGAAAAATGTAATAGATCTTAAAGTAAGTCTACTTTTTGAAAAATTAGCATTTATTCTGTAATAAGTTTTAATTTTACATCTTCAATATAAGAAATTAAAATATATAACAATAGATACATTTAATATTATTTCAACTAGATCTCTCAGGGCCTATGTGTTCATTTCAGAACGCTGAAATTTTGTAAATTGTTGCTGATGCTCTCTCCTTAAACATGCTTTCATAGAGTTTTTAAATTTTCCAACCCTTAATTAATAGCAATAATTACTTTTGCATATTTTCGGGGTACTGTGTTACGTTTTGTAAGGTAGATTGTCTCAGCATTATTTCTTTTCTCAGAAGATTAAAGACAAATTAGTAAAATATATGCATCAAGGATTCTTAATGTATGAAACCGTTTTCAACAAAATACTTTTTGTTTAGGTTAAAATTGGATTTCCATGGTTTGAGGCTTCAGGGCTTCTCCCACTTTGCTCCCATAGATTGATGACTTGAACTAGTCATTAAAGTTTATCATGTTGCCCTTTTAAGGTACTAGCTAAAGGATTTGGCAACTATTTTCTATGATTTAGCTTTACTTGATTTTTTTCCTTCAAAGCATCTGTGAATATGTCTTTGTGATTAAGTTAAAAGACAAGCCATGCTATGTTTTATTTGCGTCTTTTTTTTTACATTAAAAATTTTTTTAATATTTATTTTTGAGAGAGAGAGAGCATGAGTGGGGGAGGAGCAGAGAGAGAGAGGGAGACATAGAATCTGAAACAGGTACCACGCTCTGAACTGTCAGCACAGAGCCCCATGTGGGGCCTGAACTCAGGAACAACAAGATCATGACCTAGGCTGAAGTCAGATGCTTAACCAACTGAGCCACCCAGGTACCCCAATTTGTGTCTTTTTTAAATTGCATTTTAAGGATCTTCTATGTGCACAGCACAATACTGGGAGATAGATAAGTACAAATGTATTCTGTACCACCAAGGATCTTGAAATTTAAGGGAGTGACCAAATGCTGACTCAAATTTTATATTCAAATAATAGTGTAGGGCAAACGTTTTTCAATCCCAATAGCAATAGGAAAAACAACATATCAAAATTAGACAAGCATGTTGCTGAGGTGGCACTCTGAGGGTCTTTTCCCTATTTGTTTTTGTTTTAATTCTAGGTTCTAATTTTATGTGATTTGGTAGGTAATGATTGGGGATTTATAATCATAGTCATGAAGAATCTTTTTCTCACATTGTCATGTCATGTTTGGGAGCAGTAATGTAAATGATTGTAATCAGAATTTTTGTTACTACTATTTTCTCTTTTTACCTTCCCTACTATTCTAAATTTTTGCGTTCTAATTTTGATTATAAGGAATGATTATTATGTATCCTTTTACTAAAATGCAGTTTTCTAAAGCTTGGACTGGACTTATTTGAGAAAATACTCTATTTTAATGTATTATGTAGCCTGAAAATGGCCTCAAATACTTCTTGTCAGTTTAATTCAGTTTAATTTGTTCAATTCAGTTTAATTATTTACCTCAGCTTCTTTGGTATGTGTGTGTGTATGTGTTTATGTGGATCATATCCCTGATGATGGCAAAAACCTACACACAGTTCTGAAAACCACAGATACAGGGAACTATTTTGATGATATTCATCTAATTTTAAAAGTAAATTATGGCAGAGAACTATAGTTTGATCGTATTAAGTATAGTCTACATTACTATCCTATATTTTTATCTCAGCTTTTCATTTACTTCTAAATATGAGATCCTTCTTTTCAAAGGTTTTCTGGGATTATGATTTAAAGACAAGGAAGTAAGAAATACATATAGTTTATAGGGTGTTAAGTGACAGACATAGGAATCTACTTCAGGAAATTAAAATGGCAACTTGGGGGAATTAGTTTTTCTTTTAAATTAGGTTTATTAAGATATATAAATTGTCTCATTCACATCAATTACATGATATTTAAAAATACTAGAAAGCTTATAGTTTAAAATTTCACACTACTGACTCAGAGGTTTGTTCAAAGTTTTTCACCAACTGTCTGGAATGCCAACCAGACGATAAAGCATAAAATATACTAGCTATTTTTAATATGGTGTTAGCAGCCCCTTTATTATATTGCTTATTATACAGTTATTTTGTTTTTCTGATGTTTTTTGTTTTTTTAATTGATTTTTGTTGCTTGGTTCTTTAAAAAATGTTGATGCTATTTTCATAGAGAAAAAAAAAAAAAAAAAAGCATAGACCAAAGGAAGAAAGTGATGTTGAGCAAATGTTAATGGAAAATTACTTTCTTGGTTTTAAAATTGAAGTTGACACCTTTGAGTTGTCAGGATTTTTGGGGGGGGGTGTGTATTAGTTAATTCAAAATCTCTAAGATTTTAGGAAAATAATTGAAATCAGGAGATGGTCTTGAATGTGAAAAGACAAAAGATGGGGGAAAAAGTGTAAAGAGTAGAAAGGAGAAACTTTGGCAAATGTCTTTGTTCCACAGCAACATCTTTTCTGTTTTGAAAATAAGTCTTTGCAGGTGCGTTTCCTATCTTATTTTCCTGCTCAAGGAAGAATGTTGATCACTTTCTGAATTTACCAGCAATTGGTGTGTGCTGAGGGCTCATTTATTTCTTACAAAATGTCGCTAACCCATTCCTGTCCTCTTAAATTTAAAACAGCTGCTACCCACTGGCAGGATCTAAATCTTAAAAGAGACAGACAGAATTCCACATTCTCTGTACGCCTGTATTACACTATTGTTAATAATAATCTCTGTCCGTCAAGGTGACAAGGGCACAATGTGCGTCTACGCACATAATTTCTTTGTACGTATATAAAAAGCTAAGGCTTTTATTTTGTTAATAAAAACTCATGATTTAATTAAAAAAGAAACCTCTGACTGTTGCTGCCATTGGAAGCACTATAATTTAGTTTGCTTAAAACACTGCATCATTCAATTGCTGTTTCCTTTCTCTACAGTTATATTTTTTTTAATATTCTCTGTGAACTAGAATAGCTGATTTACTGAGCAAAAATAGCAGAAGGGTCCAAGCTAAATGTTAAAAGGTAAAGAAAATTTGGAAAAAGGGACATATTTTTAATTTTAAATTTATAAATTTATAATTTTATTTTCAGAATACATTTCATCATTTAGAATTTAAACTCTTCTCAACATTTATTTTGCAAAGAAGACAGTTCCAACGTTTCCAATGAATGCTTCACTGTTTAAAATATGAATTTTGACATAATCATAAATACCTGGATTTTCAAAGATAACACTGCTTTTTCTTGTTCATTTTTTTTACTTGCTTTTACATTGTTACCTTACCAAAAAAGAAATACTTTTGTGTTTTTCTCTTAGATTTTTCCTGCAGCACAACTTCAATTTCCATAAACATAGATTCATCTGTTTTGAAAAATGCTAAAGCTTATTTTCATGCATAATATAAATCACTGAAAGAGACAGTAAAGAATTCAAAAGGTACTTCATGTTCTACCAGAGTGAAATCCAAATCATTCTTCTCCACAGTGGATTCATGGCTTCCTGCAAGATAAGATCTCGTCCTGGTAAGGACTTCATCTCTAAAGAAAAGAGAACGTGATTTCTCAAGGGAACTCCAGTATCATAATTCATAAAATCAAATATATCAATAAGCACAGCTCTTCTTTTAAAATAGTCATCCAAGTCTCTGGAAACTAGAGTCTAGTGCATTGATGTTAAATTGTAATATGCTATAACAATGTAAATATGTAAAAGAGAACACAGTTAATTATTAAAAAGTTTTCATTCTCATGAATAAAATTAAAATGCCCAGTAATCCTTAATTAATACATTTAGAATCCCCTCCTTAGTGATGAGAATTAACTTTGCAATTTAATTTGACACTTTGCAGTGTGAAAAAGAAAGATAAAAAATAAGCCTCTTGGGAAAGGGAGGAAAATTTCCAGTCTCTAACTAACCAATCCAATTTAATCAGGTCTCTCTCCCCACCTCTTTCTTTCTCTGTCTTTTTTTTCCCCCTGAAATAATTGATATTTCTACCCCCAGTCTCTCCCAGTCCTCTCTCTCTCTCTCTCTCTCTCTCTCTCTCTATATATATATATATATATGTATATATACAGAACTAACTTTAAAGATCTGAGGTTTGGATTTATTTCATCTTAAAGTATTTGCCTGGATTTGTTGCCAGTCAACATGGTAGTCCAGAATCTTAAAAAGATTAAAAAAATATATAGACTATGTTAAAGGAGATACATGACACTCTAGATATACGAAACCATGAACCAAATACAGCAAAAATTTCCAAATGTTGAATACTTTTTACAGTGCCCATCTGATCTTGCTATATATTATTCATGTATTCACCAAAAATGTATTGCAAATCTATAATCCATGATGGCACAGGGCCCAGGATTCAGTCCCTGCCTAGAGAAGTTCATAATTTAGTAAAAGAGTCAGATAGGTAAACAAATAAGTTTCAGTATTAGATGGCAAATTCTTATATAAACAGTTATATGGTACTGTGGGGAGAAACATGAAGACTTCCCAGAGGAGGTGACATCTGACCCAGGGCAGAACAGAAGGATAAGCAGAAGGTGGGAAATTTATCCTTGGCAGAGAGAAGCTCCATATGCAAAGAAGTGGGTAATGGGGAATGAGGGGATATAAATGAATAAAGTTATCTGAAGGACAGAGTCCATGGTGACAGAGGAAGTTGGGGAGAGAGAAATGAATTAGAGCCAATCCATGAAAGCCTTTGTATGCCTGAGGAGATACTACTTTAGATTGTAGGCAAAGGACTGTAAGCAGAGAAATGACATAATCAGCTCTAAGATTATCAGAAGTCAGACTCCCTGAGAAATAGTCACAGAAGCCCTGAGATGTGCATGCAGCAACTCATATAGGGAATAGTTTTGGGAACAGTACTTCTAAGAGAGTAAGGGGAAGGAGGGCTGGGAAGAGGGGAAGTTGGGCCTTAAAGCAGATGCATCAGAGGCTGTAGCTGATCCCTTGTAGCTCTTGAGCCACAATGGCTGTTCAGAGTTGTCCTACCTTGAAGCCAGGCCACTAGGCCTCTTACCCACACTGAGAATGACTGGATGTGGGCTGTCTCCAGAGATAAGGGGTAGCCTTGGGCATGGCTGATTCCCGCAGATGGGAGAATGCCTGGAGAGGGACACAGCTGTGAACTATCACCAACCAACACGTCCAGAAGCTGGAACAAATGTCTCCATCCAGGGATCTGAAGAGGAGGGGGGATCTGAGCAATGTGTCACAGAAGCCACTGCAGAGGTTTTACGTTTTTGTTGGTGGTGGTGGTGGTGGTGGAGGTTTATTTTTTTAGCCTAAATCTGACCATACTGAGAAGGATGATCTCAAGTGAGGAAAGATTAGTTAGAAAGAGATCAGATGGGATTTTGTGGGGAAAAAAAAAAAAAAAAGATGACAAAGATGATGCCAAAGGTACTATGGTAATTCAGTTGGGGAAAGATAATTGTAACATAAATGGTGCTTGAACAACTGGCTATTAATATGGGAAAAGAAAAAGAAACTCAACCCTTGCTTCACACTATACAACAATCTAATTCTAAATGGATCATATTCTTAAATGTGAAAGCTAAGCTACAAAACCTGTGGAAGAAATCAAAAGAGAAATTCTTTGTGACCTTGGGTGAGTCCAACCTTTCTTAGATAGAACACTAGAAAATAAACAACAAAGGAACTGAAAGATTGACAATGCCAAATGTTGGTGAGAATGTGAAGGAACTAGAACTTTCATACATTACTGATGAGAATGTAAATTTGTACAGCCACCTTGCACAGCAGTTTAAAATTTTCTTACAAAGTTAAGGATATACTAACCACAAAATCCAGTCCCACTACAAGGTATTTGTCCAAGATAAAAGAAAACGTAAGAGTTGTATTCCAAAGCTTATAGGTGTTTAATCTATAATAGACAAAACTGGAAACAACTCAAATGTGTGTCAATGGGTGAATGGATAACATAGATTATAATATATCCAGAATATTGTATAATATACAGCAATAAAAAAGGGTTTGAACTACTGATACAACAATGTGGGTAAATCTCATAGACATTTCACTAGGTAAAAGATGCCAGACACAAAACACTATATTATTCTATTTATATGAATCTATTTATATAAAGGCAAAAGAAACACTGGTACTAGGGACCAGAGGAGGGGAAGGGACTGACCACAAAGTAGCAAAAGGGAACTTCCTGGGTGATGAGAATATTCCATAATATATGTGTTTTAAAATTGTTTGGTGGGAACATGGCTTTATTTATTGGTTAAAATTCATTGAATTATATATTTGTTATTTGTGAAAATTTTAAAGTTTATTTATTTATTTATTTATTTATTTATTTATTTATTTATTTTGAGAGAGAGTATGTGTGCGCACATGCAAGTGGGGGAGGGGCAGAGAGAAAGAGAGAGAGAGAGAGAAAGAGAGAATCTCAAGAAGCTCTGCACCGTCAGCAGTGTGGAGCCCAATTCGGGGTTCGAACCCACAAACTGCAAGGTCATGAACTGAGTCAAAATCCAGAGTCAGACACTTAACTGACTGAACCACCAGGTGCCCCCATCCTGTTTCTCCTGACATCACCTCTCTGCTTTGTATTCACTCTAAAGCATAGCTTTGTAGTTCTAATCAGATAATAATTAGAGCATGAGAACTTACATATGGCAATAAACTATTGTTTAAATATAAGGTATTTTCCTGCACATATATCAGTTTTTGTCAATCCACAATTTTGTTCCCTGATATCTGAGTCAAAAGAGCTATCACATTTCTTTAATTTTTCTAAATTAAATCCAACCTGACTTAGTTTCCACACTAGAGAGGTCAAAAATGCTATCATCTATCTATCTATCTATCTATCTATCTATCTATCTATCTATCATCTATCTATCTATCATCTATCTATCTTTCCTGGCTCCTATTCCTCCTCTTAGGGTTGTACATAAACCCAGAAATAATGGGGAAGAGCCTCAGCCCTTCAGTGCCTGGTAACTTCCAGTCCTGGTCATCCTGGCCCAAGGGTTTTCGTCATCCATTCACAGATATGAAGCCTCACGCCTCTGGATCACATTTAGCCTCAGGAACATCTGTATAGAATGCTAGGCTGGCATCTAGCTTCCCTGGCACACATACTCCCTAGGGCCCTGTGTACACGTGAGCCTCGGACAGAATCTACAACTGGTGTGAACCCCCTCTCAACAGCCCCCTTCCCCGGCCCCCAGCTGACAGTCTTCTCTCACCTTTGCAGTTGTTCTCCAAGTATGGATCCTGGACCAGCAGCAGCACCTGAGCACTGCTTTTTCATTTCAAAGTTTGTCAGGCCACTCTAATGTGCAGCCAAGGTTGAGAATCATTGTTCTAGATTTAAGAACAATGGTGATGACAGAGATATTGAGACTATGCATAATATAAATACATCTTAAGTATTTAAATGATTGAAATCTAGGAAAAGTAGGTTTTAAGTGAATTTAGAAATTAACACTTCAGTCTGTTAATTAGCTGAGAAAAGCTTCTTGGAAAAAGTGGGATTTGAGGAGTACAGGCTGCAGGATATTCTGGAGCTTCTCCTTCTTGCATGCTGGGGGATTACTGGAGCTAGGGTGCCATCTTGGACTGTGAGATGATTTTGGGAATGTAGGTCATGTATGACTGAGCAACAAGATGGAAAGAGCCTGAGTCCCTGGATAGGTGACATGGGCAAACTGGACCTAAATCACCTATGTCCAGACATTTTTATACAGGAGAGAAATAAACCAATCTAGTTCAAGCCTGTTATCTTGTGGCATTTTTTTTTTTGTTTTTTGTTTTGTGATTTGCAACCAATGTCAATAGCAGTACCCACCACATGTCTAGGCAAGAGAATCTCACCAAAATAACAGACTAATGAAATACTCACATTCTATATAGCCTCAGAGTTTACTTTAAAGTGTAATGTAAAAGTGACCGTGACTACCATTTGTGGTATAGAACAACACACGAACCTGATAATTAACACTCACTTCCCTCCTCCCATGTGTCACAAGAGAACTGAGAAGCCAAGGAAAGCAAGTTGCAGGCTAAGTGCGTGTTCTGCAAATCAGTCAGTACAACAGTCGCATATGCCTGGCCGTACTGTGAACTCTATTGCCTATTTTGCCCTCTATTTCTCTGAAGTATTTTTCTCTTTTGTTTAAATACCAAAAAGCAGTATCCTAATGCATAAAATACCAAAAAGCAATATCCCTAATGCACAAAAACACTTCTTCTCTAGAAGACATATATAAACATTGTGAAAAATCTATTTCTAAAGGAAAATGTGACTATTGACAATCATTTAGAGCATTACTGAATTTCTGGGCAAAGCTGTTCATTTTGCAGGTTTTATGATCTTTCTTAAGCTAGAGACTTAAATGATCAAGCCCTTCACTTTCAAGGTTCGTCATAAACTCAAGTGCCTTCAGGGGTAGGTTAAATAGTCCCCAAGGTGGGGTTATGGGAAAATGGGGAACATCTGCACCTCTGAACCAGGCAGCTTCACTCCAGTGATGAATGCCCTGGGTGACTGGGCAGCCGACATCATCAGAGCTTCTGACTTTTTGGAAGAAGTCAAATGCCTGCTTTTAAAATATGTCATCTCCTGGGGTGCCTGGGTGGCTCAGTCGGTCGAGCGTCCGACTTTGCCTCAGGTCATGATCTCCCAGGTCGTGAGTTCGAGTCCTGCGTCCAGCTCTGTGTTGACAGCTCAGAACCTGGAGCCTGCCTCGGATTCCATGTCTCTCTCTCTCTCTCTCTGCCCCTCCCCCACTCACACTCTGTCTCTCTCAAAAATAAATGAACGTTAAAAAATTAAAAAAAAAATAAGATGTGTTATCTTCTTTCTGATAGTCCACTCAAAAATGTAAAAACACAAATCAAACACCTCTGTGAGCTGAGTACCATTTCCAATTTAATTGGAGTTTTCAAAATCAGATTTTAAAATATTACTCTGATTTGGCCTTAGTATAATTGTTTTAATTGGTTAAAAACTGCGTGACCCCAACATAAAGGGCAAATAATAAATGACAATTTGTCAAGTGGAGAAGAGACATGTTGAGTTAATTGCCCAGGGGTACTATCATGTACCTTACAGCCAGATAGGACTTAACCAGGATAAAACTCAGAGATGGAGGTGGCTTTGTTTTCCCAGGCCAATGAGGTCTTGGGGACAACCACAAATTTTGGTGTCAACAGTGATGACTTTTGTCTCCTAGGTTACTCCTACCTGTCACTCTGCCCTGGAGACGAAATATCTTCTCCAACTGAATTCAAGAAGTCTGTCAAATGTTTTTTTATGTGCCAGGAACTGCATGGGGCGCTAAGGACACAAAGTGGAGTAAATCATGCTCTGTCTTCAAAGAATTCACAGCTTTGTGGGGGAGAAAGAAGCATAAAGAGTTTTAATACAACACACTATTTGTTATCAAATTGAAGATGCCATCAATTACAGGAGGCACCATTTGCTTTTGCACCTCTAAGAAAAAAATGAATTGTTGTAAAGATTAAAGGTTTTACAGAGAGTGCTGAGCCTTAGATCTAAGCAAGTGCTCAGTGAAGGTTGGCTATTATTACTAGCAGAGATAGTTAATGGTAGAACTTGAACTTGAAGAACGAGTAGGTCTTTTCTAAGAGATAAGGGAGAAAATAGATTCCAGGGAGGAAGAACAGTATATACAAAGACCCAGAGGTCTGTTTCTGGAATATTCTGCCTGTTGTGCTGTAGTAGGTGAGGTTTTTTTTTTCCCTTGAGGAATTGTAAATATTTTTGACACCCTCTCCTTTCTCCTGCATCTTTCACCCTTGCCCTCCAATCCCAACACATTCACAAAAAAAAGGCAGTTTGCTTCTTTCAACTTCATACTCAAAAGCATGCACCTGGCCCTGTACTCAATCATGAACTTGGCTCCTGGGAGCAATGACACTAGTTACTTGTCTTCCATTTCCCTCCATACTCCCCCATCCCACCCTCTTGTGGTTGGGGGAAGCCTTTGTCCAACATCTTTTGTTTAAAAGGATTAATTGCCAGCTCCCAGTGCCTGTCAGTTTCTTTTAGGGAACTTTATGCAAATAAGGCTCCAGGTGGCCTGCCCTGATTTCCCAGAGTTCCCCTGGGGCAACACTCTATTAGGACCTTCACTACAAATAACATTTATTAAGCCCACTGAAGTCTCTTAAGAAGTTACTGGACTTGAGCAAAAGTACTCAGTTAATAACAGAGTTGCTCCTGTTCAGTGTTCTGCTGTGATACGCTGCATCGTTGTTCAAAATGTTTTTCCTTTTAAAGGATTTTTCTTCTCAGTATTATTTCTATTAACACAGTGTCCCCTTTTCAATATTTATTTATTTATTTATTTATTATCTATTTTTTTTATTTTTTTTCAGAGAGAAAGAGCATGAGCGGGGGTGGGGCAGAGAGAGAGTGAGACACAGAATCTGAACCAGGCTCCAGGTTCTGAGCTATTAGCACAGAGCCTGACGTGGGGCTTGAACTCACGAACTGTGAGATCATGACCTGAGCTGAAGTCGGACACTTAACTGACTGAGCCACCCAGGCACTCTGACACAGTCCCCCCTTTTAAGAAAACAACTAGCATCTTGAATAAGAAAACCAGCCAGTCTTTAAATTTGAGTTCATCAATGCATTCATTCCTCCTTCCACACATAGTTCTTGAGTGCCTACTTAGGGTGTTCAGCTACAAGTTTAGAGGATTTGAGGTTGAACAAGACCAACATTGTCCCTCCTCTCACAGAGCTTACAGTCTAGCAGAGAAGGAAAATTAAAATCATTTTCAAGGCCAAGAGCAGAGACAGCTTAGGGAAAGCCTCTCAGGGGGAGTTCCTGAGAAGAAGAGACCAAAAGGTGGGGAGAATTAGCTAAATAAAGGGATGGGGGAAGACAGCTGATAAAATGAGACACGAAATACTTTGCAAACTGTGTGACAGCAGACGTGTGAAAGACTGTGTGGTTATTAATCACACGCTCCTCCATAGCTCTCCAATCTTTGTCTCAGGTCTCCATTCCACTAAGCTCCTTATCTCTGCTCCTTGCTCTGAACAATCTCTCTTTTATTCTGTGTAACTCTTGGTTTGTGGATGTTTATTCTATTGTTATTAGGACCCTTTTGGGCTTGCACTGGAGACAGGAGCATTTCTGGATACAAGAGTGACCTGATTATTATCTTGGCTGCCTGGAAAGAGACATCTCAGACCAGATCTTGGAGCTGAGACAGATGCAAGGGTGTGGCAGAATGGGATTTGGTGTCTCTTGATCTTAATTCTGAAGGATGAAATATGCATGGAAGTTAGGCAAGAGGTGGCTTGTAATAGTGTTTTTCAAACTTTTTTTGATTGAGACCCATAGTAGGAAATACATTGGCACAGCAACTCAGGATACACACGCATTACTGAAACAAGAGTTTCCCAAAGTATATGCTTTGGGGAAAATTACCCTCATTATGTGTGATACAATCTGATATTTTATACTTTGGATTCTGATTAGTGTTTTGCAGGATGGCAATCTATTAATGGTTATAAAATCAACTTACTGGGTTATGATGGGTGCCTTAAACAATGAAATAGAAGCATCCATGCAAAGACAGGCTGGGGAATAATGAAAAAGATACCTATGGAATCAGTCTTTAGGAGCTAGAATTTAGTTTTTGGACTTTCTGAGTCTCTGTTCCCTTTTTTTTTTTAAAGTTCATTTATTTATTTTTGAGAGGGAGAGTGCAAGCTGGAGAGGGGCAGAGAGAGAGAAGAAGATACAGAATCTGAAGCAGGCTCCAGGCTCCAAGCTGTCAACATAGAGCCTGACATGGGGCTTGAAACCATGAACCGTGGATGAGCCCAAGTCGGATGCTCAACCAACTGAGCCACCCAGGCACCACCCCCTGAGTTTCTGTTTCTTGTATTGTTACATGAAAGTTCATACGGATCGATGGTTATGGCTGTGGATTCTGGAGAATGGATTCAAATCTTGACTTTGCTACTTAGGGGCTGTGTGATGTAAGATACTTGACGTAGTATCCTGTACCCTGTTTGCCTTGTGTGTAAAATGGGAATAATAACAGCATTTATCTCATCCATTTGTAAGGATTAAGTGAGATAATGCAGTGCCGGGTATATATAAACACTCAAATAGTAGCTATTATATTTCGACCTTTTATTTTCCCCTAGTATTAAAGTCCAGCTTTTCTCAGTCTGTAGTGTAGGACCAAGGGAAGTGTTATGAAGTAGAGTGTTCTGGGAGCTAGCTTGCTAGGAGCAGCAGATATCAAAGAGAAAGAGCCATCAGGGGAAATTGAAACCCCAAGGGCCAGAGCAGAGGCCCTTAGTCCCTCTGGTCCAGGGCTTGAATGTCCAGGGCTTTATTTTCTTGAAGAAATACGTTCTTCTTACAGCTCCTCTCTCTAATATCAACACACTTTTGACCCTAGCTCCTGGCTTCTTATTTAGGTCAGATTCCAGTTTGTCACAGAAACTTGACTAAATCTGGATGTGTATTTCCTCACAAATTTTTACTTGATGTTCCCTGAGGTTCCTCTTTGTTTGGGTGCCCTTTCTGCTTGTCAGTCTTTACTTAGCCACATTACTTCTTTCCTGCATCTAGAAATATCGGAAGTTTTTGTGTTTGCTTTTGCTTTAAATCTTGAGGTAGCAAGAGAAAAAATAAAAACCAAAAACGAATAAGATGGGGAAAAAAAAAAAGAATGCATCCTGTTAAACCATCTTACAGAAGCAAAAGTATTCTATGTTAAAAACACGGAATGAATTTGATGTATACTTCTTATCCATTTCCACTCCAAAAAATGAGAGATGACATTTACTTGTGAAACACTCCCATAGACACATCTGGAATCTCAAAAGAGAATTCCAGCTTTTGGTATGATATACATAAAACATTTTATAAGTATGTTAACAATGAAATTTACAATTTCTTAAAATTGTTGTTTTGCAAAGAAAAATATCAGTATCATTATTTTGAAAATATGTAGCATTTTTCAAAACTGCTTATTTTTCTATAACTCTGCTCCCGGGGGGGGGGGGGATTTAGTGTTGTAATGATCATGTACAGACTTTACAAACTTTTTACGTTATTTGATAATACTTAAAACCCTGCATAAAAATATAGTAAGAGGTACAAATATTATCCACATCAGAAACTTTTCAAAAATTTCGATTTCTCCTGAATACACATTTTTTTTAACCAGCTCAGATATCAAGAGTTAAAGGCTAATAATATTCTCCTGTAATCTCTCCTTTCTGTGAAAATACTACAGTATTTTCAATGAGAGTTTCAAAGTTTTATTTACACTGGAGCTGCCTGGCAAAATCCCATGCCTGATCTAGCCATTTGTCTTGATTCCAAGTAAGTATTTAAGAGATCCTTGCTATCTACAATATTTCCACCTTGGCGTTTACTTCCAAGGCCTGTTTTTCCCATCCTTTATTTTTCTCCCAGGACAAATGTGTCTGAGCCACTTTTAACCATGTTTATTGTTTTTCCCGCTTATGAGAGCAATGTAAGAATCCTACAAGCCAGAGATAATCTGTTAATACACTGTTGTTAGTTCCTCGGGCATTTAGTTTTTCTTCTACTGAGTCATCTTTTAAGCATAACTGGTCCTTTCTAAGAGCAGAAATAAAAGCATTGACCCGGGGCACTGGAAGGTACGGTCACATGAGTGGGAGGCTGTGGAAAGTTTACACCCGCCAAGAAGTGTACATATGTTTACACGGAACCACCGTTTGTTACATTTAATAACGGTGAACGGTAATCCATAACTAGTTACACAGAGGCCAAACGGGTTACCCAGTAAGAAAGACACACTAAAACCTCTAAGGCGGCTCCGGGACAAGGCGGGGTAGGCGGGCGCGCTCTGGAACCAGCAGCCGGAGCCGGAGCCGGAAGGGCGGACTCGGAGGGGCGGGTCTAGCCATCGCGGGCGGGGCCTACCCAAGGCAGGTCCGGTTGGGGCGGAGCCGGGTGCGGAGCCGGGTGGGAGCTGGGCACGGCGGGAGAGCTGACTCCTCCCTCTCGAGGAGTCGCAGGCACCTGGTGAGGAGCTAACGACTGTTTCCACACGTGGAGAACTTTTAATGAACACGTGAGGGAAGGAGGCAATGTCTGCGGAAAGTCTACCTCACAACTCTGGCGTCCGACTCCAACCCCCAGGGCGACAGCTAGTTCGATGTGTTCCTGGGGTGGGGGTGGGGTGGTCTACGCCCCTTTCCATTAGTGTCCCCTGCCC
The DNA here is from genome assembly GCF_027475565.1 of Acinonyx jubatus. Classification (NCBI taxonomy): domain Eukaryota; kingdom Metazoa; phylum Chordata; class Mammalia; order Carnivora; family Felidae; genus Acinonyx; species Acinonyx jubatus. The sequence goes on along the minus strand of NC_069387.1, from coordinate 27,690,423 downwards.
TCGGCCACAGGTTTTCTGAGAAGCTTTCTCAAGCAGTCCCCGCCCCAGGAGGCGGCCACACAGGCCACTTGCGCCTGCGCCTGCTCCCGGCGCCACACCGCGGGGGCGGAGCCGCCGAGGAAAGGGGCGTCTCTCCCGCCGTCGCGCGCAGGGCGGAGCCGTGGGGGCGGTGCGGCCGGGCGCCCAGAGACCTGACCTTCCCGAACGCCGGGTCCCGTGACGTCACCTCGCCGTGACGCGCACGCTGTAGGAAAACTGTAAGTTTCTAAGGATTCCTGCAGCTCCCTGGGCCTGCGGGGCTCGCTCTGTTGCTCGCATTCCCGGTGTCGGTGGTGGCTGTGGGCGTTTGATCATTGGGCGATTGGGGAGCCGCCGAACGGACAGGTGCCCGCCCGGAGCGGGAGTGCACCTTCTGCAACGGGCGGGACCGAGAGTGCGGGGAGGCGAGGCCGCGCCCCGCAGGACAGGCCCTCACTTCTCCCCTGGGGCAGAGAGGGCTCAAGGAGCCTGCGACCGAGGACAGGGATGGAGGAGGGTCCACATGGGAGCGACCCCCTTTTTTTCCTTCTTTGATGAAGGGACTTAGATTCCCCTCAGCCCTGGAGTTTGACATGTGAAGTATGGTATGGAGGGTTTCTTCAGGGACTCCACATCTGGGCTTCTTTGGGGATTCTGCAAGTGACCAAATCGCTGAGCACCGGTTATAAAGATAACCACCTGCTGCCTCAGTTTCCTTTTTGTGTAAAATGGAGGTAAAGCAGCCCCTGGCCTAATTGGCATTCGTACAGAACCGGGGACGTTGTGAGAGCACGTGAGGTAACACAAGCATGTAAACTTGGTAGCTGAAAGCTTAGAAAGGCAGTCCTTATTCTGAGAACGTGGTGGCCAATGGCCATTTAACAAAGGTCTGGTAGGTAGGGATCTTTCACAGTTTTGCCTCCTTAACCCCCTGGCGCCCACTGATCATGGACAACACTTGAGTCTGATGGGCGATCTGAACTGTTGTCACTGAACTTAGTGGAACAGGGGTCAAGAAATGACTGGTATCCTTATCACAATGTTCTTGACAATGGACAAATGAGATCCCCTTGTCTGGGTTTTTCAGAGAAAGCTTTCAGCTTGCTTGAACTAGTGCATTATACTCGACACGGGTATACTCAGTTTTAGAGTTGTTGTGTCCACTTGGAATATCTGATGGTCATACTTGAATTTGAAAGTTTTGGCTTGCCAAGGGTTAGTTAGCACGTTATTGATGAGTTAGTACTGTAATACTTCTCAAGTTCAGGGATAAGAATTTGTTAGGACCTTTGAAGGGAATACTGTTGTACACATCACAGGGTGTATTTATTCCAGAGATGGAGAGATCACATTTCTGTAAATCCAGTTTAACCTCCTTTGAGAAGCCTTAGAATTAGAGAGCAGGGGTTTTAGTCTTTGTTCTACCACTTAATAACTTTGTGTCCAAGGACAGCTCACCCCAACTTGGGATTTTCTTTTCCTGTCTCAAATGGGAGATGATGGTGTATTTACTGTTGCTTTCTCAAGGAACCAATGAGAGGGTAAGTGTAAGGATGAAAGGGTTTCTAAGTGTGGTTATTGTTATTAAGAAACCTCCGTAGGTCCCCTAGCCTGGATAAGAGGTGTGTTCGTTCAGAAGTCAGGTTCTGAGTCAGCACTAGAAATACAGCAGCAAGCAACTATCCTGCGAGCTGGTGGAGCTCATTTTCCAGGGGGGGAATGGGCTACAAAGAATAAGAACACAGTATTATTTCAGACAGTGATTAAGTAGAGTGAGGTGAAGGAAGGTAAGAGAATGGCAGTGGGGGAACAGAGCAGGTGTAGATAGGGTCTGTCAGGGAAAGCCTTCCGAAAGAGGTGACCGTCGAATCCATGAAACCGAGAGGAAGAGCGTGAGGTAAGAACATTTCCGGCAGGGATCATAAGAGCAGTAAACACATGGACTCACTGTATTTGAGGTAGTCTTGTAAACACTAAATTTTTACAGCGAACTTACGAGGTAGGTACTATTATCTCCCATTTTTGTGGATGAAGAAACTGACACCCAGAAAGGCGTGCTCGAGGTCGTACAGCTTAAACGTATGGAATTTGGGCAGTTTGACGCGGAGTCCATGCTCCACGTGGCAGTCCTGCCGTGCCTCTCAGCAGGGGCAGCGGAGGAACAATGCTGGGAGGTGGACGCTAGCCTGAGGTGGCCAAGGCGTGGCAAGATGAGTGTACAGATCGCAGCAAGGAAAGGGGGAAAGTGGTGGCAGGCGGTGTTGGAGGACCAGGCTGGGTTTTGGGGGCCCTTGTAGGCTATGCTGGTGTTACTCTAGGTGTGATAGGGAACCACTGGGAGGTTTGTATCAAGGAAGTAGCATCTGATGTTAGTTTTCTTGGCTGGAGGACTAGCCGTAAGGTCAGGGAGTGGGGCCACTTGACCATGGGGAGGTAGGAGGGTGTCGTTCTGTGCTGGAGGAGAGATGCTGGTGTCTTGGCCTGGGAAAGTGGTTGTAGAGATGATAGTACGTGCTCGAATTCATGATATGCTTTTGAGGGTAGAGCTGCTGGTGTGGGCTTACATCTGGCGTGTGAGGAAAAGGGCGAAGTCATGACCTCCTCGGTTTCAGGCTGGGAGAACAGTGGTGCTGTTGAGGGAGCAGGGAGAAAGGGCTTGGCCGCAAAGGTCATGAATTCTGTCTTGGACAACTTTCAGATGCCTCGTAGACCCAGTAGTACCAGAGCTAGTAGTAATAGGAAGCACTATGTAGCCGTAAACTGTACTGGGCAGGGTTTTAAGCACTTTCACGTGTATTAATTAATTTCATCCTCGTAACAGTTATACGTGCTAGAGATCATTATGATCCCCATTTTACAAATGAGAGGACAGAGGCACAGGTTAGTTAAAAGTGGCTGGCCTAAAATCACCCAGCCTGCAAGTGACGGAGCCAGGATTCAAAACCAAGCAGTCTCTGGCTTCGGATCCACACAGTTAATGTCTGTAACCACCTATAAGTTGACTGGTTGAGTAGGTAGTTACAGACATTAACTGTACGTTTGATTTACGCATTTGGAACTTAGTGGAATGGTCAGAGCTGGATACTCAGCATTTACATTTCTGAAAAGAAAGCCTACTTTTGTGCCTCATCTAAGCCTTGGTTGGCGATGGAGTAAAGAACGCAGGCAGTTGGGCCATGCTGACTAGACTTTCGTTACTTTGCTCGGTTCATACGGCCAATATTCAGGATCCCCTTTCCATGAGGTTCCATGAGGGTGAGGTCTGTATGTTTTTTACTTCTCTGTCTCTGGTTCCTAATCCAGTGCCTGCCATGTAGTAGCTGTTAGGGATGACTTTATATGTAAGACATTTGATTAAGTTTTGGGAGTTCAGAGATGAATAAATCATAGCACTCTCCTTGGAGGAGCAGAGTGTGAGGAAAAACCTGTGGGAATAAAACCAGAGTAGACTAAATGCATAAATACATATTGATTATTTCATTCTGGCCTTCTGCAGCCCCCCCCATCCCCCACCCCATATACTTGAGGGATGGGGCATGAAGAGGGTCAAAGGAGCAAAAGAATGCCTTAGCAATTGCATGGTGAATTTGAGGCTCCTCTTCCACAAAAGAATTACTCATAATCTTGCATATTTTACTATATTTGCATTAGTTTTATTTGGCAACGGTGTAATTTTTACCAAATGAAATAAATTCTGATATTTTAGTATCATTGTGGAGTGATGAGTTTTTCCAGTTCTATTACCTCAGTGTTGACAGGACTCACTAGTGAAATAAGGGAGTTGGCTTGAGATGTTGCAGCTTGCATAATAGAGGGTGATGCAGGGGCTGTGTGAGGTATTTAGGCAGGTTTCCACTGGTTTCAGTGTATCACGCCAAAGTTCCACATATTGGAGTAAGTTTCAGTTTCTCTGCTGATGATCTCTTTAACACTGAGATATGTATATATATACATATACATACGTATATATATATATTTTTGTCATAGAAAGGGGATCTGGTGGTGTATGTCATAGGTGGAATTATAGATTACATCTCATATCTGGAATGTAGTAGAACCTAGAAACTAGAACAATATGCACAAAAATAAGTGTCTTCTGTAGATCTCTGTAAGGGTATACTATAACTTCAATACATTTGTCACAGTTTTATTACTTCCTATCAGGAGTTTTTGAAATTTGAACCATTCAAGATTATATAAAATTGCACCATGGTAGATTTTGGATTAATTTCAGAGTTTTTTCTTACAGTATATAAAATTATATCTTGTTTAGCTTTTTTAGCTTTCCATGGGAGAGTTGATCTGGATAACCCGGTTCACCATCACTCTAAACATCTAATTTTTTTTTTTTAATATTTATTTATTTTTGAGAGAGAGACAGAATGTGAGTGTGTTAGGGGCAGAGAAAGAGAGAGAGAGAGAGAGAGAGAGAGAGAGGAAGACACAGAATCCAAAGCAGTCTCCAGGCTCCGAGCTGTCAGCACAGAGCAGGGCTCAAACTTGTGGACCGTGAGATCATGACCTGAGCCGAAGTCGGACGCTCAACTGCCTGGGCTACCCAGGCGCCCCTTCACTCTAAACATCTAAACAGGAACCCTCCACAAATACAGATGTGCCATCTTGTTTTGCAAATTTTAAATCTGCTATTGTTGCTTCCCTAAATTTAATGGAGTTGAAATGATTAGTATTCCTTTATACCACAATCACAGCTGGCTTCCCCAGGAATATCAGATATGCATAAATGGTACAAAGTATCTTGAAGGGCCTGCTGATTGTTCAGCCTTAGTCACTTTTTAAGTTTAAACTTAGCGAGGGCAGGTTGATGGTTATTTAATTGTGCTAGATTGTGGTAAGTCTTCCTGTTTGCAGACAGAAGCCCCTCTTTCTAAATCTGACCATCCTCGATAACTTATACAATCCAGATTCTTAAAAAAAAACAAACTATATTTACATGAGCAAATTTAGAAACTACTACTTTATGTTAAGAGTACACATTTAAATATATGGAAATTGTTTCTTCTAGAAAATTATGTCTAGGCCAGTGATGATATGTAGTGGCCATTAAATATAATTTCTAAAATTCTACTTCTTGTAGTTTCTTTTATTCCTGCATACTACCTTCAACTTATATATGTATGTACATGTGTGTATATATTTATATTTTCTGTATTTGCAGTAAAAGCTGAATATTAGTTGTGTCCTTTTACTTAGCATTGTAAATGATTGAATATATTTAAATAATATAAACAATTGTCACTTAATTTTTTTAATTTTAGTTTTATTGTTTAAAATTTTTTATTTTAGAGAGCAGGGGAGAGGGACAGAGAGAGAGATAGAGAGAGACAGAGAGACAGAGAGACAGAGAGACAGAGAGAGAATCCCAAGTGTGCTCCATGCTGCTGCAGGGCTTGATTCCACAATTTTGGGATCGTGACCTGAGCCGAAATCAAGAGTCAGAGGCTCAACCGACTCAGTCACCCAGGTGACCCACGTGTCACTTAATTTTGATTCATTTGACACGTGGTTACTTACAGATTAATTGAGGCTTGATTTTTTTCACATAAACAATAATTATTATTAGTAAGTCTTGGTAGAGACTAAGCTTTAGTGACGGGTTAACCAAATTGCTTTTGCAAAAGAACATGCAAGGAGAAAATTTTAGAGGGGATTAAGCAAAAACAGAATGTTAGTGGAAGGGATAATTTAACCATAACAACCTGCCATACTAGAATTCTTAAGATGTTACTATCCTATAGATAGCATTTTTTTATTTGGTTCTATATTGCAAAAGTGTTAGTTTTAAGCTGCATTCTAGGCCACCAATCTATAGTGAGATAAATACTGGAATATATGCAACTATGAATTTAGCTCAGTGGATCTCAACTGGGGATGATTTTGTTCCTTCCCCCAACCTCACTCTTGGGACATTTGGCAATGTCTAGAGACATTTTTGGTTGTCACAACTGTGTGTGAGGTCATGGTACCTGTCATATAGTAATGGAGGCCAGGGATGCTCTTAAATATCCTACAAGGCACAGGACAACCCCAACAGTAAAGAATTATCCATTTCAAAATGTCAGTACTGCTGCTGAGAAATCCTGCAAGATATAACTTTTTTCTTTCTTTCTTTTTTTCTTTTTTTTTTTTTTTTTGGTGTTTTAGAGATTGAGGTGGTAGTTGCAAGTGGCAAGCACCTTACTTGAACAAAAGATTGTGTTCAACTGCTTTTAGTTTGTTGGAGAACTGAGCTAATTTGGTTCATTTATTGCAAGGAAAAGAATTTTTGTAGCTGATGGCTTTGTATTTTTTTTTTGTTTTGATTGCCAGTATGTCTAATGTTTTTGGTTTGTTTTCAGCCATGATTTTTTTTCTTGATAAAATTAATTTTGGCATTATGCAATCCTGGGTTGTATCAGATTTGCTAGTATGAGTCTCCTTCATATTTTGAATTAACTATCTCAGTTACGTGGTTGTTTATTCACTTCAAAAATCCTTTCACATTCATTTTGATTTGCGATTTTCATGAACACCCCATGAAATGTGCAGAGCATGCATTACCCTTACTATTTGCCAGATGAGGGAACAGATCAAATGATTTGCTGTATACATTACAGCAAGTTAGGAATGAAAGCAAATTTAGGACTCTCAGAGGTTTTGATGCTTAGGACATTTTTAAAGTTACTAGTTGTTGTTTTCTCATTTGATTTTCCTGGCTGTCCTTTGAAAACTGGTAACTTAAGGTCACCCAACTCATAATGTAGTTTTGACCATTTCCAGTGACCTATGCTGCTTCTCCAGGTATTCTCTAATAAGTATATTTGACAGTTTCTGGATAAATTCACCAAATCCATGCTTAACCTAAGTAGGTTTCTTAACACTATAAGGGAGGAAAATTTCTCCATCCTCTTTGGTTCTCATTCTGGGCCTAAGTATTAAACTGATATGACAGATTGATAGTCGAAAAACATACAAATTTTATTCAACTTACTTGTACATGGGAACCTTAGATGAAGACCTAAAGTAGTAGCCGGGACAGGAAGCTTTTATACATTTTAGACAAAGAAACAATAAATTTGTGAAGAATTGACAAGACCAGAGGAGTTTGGGCCAGGGGTAGTAAATGGTGAAGAAGTAACTAGGAAGATAAGGATTAGTTGAATAGGATTTCTTTGTATAGGTTTCTCCACCTCCAGTTCTCCCCCACCCCTCCCACCACCATCTCTGCTGATAAGAATACTTTTCACATGGGAGTTTTATCTTTTGCTTTCAGGAGGGAAAAAGGAGAGTCATAACGTCCTTGCACCTGCTGTTTCTTAAATATCTTTGATTCAAAATAATCAGAATATCAAAATGGCGTATGTGGGGGGGGGAGCATTCTGGTGTCCTGCAACACCTGTCAGATGTTCATGTTGTCACTTGAATGAATAGGTAATTCAGTGTTTGTAATCCTGTGATTGGACTTGAGTGGAAACTTCGCTGAATTTTGATAAACCATAAGGTAGTGCTACTTGCTATTTAGAATTTATTGTTCGAGCAGTCTGAGTCCAAAAGCAGACTGAAGAGATGGCTCTCAGCTGTATTTGAGTATATTTGGGTGAGGCAGCCTACTCGGCATGATTCATTTTGCCTTTCTGATGAGTGATGTATATTTGGGATAGTACCTCCGTTGGTTCTAATTTTTAAATTAGAAACCTATTATTCTCTTTAGCCAGTGCCATCTTCTATGTCACATTTGAGGCTGTTTCTCTTAACTTTTTCAAAAAGACTATATACTCAAATATTTGATGAGCTTTCATGTTTGAAGATTATTTGATGATATTCAATTCTTGATGTAAGTTTCAGTAATCAAAAAAATTTTTTTAATATCCAGAAGTGGAATTGGTGGGGCATACGGTAGTTTTATTTTTATGTTTTCTTAAGGAATCTCCATACTGTTTTCTATAGTGGCTGCACAAATTTACAGTCCCAGCAACAATGCACAAGAGTTCCCTTTTCTTCACAGCTTTGCCAATATTTATTATCTCTTGTCTTTTTGATGATAGCCATTCTAACAGGTGTGAGGTGATATCTCATTGTGGTTTTGCTTTGCATTTCTCTAACAATTAGTGAGACTGAGCACCTTTTCATGTTCCTGTTGGCCATCTGTATGTCTTCTGTGGAAAAATGTTTGTTCAGTTACTCTGCCCATTTTTAAAATCAGATTGTTTTAATGAAGGGCAGTTGGCACACAGTGTTTAATTAGCTTCAGGTGTAACAGCATAGTGCTTCTGCAACCCTATACATCGTGCTGTGCTTACCACAGTTGTCACTATACAAAGCTACTACAATACCTTGACTATATTCCTCATGCTGTACCTTTTATCCATGGGACTTACTCATTCTATAACCAGAAGCCTGTACCTCCCATTCCTTTCCCCCAATCTCCCATCCTTCTGGCAACCACCAGTTTGTTCTCTGTATTTGTGCATCTATAATTGGAAATTTTAATGTTTCGTATAATACATCCACTGGCTGAATGTGGACAATTGATAGAGTGAAATTGTGGGTCTTGGATTAAGAAGGAAAGGAAAAAGACCTTCGTCCGTGCAATTGTGTATTGGGCAACAAGGACTATAATTATATTGAAAAGGTGAAGATTTTCAATTTTCCGTAAAACTGAATTGTCCTGACAAAATATTTTTCTTATCTCCATGAAGAAAAATGCCATATCCAAGTGGACATAATATTGTATTACTGAGGGGAGAGACCACCACTGACGTGTAACTGAAGCCGGGCTGGATTCCATACTTGCTAAGCAAGGGAGAGCTCTATGTGCAGAATATAATCCTCCAAACAGGCAGAGATGTACGTAGATAGGGTTTTGAGGAAGCATGGAGTTGTAGGATTGGCATATTTTCAGTGAGACAGTTTAAGGATTGGCCAACTTGAAACTTGGGGTTTAGGGTCTGGCTGGTGCTGAGGAGCAAGTGTCCTGAAGCAAGGCAGTTGCCGCTCGGCTGACTTCCTCAGCTGAGTACTTACGTGGAAATGTTGAGTAGAGTTGAAGGGTTGATACATTGGGGCATATTTACAACCGGTTCTGTGATTACTTGTTCCCAGCTTGGGACAAGAGCCAAAGAATAATCTTTTCCTTTCTCGAAGCTGGAGAATAGGTACTTTTTATTTTCCACATTTGTGTCAAACATTTGTTAGCAATCGCGCTAATATACACTTTGATTTTGCTTTCCTTCTGAAACTTGTAAAAAAAGAAATGAGTGCAGTGAATGTAATTTGTTTCCTATCTACCAGTCTCAGGATTATATGTTATTTGGGACCCAGGCTGCTTCAAGGATTATTTTGATATATAGTTAAAAAGGTAATATGTTATTTATGGAAATACTTGACTATTTTAAATACTGTGGTGATAGCTGTTACTTTTATGTCTGTTTTTCTCTCTTGTGGGAATGTGTCGTATCATATGCCTGCCACAGTAGTCTTGATGGACGCTGAATTATAGATCTACAAGTTTGTTGTTTTGCTGTTGTTAGAGATACATGTAGAGGTGATTACTTTTTGAAAGTTAACTGGCAAATTCTTCTTATCAACATTTAGGAGATTTAATGGTTATATCATGTGTCTTATATAAGGTAGGCTGAATGATTTTAGTGTCTGTGAATCATTTTACCACAATTATATCATAGTATCATTTTTACAAAGTATTTTGGTTTAATTTTTATTTAGAATATTTTAATTTTTGGAATGAAATAAAGAGCTGTTTATGACAATTGGCTGGAACTGTGATATTTTTCTAAACTGATGTCTCACAGTAGTATTTTAGCTTTAAAAATGTTTTCCTTTGAGGTTTTAAAATAAACTCAGAGGGCATTCTTTATCCTAGAAGTTAGAAAAAGCAAAAGGAGTTTTTGATATACTTTCTATTTTGTGTTGAAGTTTTATTTAAAATAGCCTGTGTACTGTATTTACATGGAAAAACGTCATAATATTTTAAAAAAAGAATGGGTACTGCCACGTTTATATGCAGCCCTTATTTCCTTTCTTAACCTACAGCTGTTATCATACCTCACTGCCTTCCAGATGAGTATTATCCAGTGATAAAGCTACATTTATGATTTAGATAAAGCATTTTTGTGTGAAAGCTCTTTGAAAATGTGAAGCCTGATTCTTGTTTTTACCTATAGCACAAGTTTTTGACTTGCTATGATAGTTAATCTTAAGAGCTTAATCTCAACCCATTATTAAACTTAACATCATGTTGTTTATGAAGAGCTATTGTTTAATTGGTAAATGATACTCAAACATTTTTAGCCTCAGCATTTAAATTTTCTAAATCTATACTAAATAGGTAATTAAATTTCCTAGGAAAAAAGGTGTCTTTGATGCCTAAGCATGGTTACACTTTTGTTTCTATGTATGAAATAATGGATTTGAAATGTGGTTTTTCTCTGTGCATATAAGCCCACCTCTGGGAATAGGTGGGCTTATATTGCCTAGTGATATGATCAAAAATAGATTCCTAGGTAGTTGATAGTAAAATGGAAAAAACTGCTAATATAAATGGATATAAAATGGTATTTCGTAGTTTTAATTTGCATTTCTTTGATTACTGCTGAGGCTGAGCTTCTCTTCATTTACTTGTTAGCCATACAAATTTCACCTACAGTTTTCAGATTTAGCAAATAAAAATACAGGAAACCCTGTTAGATTTGAGTATTAGATTAACAACAAATACATTTTTCGTGTAAGTATATACCCTTGCATTAGTTGGGATATACATATACCAATTTTTTTATTGCTTATCTTTAATTCAAATATGATGGGGCATTCTGTATTTTATCTGACAACTTTACTTCTCTAAATTGTCTGCTTCTGTCTCTTACAAAATTCTTAATTGCATTTCCTGTCTTTGTTGTTATCTTCAAGAGTTCTTGGCATACACTGGATATTAATCCCTTGGTTTTTTTGGTTTTTTTGTTTTTTGTTTTTGTTAGAAGTTGCAAACATATTCTCCCATACTTTTGCCTGTTAGTTTTGTAGAGTTTTTTTTGTTGAATAACAAGTCCTTAATTTTGATGGAGTCAATTCTGTCAGTTCCATCTGAATTTTCCCATATTGTTTATATTTTTGAGATCTTAAGAAATCTTTCATCACTCCAAGGTCACAAATGTATTACCCTACTTTTCATTTCAACAGCTTCCTAGTTTTACCTTTCATATTTAGATCTTTAACACATTTGGTGTTTATTTTAAGGGAAGAGTATCAGGAGATGAAGTGAGAGAGGTAGTGGAAGGAGCAGATTGCATAAGGATGGTAGGCCATTGTGAGGACTTTGGTTTTTATGCTCAGTGAAATAGGAAGCCAGTGGAGGTTTTGAACAGAGGGTGCCACTCTCTGAACTCTGAAATATGCTTTAACAAAAATTCTCTGATGACAATTGAGAATAGATTGTATGAGGTATGGCAGAGACTATTGATTCTTCCTCAGTATCTAGGATATCCTTTTCTCTGTTAGTATTGGAACCCGTCTTAGAGACTGTATCTTCCTACTTCTTCTGACTATAGGAGATATCTGTGTGTTTAGGTTGGGGCCAGTTAAATGTGAGCAAAAGTGGTATGTGCAACTTCTTCAAGGTGAGGTGCTTGTCCTGTTCATCTCCCTACGCTGCCTCCACCTTCCTGTTGACTGGAAAGCTGCATCAACTAGAATGGTAACAACCACCTTGAACCCAGAGATAGGCAGCCTGTGATGAGGATGGCAGAGCCATCCCTCGTCAGCCTAGGTCCCCATATGACCTTGTGGAACAGAACCAACTACTACTCATCCTCCCCTAAGCACTTGCCTATCTCTTTACTGTTTCCAGGAAGAGAATAAACTTTCTTGTTTCAGTCACTGTATTTGTTGTCATTTTATCACAACAGCTTTCTTCATACCCAATTTAATGCCAAAATTGGTACCTGAAGTGAGGTGTTGCCATAATAAATAGCTAAAGTACATGGCACTGGCTGAGTGGTTGGTCAGCAGACGGTTAGGCACCATGTCATAGGCTGGAAAACTGGTGACCCCTGTTACGCTATGGCAAAAGCTTGGTGAAACTGTCACCTCTGATAACTTGGAAGGCAGTCAGTGTGTCTACCATTTTGTACCCCCAGGGAAGTGATTGGAAAGACTCCTAATGTGAGGCTGCTAACATAGGTTGACCAGCTGCTTTAGCAAGGAACTGCAAGAGGGTGTCAAGTAAGAGAACAATTAGCTAGTTTGCAGTTAGAGCTGGGAGGGGGTATGATTTCACTAAAGGAAGTTCTGTACGCCCATGGCCTATGCTTTGAATTAACTGAAAGGACAGTAATATGGGGTGTTGCAGGGTTGGAAAGATGGTTTCTTCTTCCCAAACAGCGAGAGGTTAGATTTGTTCTTAGGAGACTTCATTAGATTTTCTTGGCCAGAGAAAGGTGGAAGCCAGGCTAGGCAAGGATCAAATGAAGGATTTATCTTCCCACCTGAACCAGTCAATTAAGTTAGGTAAAGCTCCAGTTACAAATACAGAGTTTCAGTTCCCTAGAGCAACAAAAGTTTATTTCTTACTCATAACATGTCTGTGGCTCTGTTCCACCATCCTCTGTCACTCCAAGCCAAAGGAATAGGTTTTTGGGGACATTGCTGTTCTGTTTCCGAGGGAGAGGAGACTTGCAAAACCGCTGCTTGGAAGTAACAGGTGTTACTTTTGTTCATATTTTATTGGCCAAAGCTAATCGGGTGGCTGAGCCTGAAATCAGTCAGGCAGGAAGAACATTTTAAGTCACATGGCTTGCACTGATGTGAATGGGGTGTGGTGGTGTAATCATCCTGTCCTGTGAATCAGATGACCTCAAATTAGCTAACCTTAAATTGAGGGACAGAGGGATGGATCTGCCTCAGAGGTCAGCTAATCAAAAAGGGCAGAATTGACAAACTTAGCATCTACCACCAGATTAAATCTTTAGTTGTCCTTACTTTCACGTGGCACTGACTGAAGACAAGAAGACGTGGAGGATTTTGAGACGATTATGTTGCCACAAGTTTAGCTTGCCAAAACTTGTGATGGTTTCGCATTGTTTGACAACTAAAGCCGTCTTTGACCCCCAAATATGTACCCCCCGGGAAATAGGCTATTAGCTCTTTCCTGCCTCATTGGAGCACATACTCTCTTGTGTTCACTTCATAGATTGCCAGAAGGGATAATGGAAAAAGATATCTTCCAGAGACAAAGCCAGGCTTCAACAGACAAATGAACAAATGAGTCTCTCTCCCCACCAGGCACACAGAACCTGAGTTAAACCAAGGAACTTGGTTCCCTGGTAGAGTCGGGGGATTCGTTGCCATTCCTGTCCAGTAGTATTTTGTCATTGGTAAGAATACCTATTTGCCATTCTTTTCAAAATGACTTAATTGCATTAATCTTACTTGTATTCCATTGTATATTGGGTGTGATGGTGGTGGTAGAGAACAAAGTTATTTCTCTATTAGTTTGTGGGTCACTGGATTGGGACAGAGACACATTGATATCTGTTGAAGAGGTTGTGTATCACCCAGAGGTCTTAGGCTTTGAGCTGAATCCAGTAACTGGTTGGGACTTCAGGTTATCCCTTTAGAAAAGGAGAGGAATGTTTCAGAGTGGGAAGAAGGATGCACTCCGACCTCTGATATTTTGCTGGCACATAGTTCCTACACAGAAACTGTATTCCTTAGGCTTCTTGTAGCCAGATGAGACCACATATCTAAGTTTGGGCCAGTGGATGGGAGTGGAAGTGATGTGTGCAACTTCTAAGCCACATTTATATTAAACATGTGCTGTATGTCGTAGTCTTTTTTCCCCTGTCCCCATGGGCGAGGTGTAGGTGAGCCAGCTTCCATCATACAGACAAGGGCAGTGCCCCAGAGGAGTGACAGGACAGAAGAGAAGGACCCTCAGGAGGAACCTGCCCACCTTGCTGGGACCACTTGTCTGTCTCAGGCCTACTGCACAAGACAGAAGTAAACTCTGGTTTGAGCCACTACGTTCTTGGTTTTATTGTAGTAGTGTAGCCTATATCTTGGTTAATACAGATGGCAGTGATGGAAACAGGAAACAGGAAAATTAGAATCATTTTTAGTGATTTTTTTTCAGGTGAGGCTTTTCATTTATATATTCTTTCTGTGAAAGTTTATCTTTCAAACTGTCTAACAAAGAGTTTAGAAATAAAGAAACTCCTTTGAACATTGTGATTTCCTTTATATTTCGGAGGCGTATTTACATATTCATGTAAAAATCCTGACATTTTCACATGATACCAATTTTCTTTGTTGCTGTAGAGTTCTTACACTTGCACAGTTATTATTACATAACATTTGGTTTTACCATCCTATACTTTTATTACTGTTTGATGGGCAGCAGCAAGCAAGGACCTGCTGAGACGGGAGACTGCATTTGCAGCATCTCTGGTCCGCTTGGGTGGGGCTTTTATAGCAGCAATCTCCAGTGTGGTTGTGGGAGGGAAGAAGTAGGTTCTTAGATTGGTTTAGGAGAAGGACAAGCCAGCAAGAAAGTTAAGTTTAGGCAAGGGAGTGGGCAAAGCTGGATGATCAGATCTTAGGTTTATAGTGGATAGGAAGTGAAGCCTGGAGCATGGCTAATGGATCAGGAAAAAAATAGAGAGGGCATGAGGAAAAACTGGAATCTTCAACGTATTAAGATCAAGTGAGATTTATTTATTCATTGATTCAATAAATATTGAGTATTTATCTTCCAGACACTGTTCTCTGTGGCATGGCTACTAAGATCAAAACAGTGATCAAAACGAAGCACCTGCCCTACTAGAGCTTACTTCTACAGGGGAGATAGATAATACACATGAATATATGAAAATGTTAAAAAGAAAAATGAGGAAGGGTAAGGGGGTAGAGAGTGATTTAGATGCTATTTTAGATGATGTGAACAAGAAAAGGCTCTTGGAAGAGATGATCTCTGAGCAGAGACTGGAATGCAGTTAGGATACAGCAATGTGAAGAGCATCCCAGGGTATGCAAATAGTATGGCAGACAGAGCCCTGGCCCAGAGCTTGCCTGAGGAGTGGCCAGGTAACTGGGGAGCGTGAGTGAGGAGGAGTTGTAATTACTGAGGGCCATGATACTTTAGGGCTGCGGTAGGATTTGGGATTTTATTCAAGTGTCATGGGAAACCCATTAGAAAGTTGGAATCAGAGAAGTGACGTGATCTATTTTACTTTCCTGAAGGCTCATATTGGCTGCTTTGTGGAGGATTGATTGGCAACGGCAGGTAAAGAATCTAGAGAGCTAGATGGGCAAGCGACTATAGCCTATAAGTAGCATATTGGAGTTTAAGATGTCAGCAGTTGAATGCTTCTGGGTGAAGGATCCCCTTGCCGCTCTTATAAGCAGACACACCCACTCCACAATAGGCATTATTTTCAGTGGATACAGGTCTGACCCCGACCCTTGGCTTATGCCGCACCCTTTCCTGTTTTTGACTCTGCCCCTCACCAGCTTCATTATTCATTCTTCCTTTGGGTCCTCACTTGTCTTTCAGATGTGATGCACAGTGTTATGTTGTCTGCCTAGCCAAGACTTCCTCTACATTTAGGTTCTCAGACCTTTTTTTTGGAGTCTGATTTTAGTCTTCAGAGAACTTACCTGGAAGCCTGCTGTGTAAGACAGGTGAAAGCAGTGGAAACGGAAGTTGGCGGTGTTGTGTTCTGTCCACTTAGCAGCTATTCTCTGACTCCCTGAAGCAACACCGAGCCACCTCCAGGAAACCCCAGCCTCTCAGTTCACAGTGGAAAGAGCCCTGCCTTGATCTGTGCTTTTGCCTGTCTTGCAGCAGGCCATCTCTGGGATCACCTCCAGTCATACTCTCCAGGCTCAGCCTGTGCCTTCTGAATCTTTAGGCACCTAGCTAACCAAACGACAGTATGCATGCCCTCCATTTAAAGTGGCGTGTTGAGGACTCTCAAAACTATGAGGTAGGCATGGTACATCATCCCGAGTATTAGTTTTACTTGCGGTTATTTAATTTACTAAATTTGCACAGCAAAAATTAATGTAGTTCTAATCATAAACTATCTTTCTCAACAGATTCTTTTATTGACTCTAATTAAGAATGTAAACTTTTTGGGGCACCTGAGTGGCTCAGTCAGTTAAGTATCCGACTTTGGCTTAGGTCAGGATCTCAGCGTTCTTGGGTTCGAGCCCCATGTCGGCCTCTGCACTGAGCTTGGAGCCTGCTGCAGATTCTGTGTCTCCCTCTCTGTGCCCTCCCCACCCCTGCTTGCCCACACACACACACTCTCTCTCTCTCTCTCTCTCTTTTTTAAAAATAAGTAAACATTAAAGAAAAAGAATGGTACTGAGAACAAACTGAGGGTTGAAGGGGGGTGGGAGGGTGGGGAGGGTCGGTGATGGGTATTGAGGAGGGCACCTTTTGGGATGAGCACTGGGTGTTGTATGGAAACCAATTTGACAATAAATTTCATATAAAAAATAAATAAATAAAAATAAAGAATTAAAAGAAAAAAAAAGAATGGTAACTTTGTAAAATAAGAAAATAGACGTATTGGGGCACCTGGGTGGCTCAGTCGGCTGAGCATCTGACTCTTGATTTCAGCTCAGGTCACCATCTCAGGGTTGTGGGATTGAGCCCTACATTGGGTTCTGTGCTGAGTTGGAGCCTGCTTGGGATTCTGTCTGTCTGTCTCTCCTTCTGCCCCTTTGCCCCACTCGCTCTCTCTCTTTCTCTAAAATAAAAATGGAAAAAATAAAATAGATATAGTTTAGAGTGTAACATTTGTGTGAACTCTTTAAGGGGCAAAACACAAAGCCAAGAAATGTAAAGTTCGTGTGGGCCGTTTAGTGCCATGCCTTCAGCCTCTTGAGGGCTATTTGGTCCCTCTGCTTTGCATTGAGGATACTTTGATAGGCAAGGTTAGAACTACCTTTTTAGCTGGTTGGATTTGTAATTCTATATTACTGTTTTTATGTTTAATGGAGCTATATAACATTTTTTTTCAGCATGAGTTAGGAACTGGCTATGGTATAGACTCTGAATCTTTAGGCTTTTCTTGTTAAAGGTAAAAATATGAGTATTTTCTTCCTTTACTCAGGTTTCATTTTGACAGATGTCATTAAAGTAAGCACTGCTGCATTATAAAAAGGTCATCCCGGGCCACAAAATAAGTTTGACACTTTGGATTAAAAAAAAATAGGGTATCCCTTGCATTAAAATCTGTAATGTTTCTTGAGGGGGATTTTTAAGCAATAAGATAAATTTCTTTGTTTGGACTGTTTGCCATTAGGACATTGATTTAGCACTAGGGATTTTGTCTAACACTGCCAATTTGTAAGGTTAATGAAGGACTTGGTCATGTTCGCTGATGCATCCTGAGCATAGCACCTGCCATGTAACAGTAACTATTTTTTGAATGAATGAATGAATCATCTTTGAGATACCTGTGGAAATAATATTGTCTGGTTATTGATACAGGACAGCATCACAGTTGGATGAAGCCTCCTTCCTTGATGTGCTGTCACAATGTTGCTATGGCTCCTTTAAATTAATGAAAATAGGTCATAGCTGTAAGTTGTTTTTATTTATTTATGTTTTTTGAGTCTGCCAGTTGTCAAGTCTATTTAGTCATATAAAATACTAATTCTCTCAGTAAAATAGGGGTGGTAGCACAGAATTTGTTTATTGAGTGCGAGTAGCTGCACTAAGATTAGATGAGGTACATAGAGTGGGACAAAATGCATACAGGCAGATGAGATACCTGACAATGGACTTATATCCAGAATTTATAAAGAACTCTTACAACTCAGTGGTAAAAAGGACACCACAGTGAAAAAATGGTCAGAGGACCTGAATAGATATCTCTCCAGAGAGGACTTATAAATTGTAAATAAGCACATGAAAAGATGCTCAGCATCATTAGTCATAGGCTTATACACATCAAAACTACAAAAGAAAGCACTTTGTACCAACTATTTGCTTATAATCAAAGACAGATAATAACAAGTGTTGGTAAGATTGGAGTGAACATGCATACAGTGCTGGTGGGAGAAAAAGAGGCAGCCACTTTGGTAAATGGCTTGGCAGTTCTTTATAAGGTAAAAACATCGGGGCCTGGGTGGCTCAGTGGGTTAAGCGTCAGAATTCGGCTCAGGTCATGATCTTGCAGTTTGTGAATTCGAGCTCTGCATCAGGCTCTGTGCTGGAAGCTTGGAGCCTGGAGCCTGGAGCCTGCTTCGGATTCTGTGTCTCCATCCCTCTCTGCCCCTCCCCCGCTCACGCTCTGTCTCTCTCTCTCTATCTCTCTCTCTCTCTCAAAAATAAATAAACATTAAAAAAAATGTAAAAGGTAAAAACATAGAGTTACCATATGTTACCCAGCAATTCCATTCCTAGGTCTCTACCCAGGAGAAATGAAAACACACATCCGCATAAACATTTATACACTAGTGTTCATAACTGCATTATTCCTGATAGTTAAAAAGTAGAAACAACCCAAATAAATGTCCATCAGCTGCTGAACGGATAAGCAGAATGTGGTGTATCATTCACAGGATCCAGTGGAATATCATTCAGCATGAAAAAGGAATGAAGTACTGACCATGCTACGACATGGATGAACCTCAAAACATGCCACGTGAAAGAAGCCAGACACAAAAATGCTCTATATTGTATGATTCCATTTATATGAAATGCTGAGAAGAGGCATGGGGACAGAAGGTCAATTAGTGGCCGGGGAGGGTTGGGGAAGGGAGTTGGAGAGTGACTGGTAATGCCTAGAGAGTTTCTTTTTAGAATGAGGAAAATGGTCTAAAAAATTGTTTGTGGTGATAGTTTTACAACTCTGAATATACCAAACCAATGAATCGTCTACTGTGAAAGGGTTAATTGCATGGTATGTGAATTATATCTCTTTAGCTATTAAAAAACGAATAAGTGAGGTAATGTGTGGGAATATACTTTGAGCTACTTGAGAAGATATTATTGTAGTTTGACTGTAAGGCCTTTAAATAGTAGCAGGATGACTTAGATATTTTTCCTTGCTTGCAGGTCTGTGATTTTTATGCCATGACTCAACTTTATAAGGCTGTAACTCAGCAATATAAAATATTGAAAATGTTGAAACATTAAATGAAAACTGCTTGGCTTACTATTTTTATTTAATAGGATTTTCTGAATCTGTTAATTAGCAATAAGTAGAATGTCATTAAGGAATTAGGTTTTGAACCATAAAATTTTAGAGCTGGAAGAAACTTTAGAAGTCATGTATTCTAGGCCCCCTCATTTTGCTTTGCAAGTGAGAGAAATGAGTCTAAAGTTAACTAAGATGTCTTAGGTCAGAGAGTAAGTTCTAGAACTGAGTCAGTGCTCTTTCGCTGGGCTACCATTGTTTTTGGTGCTGTAATGGTAGTAGCACTATTAATATCTTTAGCAGCTATTTGAATACTTCTATATCCTAGGCATTCTGTTAGGTACTTTATGTATATTTTCTTGGTTACACAGTTTATGAAGTTGATTCATTTTACTTGTGTATTAGTTTGCTGTTGTTCTGTAACAAATTAACAAAAACTTAATGGCTTAAAACCATGCAAATTTATTACCCTATGGAAGCCCAGCATGGGTGTTACTGTCAGCAGGGTGGCATTCCTTTCTGGAGATTTTAGGGGGCATCAGTTTTCTTGTCTTTTCCAGCTTCTAGAGGCTGCCTACATACTGTGGCTTGTGGTCTCCTTCCATGTACAATGCCAGCGGTGGTGGGTCAAGTCTCACATGCAGTCTTTCTGGTTCTGACTCTTTGGCTTCTCTCTTTTCCCTTTAACAAACACCCTTGTGGTTACTGTGGGTCCACTTAGATATTCCAGGATACTCTCCTTATTTTAAGGTCAGTTGCTTAGTAGCCTTAATTCCTGTTTCCATGTAACATAACATATCCACACATTCCAGGGATTAGGATGGTAGATATCCTTGAAGGGGCATTGTTATGCCTACTGTGCCTGCCACAGTTTGTTAAGAGGTATTAGATCAGAAAGGTTAAGTCATTCAAAGTTGCAACATTAGCAAATGAAAAAGCCGGTATTTTATAAACTGTGACTGTTACTTAGCATATTTTTTATGACAGCATGGTCTTTTCCACAAATGCTGTTTGACCTGACAAAGTAAATTGGATGGTGAGCGGTGTCCAAATAGTAAATAGCTCTTTCTTATTAAAGTAAATGTGATTTTACTTTAATAGTATCAAGGTATAGGCTATATTATTATGGAACAGTTAAAAGCATGGTAGAGGAGTATATTTATTGATATGGAAATGTGTATGACTCATCAAGGCTTTTCAGTTCATTAACACCCTCCCCCATTTTTCTCTATTCATTAGTTCCCTTCTGTCATCAAGTTTTTCCTTATCTAGCCTAGCTGCCCCAATTCAAGCTGCACTCCGGAAGATTCCCTCAATTCCTTTGCATCTCTTTGATCTCTCCTATCTGGCAAAGCCTTAGGACTGGATGAGCCCAACTACCTGCTTGTTGATTTCACGTCAGGGATATACTCAGCAGTCTCAAAACTGCCGAGCAGTCTTCCCACGTGGCTCTGTTATCTTACTCCCACAGCATACCTCCTCCATTCTTTCAAACAGCCTACCCCCTCCCAGTGCCACTTGCCATCTTAGCTGTTTTCCATGGAGTGGACTGCTGTCGAGCATCGGTCCTTTTAGGAACACTCTTCTTTTGGCCTTTGTCACACCACCCTTTCCTGGGTTTCCTTTTCCCGTTCTGGCTAACCCTTTTTAGTCTTCTGTGTTGGTTCTTTCACTTTTACCTGACCACTGAAAAAGAAGTTCCTCAAGGTTCTTTTTTTTTTTCCCCTCACTTTGCACTTTTGGTTTTAAAAATGATTTATTTGAATATGTCTCCCATGTTTATTTCTCAGGCCCAGGTTTTATCAGCCTCAGCACTAGTGACATTTAAGGTGGGGTAAATTTTTGTTAGGGGGGCTGTCTTATGCACTGCAGCATGTTTAGCAACATCTCTGGCCTCTACCCACTAGATGCCAGTAGAACCGCCTCTATCCCAGAAGTGACAACTAAAAATGTGTCACACATTGCAGAGTGTCTCCTGGGGGGTAGAATCACCCCCAGTTGAGAACCATTTGGCTAGACTAAAGCTGTCTTGAGGATCTAAGGATAACACAATATTGGCAGCTCCTTTTGAACGTCTCCTAGGCATCTCCTACTTAACATGATCAAAATGGACTCTTGTTATTTCCCCCTGATATACTCTTCCCCCAGCTTTCCTCATTTCATTTATGGCCTTACAGGCCATTGGAGATACTTTGACTTTTATTCTAAGTGGACTTGGGAACTATCAGAGGGTGTGGGGCTAGGAAATGGTAGGATCTCACTTAGTGCAGATCATTGTTGAGAAGAGACTATGAGTTAGAAGCGTTAATATCTGTAATACCTGAAGAGTTCTCTTAAACTTAATGAGGAAAAAAATATCAAGACTTAGTACATAAGTGGACACAGAATTTTAACAGATGAGTAATACTGTTAGTTGTAAAAATGTAGGAATATGTTCATCATCACAGGTAATCAAAGAAATGCATTTTAAATCTGCCTTGAGTCACCCCTTCTATTCTCTTGAAAGTACTAGAAGTTAAAATAATGCCCAGTTCTGGTGAGCTTTTAATGAAGTGGGGCCATTCACGCTTACTTGTTTCTTATAGATACTCTCGGCCACTGCCGTTCCCTGAACATGTGTGATTTCAGATTCTCATGCCTTGTCTATATTGCATTTCCCCTTCTTCCTCCTGACTGCCTATTGACGCCTCATCTTTTGAGAGCAGCAGTCAGATGGGAGAGGCATCCCACCCCACTTAACACTGCTGGTGAGCCAGCCTTGATTTGCTGCCTTCAGCACTGCACTGTATTCCTGGGTATATGTGTCAACCCTTGCCTCTTGAGTGGGGGTTCTTGTGATTAGGGGGTGGTCAGTTGTCTCCGGGCCTGGCACACAGTGGTTGTTCAGTAAATGTTGAACTAAATTACTGAAATGTGATGGATGTTTTAATGAACTACAAGTATGTCAAGATGATGTGGTCACTGAAAGTGTAATTATGAGTGTATTCTATGGCAGAATTTTATAACAATACTAAGGTATGTTTACTGTAATTTAACCACATTTGAAAAGTAATATGTAAAACATGAAATTTTAAAGATTTTAAATTATAGGTAATAAATAATTTTCTTTATTACATAAAGATAACTTTGTAATCTTCATGCTAAAATGTATAATTTTTAAAGTCAGCTGGCAGACTTCTCTCACCCTCTCCTCATCAAAGGCTACACTCTTTGTCTTGTTGAGTTATCTGGTTTAACTATCAGGAAACAGGGTAGACCTCCCCAGACTGTGGGCTCACAGGGGTAGCTGCATTTATGTGAATGAATTAAGTCTCCAAGCATACTTGAACTTTTACTATGATTGAATGTATATAGGTTGAGAAGTATTTTCCTTTTTCGTGTTTTTTTTTTCCAAATGATTCCATCTCCTAGGTATATGGTGCTTAGTATTTTGGAGTTTATAAATGCATTCACATTATCAGTGATACGTTATACAGCTTTTGATGATGTCAGATATAAATGGTAATTGACTTCTTTTACATTTTTCGAGTGTCTACCATCTGTCGGTGACTGAGATACAGAATGCCTTCAGGGGAGTCCTTGTCTGGCAGGAAAGATGGGCAGCCATGATCATGTGATGAACATATGGTGGGGTGCAGGAGGAGGGAGAAGCAGTTATTTACCAAGAAAATCGGCAAGATAAGATGACTTTTTTCCCAGTGAGATGACTCTTGAGCAGGACTTCAGAAGATGAACTAGATTTTTGCCAAAAGGCAGAAAAAGGAAAGTATAAACAGAGAGGTGGAGGTGTGGAAGTATATGATGTGTTCACAAGCCACTGAAAAGCTTTAGAGAGGGAGATGACATGATTGTGTATTTTGGAAAGAAAACTGAGGTCCATATGCAGAATGATTGTTTCGAGGAGACACGTGAAGAGTGGTTCTCAGTCTTCTTCGCTTTGATTTTTGCATGCTTTCCCATATGATGTTTTTGTAATCATCCCTAGATTTCGATTGCAACATAGATAAGACAAGTTATATATTATGCACAGTTCTGGCCAGCCAACCATATGGCCTTTCTCAAATTAATAGCTGTATAACAGAGTGTCTCTTAGGAAATTCTGGATGAGAACCAGTGGATTAGAGGAATGAGATCAACTAAGAGGCCACTGCAATGTTCCAGACAAGAGGTGATGGCTTAAATCAGGGCAGTGACAGAAATGGATGGGAGGGAATATATATGAGACGTTTTCCTGTATAGACTTGGTGGACTTGAAGTGTGGGGGTAGGGAGAAAAAGGAATTACAGATCAGTGTTTCTCAGATTTTAATGTGCGCTTGAATTGCCTGGGGATTTTGTTAAAAGGTAGATCCTAATTCAGCATGTCTGGGGTGGGGCAGTCTTATGTTTCTAAAAAGATTCCAGGTCATGAACAACAAGCACTGTTGGTCCATGGACCAACCTTTAAATAACAAGGGTGAGAGAACTTGAGTGTCAGGCTCTAGTTTCCAGCTGGTAATGTCATTATCTGAAATGGGGAACACAGGAGAAAAGAAAGGTTGGAGTGGAGTCCTTTTGGGACATTAGGTATAAAATTGTAGGCACCTGGAAATTTGTATTTTTAACTCAAGAGAGAAGTCAGCCCTAGAGATACAAATTTGGGAATCAGGATTTCGTCGATTGTAGTAAAAGCTGTAAGAATGAATGACATTACCTACAAGAAAGAGGTAAGGGTAATATTAGAGTATATACTTACTCCCGTTTGCCAGAATTTTAATGCTCCATTTAAGTTACTTTATAAACTAGCAATGGGGAAGAAATTGGATAGACGGCCTCCTTTCTATGAACAGTGTGTACGTACAAATTTCAGGAGTGGAGAAGTCTTTGGAAAACTCCTTTATCTCTTGGTAATGACCATAGATCAGGTTAAATATTCCCTGGTCAGGTTAAAAATGAATTGAAGTACCTTCTGTTAGGTAAATTCATTTATACAAACAAATATGTATTAAACAGCTTCAAAATGCCAGCTACTTATCTACGCTCTAGGGCTAAAATAGTAGCAGATAAGATGTGTCACCCAAATGACGGATTATGGGGGAGATAAGCAAAGTGATTACAGTACAGTGTGAGAGATACTGAGGTGGGGGAGTACAGCAAGGACACCTGTGATTCAGTGTGGGGATGAAGAACTATCTCTTGAGGAAGTATAATTTAAGCTGAGAAGAGAAGCCTGAGCCAGATGACCTAGAAGATGTGGGGGAGGGCATGACAGCAAAGGCTGGGAAGGGAAAAGGCCCTGCAGGTTGAAGAAGGGCAGTGGGGCTGACCCACAGAGCATGTGGTGTGGGGAGTAGTGAAAGATGAGGTTGGAGAGGTGAACAGAGTCCATGGCTAGGCCCTTTCTCCTGGGACTAGGTAGAGGGTGGAGGGAGAAAATGATGTATTTTCTAAAGGAAAAAGTATTATTCTGCCTGGGTGTAGTTCAAACAATAGTCTTATGCATATGGTTTTATAAGGGTTTTATGGACTGGCCCAGGACCGGAATGACTCATAGTAACATTGTTTCTATAGGAAAAATGTTTTGGGCTTCAAAAACTGTCTTACAATTTAACTTTCAATTTTATTTTTCACCATTTGGGGACTGCTTGGATACACATACAGTTCTAGGGCTTTTTGTTATTTGTGTTCAAATTGCACTTTCTCTAGTGTTTATCTACATGGCCACAGTGTTGATTTTCCACAGATGTAGTTGAAATGTTTTCTTTTCTTGAACAGATTTAGAAAAGGTATGGAAATAAAAATAGAAACCTTTTAATACACTGTTTGCTTTTCAGAGTGTTTGTTCTTTCAAGTTAAAGGTTTCCTCTGTAAACTATATTGTGGTATGATGTTATATACCAAGAAAGTCGGAAAATTGTTACAAACAGAAAGTAAAAGACATTGGTATGATTTCACTGCTGAAGTCAAAGGGAATGCAGAAGGTAAACAAAACAAGGCTTAAATACCTAGCTTTTAAAAATACGTTAATAATCATGAGGTTATCACCATCATCTTCTTCGTGGCTAACTATTGTTATTGTGAGAAATACTAGATATTTTAAAGCAGAATAGAGCTGTTAAGACCTGTCCCTTTATAAAATAGATCTATATGAGCTTCATTTTGTTTAATAAATGAAACTTTAGTCTGCAAGTCCCTCAAATTCCCATGTCTCCAATAGGCAAAGTTAATTTTATTCACATCCATCTGAGTGAAAATGTCTTTCAGTATCAGAATGCTTTCAGCTGGCAAGTGACAGAAGACCCAATTGAAACTGAAAATATTAAGTTAATTTTATGATCTCATATAACTAGAAATTTGGAAGAAAGATGGTGTTATAGTTGGTTCATGTAGCAGCTAACTGCTGTCATGAGGCTCTCAGGATCTTTCTGTCTTTCTTTTCTAACATCTTAGATGAGTTAGCCTTTGTCCTCAGGCTTGTCTCCTGGTCTGAAGATGACAGGCAGCTTTAGTTCCAAGCTTTATGTCCTCGTATAAAAGAACCCAAGATTGTAAGAAATGAAGGTGTCTCTTGTCTTAGTTTAGGCTGTTGTAGAAAATACCAAAGACTGGGTGGCTCAAACCACAAACATTTATTTTGCTTTGTCCTGGAGTCTGGGAAGTCCAAGATCAAGTTGCCCGAACATTCTTGGTGAGGGCCTCTTTCTGGCTTGAAGACCACCACCTTTATGCTGTTTCCTCACATGGCAGAGGGAGAGTGCTCTCTAGTCTCTTTCTCATTTTATAAGAACACTAATACCATTAGTGTTCTTATAAACTAAGAACATCCTCATATGAGGGCTCCACCCTCATAACCTGATGTAACCCTGATTACCTCCCAAATACCATCACAGTGGGGATTAGGGCTTTAATCTGTGAATTTTGTCAGGGTGGAGGGAGGCACAAAAATTCATGCCATAGCATCTTTTTTATGTCTTTTTTAAGAGTGAAAAAACACTTTTCCAGAAACCTCTCAGCAGACTTCACTAGTTGAATTTACATCATATAGCCCATTTCTAAACTGGTACGTGGCAAGAGATATAGAAGTCCTGTGATTGGCTTAGACTAGTCAGGATTCGTGGCCCTCCTGACTTCCCAGAGAAGAACTAAATTAAGATTCTGTTGTCCAGGAAGGAGAGTGGACCTGGAAGACACCCACTGGTGCCTGCCATACCTTCCAAGGCCAGTTCCTCTGCCTGGGCTCTGAATCTTTTTCTACCTTTTAGAGGACTTTATTCCGTTAATCCTTTTTTTTTTTTTTTAACATTTATTTATTTTTGAGAGAGAGAGTGCACACAAGCAGGGGAGGGACAGAGAGGGAGGGATACACGGAATCAGAAGCAGGCTCCAGGTTCCAAGATGTCAGCACAGAGCCCGATGTGGGCTCAAACCCACAGACCGTGAGATCATGACCTAGGCCGAAGTCAAAGTTGGTGGCTTAACTGATTGAGCCACCCAGGCACCCCACTGTTCATCCTTTTTTAAATCACCTGTGTCTCTTCTCATTCTTTTAAAGCTATATTGAAAGAATCTACATGTGCTGTCTCCATTTCTCTTCCTACAGTGTAGTCCTTAAATTTACTGTAATCTGGATTCTGCTTAACCTTTCCTTTCCCTTTTGTCATCATCAGTGCCCACCTGATTGCCTGATTCTTCACCCGTATTACCGGTAGTGTTTGGCAAGACCATTGGTTCTGTAGGGTTAGCACACACCAGAATCATGTAGAGGGTGATTAAAAACATAGTTGACTGGGCTCCATCTCTAGAGTTTCTAATTCAGTAAGTCTGAGCTGGGGCTTGTACATTTGAGCTTACTTTTGATATTATTGATTTTACTACTACCTTTTTCCCGAGTTTCAAAACTCAAAATTACCTCTCAAACCTGCCCTTCTTGTTCTTCCTGTATTCTCTGTTTTATTGATGAATACCAGTGTCTTTTTTTGTCAAGTAAGAAATCTGGAACTCATCCTGGTTTTTTATTCTTCCTTACCCCCATATATAGTCAATTCATGTGTCCTACTCTAAATGTCCTTCAAGTACATCATTTTTGTCTCCATCCCTATTGTCTCTGCATTAGTTTGAACACTCATTTCTTTTCACTTATGCTACTGGAATGATCTCTAAAGTGCTTGTCATATATCCAATTGCATATTTTCTCTTATTTATACTTCATACTGTTGCAGAGTGGTTTTTTTTTTTTTTTTAATGCAAGTCTGATCATATTATTCCTGAGCTCAGAATTCTTTGGGCTGTTAAACCCTCCAGATAAAATCCAGACTCCACGCCATGCAAGCAAAGAGCTTCAGGATTATGTCTACCCACCTGTCTAGTGTTTGCTTTTTCTCCCCTCTTCTTTACTGTACTTCAGTATTGAGCTTGACTTAATTCTTCTCTTGGGCTTTTGAGCCTTTGCATGTTTTCTCTTTGCCTGAAACATTTCTCCTTCCCCCTTCGCTGCTTTGGTAGGTCTTGCTTATCTTCCAAGACTTAGCCCAAGGATGCCTCTGCTATTGCCTCACTTCCCTGGTCCCTTTCCTTTTCTATTCCTGGAGATTAGGCGTTCCTTTCTGTACAACCATAGAGGTATATAAATGGTACTCATTTAGTACTGAAACACTATTCAGTTCTGTAGGTTTATTGGGTACTTGCTCCCTCTAGGCTATAATTTCTATGAGGACAAAGATTGTACTTTTCATCTGTTTCCTAATATAGCACCTAACATAATAAGAAATGTTTGTCAAATGAATATTAAGGATCATTTTTACTGATAGAAACTGGTCATAAAATCAAATCTGAAAAACTTAGGACTCGGAAACAAACAGGAGGGTGACAGAAACACCTTAGACTTGATATATAGTTGGATTTGTTCAGGATGCTGGGTGGAATTTATGGTTCTTAGAGAATTTATAGGGGTTGGTGATAGGTTGTAGAAACCACATGAGTGATGTTCAAATTAGGTTACCTTTTTTATTTCCTGGAGAGTTAGGGTGAAATCTGGAAATAGGGCTGCTGTTAAGTTTTTGGGCATATTAAGAACTCTGCCAAGTAGGATAAGCACAACTGATTGCAAAATTTTCTGATATATATATCTACACATATATGCATGTGTATATATATATGATATGTATATTATATATGTGTGTATGTATATATATATGTATATATATATAAATAGGGAGTGTGTGTGTATATATATATATATATATATATATATATATATACACTCCCTATTTCATTGCTTGTTGAGAATTCTATGCAGATTTGAAAAAGTGATGGTTATTATAAAGCTGCCATCTCTGTTACATATAGATTTTATTTTCAATGTTTTAAAGGTTAGCTTATTTATCCACTATTTTTGAAAATATATATCTGCCAAAAATTTCATAGTAGTTGTATGCTCTAAGCTTGCATTGTCCATGTGGTAGCCATCAGCCACATATGATTATTTATATTTGAATTTAAACTAGTTAGAATTAAATTAACAATTCAATTCCTTAATCATGCTAGCCACATTTCAGGTGCTCAATAATTGGACAGTATAGACATAGGATAGAACCAGTGACTTTGAGGGGCGCCTGGGTGACGCAGTCGGTTAAGCGTCCGACTTCAGCCAGGTCACGATCTCGCAGTCCGTGAGTTCGAGCCCCGCGTCAGGCTCTGGGCTGATGGCTCAGAGCCTGGAGCCTGTTTCCGATTCTGTGTCTCCCTCTCTCTCTGCCCCTCCCCCGTCCATGCTCCGTCTCTCTCTGTCCCAAAAATAAATAAAACGTTGAAAAAAAAATTAAAAAAAAAGAAAGTGACTTTGAGTGGCATATTAGACCAGATGAACTTAACATATGTATCCAGAACATCCCATCCCAAAACACCAGGATACACATTCAAGTGTACATGGAACATTCTCCGGGATAGATCATTTGTTAGGCCACAGAATAAGTCTCAAGTTTAAGAAGACTGAAAGCATATCAAGCATATTTTTTTCAATCACAGCAGTGTAGAACTAGAAATTGATTACAAGAAGGAAACTGGAAAATCACACAAACACATGGAGGCTAAACAGCATGCTACTACACAACAGTGGGTCAACGAAGAATCAAAGACAAAATGAAAAAATACATATAGACAAATGAAGATGGAAGCATAGCAGTTCAAAATCTTTGGGATGCACTAAAAGCAGTTCTGAGAGGAAAGTTTGTAGTGATACAATTATAGATCAAGAAATAAGAAAAATCTCAAATAAGCAATCTAACCTTACACCAAGGGCTTTGAAAAAAGAACAAACAAACCCAAAGTTAGTAGAAGAGGGCGATAATAAGGATCAGAACAGAAATAAATGAAATAGAGGCTAAAAAAATAGAAAAGACCCATGAAACCAAGAGTGATTCTTTGAAAAGATAAATAAAATTGATAAGCCTTTAGCCAGACTTGTCAAGAAAAAAAGAGAGGACTCAAATAAGAAATGCAGGAGGAAAAATAACAACTGACACTGTATGAAGGTCATGACATCATGGAATATAAAGGATTATAATAGGCTACTGTGAAGAATTTTATGCCAACAAGTTGGATAACAGAAGAAACAGGTGACTTCCTAGAAGCATATGATCTTCCAAAACTGAATCAGGAAAAAAATAGAAAAATTGAACAGACTGATTACTAGTAATAAATTGAATTGGTAGTAAAAAATCTACCAACAAACAAGAGTCCAGGACCAGGTAGATTCACAGTTGAGTTCTACCAAACATTTAAAAAGAGTTAATACTGATTCTTCCTAAGCTATTTCAAGAAATAGAAGAAGGAAAACTTCCAAGTTAATTTTATGAGGACAGCATTACCCTGATACCAAAACCAGATAAAGATGCTACAAAAAAAGAAAACTATAGGCCAGGAATACCTGATGAACATAGTTGCAAAAATCCTCAACAAAATATTAGCAAACTAAGTTCAACAATATATTAAAAGAATCATTCACAGCGATCACATGGAATTTATTCTAGGGGTACAAGGGGAGTTCAGTATCTGCAAGTCAGTCAACATGGTTCATCACATTAACAAGAGGAAGGGTAAAAACCACATGACCATCTCAATAGATATAGAAAAAGCATTTGACAACATTCAACATCCATTCATGATAAAAGTCTTCACAAAGTGGGTTTAGAGGGAACATACTTCACCATGATAAAGATCATATATGACAAACCCACACCCACAGCTAACATTATCTCAGTTGCAAAAACTAAAAGCTTTTTCTGTAAGATCAGGAATAAGACAAGGATGTCTTCTGTTACCACTTTTATTCAACATATACTGGAAGTCATAGCTGCAGCAGTCAGACAAGAAAAAAAAATAAAAGGCATCCAGATTGGTAAGGAAGAAATAAAACTTCACTACTTAAGAGTGACATGATACTCATATATAGAAAACCCCAAAAAACTATTAGAACTAATAAATGAATTCAGTGAAGTTGCATGATACAAATTAATATATAGAAATCTGTTGCATTTCTATACACTAACACCAAACTAGCAGAAAAAGATATTAAGAAAATCCCATTTACAGTTGTGCCAAAAAAATACGTAGGAATAAATTTAACATAGGAGGTGAAAGACCTATATTCTGAAAACTATAAGACGTTGAAAAAAGAAATTGAAGATGACTCAAACAAATGGAAAGATATACCATACTCATGGGTAGAATTGATATTGTTAAAATGTCCATAGTACCCAAAACAATCTACAGACTCAATGCACTTCCTTTCAAAATACCAACTATATTTTTCACAGAACTAGAACAATTATAAAATTTCCAGCTCATATAATTACAATTTTTTTCTTAGTTATGTACTGCTGATATTTTTAATGATTCTTTGAGATTTTGTAAGTGCTAAGGAATACATTAGTGTGGTGGTGGGGGTATATAATAGTGATTAAAACAGATTTACTTCTTGCCTTCAGGGAAATTATACCATAATGGATGAGGTAAGACAGTGAACACATCAATAAACTATATAATTACCAAAAAAAAATCCCAAAATTTGTATAGAACTGTAAAAGACCTCAAATAGCCAAAAAAAATCTTGAGAAAGCACAAAGCTAGAGATACCAAGATCCTAGATTTCAAGATATACTACAAAGCTGTAGTAACCAAAACAGTATCTCTCACACACACACACACACACACACACACACACACACACACACACACACACACTGGAACAGGATAGAAAGCCTAGAAAGAAACCAAGCTTATATGGTCAATTAATCTATGACAAAAGAGGCAAGAATATGCAATGGGGAAAAAACAATCTCTTCAACAAATGGTATTGGTAAAACTGGATAGCTACATGTAAAAGAATGAAACAGGACCACTCTTAAACAATACACAAAGATAAACTCAAAATGATTAATGATTTAAATGTGAGAACTGAAACCATAAAAGTCCTAAAGGAAAGCATAGGAAGCGTAGGCAGTAATCTCTTGGACTTCATGGCCTTCACAACATATTTATGGGTGTGTTGCCTGAGGCAAGGGAAACAAAAGCAAAAAAAAAAAAAAAAAAAAAAGACTAAATGAGATTACACCAAAAAAGCTTTTGTACAGCAAAGAAAACTATCAAGAAAATGAAAAGGCAGCCTTCTGAATGGGAGAAGATATTTGCAAACGATATTTCTAAGAGGTTAATATCCAAAATATATAAAGAACTTAGATAATTCAATGCAGAAATCCCCCAAGTAATCTGATTAAAAATGGGCAGAGGACCTGAATAGACATTTTCCTAGAGAAGACATACAGATGGTCAACAGACACATGAAAAGATGTTCAGCATCAGTAATCATTAGGAAAATGCAAATCAGAACCACAATGAAGTATCGCCTCACACCCGTCAGAATGGCTAGTATCAAAAAGACAAGAAATAATAAGAGTTGGCGAGGATGTGGAGAAAGGGGAGCTCTTGTGCACTTTTGGTGGGAATGTAGATTGGTACAACCACTGTGGAAAACATTATGGAGGTTCCTAAAAAAACTAAAAATAGAAATACTATCCAGTAATTCCACTACTAGGTATTTACCCAAAGACAACAAAAACACTAATTTGAAAAGATATGTGCACCCCTATGTTTATTGCAACATTATTTATAATAGCCAAGATATGGAAAACCAGTATATGAATGGTTAAAGAAGAGGTAGTGTATACACAGTGGAATATTACTGATCCATAAAAATGAATGATAGATCTTGCCACTTGTAACAATATGGATGGACTTAGAGGTAGTACTATGTTAAGTGAAATAAGTCAAAGACCAATACCCTATCATTTCACTTACATGTGGAATCTAAAAAACAAAACAGACAAGCAAAAACCCAGAAACAGACTTGTAAATACAGGGAACAAAACTGGTGGTTGCCAGAGGGGAATGGATAAAATAGGCTAAAGGGATTAAAAAGTATAAAACTACATTTATAAAATAAATGTCATAAAGATGAAAAGCACAGCATAGAGAATGTAGTCAATAACATTGTAATAATGTATAGTGACAGATGATAACTACACTTAGGCATGGGGAACACTGTATAATGCATACATTTGACAATTACTGTTGTATGCCTGAAACTAATATAACATGTATGTCAACTATACTTCAATCAAAACTTTTTTTTTTAAATTCAGTTCCTCAGTCATGCTAGCCACATTTCAAATGCTCAATAAATGTATACAGATAGAGGATATTTTCATTATTGTTTAGCAAATAGTTTAGCCAGATGATTAGGATATAATCTCAAATTCCTATTTTTTAAAAACCCACAATGAGAAAAAAATGAAATCCTCCAGCAATGTGGATGGAACTGGAAAGTATTATGCGAAGTGAAACAAGTCAGAGAAAGACAGATATCATATGTTTTCACTCATATGTGGATCTTGAGAAACTTAAGGCCATGGGGGAGGGAAGGGGGAAAAATAGTTACAAACAGAAAGGGAGGGAGGCAAACCATAAAAGACTCTTAAATACAGAGAACAAACTGGGTTGATGGGGGGTGGGGAAGAGGGGGAAATGGGTGATGGGCATTGAGGAGGGCACTTGTTGGGGTGAGCAGTGGGTGTTGTATGGAAGCCAATTTGACAATAAATTATATTTAAAAAAATCCAAATATGACCCTTAAAAATATGTTTTTATTATAAAATAAAACATATGCTATAAGAAACAGTATAAAATACATGGTTTACTGAATTATTGCAATGCTGATAACACCCAGGTCAGGAAATAGAACTTTGTCCATCATCCTTAAAACTCTTCCATGTGTCCTGTGTCAATCACAATCCTCTCTTCTCTCTTAAGTGATCATTATCTGAATATTCATAATAATCACTTAAGTTTTTAAAAAATTATTTGTGGAGTTAATTAGCTTCCTTAGGCGCTATAGTTTGGTTTCAACTAAAATAAGAACATTTTAATTGCAATACAATTTCCATGTCATTAAATTAACCCATTTAAAGTATACAATTAGGTGGTTTTAGTGTAGTCACAGTATTATACAACCATTGCTACAATCTAGGTTTAAGACATTTCCATCACCCCCTAAAAGAAGACTATACCTGTTGGCAGTCACTGCCTATCCCTATTCTTCCAATCAACCCAGCCTGACAACCATAATCTACTTTCAGTCTATACATTTGCTTATTCTGGTTTTTCATGTAAGTTGAATCTTACTGTATGTGGTCTTTCACTTAGTATAGTGTGTTGAGGTTCATTCATGATGTAACATATATTAATATTTTAATTAATATTAAATTATTATTATTAATAATTTAATTTTTATTGTTGGATACTATTCCATTGAATGGATATGCCACATTTTGTTTATCCATTCATCAGTTGATAGACATTTGGGTTGTTTCCACTTGTTGGCTATTATGATTAATGCTGCTATGATATTTATGTTCAGGTTTTTGAGTGGGTGTACGTTTTCATTTCCCTTGAGTACTTACTTAGTAGTGGGAATTGCAGGGTCAAATGGTACTCTATCTTTTAGACTTTTGAGGAACTGCCAAAATGTTTTTCTAATTGACTGTACCATTTTTCATTTCCACCAGCAATGGAGAGGATTCTAATTTCTCCACATCTTCATCAGTACTTGTTATTTCTATTTTTGATTATAGGCATGAAGTCGTGTCTCATTGAATATCATATTGATTAAAAATGTATTGTGATTTTCACTTGCATTTCCCCAGTGGTTTATGATGTTGAGCATCTTCTCATATGTTTATTAGATGTTTGTAAATCTTCTTGGGAGAAATGTCTATGCCAGTACCATGCTGTGTTGATTACTGTAACTATATAGTAAGTTTTGAAATCGGGTTATGTGAGTCTTCCAACTTTCTTTTTCTTTTTTAAGATTGTTTGGCTCTTCTAGGTCCCTTGCATATCCATATGAATTTTAGTAAAAGTTTGTCAATTTTTAGAGAAAAGACATCTTGGATTGTAATGGGAATTGTGCCAAATATGTAGACCAATATGGGAGTATTGACATCCTAACAATATTGAGTCTTAACAGTTCATCAACCTGGCATGTTTTTCCATTTAATTGTCTTTAATTTCTTTTAACAGTATTTTGTAGTTTCCACTGTGCAAGTCTTATACTATTTTTGTTAAATACATTCTAAAGTGTTTTAATCTTCTCAATTAAAATCTTCCCTATTTTAATCTTTCTTCTCAATGGAATTGCTTTCTTAAGTTTATCATTTCAATTTTGGATTGGTTATTGTGGTTGTATAGAAAAAAAAGAATTTCTTGGTATATTCTTGTATCCTGCAACCTTGCTGAGCATGGTTATTCTAAAAACTTTTTTTAAAGTAGATTCCTTAGGATTTTCTTCACACAAAACTCTGTCATCTACGAATAGAGATAGTTATACTTCTTTCCAATCTGGATCTTTTTTTGTTTGTTTGTTTTTGTTTTTTTCTTGCTTAGTTGTATTGGTTAGAACTGTTAGGTAGAAATGGTAAGAAATAGGACACAATTCTCTTGTTTCTAATTGTAGGAGGGACACATTCAGTCTTTCATTATTAAGTATGATGTTGGCTGTGAGTTTTTGTAGATGTCTTTTGTCTGGTTGAGGAAGTTCCTTTCTATTCCTGGTTGTTGAATGCTTTTTGTGATAAGAGAGTGTTGGATTTTGGCAAATACTCTTTTTGTATTTATTGATATTATCATGTATTTTTTAAAAATTTCATTAATGTAGTATTAGTTAATTTAGTTAATATATTATTGATTGGGTTTCTTGGTTGGTGGGTATTGAACCAACCTGGCATTCCTAGGGTAAATCTTACTTGGTTGTGGTTTTAATCATTTTTACATATTGTTGGATTTGCTTTGCTAGTATTTTGTTGAGGATTTTGCATCTATATTCATAAAGAATGTTGGTCTATAGTTTTCTTATGTCTTTGTCTAGTTTTGGTATCAAGTAATACTGGCCTTGTGGAAGTGTTCTCTCCTCATGTATATGTTTGGTTGGTTTGTTTTGGAAGACTTCTTTAAAGATTGGTATTCTCATTTAAAGGTTTGGTAGAATTACCAGTGAAGCCCTCTGGGTCTGTACTTATATTTGTTGGAAGTATTTTAATTACTAACTCAATCTGTATTTGTTACAGGCCTATTCAGAGTTTGTATGTTTTCTCTGTCAGTTGTAGTTGTTTTTTTAAGAATTTGTTCTTTTTGGGGCACCTGGGTGGCTCAGTCGGTTAGGCATCCAAGTTCTGCTCAGGTCATGATCTCACGGCTCATGAGTTCAAGCCCCGCGTCGGGCTCTGTGCTGAGAGAGGTGCTGACACCTCAGAGCCTGGAACCTGCTTCAGATTCTGTGTCTCTGTCTCTGTCTCTGCCCCTCCCCTGCTCATGCTCTGTCTCTCCTGTCTGTCAAAAATAAACATTAAAAAAAATAATAATTTGTTCTTTTCATCCAAGTACTCAATTGGTTGATGTACAGTTATTCATAATATTCCTTTATAATAACTTTTATTTCTGGAAGGCAATAGTAATGTTCTTTTGTTCATTCCTGATTCTGGTAATTTGTGTGTACCTTTATTTTTTCTCAGTCACTCTAGCTAAAGATTTGTCAATTTTGTTGATCTTTTCAAAGAAACAACTTTTGTTTGCATTGATTTTCTTTTTTGTTTTTCTATTCTTTGTTGCATTTTTTTTTTTTTTTTTTGCACTTCAATCTTTATTATTCCCTTACTTCTGCTTGCTTTTCTGTGTACTCTTCTTTTTCTCAGTTCTTAAGATGGAAATTTAGGTTATTCATTTGAGATCTTCTTTTTTAACATAAGTATTTACAATGATAAATTTTACTTTAAGCACTGCTTTCTTTAGCTGTATCCCATAGGTTTTGGCATGTTGTGTTTTTGTTTTCATTCATGTCAGGGAGTTTTCCAGTTCCTTTATGATTTTTTTGACTTATTGGTTATTTAGCAGTGTATTGTTTTATTTCCACATATTTGTCTAGAATTTCCTTCTGTTACTGATTTCTAATTGCATCCTATTGTGGTCATGGAACAGTCTGCATGATTTTAATCACTTTAAATTATTGAGGCTGGTACATGACTTTGAATACAGTCTACCTTAGAGAATGTTTCATGTGTACTTGAGAAAAATGTGTATTGTATTCTTGGGTGGAGTATCATATAGATGTCTTTTAGGTCTAGTTGACCTATAGTTTTTTTTCAAATCTTTTATTTCCTTGTGTATTTTCTTCTTGGTTGTTCCATCTAATATTGAAAGGGGATATGACATCTTCCAATTTCATTTTTGAATTGTTTATTCCTTCAGTTCTTTTGTTGTTGTTTTAAAGTTTGTTTTTTCTGATTCTCATGGTTCTTGTTTGCATAGTGTGTCTTTTTTTTTCCATTTACTTTCAACCTATTTGTATCATTGAACATAAAATGTGTCTCCTGTAGACAGCATATTGTATATACAGTTTTACCCTTGAATGACACGGCGGTTGTGGTGCTGACTCTCTGCACAGTTGATAATTTACATAAAACTTTTTAAAATAATTTTTTATTATTTATTTTGAGAGAGAGAGAGAGAGAGAAACCCAAGCAGACTCCATGCTGTCAGCACAGAGCCCTATGTGGGACTCGATCCTGTGGACGGTGAGGCCATGACCTGAGCTAAAATCAAGAGTCGGACCTGTAACCAACTGAGCCACCCAGGCATCCAACACATAAAACTTTTGACTCCAAAGAACTTAACCTATTGTTGACCAAAAACCTTTACCAGTAACATAACAGACATATTTTGTATATGTTGTATATTATTTGGTATATATTCCAATAAAGTAAGCTAGAGAAAAGAAAATGTTGGTTGTTAAGAAAATCGTAAGGAAGATTTTTACAGTACTATAGTGTATTTATTGAAAAAAAATCCACATGTTAAGTGGACTTGTTCAGTTCAAACCATGTTGCTCAAGGGTCAACTGTCATTGGATGTTTAAAAATACAATCTGATAATTTCTGCTTTTTGACTAGGTTGTTTAATCCATTCACAATTAATATTATTGATATGGTTGGATTTACATCTGCTGTTTTGCTTTTTGTTTTCTGTAGGTCTCATGCCTTTGTTCTCTTGAATTCTTTTAAATTAAGTGAATTCTTTTGAAATAAGTGAATATCTTCCAGTGTGGTATTTTGAGTCCTTTAATCATTTTTAAATTATACATCTTGAGTTATTCTCTTAGTGTTTGCTCTAGGTTTTACAATATACATTTTAACTTAGAAGAATCTACTTCTCATTTTTACTTATACTCAGTAAAATAAACATTTCTCCTGTATAGCTCCATTTTTCTCTCTCCCCACTTTTTCCTACTATTATTATACATCTTCTATGTATATACTATAGAAACCCAACAATATATTGTTATAATTTTTACTTTATATAATCCTATGTCTCTTTTAAAGAAGCTGAGAGAAGAAAGGAGAACAAATATGTATTTATAGAGTTAGCTATATCAGCCTATTTTTCATTCTCTTATATTTCTGTGGATTTGAGTTCCCATCTGGTGTTATATCCTTACTCTAATACGACTTTCTTCTCACTTGCTTCCTTTATGCTGTTATTGCAAATATATAAAATTTCTGTATGTTATTAGCCTAAGAGTACATTTGTATGCATATTGTTTTATTGAATTACTCTCTAAATCAGTAAGAAAAAAAAGGGGGAATTAACTGAGTTTTCTATTTGATGTATCTCCTGACACTGATAGAAAGCTGACATCATTTAATTGTGAATTTCTTCTGCTAATAGAGCCATCAAAATAACAGCTGTCACTTAACTTTGTGTAGAGAAGATAAATTGTAATTAGAATTGAGAGGGAGAAGTTTAAAGAACATTCATTTGATCTAAATGAAAAGTCATTCTTTATAGAGTAATATGTAAAACATCTCCATCTGCTTTTCTTAATATGGTCTTCGAACTAGTCATAAGCGGGGGAAGCAGTATTGAATATTTCTTCCACCTCCATTCAAGGCTGAAGGAGTTAATTGTCTCGAGCTATTCCTGCCTGAGTGTACTTTTTTTTTTCCCCCTGAAACTGGCTTAGGTATTGTTTTTGAGAATGAGGTATGAGTTATAGCCCATCCAGAAATGCCTTTATGCTTAAAGTCTTTCAGATTTAACCACATGTTAATTGGCAGCTGGGTTCTCTGCACATGCATCTCATACTGCTCCACAAGATAATGGCAGAACCTAAAAGTGAAAACCCAGGCTTATTATACTGCTACCATTAAAAAAAAAAAAAGCACTAAGAAAATCTAAGATAAATAATACATTGAGTGGGACACTGAACAACAGGCATAAATTGGGACCATCTCAGGCAAACTGACACACACGGACACTTTACCAGACATGTAGTTTTTCAGAAATCTCCTAACTCTGGATTACCATTTTCCCATCAAAAGTCTGTGTCCTCGATATGATTCACTTGTTTGTGACTGTTTAGTAATTTGCACAGCATTATGTACATGGAAAAGAATGCGAAGCATTCTTCCTAGTCAGTTTTATTCATTTGGCATTTCTTTTTTTTTTCTGGTACATTTTCTGTTTGTCTTAAAACTTTTATTAAATTTTGCATGCTTTCATTTTTAAACTAAAGAGGTGTAATAAATTTAGTGAATTATATTCTCCCTTAAGTTAGTTATTGTGATATCTTAATAAAAATATACAGTAATTAAAAATTAAATTTGAGAATAAAAAGAAGGCAGTTTCTACATATGTTTGATAAAAATGGATTATTTGAATATGCTTATAATAATACTTTATATTCTATTACAGGATTAATTAAAAGGATTTACTGTATATCTTATGACTCTTTACTGGAGCCTTAGGAGATAGGTAAGAGACAAGCATATTTATGAAACATTAAATAATTTGATCTCATAGGTTCCTGACAAAGTGATTTATCTCTTTTTCTCCTCAGTAAAATGTTAGTAGAAATATTATGTTTACATGAATCATAGTATAACATTTCTCTAATATCCAATAAGTCATATTTTCCAGGGAGCCTGTACGTTTATTTTCTGTAGTATTTATAGTGAAGACATTTAATAAGACACATAAGCTTGGCACCTTAAAGCACTAGAAAATACTTAAAGCGCTGAAAATATAAAAAATATATATATTATAAAATAAAATAAATATATAATAAAATATATGATACATATAAACATAAATATAAATATAAAATATATAAGTATATAATATAAATATATGTAACTATAAAATATTTACTATATAAATAATATAATATATAAATATAAATATATAGAAGTATAATATAGATATATAAAATATATATTATATAATAAAATAAGATATGTAATATATAAAAATATAATAATTATTATTAGATTAGATCTTAGAACTGAAAAAAAAGGTATTAGTGAAAAAACAGGTGAAATCCAATTAAAACCTATAGCTTAATTAATAGCAATATATCAACATTAATTCCTTAGTCTTGACAAAACCGTGGCTATGTAAGATGTCAGCTTTAGGGGAAATTGAGTGAGGGAGATACAGGAACTCTGTTGTATCTTTGTAACTTTCCTGTAATTCTAAAATTATTCCAAAATAAAAATTCATTTAAAGCAGAAAAAAATCAAGGTTTATTTATTTGAAAATTATAGTTTAGAAGTAACTTTTCCCTGCAATAGTTTGAGGAATCAAAATTATTAGTTATCTTTTAAAAATCCAGATTCTGTGAATAGAGATACAAGGAAATATGTGACCATCGGTTTCACTTTTCAGTTTATAGGAGGTGTGGGATTTCAGTTTTTGGATATTGGCATGGTGTTTGTGACTTCCTTATACCTGATTACACACTTGCTCTTTGATTCTTTTAAGGTGCTTCTGTGGTCTTTGGTAGTTTAGTGTAGCACTTTGTATTAACAGAGGTAAGACCTGCAAATGGTTCCCAGTGCACTGTTTTTTCTTTTTCTTCTCTTTTCTTTAATGTACTATTGGAGGCAAAAAGACCAGTGATGGGACTCAGTTTGGAGTTGAGACCCTTCAGTTACATCTATGTAAGCTTCTAGGTCAAGTACTAGACACAGTTGACCTATTGTTAAGGAATATGAATAAAGATGAACAGAACTCTTAAATAGCCATTTCTGTAATTGAGCTAAAATAATTGATTGCTGTCAGATAATAGAAATTCTCAGTTTCAAAAATGAACTCTAGCAGTATAGCTCTTTTAGATTTCTATAAATATTAAAAGACTACAAGAATGGAACTCTGTAGTTTGCTGAAACTATTACATAACTTTTCATTAATAAAGATAAAATAGCCATGCTGGTCTTATAAATGGTTTCCTGCTTCTGTTGCCAACTTTAATGATTTTAGTTCAACTTAAATTTAATAAAGGGAAATAGAAATATATTATACTTGAAGGATGTAGACATTTAAAACAACAAAGCCAGGCCTGAGTGATCATTGCAGAATAATTATTAGGCTTGAAGATTTCTGTTTTGCTTGATGGTATTTATTTAGAATTGGTGTTATCAATCTTGTATTATTAGAATGACATCTTTACTTGTTTTTTGTGTAACATCCTTTTGCTAAATCTTGGCTAGGAAGTTCAGAAAAATGGAAGAGAGCTTTTTTGGGACAAGTTTAAATTCCATCGGTCATATGATAGTTCATACATAAAAAACAAACAAAAAAACCCTTTTATTATTCTTTTGTGCTAAAGAAGAGCATTAAAAGTAGTTTTTAGAGACCTACTTTACCATTCAGCTGCCTGACTGTTATTTTGTGGTCATCTAAAGTATAAATGTGAGTAGCTATTATGTATTGAGCACTTTCTATGTCCCAGACACTTTATTTATGATCTCATTTAATCTTCCCAAACACAAAAATAGTTTGAAATTCCTTTTCTAGATGTGGTGGGGAAAGTAACAATATCTCTAGGCTGCACCTGAGAGTTTGGTGCAGAACGAACGGGCGCTGAAGTGTGGTGTAAAGTACCTCCTGTTTGGTTCATAATGTGATCAGCTTCCAGGAAACTCTTAGTCCGTGGATACATGGTAAACTTTAGAGCACTCGACTCTTCTGGGTTAAAGGATGTCTGATCACACTGGGTGACCTAGAGCAGATTCCCCTGGGGTGACTAGCCTGGAGTACAATCTCTCGGTCCCTGTTCCAGCCTTGATCTGGCTCGTTCTACAGTTCCCTAACGTGTCAGTTGTTCTCTGTCACTTGATTAACTGCTGAGCACTCACTCATTGTGTGCTTCATTGATCACAAGCCAAGAACTTCTGGCAGCTCTGGGAAACATGATCTCAACCTGCCTCCTGGTCAGTGCTGGGCAACTAGAAGTTGTTAGTTGGGGGTGAAAATTTGGATCCAGAAGCTAGGACAAATGCCAGAGGCCAGAGATGGGGTAATGGAGCAGCTGACATGTTGAAATGCAGCTATCCAGGTTCAGTCAATAGGTCGGGACTCAGAAAAAGAGTAGGCATGTGACTTTGAAAGGTGGTTTTTGAAGATAATGATGACTGGGTGTGGACTTGGTGGATATAAAATACAGTCAACCCTCGAACAATGTGGGCTTTGGGGGTCCTGCCCCACCCCAAAGTCAGAAATCCACATACAGCTTTTGACTCCCTCAAAACTTAACTACTAATAGCCTCTTGTTGACAGGCAGACATGCCAGTAACTAAATAGTCGATTAACACATACACATATTTTGTATGTTATATGTGTGATATATTGTGTTCTTACAATAA
The DNA here is from genome assembly GCF_027475565.1 of Acinonyx jubatus. Lineage (NCBI taxonomy): Eukaryota > Metazoa > Chordata > Mammalia > Carnivora > Felidae > Acinonyx > Acinonyx jubatus. Next base: position 27,647,958 of record NC_069387.1, on the reverse strand, counting down.
AGTAAGCTGGAGAAGCTGTAAGAGAAAATGTTATTAAGAGAATTGTAAGGAAAATACATTTACAGTATGATACTGTATGGAAAAAAAATCCACATGTAAGTGGACCCCCCACAGTTCAAACCCATGTTATTCAAGGGTTAACTGTAATTCCAGCTGCTTTATGAAGAAGAATAAGAGTTACTTAACAACTTATTCATCGTAGTGCTCATTACACTGTGCAGAAATCTATCTCTCTATAACTTCCCTCCATCAGTTTTAGCTATGTCTTTCTGTAGTTCTAAGTCTCCAGTCTCTCTTACACTGGAAAGCATAAAATACACACAAAATTACAAAGTCTCTTTTGTTATCTTCTCTTCTTTATGGTCTCCAAAAGTTGGCATTCTTTAGGGCTTAGTCCTCGGCTGCCTTCTACATTTATTCTCTGTGCAGTCTCATGTGACCCCTTGTTTTAAATGCTTTCTGTTCTCCCAGCTTTATTTTTTTACCTTGATCTCTCCTGTGAGCTCTAGGCTCATTTCTATGCCTGCCTCTTCAACATCTATTTGAAAGTCTAATAAACATTTCCAACCTAACATGTGTGAAGTAGAACTCTTGAATTCTCCTCCCCAAACCTGTTCCTGTCTCCTCCTTCTTTATCTCAGTAAATGGTCCACACAGTTGCTCAGGCCAAAAACCAAAAGCCATCTTGAGTTTTCTCTTTCCTTCTTAACCCATGTCCAGCCCATCAGTAAGGTTTATACGTCCTGTCTTCTACATATATCCCAAATACCCCTGTATTGCCACCACCCCCTACTACTACCCTAATATAATACAACCTGTCATCATCCCAAGTTACCTGGATGATAGCAACAGTCTTCTAACTGGTCTTCCTTATCTCCTCCTTGTACCACTCTGGTCAGTTCTCCATATAAGAGCAAAGGTGGGGTTTTCTTTTTAATGTTTATTTATTTTTGAGAGAGACAGAGACAGAGACAGAATGCAAGCAGGGGAGGAACAGAAAGAGAGGGAGACACAGAATCCGAAGCAGGCTCTAGGCTCTGAGCTGTCAGCACAGAGCCTGACACTGGGCTCGAAGCCACAGACTGTGAGGTCCTGACCTGACCCAAAGTCGGATGCTTAACCGACTGAGCCACCCAGGCACCCAAAAAGTGGTTTTTAAAAATGTTCAACAGTTCCTGTCTGTTTCCCTGTTCAGAACCCTTGGGTGACTACCCATCACACTCAGGATAAAACCCCAAGTCTCACCATGTTCTACCAGGCCCTGTGTGTTCTGCCAGCTGACTGTATCTCCTACCATTCTCTGCCTAGCTCACTTTGCTCTAGTAAATTGCCTTTTTGCAGTTCCTTAAGTTCTCCAAGTTCATTGGACTCCACCAAATCCTTGTTACTCCCTGCCCTACACCCTCATTTCAACCAGTTCAGCCTCTAGCCTGATACCAGTGGAGGGAGATCTAGAGAAAACAAAATTACAGCGTACATAGTAAGTGAGGTTACACTAGAAGTTTTGCAGCTTTATTATTCCAAGTTTCTGTATTTGGAATTCCTTTCGAGTGGAAGAGGAACTAGAGATTTAGAGCTATGGAAAGACCTGGCTAGAAGCAATGGGAGAAGTTACAGAGAGATTTCTGCTTAGTGTAATGAATGCTATATTGCATAAGTTGGCAACAAGTACACTTGCTTAAAAGTAACACTGAGCTGCTCCACTGGACAGTGAGTTCTCCAGCACTGGCAGTGTACAAGTTGAGGCTGATCAGATTGAGACTCTACAAGTTGTGGAGGGAAAATGTGCTGGAGTGGAGGAGATGAGAATTCATTTGTAGATCTTCCCAACTCTGAGAGTATATGTGTTTTTAGAATCTTTTATTTTTTTCAGAACACTTACTCTCAGAGTATTCCTCAGATTCATCTGCCTGCATTTATATTGGAAGCTTTTACCAATAAAGGGTAAGCACTTCTAGATGAAGTTTCCAATATTTAAGAAAAAGAGGAACTACTATCAAGGTTGATTCCACTCGGATTGGCCAGGTCTCCATCTAAGGAAATTACTTTGAGTAATAATTTAAAATTTATTTTTTATTAGTTTTTGGTCTAAAGTAAACAATAAACACAACAAATTCCCTGATAGATTTTAGTTATTAAACAAAAGTTCACTGAGTCGCAGAAGTAAAGAGCATGATACTTGGAAATAGCTTTTTTTTTAATAGCCTTTGATCAGAGTTTGCTAGAAATGGAAAAGTCACCTCATTCTTTCCCTTACCTCAGAAACTCTTTGAGAATTAGTGATCGCGTGTGAATGTTTCATTGAGAGGGATATAGCCATTCCCTTACCTTCTCTTAGACAAAAATATGATTTAAGTAATAGAGAGCTTTGTCATAAGTGCTTTTAGTTAGACCTGAATAATGCTATTCATGCAAATTCCAGTTTCTAACCCTTGAACCTTGGAACTTGGAATTAATGACATAAGAAAGAGTAATTTTCAGAGTCTCTGGATACTAAAGTACTTCATGTTTGATTGCTTCTGGTAGCTAGGACCTAAATAATAGGATGGCACATCTAAAAGTTGCCTCCAGCGTGACACTGCTTCTGGCAGCACCAGGGCCTGTCCCACCCAGCATATGCTCAGCAGACCAGTATGAAATCAGCGCTATGATGAATACCCTGTTGTGACCAGGAAAGCCTGAACTCCTTCACATGCTTTCACCTTGAATCGCATTTTGTTTCTCTGTCTTCTCTGGGTTTCTGACTTTGCTGCCTCCTTTCCCATTTTACCTATCTCTGTCCTTTAGATGTGACTTCTTCCTCGTTACTGTATTGACGTTACCCAGACAAAACTTCTGCTCTGACTCAAAACCTACAATTTGGATTATGTCCTGTATTGAGATTCCTGTCTTGCCCTGAGCCAGGAATTCTCCTAGGAGGAGAGATAAACAGTAGTACCTACTTGATTGTATAGGTAGTGTGACCATTGCCTATGCATCTTGGTTCTTGACCTCCTGCATCTAGGCAATCAAGATTAAGTATTGCACCTGGCCTTAGCAGAAGACGAATATATCCACATTCCTTCTAAAACCAATAATGATGTGATAAAGAAAGGGAAGAAGCATTTCTTAAATGTAATACACTTTTCTCTGTCAATCTCATCTACCTAGAACAGATCCAAGAATCAGGGATGAGAGGAAAGAGGCTTTTTATATGCTACATTTGGTTGATATTTGAAAATTCAGACCCTAAAATGGTATATCAGGTGCACTTAGAGCCTCTTTATTTGCTAGTTTTCCTCTTAATTGCAAACATATAAATAACACAATGTTTTAAGTGCTTTATCTGTTTTAACTAACTTAATCGTCATGGCAATCCTGTGAGGTATATACTGTTATAGTCCCCATTTAACAGATGAGGAAACTGTCTTGGACAGGTTACATCATCACCCATAGTTAACACGGCTGGTTTTGTCAGAGCTGGGATTCAAGTTCAAGTGCATAACCACTTGTTACATTGATCTGTGAATTCTCTGACTCCTAACTCCGAAAAGCCTGGTTAACTGGTTTCTCAGACCACAGCAGGTTAGAAGTTTCAAATTTGAAAGAACACATAATAACCTAGAATTCCCACTTAAAAAAAATTTTTTTTAACATTTATTTATTTTTGAGAGAGTGCATGAACACGAGTCAGAGAGGGTTAGAGAGAGAGAGAGAGGAAGACAGGATCCAAAAGCAGGCTCTGTGCTGTGAGCACAGAGCCCAATGTGGGGTTTGAACCCATGAACCTCAAGATCATGACCTGAGCTGAAATCAAGAGTCAGCCACTTAAGCAGCTGAGCCACCCAGATGCCACCCCTAGAATTCCCACTTTAATGTGTTCCTTCTGGTAAGATAATTACTCAAGAACACAAAGATATGTGCAGGAGAGTTCTATATAATGTTATAGAAAAATAGTTAAAGCAAAATAATTGAAAATAATATGGAAGTTCAATAATAGAAGAAATGGATAAACTAGGGTCCTGCTTTTCAAACTTTAATATATATATGAATCACCTGGATATCTTATTAAAATGAGGTTTTGATTAAATCTGTGGTGGGGCCCAAGATTCTACACTTGTAACAAGTTCCCAGGTAATGTTGATGCCGATGCATGGATCCCACTCTGAGTAGCAAGGAATTTCAGTACTCTCATGTTATGTGCTTGTTAAGAACAGATCTGGGACCATGGAAAAGTGAATGGACACCTTAGATGCCTCACTCATCTCTTCCTAGTCCCATCCCTGGGTAAGAATCTTTATTTTAAAAGACCATTCAGTGACTCTTAGTTATGCTTGTAACATAATTCAAAGAAAATTCGAAAATGATACTTGTATTATTATTTTCACTTGAATTAAAAAAAGATATCAACTTGGCTTATGACAGTCTAGACTTGAGGAAACATTTGCTTCCTGCTACCCACATACATGTCTTCAACCTCCCCAAAAACATCTGCTCATTTTTTTTCCCCAGTAGATATATAGGCTATTTAATGGTTTAGTGAGGGCTTCAGTTCGGGCATCTACCAACACAAGTAGTAAAGGGCTAATATTTTTAAGAACAAAGGTAATGAAATAAATACTTCTTTTGTGCATAATTATGGTTTGGATATAGATAATCCTACTTTTTAATATTTATCAATATTATTACCTATTCAGCATAAGCTTCTTAAGAAGCAAAATCTATGTTTTTTTTGTATTAAATTCCTGGTGTGTGTGTGTGTGTATGTATATATGTACATACATACATACATATATACACACACGTGTGTGTGTGTGTGTGTGTATAAATAAAGCACCTTTTACATCACCTCCTCCTTTTTTAGTAAGGTATGCTAAGCAAGTTTTTAAAGGGAAGTCAGTTTTTAAAGGGAGTTTTTTAAAGGGAGGCCAGTTTTCCTTTCAACCTTTACAGTTCGGTAACCTGAATCTAGAAATGAAATATCTTTCACTGTGGATCAGGGAAGGAAGTAGTAAGGAGGCAGGATAGGGAAGTCTGATTCACTTAAAATCTCATTCTCCTGGAGAGGAGTGCGTTGGGCACAGAAAGCATTCCTGAAACCTGCATAGGGGTATTCTTGAGGATCTGGCTGAGCACCAAACTGTGCATGCAATTTGAAACCCCTAGAAGCTGGCAAGGGCAGCCTGTAAGAAATGAAAACTTACCAGCTCTTCATAAGAATGAACCCTAGAATAAAGGTTTCTCTACACAAGTCCTAAAAGAGCTTACAACCAACCCTCAAAAGAATCAGGTAACTTAACTGTCTGGCAGAAGTTTAACACTCTATAAATTAATACAACAAAATCTAGCACTCAGCAACATAAAATTAACAGTAAATTGCATCTAGTCAATTAATAAAAAAGCAAGAGAAAATTTTCATAACCAGGAGACAATAGAAATAGACCCTGAAATAACCGAGATGATGCAATTAGCAGACAAGTACATTAAAGCAGCTTTTATAAATATGGTCCATGGTCATAAGCATAATGAGGGGTGAAATACAAAATATAAAAAAGAAAAAATCAGAACATCCAGAGATTTAAAAATACAGTAACTAGGTGTGATTAAGTGCAGATTAGAGTTTTTGGGAGACGAGGTCAGTGAACTTAAAAACATACTGAGAATTCAATCATAGGATAGAGAGAACAAAGATTGAAAAAGATGAACAGCAACTTGGGGCCCTATAGAAGTACCATGAGTCTAACCTAAGTATAATTGGATTCTCAGATTTGGGGGGAGGGCAAGAGAGGAAAAAATTTAAATAAATAATGGTTGAAAATTTCCCCAGTTTGAAGTAAACTATAAACCCACAGATCCAAAAAATTAAAAAGACCCCAGACAAGATAACACACACACACACACCAAGGCACATCATAAGAAAATTGCTGAATATCAATGATAAAGAGAAAAATCTTAAAAATGGTCAGAGGGGAGAAAATATATTGCATACAAAGGAATAAAGTCAAGAATTTTAGGCAGCAGACTTTTCAGAAACTGTTCAAACCAGAATGCAGTTTAATAGCATGTTTTTCAGTGCTAAAAAATTGTCAACATAGTATTATATAGTTAACAAACATTTTTAGGAAATTAAGAAGGAAACAAAATAAGGGAGAAATAGCTTTTTTTGGTCTCAAAACTTGAGACAACTTATGACCAGCAGACTTATAAGAAATATTAAAGAAATTTCTTTAAGCAAAAGGAAAATGATACCAGATGGAAATTTGGAGTATACAAAGGAATAAAGAATCCCTGAACCTGAAATGGTTCATATGTGGATAAACATAATTTTTTTTTCTTTGCATTTTAGTTTTTTAAAAAGGTAACTGTTTGAAGCAAAAAATAAAACAGTGTCTATCTAATGGGATTTTAACCTGTAAAAATAAAATATGACAATAGCTCAAAGAATTGGATGGGAGAAAGGAAGCATGTTGTGGCAAGAGTTTTATATATGAACATGTAATATTTTTTGAAGGTAGATTAGAAGAGAGCGTCCACTTAAAAGGATTAGAAAAACAGTTTTAATTAATAAGAAACCAATGGTGGATATGAAATGAACTCCTAAAAAATAATCCAAAAGAAGATAGGGAAAAAGGGGAAAAGGAACAAAGAACAGAAGGGACAGATAGAAAACCTACAACAACATGATAGAACTACATATAACTGTATCAATAATCATATTAAATGATGTAGTCTAAATAAAAGGCAAAAGTTGTCAGATTGAATAAAAAAGAGTAAAGTCTGTGTTGTTCTCAAGAAAGTCTTAAAATAGGTTAGAAAAAGGGTGGAAAAATATATACAATGTAGGTTCTAATATAAGAACACTGGAGTGGCTATGTTAATATCAAAGTGGACTTCAGAACAAGTGATGTTAATAAGATTAAAAAGGGACACTTCATAATGATAAATGGACTGATTCATCAAGAAGAAATAATAACTTTAAATTTAAATGCAACTAATATTACGTTGTCAAAATACATGAAGCAGAAACTGATAAGCTGAAAGAATACATTGAGAAATCTTCTATTATAGTTGGACATTTCAGCATTCGTGTAAAATTGATGGGATAAGTACAAAGAATATCAGGAAGGCTATAGATGTGTATAACAACACTGTAAATTATCGTAATTTCATTGACATTTATAAAACATTCCATTCAAGAATAGCAGAATATACATTCTTTTTAAGTGCACATGGAACATTCATCAACATAACCCACCATATACTAATATATAAAACAAGTCTCATTAAGTTTAAAATGACGGAGTATGTCCTTTGGTCCCAACAATTAAGTTAGAAATCAATATCAGAGAGATATCTGAAAAATCCTCATTATTTGTAATTATATCGTATGCTTCTAACGCATTGGTTAAAAAAAAAGGGAAATTAAAAGTTGTTTTCAAGTGAATCAGAATTAAAACACGTGAGAATATGTGGGGTATAGCTGAAGCAGTGTTTAGACAAATGTTTAGCTTTAAATGCATGTATTAGAAAGAAGAAAGGTGTAAAATAAATGATCTAAATGTCCACTTTAAGAAGCTAGGAAAAGAAGAACAAATTAAAACTAAAGTAAGTAGAAGGAAGAAAATGATCAAAAAGAACAGAAATCGATGAAATAGAAAGCAGTTAATCAACAGATAATCAAGGAAACCAAAAGTAAGCTCCTTGAAAAGATGAATAAACCTCTAGCTAGTCTAATCAAGAAAAATAAAGAAGGAAGAAAACACACTAGTAAGTATAATATCAGGATTGAAAGGGGGAGGCATCATCACATATTCTATAGAAATTATAAACATATAGGGGTGCCTGGGTGGCTCAGGCAGTTGAGTGTCCAACTCTTGATTTTGACTCAGGTCATGATCCAACGTTTGTGGGATTGAGCCCCACGTCAGGCTCCACTAAGCATGGAGCCCACTTAAGATTCTCTCTCTTCCTCTGCCCCTCTTCCTCGCTCATGCGCTCTTTCAAAAAACAACAACAACAAAAAAAAAACACACATAGAAGAAATATTCCAAACCTCTAGAAATAAGTTTGACAACTTTGATGAAACAGATAAATTACTTGGAAGACAAACATTACTGAAATTGACTCAGGAAGAAATATAAAATTAGAATAGTACTGTATCTTTTAAAGAAGTGATATTTTAGTTAAAATCCTTTCCATGCAAACAAAGCAAACCAAAACCCCAAACCAAAATAACTCTACGCCCATACATGTTTTAACTGATGAATTCTATCGAACATTTAAAAGAGGAATAATTCAGAAAATAGAGGAAGAAAGGACACTTCCTAACTCATTTTAGGACACCAACATTACATTAATACCAAATCAAGATAAAGACATTACAAGAAAACTATGAACAGATATCTTTCATGAATGTAGATGAAAAATTTTTAAAAATTAGCAAATCAAATCCAGCAGTGTATAAAAACAAGTTTATTGTTGGGGTTCAAGTTTGGTTTAATATTGGAAAATCCACTAGTATAAGTCATCACTTTATTTTTTTAATATATGAAATTTATTGTCAAATTGGTTTCCATACAACACCCAGTGCTCATCCCAAAAGATGCCCTCTTCAATACCCATCACCTACCCTACCCTCCCTCCCACCCCCCATCAACCCTCAGTTTGTTCTCAGTTTTTAAGAGTCTCCTATGCTTTGGCTCTCTCCCACTCTAAGTCATCACTTTAACAGGAAAAATGGGAAAAAAGCTATGTGATCCTCTCAATCCTTGCAGAGAAAGCATTGGACTAAATTCAACAGCCATTCAGAGAACGAACCTCTTGGGAAACTAGAAGCAGAAGGGAGCTTTCTCAACTTCTACATATAACTTCTAACTAAAGACATCTACATATAACTTCTAACTAAAATCTTATTAAAGTCACAAGTTCCAATGCTTTCCCCCTAAGATAGGAAGCAAGCCAAGGATCCCCACTCCCCTCCTTATGCCTGTCAAACACTATAATGGAAGCCTCAGTCAGTGTAATAAACGATAAAAAGAAAGAAATGGCATACAGATTGGCAAAGTAGAAATGAAACCTCTATTTGACAAAACATGATCATGTGTAGAGAAAATGCTGAGAAACCTCCTGAATGCCACTAGAATTTGTAATTGAATTTAACAAGATTGCAGGACACAAGGTAGATTTACAAAATCAGTTGTATGTGTATATACTAGCAGTGAAAAATTAGAAATTGAATTTTGAATTTATATGGAAATTTAAAGGACCTAGAAAAGTAAAAAAAAAATAAAAAAAAAGAATTGACAAAGAAGAACTGTATTGGAAAGTTTTCACTACCTAATTTCAAGACTTCCTCTACATTTTAAAGCTTTCTCTTTAAAACTCCAGTGATCAAGGCAGTGTTGGCCTAAAGTAGACATATATTCATGGAATAGAATAGAGAATCCAGAAATAGACCCACACACTTACGTCAATTGATTTTTGATATTGATGCTAAGGTATGTAAATGGAGACAGAATAGTCTTTCAATATAACATATTAGAACACCTGGATATCCAAATGTGAAAAAATTAACCTTAACCCTTACCTCTTCATGTACAAAAATATCTTGAAAAGAATCATGGATCTAAATTCAAAAGACTAAAACTAGAAGAAAAAAAAATCACAGGAGAAAATATTTGTGAACTTGGGATATGCAAAGAGATCTTAGGACACAAAAAGCATGACCCATAGAAGAATGATTGACAAATGGGACTCTATCAAAATTTAAAACTTCTATTCTTCTAAAGACATCATTTAGAAAATGAAAAGGTAATCTTTAAACAGAACATATTCACAATACGTATACCTGACAAATGACTTGTGCTCAGAATATATAAAGGACTTTTACAACTCATTAAGACAACCCAGTTAAAAAATATATGCACAAGAAAATAATGAATGGCCAGTGCAGCACAGGAAAAGAGGTTCAACATCATTAGACCTCAGAAAACAGCAAATCAATACAATGAGATACCACTGTATATTCATCAGAATAGTTAAAATTTAAAAAGAGCAAGTGTTAGCTGGGATGTCGACCAATTCCACTTTCATATATTTTGCCATAGGGAAAGTTAAATGATAAAACCATTTTTTTAAATGATAAGACCATTTTAGAAAATAGTTTGGCAGTGTTATAAAGGTAAGCATATTATTACCATAAAATGCAACAATTTCACTTGTAAATATTTACCCCAAAGAAATAAAAATGAGTTTACACACACACTTGTACATGAATTTTCATAGCAGCTTTATTAATGATAGCCTCAAGCTAGGACGAAATGTCCTTCAACTAGTGATGAGATAAACACATTGTACTGTATCCATGCAACGGAATACTACTTGGCAATAAAAAGGGATAAAGTACTGATAGACATAACATGAATGAATCTCAGAAACATTTTGCTGAGTAATATAAGCCAGACACAAAAGAATACAAATTCCATAATTCAATTTACTGCCTTGGATTATTACATTAGAAATGTTAGAAAAGGCATATTTAATCTTTGGTGACAATAAGCAGACAAGTTATTGCCTGTAGCTGAGTTCAGTGTAATTGACCTGGATTGAGTATGAGAGAACTTTTTGGCATGATGAGTGTGTTCTGGATCCTAAGTGGTGGTGATTATATGGATATATATGTTTATAAAATACATTGAAATGTACACTAAGATATATTTTGTATATAAAATTTTGTATTTGTATTTGTATATAAACTATACTTCAGTAATGTTGTTTTAAAAAACATTCCACAAATTTTGAAAGTTATTTAACTAGTGAAAGATTAACTTCTGTCTAACAGTAGAAGACTTCTGTGTAAGACTGAAACTGAGTCAGCCTGACAAATCCATTTAGGTAAATCAGTATACACAATATAAGCAGTAATACATGAATTGAATACCTTTAAACCAGAAAGGAAAGTAAATGAATTCTCAGTACACTTTCTAGCGTATGATTTGATGTATTGGGATGGGACCCTAGCATCCTTAGAATTCACTGATATACTTTTCTAAATTCTTAAATTATATGTGTACAGCATGGTTTTAAGTGTATTGGTTGTTTCCCCTCGTGATCACATAGCTGACTAGGAGCTGCAGCCCTGCCCAGCATCATGAGAGTTCAGTGTTATAGTTGTTCAATGTTATGACATACTATTAACCTGGGAAAAGTCAAAATTCAAAATTTGAAGTACGGTTTCTACTAGAATTATTTATTATGTTGTCAACTCTTCTATAATTATTTTTTGGTTTAGTCAGTCAAAGGTTTAAAGATGTAGATCAGTAATTTATTTTGTTAATTTTTCCTTATATCAGTTTTTATTTTTGAATGTGTGTTAATGTATTATTTGCTGTCAGTATCTCAAGAGTTATACCTTGTGTCAGAATAATATGAGTCTCTTCCTAATTTTTGCCATGTGCTTTGTGTTTTAGCTGACATGAATATTACTACCTTAGTTTATATTTTCCTATATGTCTTTATACTTATTTATATTTTTTCTTTATTTTCATGATATTTTAGATATTTACTAAAAGTAGAGCATAGATTTCATTTTTTAACCTGGTGAGAACCTTTGTCTTTTAAGGATATTTTAACTCATTTATATTTATTGCTAAAATTAATCTAATTGGCTTTACTTCATTGATCTTGTTTAAAGCTTTCTGTTTTAAATTATTTTTTGTTTCCATTGTGTTTTGGACTTTTTGCTCTGTGGTTTAACATTTATCTTAGTTTAATTTGGTTTTGATTTTTTGAATTTGTGGGAATATTCACAGTTATTTACTAGTCAGCTTGTTTTCTAAGATGTCCCTGTCATTCCTATATCAAGTTACAAAGGGCATGGCACTTAGATTCTCATTAATATTTATTCAGTGACAGAAGCTGTCCTCTTGCTGCTTTGAGTCTTTGATAGGCTATTACCCTACCTTGAATGCTCCTAGTCATGTGGTGACCTCAAGCGGGTGTCAGCTCCATTCCCTTTCTATTGATAAGGTGCTTGTATGTGGGGCTTTCCCATTTTTTTCCCAATATACTTGAGGACTATTTAGGGGAGTAGGATCTTAGATAACACTTAGATAACACTTAGACTTGTCTTAGAAACAGTGTGGAAGGAAGAAGCCTGTAGCGGTTGGCAGGGGTAATATCTTTAAGAAAACAGTGATATTGAAGCTATTTTTAGAGATGGAAGTCTTGTCTTTCTCATATTTTGTTTTTTAGCAGATAATTATGTGGCTGGACTACCAAGATGTAGGGAGTGAGGTGAAGCTGAGAACGGCCTCTCCAGGATTGTGGGTCATGGTGAAGTTCTTGGCAAGAGTCTCATCTTAGTGTGGTATGTGGAAAGCACATGGGCTGAGGAGGCAGGAAAGCCTTTTTCCAGCTTTGGTTCTCTGTTTTTTTGTGTGACCCTGGCAAACCACTCAACTTTCCTGGGCCTCAGGCTAGGTCTGTTAAATGAAGAAGATGACTCGCTGGGATCCTTTCTAACTTTAAAACTCCATGACTGACCAGGGCACCAAGGATAGCAAAGAAGTTTCTGTTTGACAGCATTTTTATTTTTAATTTCATTAAGCAAGAAGTCATCTTAATTTCATCTTGCAAAGTCAAGAGGAATAAATCACTTATCTTACTACTTTGAGTAGGAGAGTTAGAAGAAGGGATCCTATGTGACTTGTGTATTTATGCTCTGACCTAATATTAGGTAAGTGACACATGTTGTGGTGGGGAGTCCCAATTATAACACCTGGAAGTAGTTTGGTAATAGAATGACTCAGAGGAATGTTAAATCACTATTTTTCCCTGAGAAAGATATTTATCTAGACTCCCAGAAAGTTACTACCTTTTACATTGCGATGTGTGCTTCGGATTGAGAATGCTGGGAGGTAGGCCCACTGTGTGATAATACTCAGACATCAGGCTAGAGATCACACTGAAGGTCTGTCATTGCTGGGCTCCTGAGTGGTAAAAAGGCTGCTACTGCTGAATTTATGTTTCATGAGATCAGCAATAGGATGCTGCCCGAGCTGGCTTTTTGTCATAAGCTGAACTGGGCATGGTCACAAGCAGGGTGGGCAGATAGAATTTTGAAATAATGAACATGTCACAGCTGTGAAAGAGTGAGGAAACCGTGCTGACTGAATACAATCTATACCGCAGTCAAAGGGTGACTCTTTTTGAAGAAAGGCTTTGTTCTGGCTCAATTCTGGAGGATGAGCCACTGACAAAGGCTTCATCCAGAGCAGCATGGAAAAGATCATGCAGCAGACATTGGTTGCTTCTCTTCTCTGTGGTCATCACTGTGAGGGGTTTTATTTCCCTCTCTACCAAGAGCCTCTAGGGAAAAAAAGAGAATTGTTTCATTTCAGAAATTTTGTTTTTTGTTCTAGTAAATAAAGACATGTCATGAATAAATTCAAGTAAAATTCAAAATAAACTAGAAGCTTGGATAAAAAATGCAGGTGATAGGCTTTTATAAAGTGCCATTGTATGGTAGACCCACCTAGGGATGCAGAGATCAACATTCAGTAGCCTCTGTCCTTAAGAACTAAACTTGAGTAGGTAGACAGATAAATGGCTAATACTTTTTTTTTCTTGGTAGAGGAAGACCATTATTACTGATAGTAACAACCTGAATTCTAGACTCTTCTGTGGGACACTGGATTCCTCTTCAGCTTGTACATAGAGGGGTACTGTATGTCTTTATCATGTAAAAGGTTATTCACCTTCTGTTTGGTGATTTGAATAAAGAGTTGCAAAACACAGCTCTGCAGGAGGAAGTTGATGTCATGGCCAAGGGCTTGTGAGGTTAAATTGCTAAGGGTATGTTTCATTTAAGTTTTTATAGAGCATTTGCTCTCTGAAAGGCTCTCTGCTAGATGTTGAGACTACAAGGTAAGATAGAATCCCTGTTCTCAAGACATTTATAGTCCAGAGGGAGATGAATAAATGGATAACTAGAGCACAGGGTATGCTGAAGCATTTGGAGGGAATAAATCATCAGAATGCACAGGAGAGAATGATGTAGGGAACTTTGAATGTGTTCTAATAGAACTAAACAGTCTCAAAGAACCTTTTTCCTCAATGGTTGCAGTGATCTGTGCTTAAATTTGTTTTTTTCCAAGAGCTATACATTTCTGATGGTAAGGATAATAATAACAGCCAAAAATTGTACAGTGTTTTACTCTGTGTCAGGCACCATGCTGGTATTTTATGTATAACAAGTTAAGTGATCCTTACAGTCGTCCTTTAAGGTAAGTATTTACATTAGTCTAGAAACTGAGGCATAGAGCATTCGAGTAACTTGACCAATGACAATTAGTATATAGTAGATCTAGGACTTTTTACCAAAGTTCGAAGTTCTACTGTGCAAAGTTAAGATGTTTAAAATTAAGAGCATCAACTACTGGAGGAACCATCATATGTTTTTGTAGGTATAGCAGCTTAATATTAATGAGTCATAGCTGAGCATCCAGGAGAAGAATAAACATTGTTGATACATGTGCTTTTCATTTTCTACAAATAAAGCTGTATATTATTATAATTATTATTGGAATTACCCTGTACCAGCTACAAATTATAAGTAGAATATTTTATTTGAAATTAGAGGAAGATACCTTTTGATCAAATACTCTATCCCATTAATTTACAGGAAAGGGCTTTCTTGAGTTTTGAATATATCTAAAGAGATTGCACAGCCTCCCACAGTCATGGAATCCCACAGCTCTTTGAGGTGGGGATTTCCTATTCAGCCCAGTGTCTCCTGGACAAGGAAGAGGTTACTTTCTCTATCGCTCATCCGTTGAGATGTGGGTCTCTTTTTACAACCCTGGAGGCCTTTAATTTATAAACTGGATTTGTAAATTGAAGGAGCCCAGGCTGGTTGGGTCTGTGGCACATGTGGCTTACCTCCATGCCTGAACCACAGGAGGCCTGCTATTTGCTGCACTGAGGGAGTTAATAAGAGCTCTTGTGACCTGGTTTGCCCACAGTTTATAGGCTCAAATCTAGATGATCTGAAGGAAAAAAGAATGGGATGAAAAAGTCTTAAGTTATGGTCATAAACTAGAGGGAAAGGTAGAATTTTGAAGCCAGCATCAGTATAACACAGACAAGAATTAGAAGTTAGGAAGAGCCTTGGAGGAGAGATTTTTAATTAGAGCAACACTCAGGACATTTGAGATTGTTATGGTGATTTTAAATAGGCAGCCCTTGGCTTTAAATAGAATCAAGGACTTGACTCTTTGTCTGTGGTTTATTAAATGTAAACACATAGCAAATTTAAGGGGAAAAGGTAGTCTTTTTATGTAGAAGTTCTGATTTATGGCTTCCTGGACTTTGAAAGACTCCTTGCCCCTTTATTAAATACATTGAGTTGTTCTAAAACTTAATAAAATATATTTTTCTTGCACAAGCAGGTATTTTTAATATAGCAATTAGGAATGTCACTAGGAAGATTATTGAAAGCAGTATGTAACAAAGTTCGAATGGTCTTACTAAAGAAAATGGGGTTTTAGACATCATTTGAATACATTAACTAAAAATAAAAGTAAACTTTTCATGTACTACTGAAATCAACCATGAGATTGAAGAAACTTACAAAGATATTTTGTGTAAATGTATTTTCTATTTTGCTTTTCAAAAACTGAATTTTATTTACAGATGGAATACATAACCTTGTTTAAAAAGCTCCCTTTGACCACCACCCTCCAATCCTCCCAGAGGTCATCATTTTGCCATTTATTCTTCCAAACTGTTTTTTTTAATATTTATATGCATATATTTATATGCATTGAACAGATGGTTATGTTTTGCATAAATATTTAAAAAATAATCCACAGAATGTATTGTTTGCATGTTCATTTGAAATATGGCCTTCCATTGTATGTTTTGTTTTTAATTCTTCAATAATGTTACTAATAGCTGACATTTATTGACTTGTTACTATGCGCTGGATAAGATATTTAGCATTTTTCATATAATTTAGTTTAATCTTCAATAAGCTTTAGAGGTAAGTCGAAATAGTTGGTTTTATATGAATAAATTTTCACCTTCATTATACCTCACATTTACATTAAATTACTAATGCCAATAGTTTATCATTCTTTTCTTTTTTTAATGTTCACTTATTTTGGAGAGAATGAACGGAGGAGATACAGAGAGAGGGGGGAATAGAGGATTCGAAGCGGGCTCTGCACTGACGGCAGAGAGCCCAATGTGGGGCTCGAACTCACAACTGTGAGATGGTGACCTGAGCCAAAGTTGGACGCTCAACCAACTGGTGCCCCAGTAGTTTATCATTCTTTAATAAGACTTCAAAAATACACATTTAGAATGATTTTTAAAAGTTGCTAAGAGTATAACTTATAGTTCTGTGAGTTGTGTTATTCTTATTCAGTCAGCCAAGTCCTTGGAACAGCTGTCTCTGCTAGGCCACAAGGCTGGGAATGTGAGGGTGACTCCTCACCTTTTAGGAATGAAGAGGTAGTGTGTGTCATATTTGACTCATTCTAAATGAAGAACAGACAACCCCAGACGTTTCCTCAGTAGTTAAGGATTTTAAAACCTATGCCTGTGACAGTGTCCTTATTTTGGGGAACAGTTACAGGATACAAGACCCAGGTGGAAGGAGGTTTGTTTTTGAAAGATGCTTTTCACTTTTGCCCTTCATCATTCTGAGAATTTTTATGGGAACTGGTAACGGGAGTGATAGTGAGTGGCTTGAGAGGGGAAAAGGGTGGTGCTTATTATGTATACCCTGATTTTGGAATTTGGAGGAAGATCTTTTCAAAATTTCATGACAAAATAAAAGAGTTTTTAATGAGTGGGATAGCTTTTTGGAAGAGCTTAAATCTCCGCTCTGCTGCTTAACTAGCTGGATGACCTCAAAAAAGCCACTTTATGCTGTTTCAATCATGTTAATAGTATCCACTTTATAAAGTTGTGGGGTTGAAATTACATAAAACATTTTATACATTGGGAAGTGCTGTACAAATGTGCAAATATTAGGTGATATTCTTACTGTTTTTATGATCATAACTCTTGTCAAGGCTTGTCTATGTTTTGCCTCTTTTGTTATTGCCTCTGTATTGAAGACTTAACCTGCTTGTTGCTTCTATCCTTTATTACTTGAAAGAGAGTACTCTATAAGGGCTCTGTGATTTTTCACGCAGAAAAAGAGACCTTCTTGCTGAGTCATTTAACAAATGTTGAAGGCCTAGTATGTATCAGTCAGCATTTCTTCAGGCCCAGCATAAGAACTGAAAAGATCATGGACAGTATCTCTCAGGAAAGGAGACACGCCAAAGGTCCCAATAATTATCATGTCATTGTCATTATACATTAGTGTTCACAGACATTTTTGATCTCTTTGTCTTCAAGATAAAAGTAAACACATGTAAGTTAACATCTCTCTACCTAAAAAGTATTTGTACTAAATTCTGTCGTAGCAGGGACATTGTTTGAAAAAAAAAAAACATCGAATTATCTTGCTGTGGTGTCTTTTTGGTTATAATACTTAAATTATTTTGAGATTCCCAAATAACATTCAATGAGGATATGAGGTTTTTATGTTTATCAGAACTAGACATGAGTAAACAATGGTTAAGCGCTACAAGTAAGCTCTCCTTTCCAGACAGGGAGATAGTTGCACTGAGGTTCCATTTAGTGCACTTCAGGGTCCTCAGTTAATGGGGAAGTGATCTTTACTTAAAAGCCCGCTCAGAAGTCTGGTTTCTTATTCAGAATTTGTTTATTATTTTTTTGCTCCCTCTCATTCCCCAAATGTTTCAACCAACATAAATGTTACAGCAACTCCAAATCCATGGAAAGGACAAGCAGCTTTAGCTTGTTGCACAGGTGTGGGACTGCCTCTCTGTAAGCCAGAAATTAGACATCAGATGTTTAAGGGAACTTGGAAGTCTGCAGTTTAAATCTCATTTGCCATCTGACTGATGTTGCCGTTTATTGTCCAAAACCACTACTGGTATAGGCTGTTTCTTGAAGAAGATGTATACTTTGGAGGAGGCACTTTGCTGGGGGGAAAAATCCTCTGGTTTTATTGTTCCTCTTCTGGATAGTTCTAAAAAGCTATAACCCTTTTGACTTTTGTTGGTGGTTTGCTTTGTCATCTCCGTGTTTACTTCCATTTATTTCTTAACCTACTGTTTGTGGCAAACCATCTCTGTCCTGAAGTTATACCAATGAAAAAAGTTAAATCTTACTCCAAAGTGACCTATGAAATTCCATTCCATATTTTAAGCTTAGCCCATTGGAAATATCACTTTTTTCTTTATTTAGTTTGCTGCCCCACCCCAGTACCTTACAGTCTGAGGGCCATGGGTGGGTTTGTTTGTTTGTTTGTTTTTAATTAATCTTTTAAACTCACCTGTTTATAGAAACTGAGCATTTCCTCTTTTCTGAAAGGCAGTTGTAGTAAGAGCTACTTATTTTCTTGAGATCCCAACCCAGAGGTCTCTAGAGGAATTTAGGATCTGCACAGTCACATTTGCTTTTTCAAATTAGAAGCAAGAAATACTTTAATTTGCCTTGACTCTAAACTGTTTTTTTAAATAGAGTTCACAATTAATTGAATTCTCTGAGCTTCTGGTTTATAATACTGAAGAACTTTTACATAGAGTAGATAAAGGATGGAGTAGGAATTTCTGATTCAGTTGCGCATTATTTATTGTGGAAAGAATGTTTTCCCTACAGACCAACTAGGAACAAGATGTTTAAACATAAGCCAGGGTGGAGACTTATTTGTTTGGTCAGCTTCAGAGGAGCCACGTTTCCCTACTTACGATGCGTCTGCCAACTATTCTGTCCCCCCACTCCCGCCTGATTCTTCATGTTTCTTTGGAATTTTTAGTTAGGACTCCGTTGGATAAGGCAGTGATACAGTGCACACGTGGCATTTAGAAAGGCTAACGGCAGTTTTCTGGAACAGCATACTTTTATCATGTCATGAATTTTTGCTGGTGTGTGTGTGTGTGTGCACGCACACGTGTTTATATAAAATGGCTTCTTTCCTTTTTCCCAGTCCCCCTCTGCTGTTGGTTTGTGTATTCACATAGCTGGCGGCTCCAGGACTCCATTTATCACAGGCAGTGGGAGGGGGTACAGAGATATGAAAGGGTTACTGTTCACATTTCCTGTGTAATTCCCTCTGATCTTACTGAGCTGTAGTTTCTTTCTTGATGTTAAACATTCCCAGGCTCCTATAACCTTCTAGCCTGCTTGCTCTGGCCAAGTTTGTCCCAGGTGATCATGTAGGTGAACCTCCTGTTTTTAAAGCTTAGAAATCTCTCCTTCCTTCGTGAGATGGGCTAAATGCTCATTCCTTTGCAATCCCAGAAGAAATCCCTGTGATTTAATGCAAGAACAGAGCATACCATATTAGTTTGAAAAATCAAATTCAGCAGCCAAGTTTGTTGTTAGATTAACTGTGTAGATTTTAAAATCTGATTCCTGATGTAGTATATTTCTAGTTAAATGAAAGCCCATGATCTATTAAAGATTGCATTTTTCCTTCTAAAAACACACTTGAAAAATGGGTTCTGGTTCTAAAAGAGTAAATTTGACTGTTACCATGTTACTTTTAGCTTGCCCGATTGCTAGATCATTTTAAATTGTCTCCGATATAAAGATGCTTAGCTGAAACTGTACCATTTCTGTCTCAATTCAATTCAGAAGGTTGTAGGGAGGGGTGCTGGTACTTGTTATTTTCTACTTTTTCTCTGGTTTTAAAAGTATATAGCAGCTCATTTTTATTCCACAATTTTTAAAATATACATTTTTGTGGTTGGCAAAAGTTTCTCTATTTTTGCCTTTTCCCTTTAGAAGAAAATGCCATGCTCCTGTGAAGCATAAGAATATGTCAGCAGCTGCTAAGAAATTGATAGGGGCAGGGTGTACCTGGGCCAGCACTGCCCTCATTGTAGGTAAGGAACATTTCTTTAGACACAGCTTTGGGTAAGTTTGCTTGTATTGCTTATAGCATATCTCTCTGTCTTCATTCAACAGCCTGGGAATCTTGGGGCTTGGGGACAGATACAAATGAAACAGTGTCTCTTTGAAGGAGTTTCTGGGATAATTAAAGCTTGCTGTTGTTTAGGTCAAAGTAAACTATTTGCGTTGCTTAGAACAGTGAGATAAAGTATTTTTTAAGCACCTTAACTATGTGTGATATGGTTTGACATGGAGGTAGGTAGATGAAATTTTAGATTGATTCTGTTTGGATCTGTCTTAAAGAGCCAACACAAATGTTTGATATGTTTCATTCACCTTTAGTTCCCCAGTGTCTGAAACAGAGCTCACCATGCAGTAGGCTTGCAGTAATGGTTTGTTGAATGAGAGAAATAGATTGCCAAATTACTTTTGTATATTCTTAAATGTTTTATATATGCATGATCACATACATGTCTAAAAATGTTTCATTTACCCTTTCTATTAGTCTCTAATGATAGAGCCTGTTCGGAGTCCTTTGTTATTAAGCAGTTAATTCCCTCAAAGCATTTTGTGCCCAAGGCCATAAAAAGTGTACGTGTACATCTTCTCGTCTAGCCATGACATTCCTATGTCATAGAAAAAAATGAGATTTAGTCATAAGTTACTTAAATTATAGGTAGTTTATGAACATTTCCTAAAACCAGTAAGCCCATTCACTATTCTCATAATGGAAAACCGCTTATATTTTCTCCTAAAGAATATCTATTCCTAAGACCGTCACAAAGCACTGAACAGTAATATTAATCATCAACAGATACTAATAGAATGTTAATAGAAACAGCATCGTGGCTGTATTGTGGGTTCTCTAAAGATGTGCACAGCCTTGGTCCTCCTACCTAAAGTCTTTCAGACTTTTCAATGAATAGAACACATACAGTAGTCAAGTTAAACAGCAATTTAAGGTACATTAAATGTAGTTATGTGCTAAGTGAGAGTCTTGAACAAGAAGCATGCAGCTTAGTGGAAGGAGAAATCATTTTGATTTGAATTAGAGAGTGGTGAGAAGTTTCACTGAAGAAGCTTGAGTTGGGTATTAGATAAATGATTGGTTTTTAGATATAAAAGAAGTGAGGCTAGGGACGCCTGGGTGGCTCAGTCGGTTAAGTGACCGACTTTGGCACAGGTCATGATCTCATGGTTGGTGGGTTCGAGCCCTGTGTCAGGCTTAGTGCTCACAGCTTAGAGCCTGGAGCCTGCTTCAGATTCTGTGTCTCCCTTTCTCTCTGCCCCTTCCCCGCTCATGCTATCTCTCTCTCTCTCTCTCAAAAATAAATAAACATTAAAAAAAAAAAAGAAGTGAGGCTACTTTACATTTATAAATATCCGTGATAGCTACCACACTTCTTGTCCCAACCGCAGTGAAGAAACAACAACCAAACAGCTTAAGTATTATGATGGAGACTTTTCTCCATTGACAGTTTATTAACTCATTTTTTTAGTGAAGTGAAATTTCAGAATAGCTTCCACTGAGGACATACAACTCTGTTAGTTACCATAAGGATCCCTGTCGGTAGTAAGTCCTCCCAAATTATAATTTCGGTGGTTAGACAGCATACATATTGGAAAGTTATCATTCATGATTATACTTTGGTAATAAAGGCTCCATCCAGTCTCAATGGCAAGTTTAACAGAGTTCATTGCTGAATTATATCATGATTTGAAGTCTAACATATAAGGAGATAGATCCAAATTCACTGTTTTTTGTTGCACAGACATAGGTGGCTATAGTAACTCATAAAAATCTAACTTCACCACAATTTTTCATTAACCTCTTGAAGATTCTTCTATGATAATGCAGTTACTGTAGTAATATCACAAATGAATCCAATTTTTTGGTTTTGTAAAGCAAATTAAAGTATGCATAGAATTTACATTGAGACCCTTTGATTAGATTTACTTGTTACTAACTATTAAAAGCAAACACTTTAGTGCATTTAATTTTACAGCCAAACTTCTATCTCTAGTTTTATTCTTTTACTGCAAACAGTCAAAGGAAAAACAACACAACAAAGAAATGAACCCAGTTTCTCTAACATAGTAAAGATAGAATCTTAAGACAGTCTGCTGACTTTACTTTTTAGTCTTTTGGCCATTAGCATATTTATATGGTTCTGTGCATATTTCTGCATATCTCATTTGTTGCTGCCAGTGTGATAAAGAAGGGAATGATGAAGGGAAACTATAACCAGTGCTTATTTCCTACACTATATTTTTGCCTCAATCTAGTGTCTTTCAAGATATCACTAGGTGATCCGTGATTAAAGAGTTTGGTGGTTAGCTAATGTTATGAAAGGTGAGAGCATCTCAGTGCATATTGATATTTTATTTAACCCACTGTTTCCCAGATCTACTTGACTTTGGAAATGCCCACTGCTTGCCTGACCGCTTGCTTGTCTTTCTTTCCTCCCTCCTCCTTTCCTTTTAGCTTCCTTCATTTCTTTTCTTTCCTTTTTTAAGGATGCTTATTAAAAATCTCCTATAGGACAAGTTTCAGGATCATTACTATAAAGTTTATACACACACTGTTTAGGTCTGGTGCTTACGCCCATTTTTTCTCTTAATCTCTACCTTTTCTAAAGCATAGGATGGGAGATAGAAGGAAAAAGAATAATTTTCAAGTCTTGCTAGCTATACTGATGTCATGTGTAGTGGGTAAGAGGCTGACACTCTTTTTGAAAACAAGATTTGAGATTTGTGTGAGGATTTCAAGAGTTCTTACTGTCTGCATCTTAGGTAGCTCTGAACAAACAGAATTTGCCCAAGCACAATAGAAGTCTTTGGGGAGAGGAGTAGGGTGGATTCAAGGTAAAATGGGGCTTTCACTTTTTACTATAAGTATTTATGTTTTGTTTGAATTTTTCCATTAATGTAAATTTCTCTTGTAATCTTAAAAACAAAGACTGAATTAAAAGATTTTACTAGTTGAGAAGAACTCTATAAAAGGATTACTTATTGCAAGCTTTTGTAAGGACTAGCCTCTTTGTTGTTTTCAAACTCACTTTGTTTAAAAACATACCAGAAATTGTAAGCCATTTTTTTTCAGAAACGATTATATGAAGTAAGGTAAATTTGATAGATAAAATTAATATACCTTGTCCTTGCCACCACTGTATCTTGTACATATTTCAATTGTTGCTGTAACTCACTGTGCCATTATTCTCTACTTATGTGTTAAGTGAGGGACTGTGCTTAATTGTTTCAGCGCCTAACTATGCACCATGCCTAGTATTTAGTAAGCATTTGATAAATGTTTGTTAATACGGGTGTGTGTTGGGGAAGACTTAATTTCACAGTTATTTCTGGGAGAATGCATTAGTGATTATCACTTTCAAATCTTAAGAGGACTATATTCCTTTGAAAACATTTTTAAAGTTTATTCTAGTTTTGTATTTATATCTGTCCTCTGTCAGAAAGAATTTAAGATAGTATTTATTCATTAGGACACATAATATAAAATAAAGTTTTAAATAAATAAATAAAATAACAAAATTGGAGGGCTTTGTTACTGCCCATGTGGAAAATTCAACATCAAGTGACAATGACCAAGACAGTATGTCGTTGGCATAATGATAAACATGCAGATTAATAAAGTGGAATTGAGAAATACTTATATTTTTGGTCCATCAATTGTTTTTTACAAAGGTGCTATTCTCTATTCATTTGCAATTGTTTATAATAGCTTTATTCATAATAGAAATGAGAAACAATCCAAATGTCCATCAACTAGTAAATGGATAAACAAAACACGGTATGTCCATACATTAGAAAACTCTTCAGCAATTAAAAAAAATTAAAATGGTGATATGTACTATAATATGGATGAACCTCAAAAATACTATGCTAAGTGAAAGATGCCAAATTCCACTCGTATGAAATGTCTGTAATAGAGCCGATCAGAGGAGTTTGGGGGGTTGCGGCAGGGACTGACTTCACGTAGACTTAAGGGGATATTGAGAAGTGAAGGAAACGCTTTGAAATTAGATTGTAGTGATGATCGCACACATCTGTAATTTGACTAAAACATCATTGAACTGTACACTTTCAACAGGTGAATTTCGTGATATGGCAATTGTACCTCAGTATTGTAAAAATAAGAAAGGTGATAAAATGGGACCAATGTATCTCATAAGATCCCCTATATTTCCTTGAGGTGGATCACAAATTTTGCTCTAAATTTTCTAAAGAGACCATTCTAAGATGAGATGTGTTTACTAGTGTTCACAAGATCAAAATTTGTCAGCATTTTAGGAGAAACTACTAATTGTAATTCAAAGAAAACTATATGCTTTCATTCATAGAGTAGCATATTCAACTCTGACCTCAACAACATCCTTGTAGTGAATAACTGAATACTCTCTTTTCTATAATTGTTTCTTAAACCTCCCTTCAGTGTAGTCTAGTGGCTTAACATCAAAGGCGCTTTACTAAGTACAATAATGCTGGGTGAATAGGATGGAGAGCGATAAAAGGACAAAGCCAAGAATGCTGCTCTTTGGTGGTATGTCTTAATCCAGACATGCAGTTTTAGAATAATGAATGGGTGAACTAAATAGATATGTAGCAGCCCTGCAGAAGCTTTTTGTAAAAAACGGAGTAACAGTTAAGTTTAGCATTTTACTCTCAGGCAAGTACCTGGAGTGTAATTATTCTCAGGTATAGGTTAGATATGGGGCCATTTACTTTAATAGCTGGATTGGGAGTATGATTGGCATCCTGTTAGGAATGTTGGGGAGACTGAGGAGGAAAAGTATCAGATTAGACTGTCCAGCATGTATGAATAGAGGTAGTCTAAAGAAATATGTGCTGATGGGTTATGATTCTCCCTTAGAAGTAATTTTGGCTGTTCTCCAGTACTTAGACCAAGGGATCATTCAGGTTCTGAAGACAGTGTAACATGGCCATAGGTATTAAACTTGGAATAGTGTGGTTTTCATTATAAATTTTCAAAAGTGATACATGTGTGTTATAAAAACATTCTAGCAATTCAATTCAAATATCAAGTATAGAATATGTAGAATAAAAAATTGAAGTCTTTCTTTTCTCTATACCCTTCTTTTTTTAATAAATTTTTTTTTAAGGTTTATTCATCTTTCAGAAAGAGAGAGACAGAGCATGAGGGGTTAAGGGGCAGAGAGAGAGGAAGACACAGAATCCAAAGCAAGCTCCAGGCTCTGAGCTGTCAGCACAGAACCTGATATGGGGCTCGAACCCACGAACCATGAGATCATGACCTGAGCCGAAGTCGGACGCTTAACCGACTGAACCACCCAGGTGCCCCTTCTCTATACCCTTTTTAAATAATATTCTTATTAATGTATATTTAAATTATTTCCAGTTTTAGCTTTTACAGTGCTGTGGTAAACATGCTGGCACAGGGCACTCCTCCATTTAAATAAATATTTGAATGCACACACACACACACACACACACACATACATACACACAATTGCGTGTACACATATTTATGTATATGTGTATATGTTCATATATATGTATATATTATCACTTTAGTAACAGCTATCACCTGTTCTATACCTCATATTTTATTTTAATACACCAGTATTTTTTACTTTATATTTTAAAATAATTTCTTTATACTACTACAAATGTTCAATTTTATATTTGTAATTCTGGTCTTGTTCCAGTCATGTAAAAGTATCTGAACAATCATTTGTTAAATCAACTAAAGGACAACTTGAGCCTGAGTCTTTTGGCTTTATTATGTAAGTACAATAGTTTATTTAGTAAGAAGAAAATGTTAATTGCAGTAACTTAGTTGAAGTTTCTTATGTTTGGAAAACACTTTTTTTCATTATTTTTTATTTTAGTGTTTATTTAGAGAGAGAGAGAGAGAGAGAGTGTGTGTGTAGGCATGTGAGTGGGGGTAGGGCAGAGAGAGAGAGTCCTAAGCAGGTTCTGTACTGTCAGTGCAGAGATACAGGGCTTGATCTCACAAACCCGTGGGATCATGACCTGAGTGGAAATCAAGCTTAACCAACTTGGCCACCCAGGTGCCCTGAAAAGTGTTTGTTTTATAATATCCTGAGAATGTTAGCCTTTTTATCTTTAAGAAATAATTTTACCTTATAATTAACTTTGCAAATTACTTCTGAATAATATCTTGATTTAGGCTTTTGCTTCCAGTTGGGTTGTAGAAGGTGGTGGCAGGACATTGTGGCCTCTGTAACAACTTAAATAAATTGCAAAAATCATTGTTGCAATGATCTGTTATTACATAATAAATTGCCCCAACACTTAGTGGTTTAAAACAACAATTGTTTTATATAGCTATGATTCTGTGGATTGGCAATCAAGGCAGATCTCAGCTGGGTGATTTTTCTGTTCTTTGTTGCATTGAATGACATCACTGGATAGTATTTAGCTGGTGGATGAATTGCTTTGCAGGATCCATGATATTTTTACAGATATATATGGTGCCTGGGCGGAGGTGGAATTCTGGACTTGCTTGACCTTTCTAGCATGGTAGTCTTAAAGCAGCCAGACTTTTGGCTGGGGGCTTGTACAGAGAATTTTCCAAGAGATAGGAAGTAGAAAGACCAGTATCTTAAGGCCTAAAACTGGACACTGGCACCACATCTCTTCTATATTCTGTTGATCAAAGCAATCCCAGTGTCCTCTCAGTTTCAGTGAGAGGGTTTATAGTCATCACCTCTCAATGGAAGAAGTATCAGAGGATTTGTGACCATTTTAAATTTATCACCATCTACCCTCTACCCACAAATTATTTACATTCCTTCTACTTTGAAAATATATTCAATCCTTTCCAAAAATGCAAAATTGTTACCCTACTGTGGCTGTAGCCTCAAGCTTAAGGTCCAGGATATTGTCATTTAAATCAGGTCCCAGATGTAGCTCCTTAGATGTGGTTCTTTGCAAGAGACAAGTTATTTACTCAACAAATAACAGAGAGGCAGACATAGAGTAACTGTGGTAAGCATTCCATTCAAAAATGGGGAAACAGGAGGCATGTAACCTTCACTGGTCCATAGTAATTTTGAAATTCTGATGTTGACAGTTTCTTTAGTAGAGCCATTCTTAATCCTTGAAAATGATTATCCATGACTTCCGGCCTTACCTATAAATTCTGTCATTTTTATTTTTCTATAAGAAATGGTTCATGTTTATAATTGGTGGTCTTTCCAGCCTTGCTTCCTGTTTGTAGAAGCGTGAGAGTCTAAAAGTGTATTTTCATTTTATACTCTCTCTCCTGCTTTCAATCCAATTTCACATAATTCTTTTAAAATCATTATAAGGCATTGATGTGTCAAATTATAATCCACACCTTTGGAAGCCACACCCACATTTGTTTTTAAGATAGGCTTTTTTTCTACTTGAGACTGAGAGTCCATGTGTTACAAAACAATACCCATAAAATTCTTAGAAGCTTTTCTATTTGAAAGAGCCCAAAAGGCATACTTCTAAGATTCCTAGAGGCCTTTTATCTAGAAAAGATAGTCTAAGAAGCACATTCTTAAGAGTTTTAGAACTGAATTAGATACAACTTTAAATTATTTTCCACTTCTACTACAGTATTTTTAGAGTCATACTGTAATTGTTATCCTGAAACCATGCTTTACTGGTAGCAAACCCTAGACTTCATATTTACTCTGAAGCTATTTCTTTTCAGTCTGGAGAGAATGGGGATGATTATTCTTTTGAAAGGGCAAGACCTGGCTCCTTTATCTTTCCTCTAAATTCTGCTTGAAAATGAAACAATTCTTTTGTTAGCTCATCTTTGTCTATGTATACGTTAGTACACACAGCTAAAAGAGACTAATACTTTGAATCTTCTGCCTAGAAATCTCCTTACCCAAATCTACCACTTTATTGGGTATATTTTCTCTTTTCTATGTTATGCAAGTAAGTGTTGCATACCACTGTGTAAGAGGGTTGTAATGTCCTTCTGTTAATGTGTTCACTAATGTACTTCAAGCTTTTATTAACAGTCTTCTTGAGGCTCTTCCAGCTTTTGCTTCCCACCTGGTCCCAAAACCAATGCCACATGTTTTAAGATTTTTATTATGGGACCCCACTTCCCTGTACCAGAATCTGTTATGGTTCTCTGTTTCCATACCAAATTATCTAAAAATTTATAATCTTAAAACAATAACCATTTTGTTGTACCTCATATTTGTGGGTAATGAACAGGGAAGGCTCAGCTGGTGGTTATTCTTCACTGTGTAGCATCAGCTGAGGTTAGTTGGTGGGCATTCAGCTGTAATGTGGGCTGGTTTGGAGGGTCCAAGACAGCTTTATGGTATTTTGACAAGGATCACTCAAAAGTTAGTTTTAGCTAGATCTTTGAACCAGAGTGCCTGCACTTGGATTCTCCAGTATGACAGTCTTACCATAGTTAGACTATGATGACAATAGCACAAAAGACGGGAAGGAAGAAACAGATATATCCTGCTGTAAGATTCTTATACATGACGTGGTACGGCATTATTATAAGTCAAATTGTGACATGTTAGGGGCACCTGGGTGGCTCAGTCGGTTGAGTGTCCAACTTCAGCTCAGGTTATGATTTCACAGTTCATGAGTTCGAGCTCTACATCGAGCTCTGTGCTAATAGCTCAGAGCCTGCTTAGGATTCTGTGTCTCCTCCTCTCTCTCTACACCTTCCCCACTTGTGCGCTCACTCTCTCTCTCTCTCTCTCGCTCTCTCAAAAATAAACATTTTTTAAAAATTGTGATATGTTAAAGGTCTATATTTTAAACACCAGAGCAACCATTATAATTCTAAAAGAAACAGGTATATCCAATAAGCCAAGAGTGGAGATAAAATGAAATAGTAATGATAAATGAAATGAAATAGTAATTCCAAACAAGGCAATAAAAAATGGGAAAAGGAAACACAGAACAGTTTGGGACAAACAGAAAATAAGATGATTAATTCAAATTCAACCATATAACATAATTACATTAAGTGTAAATGATCTGAATACTGTACAGGCAGAGATCATCAGGCTAGATAAAAAAGCAAGACCTGCTAACTGCATACTTTCTACAAGAAACCGTCTTCAAATATGAACTCACAGATTAAAAGAATTGAAAAAGATATACCATGACAACACTAATATTAAGAAAACTGGACTTCCTGTATTAATATCCAACAAAATAGGCTTCAAATCAAGGAATATTACTAGTGATACTGAGAGATATTTTCTGCTGATAGAACAAACTCATCAAAAGGATATCATAATTCTAAATGTCTTTGAGCCCAATAATGGAGCTTCAAAATATTTGAAGCAAAAACTAACAGAAAAGAAAGGGTAAGTAGACGTGACTACAGTTATAGATAGTTTTGAACACTTCTCAGCAATTGATATAGGCAGAATATCAATTAAAATATACAAATCTGCAACAACACTTAATGAATTGGACTTCATTGACATTTATAGAATACTGCACTCAATAATAGAATGCACATTCTTTTCAAGTATATGTGTGGAATTTTTATCAAGGTAAATCATTTGTCAGGTCATAAAACAAGATTTTAAAGAATTAAAATCATATAGAGTATGCTCTCTCACTATTACTGTATTGAATTAGAAATGAGTAAGTGTGGAATATCTAGAATTCTTCCCCAAAATATTTGGAAATGAAACAACATACCTTTAAATAAACCATGGTTTGAAGAGAAATAATAAGAAAATATATTTGAACTGAATGAAGATGAAAGCACATCATACCATATTTATGTAGCTTAAAGCGGTGCTTAGAGGAAAATCTATAGCTTTAAAATATATTAGAAATGAAAGGCCTAAAATTTTCTGAGCTTTCACTTTAAGAAAATGGAAAAATAAAATCCAAAGTAAGTAGAAAGTAGAAAATAAGTAGAAATTGATAAAAGAGAAGTTTACAGACAAATAATAGAGAAAATTAATGAAACCAAAAGCTGTTTTTGCTATTTTTTAACAGATCAGGATAGTTGGCTTTCTTTTGTGGTAGTTCAGTGATTTTAGAATATTCCTAGATATATGAGGTTAAATTCATCAGTGTCTTAAGGTCTAGGTCCAGAAACTGGTGTCATGTCATAATCACCATATTTTATTGGTCAAAGAAGTTACAGAAGTGACCCATATTCAAGGTGAGGGAAGGGCATATATGCCTATTTTTCAGTGGGGGGAGTTTTAAAATATTTGTGTTACTCTTAACCACAGCCATATTTATTGAAGATCTCAGAGAGTTGTGAAAGCAAAGACGACAAAATGAACTGAGATTTCAGAAATGGAAGAGCCCGTATGAGCTAAGAATACTGACAGTCATTTTTCCTAAGTGTATTTGCCCAAAATGGACACTGGCTAAAGATCAAGCTTGCTATGGAGGTAAGACTTTACTAGGGGAAAGAGAAACCATTGGTGTTTTGATGGTCATATAGTCTGGCATGATGAACTGGAAAACAGAGTCCTCAGACATACAGCTAGCTTCCCCCATGGGTTGTTAACTGAACCTTGGGGCAGGAAGGGAGGCTAGGAAGTTGAGGTGGAAATATACAGAGAAATTTTCTGTAATCTCATAGTGCTTAGGAGAGAGTCTACATGGGATGGTGGTGGGATGCAGTTGCTATAAACCACACAATTGATTTCATATTTGAGACATCTTATACCAGAGTAAACTGATCAAATTGAAGAGATCATCTCCTCACCCTACCTGTCTAATATAGGAAAAGATGGGCCCTCACTGGGAAAAAATAATACCTACCACAGTTTTATGTTTCTTACATTCACAGTATTAAGAATACACTAAAAAGTTATATGACATGTGAAAAGTAAAAATCTATCAAACAGTCCAAGAAAGAAGAGAAAATAGAAGCAGATCCACCAATGGCACTGATAATAGGAGTTATCAAACAATGATTTTATCGTCATATGAATATATAAAGGAAATAAAAGAAACAGCTAAATAGAGGAAAAGACAAAGAATGGCAACAGAATGGTGGGATCTAGAGCTAAAAAATGTAATCTGAAATTAAGATTTGAGTTTAATAGTAAAGTAAGCACAGTTAAAAAATAAACAACTGGAATTAGTAAACTGAAGGACAGTTCAATGGGAAAATGTACAAGGTGAAGCATGGGTGGGGGGAAAGAATGGAAAGAACAAAACAGGTTAAGAGACATATGGATTGAATCATTTCACCTAATCTACATATCATTGGAGTACTGGGAGGAAAGAAGAAGCAAAACCAATATTTGAAAAGATAGTGACCAAAGATTTTCCAAGCTGATGAAAGATAGCCATCCACAGATTCAAGAAATACAAAAAAAAACTTAATGAACTCCAAGCAATATTATATAAAGAAAACCATATGTAAGTATAACATAATGAAACTCAGGAAGGGCAGATATAAAGAGAAAATCTTAAAATAACCCAAGGAAAGAAACCATAGTAACTTGAAAGGAACAATGATAAGATTGATGGCAGATTGTTCTACAGAAATTATTAAAATCAGAGAACAATGGAATAACATCTTTAAAGTTTAAGTGCAGAAAGGAAAAATACTGCTAACCTGAAACTTTATGCCCAGCAAAGTGTTTTTTAAATGAAGACAAAGACAGTTTTAGACAAAAGGTGGGAGACTTTATCACAGGTAGAACCATAGTACAGTAATACTAAAGGAAGGTATTCAGTCTGAAGAAAAATGATCCCAATTGGAACCATAGAACTTTAGGGAAAAAAATGAAAAGCATAAATATGTGAGTAAATATAAAAGATTTTTGCCTATTTAAAGCCATAATAACAATGTCTTTCAGGCTTAAAACATATGTAGAAATAAATGAAAACAGTAGAACAAATTGCAGATAGGTATAAATGGAGTTAAACCAATTATTGTCTTGTATAGGAAGTGGTAAAAGTCAAGTTTTGTAATTCAAGGAAGTATTTGTAATCTCTATGATAATTTCATGAGAAACTACAAAGATGTTTGAACAAAAAGCTAACAGAAACAATCCTAAAATTTATATGGAATCACAAAGGACCCTGAATAGCCAAAGTAATCTCGAAATAGAAAAAGCAAAGCTGAAGGTATCACAATTCCAGCCTTCAAGTTATATTATACAGCTGTAGTTATCAAAACCGTATGGTAATGGCACAAAAATAAACGCATAGATAAATGGAACAGAATAGAGAACCAAGAAATAAACTCATTATCTGGTCAATTAATCTTCGATAAAGCAGGAAAGAATATCCAATGGGAAAAGACAGTCTCTTCACCAAATTTTCAGAAAACTGGTCAGCTACATGTAAAAGGATTAAAGTGGATCATTTTCTTACACCATACAGAAAAATAAATTTGAAATAGGTTAAAGACCTAAATGTGAGAATCAAAACCATAAAAATTCTAGAAGGGGGCATAGGCAGTTATATCTCCTTTGGCTGTAGAACATTTTTCTAGATATGCCTCCTAAAACAAGGGGAAAAAAAGCAAAAATAAACTATTAGGACCATAGCAAAATAAAAAGCTTCTGCACAGCAAAGGGAAGAATCATTAAAATTAAAAGACAGCCTACAGAAGTGGAGAAGATACTTGCAAATGACATAACCAATAAAGGGTTAATATCCAAAGTCTGTAAAGAACTGATACAACTCAACACCCAGAAAACAAATAATCCAGTTAAAAAATGGGCAGAAGACATGAACAGACACTTCTCCAAAGAAGACACCCAGGTGGCCAAGAGACACATGAAAATATGCTCAATATCACTCGTTATCAGAGAAATGCAAATCAAAACTACAGCGAGGTATCATCTCAACCCTGTCAGAATGGCTAAAATCAACAATATAGGAAATGGCATGTGTTGGCGAAGTTGTGGAGAAAAAGGAACCCTCCTGCACTGTTGGTGGGAATGCAAACTGGTGCAGATTCTGTGCAAAACTATATTGTACACCTGAATCTAATATAACACTGTATGTTAACTATATTGGAATTTTAAAAAATGCTAACAAGAGATAAAATGCAGTAATAAAAATTTATTAATTAAAAGAAGAAAAAAGATTAGATGGAATGAATATAAAACCAATAAGGTATTTTAAATATCAGTATCTGATTACATATACATAGGTTTAGTCCTCCAACTAAAAGCCAAAAAGTTTTGAACTACATTTAAAAAAAAGACCCAACTATATCTAGTTTGCACAAGATATATTATATAGAAGAATATAGGAAGAGAGGTACACTGTGCAAACACTAAAAGAAATCTGATATATTAATATCAGATAAAGTAGACTTTAAAGCAAGAAGTTTTATGGAAGATAAAGGGAGAATTTTATGATGATAAAAGGGTCAATTCAATAGGAAGACAGAATAGTTCTAAATTTGTATGTTCCTGACAATTTAACTCCAAAATATGTAAAGCTAAAATTCACAGGACAACAAGGAGAAATCATGATTTCACCATCCTATTTGGAGAATTTAATAACCTTCTTTGAACCACTAGATATAATAAGCAGATTTTTAAAAATCATAAATGTTATGGGATGTTTAACAATACTGTTAACCAACTTGACGTATTGCTGTTATAGAATGTTATTCTCAACTCTTGCAGACTACAATACACTACAAGTGTACAAGAAACTTTTACCAAAATAGAACATATGCTGAGCTAAAAAGCAAATCTCAACAAATGTAAAAGATTGAAATCATATATGTTCTACAGTGGAATTAAACTAGAAATAAAGATTTTTTTTTTAATCCTCAGTTTGTTTGGAAAATAAACAGCATACATTTAAATAATCCAGTACCGGTCAAAGAAATACAACCACAATTAGTATCTAAGCTGTGAGAGAACGTTAAAGTGGTGCTTAGAATATGTAGCTTTAAATGTTTATGTTTAAAAGGTTGAAAGCCAACCATCCATTTTTTCATTTCAAAAACCTAGAAAAAGAAGTTCAATTTCATTCAATAAACTGGAAGGAAGGAAATTACAAAGAAACAAGGCATTCTATAGAGAAGACTGACAAAGATTAATAAAGTCAAAGTTGTTTCTTTGAAAATATTAATAAAATGTATAAGCCCCTACTAAGTAAAAAGGAGAAAGCTCAAATTAACAATATAGATATAAAAAGGAAACATTATTAGAGATCCAAGAAGTATCTAAAGGGTAAAATATTCTGAACATTATGTCAATACATGTGACAACTTACATGAAATGGACAAATTCCTTGAAAAATACAATTCACCAAAATGACACAAAAAAAGTAAAAAATGTGAATAGTGCTATATCTTTTAAAGGCATTGACCCCATAATTAGAAATCTGCATCTCTAATAATGTTCTTTAACCTCATTAAGTCTCAGTATTAGGTCTTTGTTGAATGTTTTTAGAAAATTTAAAACTTCACTTTGGCTGACAGGTTCTACACTAAACTCACTTTCCATATAATTAAGGTTGATTTCCATTCAAAGGTTTACATACCTTTTGTTGGAGTTTTATACCATATATTCCTTCTTCCAACTTCTAAACCAAACCCTTTGAGAAGTAGACATGACGTAACTCAGTTTAGAATAAAAATGTCAACTTTATGTGGGTGGAAACTGGGTAAAAGAGTGTGTTTATATCTGCATGGAATCTTATCCCTATTCCAACTGGATTGACTTAACTTGCCCTGTTGAGTTTACCATGTAGATGACAGGAGAATGTATGTGGGTTTGGGCAGGCAAGTTCTAAGAGAAAGTGAGACTGGTGTCATATGTGGCCAGTCTTTTGCCCTGTCTCACCAAACAGATAAAGCAGAGAAAAAGAGAGTCAGAATGGTGTTTTGTTACCTGTCATCCTGAGTGAAGCCCTACTCTTATGCTCTTTTTTTCCCAAGGAGTCAAACCTACCTTGTTCTCGTGGAACCGTAGTTCTACTGCCGACCTGCTTCTAGTTCCTTATGTCATCTGGGTCCTGTGCTCTATTTTGAACAAGTTTTTGTAAC
Organism: Acinonyx jubatus; assembly: GCF_027475565.1. NCBI lineage: Eukaryota > Metazoa > Chordata > Mammalia > Carnivora > Felidae > Acinonyx > Acinonyx jubatus. The sequence continues at coordinate 27,613,001 of NC_069387.1, read as the reverse complement.
TTTTGTCTTCCCCAGAACTCTTCTTTCCTATCCTCCCAAGAACTTTAAACCTGCCTTTTGTGGACACTGCCAGTTTTTGCACAGCCATCTCAAAAAAAGTATTGAATTCTTCCAATTCTAGATTTTTTTTCCAAATGTTAATTCTAGTACAATTAACATACGGTGTTCTATTAGTTTCTGGTTTGCACTATAATAATGTTTCAACATTTTTATCCATTACTCAGTGCTCATCAAGGTAAGTGTACTTTTAATTATAGTACATCTTGTGTATTCATCTATTGATGGATCTAATTCTAGAATTTAAAGGATAGTTGATATGTTCCTTTGCTCTCTACTGTCAATTCAGTGATTAGTGTGCCACCTTTGTGTATCAGTTCTTTCTCTTCTAACTTACACTGCCACCTTTCTAATTCTTGGTATTGGTTCACTTCTGTCCCTCTTGGGGCACTTATTATATCTTTCTTGATATGGAGTTGTTTGTGTTTGTCTCCTCTTGTGGTTTGTGGGTTTTTTGATGACAGAAACTCTCTGTTATGCAATTTCATCTTTCCCTGTTCTCCATGATATTAGTACTGAATAGGGCTTGATTATTGGCTATATTAAAGAATTTGGTGTCAATCAGTCTTGAATATCTAATAATATATTTTTCAGAATTTTGAGGAGATTGACATAAAAATATATGAAGGAAATGTATTATATCTCCTATTTTAGAAGTCTTTGGGCATAGCTTGAGATTTTTATCTTAGGTTCTTAAATTATACATAGTATAAGTAATGTCAGTTTTATAGGACTTCATATAACTCTTTTATAGTCTTTAAGGTGTAATCATATAATTGGCTTCTATAAGCTACCTATCAATTCTTTCAATTTCATTACTTCCATTACGTTTTTTTTTTCAGATAAAGATGAATGCCATGTCTCATCCAACACTGAAAATTTGAAGTTTAGAAGACATTTACTAAGTCAAATCACCTCAAGTAAGTCTGATCTTATCCATTTTAACACAGCTTAAGATTGATTTAACATCTAAAGAATTAAGTCCAGTATCTGTGACACTTTGAACTCTCAAATTTCTCAGAATATCTTAGAGTTGCCTTGTATGTTGAATTACTGGTCTTGGAAAATAGTGGAAAGATTATTTCTTTGTAAATGTCATATGCTTACTAAAATTGTAATGTTTAAACTCGTGGTATCATTTTAAAAGTGAGATTAACACCTCAAAATGTTCCTTTATTTTTCATTAAGTCTAGTCATTAGGTCTTGACTAAATGTCAAACGTAATGTTTTTAAAAGTTTTTTTCCCACTAAAACTATGTTTTTCAGTTTTTTTAAGGTTTTGTATGGCTTTTCTAAATGATTTATATATTCGTGATCATCGAAGGGAGGTATTTAGTAATGAACTAGTGCTTAAACCTTAAATGTTTATTTATTCAAAAACTTAGCTTTAAAAGTCATCTTGACCAATGTCAGCTAATATAATTATCTCTTGATGGTCTTCTGTCTTCATTCACTCTTCCTCCATCCTGTATTCCACTGCCAGATAGATCTGCATATAGAACTCCAATACTTTTAAAACACTTTAATGGCTCCCCACTCACTGTTGGATGGAATCCATGTTCCATTGCGTGGCATTCGAAGCCCTCTACCCAGCTCCTAAAAATATCCTTCACCTTAGCCAACTGGACTCTTTTCTGTTCACTGAATTCTCACCATTCTTCATGCCTTTGTGGCTTGATGTGTACTGTGTTTGTTACTTCATGTTTTTTCTGGGATGTCCTCTCCTTCAATCTTACCCTGTCCTCTGCTTGTTGAAATCTTGTGCAAATCCTCCAGGCTCAGCCCAGGTGCATGCTCCTCCATGAACTTTCCCTGATTGATCTAGCTAGAAGCACTAGCTTTCACACACTCTGTCTCCGTCTCTCTCTCTGCTGACTTCATCCAATATTTTGTTTTTATCACTGTCCTAGCACATTTTACCAGGCAGCTTTATTACTTGTGTTTATGTCCGTCTTATCTCCCATCATAGGTTGTGAGGACTATAAATAAAACCAAACTTCTTGTTTAATTTTTGTTTCTCATGTCATTCAGCATAATCTTAATAGTTCTTGGTAAATATTTGCTTAATAAATTAGTAATGTGCCTGGATTTTTCTTTTATCATCTGTCTTTCACCCTTATAGTCACATATGGTCTGTATTCATGGCAGCTATTTATTCCTGTTCTGCACTCTTGGCAGACCACCCACCCCCCCCCCCCCCACTCTGCCATCTTATCCTAGGAAAATACTGACCATAGTGTAAATAACAAGATGCAGTCAGTTCCTAATCTAAGAAAAAAACTGTATTCCAAAAGTTCATATCTAATTCTGTTGTTTGGAATGCGGAAAACATTTTTTTTCCACAAAAACAATGTTATAAATAGTGGTTAGATTCTCAGCCAGGCCTCCCAAGACTATTTAACTCATATGTACCAGTGGTACTTTAACCACAGGCAGCTACCATGCATAATACTGTTTTACAGAGAAGTTTTAGCTTGGAGTGTGGAATCACATCTCCCATGCCCTAGAAGCAGGATAGTACCTTTCTGGGTTGCTCAAGACACAGGAGAGCCTGAGCTGGAGCTCTGGCAGTGGCTCAACATATCACTGGATGCTCTCATGCCAGGAAGTTTTTGGCTTTCAGTATTTGCATAAAAGACATTTATCTGTAGGTTACTGATACTCTCATGTCTCCTAAATTGAGGGCAAGGGAGCATTTGCTCTTCTGGCCTCCCTACAGTAGTTCATTGTAAACGACTCTTCAGCTGTTTGATCGTATGGGTGGGTCATTTTAAGTACCGTATTGACATTTTACTACTTCTCCCTTTCTGTTGTTCTATGAACTTAGGAGAAATGAATATATAAACATGGAAAGTACTTCTGTCTATAGAGAAAACACATTTATAGGCATCAACCAACCCTGTGTTTGACATCCTATCAGATTTTGTGGACAAGTAATTATCATTTCTGTATGGGTGTAGTGATGCTTCCCATGAAAAACCCATCAGTGTATGCATCAACAATGCCGAAGGTTGATAATTTATGTTGTCAGGCTATAAGAATACACTTAATAAATTTTGGAGACTTTAATATGTTTAGTCATTGTAAGCTTTGAGCACATGAGTGAATGTCTGCTTTATGTTTAATGCTGTCGTAGGTGCAAAGGGCTAGGGAATGAGAACCAAAGATACTAGGAAAAGTTGACTTTCCCTCTAGGAGCCAGAAATACAGGGAGTGAAGTATGGAAAAAACACTCGCAGTGCAAACAATATGTTATTAATTGCCATAAAGTACTTCATGAATGTAACACATGCCCTTGGGGTTATCAGAATGGCAATATCATTATGATTCACAGTGGTTATAAAGATGGTAGTGGGATTTCAGTTAGTCTTAGAGGAATGGTAAAGATTTAAATTTAAATAAAGAGCTAAGAGAGGAAATGATATTCCAAGTTGGATTAACAGCATGATGGAGAAATAGAGGTACAAACAAACAAATCAGCATTACTGGCTGGAACAGAAGCTTTAGTTAATGTTGGGTGAAATAATAGGTGGGAAAATTATACCAGTGCTTCAACCCTGGCAGTGAATAAAAGTCATCCACGGATACTTTTAAAAATACAAGTCCCTAGATCTTTCCCCAGAACTAATAAATAAAATTTCTGGGGCACAAGATGTACACCTGTTTATCTTTTAAACCTCCCCGAGTGGTTGAGAACCACTGAATGAGAAGGATGGGCCAAATTTAGGAGAGCCATGAATGCTTTGCCTTGGAGTTGGGCCTTTGTGTCTCAAGCAGTGGGAAGCCCTCAGAGGTTTCTGAGACGGGTGACATGATGGAATTCATGTTTTGCCAAGATAAATGATTCATCAACCGCATGTGAATGGAAGAGAAATAAGAAACAGCTTGAATTAGAGCAGTGGTGGCGGGAAAAAAGAGAAGGTCACATTTTTAAGGGTACTTAGATGTGTGGGAGTTGGCGATGTCAGCCTTGACCTCAGCATGATTTGTTTTATAAACTGATTATACAACTTCACCCTCATTAATTTGCTCTCTTTTCTCTTACAACCTGGCAACTTAAACAGTAATTTCAGCCAGTTTGCATTTAATGGAAGGAGACCATTGTCTACTCATGTACACGTCTAACTCATAATAGTAAGTGAAGTTATGTGTATGAGGAATATAACCTTTAACATAATCATTATAAAGCATTTAATAACCACCCACATATGCAATAACACAACCCCAGTTCTGCAGGAGTGTGCCAAGAGCTGGAGTCACAAATGTAAGACAGCTATTGGCACGTAATTCCCTAGCATTAAGTTGAAATTGGAAGAAATATTCTAAATCATGTTATGCATTTTAATATTTTTAGCATCGGATTTGCTAATTGCTTAGCTTTTGTGGTAGTAGGCCTGTGAATGCCTCTTGACATTAGCAGCTCTGAGCTTATGCTTCCCTCCTGCCCACATCCGCAGCCCCCTTAACTTCTTGCCTCTCTTTCAGGCCCATCCCCACCTAGTGTCGGTCATGCGTGCCCCTACTTCATTCTCACCCAAGTGAGCCAGAGAGAGGAGGTACAAAGAAGATAGCATTTAAGTTCTTTTGTGGCACTGACTAGCCATGTGGTCCTGAGGAATCTCTTTCCTGGCTGATGTAGGACATGATAGCTATTGGGATAAGCTACTTTTGGAGTCTCAAACAGTTCCATTAAGTTGGAAGTATGTCATACCTGTTTGATATGTTTTGAATATTTTGTGTTTGGAGACAATGAGCCATATTTATTACATGGCAGAGAATGAGTTCAAGGCATGATGTTTTGATGTGACCTGCCCCTTTAAAAACAAGACTCAAGATCATGGATTTTTTTTTTTTTTAAACCACTCTCTTGGCCATTATATAATCACACATGACAACAACTTCTGCTATGGTCTTCTTTGTCTGTGACAATGAGCTTATCGTTGTGCTTTCAGTATCTGCGTATCCCCTGAGTTACTTTTCTATAGTTATTTAGGGTTTCACCAATCATACAGATTTTGAACCAGAGAATGGACGATCTACTTAGATTTAAGGGATCTTGTAGAAGAAAGAGAGAAGGGAACTGGCATTTGTTCAGTGCCCACCCTGTGCTATGGTCTTCACATGTGTTTTATAATTTTAACTCCCATTTTACAAATGAGAAACTTCAGATTTACAGACATTTGAAAGATTTATCTGACATCAGAAATCAAAGGCAGTTTTGGGGCACCTGGTTGGCTCAGTCAGTTAAGCGTCTGACTTCGGCTCAGGTCATGATCTCATGGTTCTTGGGTTCAAGCCCAGCGGTGGGCTCTGTGCTAACGGCTCAGAGCCTGGAGCCTGCTTCAGGTTCTGTGTCTCCCTTTCTCACTGCCCCTCCCCTGCTCACGCTCTGTCTGTCTCTTTCTCTCTCTCTCTCTCTCTCTCAAAAAAATAAATACATAAATAAACATTAAAAAAAAAAAAAAAGAAATCAAGGGCAATTTTGATCACAGGTCTGGCTATCCTAATGGCTAAACAGCCTGGTCTTAGAAGTCTGCATGACATATTTGTGGGAAAGGTTACTGAACTCAGAATCAGGAGGTTTGAGTGCAGGCTTTTACCTCTGTCACTAACAACCTTGAACAAGTTATTTAACGCCCTCAGCTTCAGTTTCCTCATCTGTCAAATGTGGATAAAATTGGCTTTCCTGACTATTTGGGGTTTTGTGAGAAATATCAGCTAGTGAATTTCAGTATGATTTTATCAGTTTGAAGTGGAAGATTGAGATATTTTTAATTCAAGCAAAAATAAACTTTAAAAGCCCAAAACATTAAATGAGATGAACTTGGGCCGATTTTGCAGTATTTCACTTCTTAACTTTGCTCTACAAATTTTCTAAAATAATGTTTGTCAATTTTCCAGGTCTCAAACACTGTAGTGTGCCAAACTGCATCACTGAATTTAATATCTCAATGTAGCAGAGAGAGTCCTGGCAACATATCAAGTACTTCCTTTCACTTACCAGCAGCAATCATTAGTTTCTATACCGTATCAAATAGGTCTGAACTCCTGTAGATACTGAAGCAATGTTTATAGCCAAGGAGGACTCAGAAGATTCTAAGGCTACTAAATAGTAGTAGACCTATTGGGCTACAGTTGATGTTAACGTAATCAGAACAATTCTTTATATTTTAGAAGTTTTTCTAACAAGCCTGAGTAATAAGGTCACATTTTGTAGAACTGATTTCAATTTCACAAAACTCGTTTTCAGAAATGTTTCCAGGTTTCAGGACGACTTTCACAGGTTATAGGATGGTGAATACTGAAAGGCAGCTCTGAGCTATTGCAATCCACTTAGGCTTCGTTCAAATATACACATAAGAGATAAGAAATTTAGGAATTATAAGTTATATGCTTGCGTTATAAACACAGTGCTATAAATGAAATGGCAGTGAATCTGAGATATACCAAGATCATGTCCTAGACTTACCCAAAACCTTTACCCAGTAAAGCTCTAAGTCCCTTATATATCAGACTGACAAAAAAAAAAAAAAAAAAAAAAAAAAAAAGCAAGCCTTAGGAAGGCCAGCTGACAGAATAGAGGAATAGTGTTAGACTCCAGGTACGGATCCAGAGGAGTGCATGTGTTCAGTCTTGGATTCAAAAGTGTGTAGGATTCTTCTGCATCTGCTACACTCTGTATCTCAAAGAGGGTTTCCTAGTCCTACAGCGCTGACTTCCACATGGCTTCTCACGTACCCACACTGTGCCTGCTTCCTAGATCTGGTAGCTGGATGACTCCAGTTAGGGCCTGGTCAAGTGAAAGTGGTCAAGGGTAAGTGGACAAAGTAAAGAAAACAGCAGAGATTGTGGTCAGATTTGGTCCATAGATGTGTCCTGTTTGCACAGTGTTTGTTTTAAACATGAATTAGTTATTAACTAGTGTTATTTTAACTAGTAACTAATTTAATTTGTTTTTAACTAATGTACAAATCCACTTTCTGGGTTCTTGTGAAAATTGAACTGTTCATGTGACAGTGATCAGCTAGAGCTGAGGGTAGCTTAGCTGCCCCAACTGGATGGGAGGCTGGGTTTTTCATTCTCACAGCCCCAACCCTGGCTGTTGATTTTCTTTACATAGAATTCAGAGGACAGTTAATGTTATTCCTACTGTCATCTGTATGAAACTAGGAAATGACAGATTGGTAAGATGGTATATTTCAATACAAGGGAAAGACAGTATGTTGGTTTCCCAGGGCTGTCATGACAAGGTACCATAAACTGCGTACCTTTAAACAACAGAAACGTATTCTCTCACGGTCCCTGAGGCCAGAAGTCTTAAATCAAGGTGTTGGCAGAGCCATGCTCCCTCAGAGACCTCTGGGGACACTCCTTCCTGCTTGTTGTAGCTTCTGGTAACCCCATGCTTTCCTTAGCTTCTGGCAGCATAACCCCAAACTCTGCCCCATCATCTCATGGATGTCTTTCCTCTGTGTCCCAGTTTTCCTGTTCTTATAAGGACAGCTATCATATTGCATTAGGACCCACCCTAATCCAGTATAATGTCATCTTAACCTAATTATATTTACAGAGACCCTTCCAAATAAGGTTACATTCACAGGTACCAGGGGTTAGGACTTTAAGTTAACATTTTGTGGGACACAATTCAAACTGTAATAGGATGGCATATTTCTTTGGGGAGTGCAGAGCAATAGTTTAAGAACAGAGATCCTTGAGGCAGAGTGCTTGTATTCATATTTACAACTTATTTTCTATGTGATCTTGCACAGGCTGCTTACCCCTCTCAGTGTCTCCATGCCCTCGTCTATAAAGTGAGGATAATGGTACCTACCTCAAGGAGTTGAAATGAGTGCAAGATCACTTAATACATATAAATGATTTAGAACAGTGAATGGCACATACTAAGTGCTCAATAAACTGAACTATTACTATCAATTATTATTAGCTCCTACTCATACACAGTTTCTTTACATAGAGAGAGTATCAGTGCCAAAAATCTATTATTTATAATTCTATGAAACAAATCATGGATGAACAAGGAGCAGTAGATAGGAATGATGCATGAAAAAGAAAAACTCCCAGGACTTGAACCAATAAAAAAAGAGAGTGAGAGAGACTGAATTTTAGTAAGATATACTCTTTAATGCAAATAAAGTAATTCTAACACATTTAGAATGCTTAGCTTACTCATTTTTTTTAGATTACCTGCATGGCCTCTAAATGTACTCGAAATCACTAAAGACGCAGGCAGCGTCTTCAAACCTAGAGCCTTAGACAATGACCATTGGATTGGTGAACACTGGACTGCAGACAGTAATGGGGAAGTTATACCAGGGAGAACATCCAAGGAACACATGACTTCTAAGCATCCCCACCTGTCTCCTTGGAGGCATGTTATTACCATCTTCCTTCCCAAAAATACTTGGGTTGAAATTATCCTTGTTTCCAGTCCCTGGTCAGAGATTGAGGCTGAATAATTATTTGAATATCAACCAAACTTTTCCTCCTAATGGAACAAATATTTTGAGATATATTATTTTGTTTTTCCACATAGCCTTTATGTAAGATAACCATGCAACTTGAGTTTTTTTAAAAACTGATGGAGAAGGTTTAAAGAAATGACAAGACTTCTTTAAGTACCTGGAAGAAAATCATTCTGTAGGCTAGTGACTCTGGGGTTTGTAATACTACAGAGTATATATGCCTCCTTCTCAAAGATCCTTCTACTCTGGAAACATGAGAATATTCAGATAGAAGGGACATACATATATGTTACTTATGATTGTGATTTTATTTTAATAAAAGAAGTTAGGCTGTTTAATTTTTGGCAAAGAAGTGGTGTTTTATAGTTCAAGTGTTACTAATTTGGAACATTTTGATTAAATGATGAATTCATCAGGACTCCTTTGGTTGCAAGTGAAAGAAAGCCAGCCCACGCCAGCTTATGAAAATAAAAGGAACTTAATTGTTTACATAGCTATGGTTTCCAGAGGTGCATCTGGCTTCAAGCATGGTTGCAGCCAGGAACTCAAATGATCTCATCTGGACCCTTTTTCAGCTCTGCTGGTTTCTTTATTCGTCATTATTCAGACAGGCATATAACCAGTAAAATGACTACCAGCAGCTTGAGACTGTCATCTTCCTGGTTTAGCAATCTCAACAGGAAGAGAACTTGTTGAGCCGCACATCTAGCGATTGGCCACAGGGAAGATATGGATCAACTCAGTTTGGCTCCACATGTGGTGAATAATCACTGTGGCCCAGGGAACGGAGTATTCTGGTGGGCCAGCCTGGGGCGTGTTCACCGGTGCTGCCACAGACGTGCATCCAGTGACTGAAAACCCCACGGGGTCTCAGGGAGTGAGGGAGTCTTTCTCTAAATGAATTAGAAGAAGAGATTTGGGAATGTGTACTGAGAAGACCAAAACTGTGGTAAATTCAGCCATTACAAATGGTATGTGAAGTAACTCAGAAACTGTAACTTCTGATTTTACAATGACGTGTAAAGAACTTTCCACCTTCTCCTGTTAAAATGTCCATTCAAAACAAAGGAAATAAGAAACAAAAATTCCACCTTTTTTTTTGATAAAAAGTGGGTGACATCAGTACTTCTCATAAATATGAATACAGAAAGTGTATGATACCATGACTTAGTGGAGTAGAGGAAGGTGAAACCTAAGCACCTACAGAAGAGGATAGTGTAAGGAAGCAGTTTTACCTTATAGAACCTTAGAAGGTTCTGTAACTAAAGGTTAGGCTGAAGGAGGAGGTGAGGCATGGCACTAGAAACAGATGACCAGCTGAAAGTCTGTAAAAGGACCAGCTGGACACCCAGGTCCTTGTCTCACCCCAGCCAGATGAGTACCTTCCCCCAACCCAGAAGATGGGGACACAGGAACAGTGAGCACCAGGAGCCAGACTTCTAAGTACCAAACACAGTGTTAGAGGATTTTCCAGAGAAACAGAATGATCCCAGAGAAAGTCCCCGTAGGGGTTCCCCCACAGAGAAAGCCAGCTTGCTGCCCTGGTTGCTTTTCAGTGACACTCACCTTCAACAAGCTCCCTTTCCCCCCCCCCCGACACAGACAGAGCTGCCAACTTGCTCTACTAATAATTTAATAATTTACACTTAAGTAGGAATAGACAGCCAAGGATCACCAGATATTTAGGGATGACTCCAATATGACAGAGATAAAATAAACCCAAAGGACACAAAGGAAGCGCTCTGATGAGACAGAAACTATAGAGACAGCAGTAAGAAACTAAAGAAACAAACTATAGGGGCACCTGAGCAGCTCAGCTCAGGTCATGTCATGGTCATGAGATCAAGCCCTGCTTGAGCCTTGATCAGCTCCGAGCTGTATGGAGCCTTCATGAAATCCTCTCTCTCTCCCTCTGCCCACTCCGTCCCTGCCGCTCTTGGTTTTGCACACACACACATGCTCTCTCTCAAAGAAAAAAGAAAGAAAAAGAAAAGAGACAGGTCTTTAAAAATGTGAGAAGGTTTTTGCATAGAAAATAAGTCTTTTTAAAAAAGGAGAATTAAAGGAAAGGAAAATTAAAGAATGGGAAATAACTCCCAAAATTAGAAATCTAAAGGCTAAAAAAAATTCACTGAGCTGTTGAAAGATAATTTGAGGAAGAAGTCATTAGTGACATAAACCAGCAGGTCCAGTAGCAGCCCACTAATACAAGAGAAAATGGGAGAGAATCATCCAAGAAATAACATAAGACAGTTTCCTAGAACAGAAGGAAAGATAAGTCTTCAAGTTTCAAGAGAAGGAAAAAATTGTCATATGTAAAGTGTTTTGAATAAAAGCAAACAAGAGACTTCTCAACATCTGTGCTGGTATGGAAACATCTAAATGTGTGAAGACTTTTCTTAAGGGGTAATTTTATCATAAAGAAAGCATTTCTTCCTTTACCTGAGACTTGTCAAATATATCTAAATAGACTCCTTAAGTCGTTTTTAAAAAAATATTTCACTTATAAATCTTCCATCATTTAAACTTACTTAAATTTTTGTATATTCTGAGGTACACCTGCAAATTTCTGTCAGATTTGAGGTATTTTCACGGTACTTAATCTCATTTTTCTTCTTTTGCTTCACTAATCCACTCAACAGATTATTAGAATGAACTTTTCCCAAGATACAATGGAGTTGATTAGTCCAACATCTATAGTTTCATAGTTTATAATCAGTGACAATAAATGTGATTAATTTAGAAACTCACTGATGGTACTCGGGTATGTGATAGCAGGACTTGAAAAATGTTTGCCATTTTTTTTCTTTGTCCCAACATACAGTGATTTGAAGTTAACAGAATTTGGGCCTTACTCTCTTAAAATGTTTGGCTTTTATTTTTATACGTGAATAATATAGAATAATAATATATATAATAATAATAATATACGTGAACTAATAATATACTAATAATATACGTGAACTAATATAGAATATTAGTTTTTATCTTTTTTTTCTCAGTGAAGAAGGCAGAGTCCCAAATGGTATTTTCTTCCAGAAAATTAAAAAGGACCTCACAAGTTGAAATTTAGCAGATATATTTTTCAAATTTTAATTATCTGAAAAAATAATGTTTTTAGGATTCAGTGAATATTCTTGTTGACTGTATGACTGATAAAGTATTTTATTATGGTATCATTAGATTGAAAGTTACTCCAAATTGCAATTGGTTTTTAAAATATTCTCACTTTTAATCTGGAAATACTATAAAAGAATTAAAATGTTTAGGTACAGTGCACTTTCTCCTTTCTTTTTGGATTAGTTTCTAAAGCCTAATGAAATGGAAGGCAAGTGTCTTTTCTCAGTTTAAAAAAAAAAAGTTCTATTTTATTCTTTAATGTACTATAATGAAACCAAAATAATATAGAAAACTCAAGACATGAAAGAGTGCCAGGATGGTTCTTGCCAATATAACTTTTTAGAATTGTGCTGAGTAGCTTTTGCTATAAAACTAGACCAGCTAGTTTATTATGTATTCTCTAGGTAATGACATTTTATAGAGGATTTTGTAGTTCTTTTGGGTCAGCAAGGTCAAGAACTTTAAATTAGAATTATTAGAACTGGAAGGCATCCTCTTATTCACTTTCTAATTGAGGGAACTTAAGTCCTGAGAAATCATGATTTACCCAGGGTCACACAGCTCATAGTGAAGGTTGGAAGAGAATCATGGCCTCCTGGCAGTCAGGTCAGTGATCTTTGTAAAAGACTTTTTGGATTTATTCTTACCACCATCATGTTATGTTTCAGCACCCATAACTTATTGTACTGGGCCCAATTAGCAAATTAGAAGTTTATGTTTAATCTCCTAACGCTGAGGGAACATTTAGAATTAGGAATATTGACAATAACAAAAGCAGGAAATGGCAAGAAACATTTTGAAGAAATTTTTGCGTAGGTTAGAAGATATCCCTTGATTACACTCTGGTCCTGGTCTCTAGAGGGAATTCCATTGTTCATTATTCTCTAGGACCTAATTCTGCCTTCCAGAAGGTTCTTTCTTGTTTGTTTTTTTCCAAGGTCAACTCATGTCGACATTGGGGAATATGTCCTCCTTGGAGGCTATGTAACCTTTATTTCCTACTTTCTGTCCCTGCAATTTTGGCTGCATGCGCATTGTTTTAAGGGTCAAAGGCTTATAGGCAAGGCTTGTGGGGTTTTTGTCCATGTTATTTCCTCTGAAACTTAGTTGGCTCTGATCTATCTTCTTCCAGTTAATTCCATGTGCTAGTAATAGAGTGACTACATGTCGAAGACTGGCAGAGAGTTTTAGTTTATATCTCTTGTGCATGGTGAGTAATAATGCCCTTTCACTCTGAAAACTATCCCAGTTTCGACAATAAATTAATATGGTCACTCTAACCAAAAAGTGCACCAGAAAATCCTATTTTATTCCTTTGCTTCCTTAACCCTATTCCTCCCTCTCTCAACTGTCTGGGTGCTGTACTTCACCAGATCTGCGGCAAGTCTGACTTCCCTCTGTTTACCTGAGAAAACCTAATGGACCATTTTTGCTCAAAGCTTTTCAGCCTTCTTTCTTACTGTATGAAATCCAGAAATAGTCAGTGTTTCTAGCCCTTGGAGCCCCCAAATTTCTGGATTCTCTGTTCCCTCTCCTTTCCACTCTCAAATCTCTTTAGTTATTGCCTGTGCACCTTTCTTTCTTGTAAATTCTCAGTGAGAGCAGAAAGTAATATTGTTATTCTAGTATTCTGTTTTCCATCTCCTTTTCCCCCCAGCTATACACTTGGTAGATACCACTGTGCCTTTGAAGCTATCTTAGGCATTTAAAATAATTGAGGTATACTTTACATTCAGTAAACACACAGCTCTTAAGCATTCAGTTCAGTGAGTTTTGACAATCGTGTACATCTGTTGTAAACCACTACCCCAAATAAGATCTAAAATACTTCCATTACCCCAGATGTATGTCTCTTTCCAGTTAATTGTCTGCTTTGCTCCCCTGAAGGCAACCACTTTTTTTTTACTTCTATCACCATGGGTTCCTTTCAGCAGGCAATATTTTTATTAAGTGTTTTGTGACTACACGACATAACGATCTTCCCATCCTTTACTCAGTTTCTTTATTTGCTGCTGTGTGGCTGCTAAGCAGTGGCCATATATTTTAGTTTTTTTGTTTGGTCTGCTCCCCACTCAAAGATACCAGTTTTCATGTTAGTGAAAACTACTGTAATAAATGGACTCCAAAAAGTATAATAGGTTAAACCTAGTCAAAGTGTACTTATTGCTAATAACCGGTGTATTGAAGGCATTCCTAATCGGAAGGTGACTTTCTGTAACGTGGGCCTCTGAGGCCTCCAGCGGTTAGGGAAAGAGCAGGAGCACACACCTCCCATGCTGCAAGGTTCAGGTTGAACCTGAGAACCGACCTTCAGCCACTTGCACTGACATCCTTCTGGGGAGGACTGTTCCTAAGACCACTATCCATAAGTTACCTGGGGTACTTGGGGGAGGGTTTAGAAATGTCGACTCTGGCTGGGCAGCCACTTCTCAGTGACAGCTGCACACTGTGACAGGGGAGAGTAAAGTCGGGACGATGTTGTCTACAGGTTAACATGGTTAATGTCACAGCTTCTATTTTGTTTTAGTAACATAATACCATTTTGCTTTTCTTTTTTGTCTTCATGTTACTTCCCTTGCTTTCTTTGTGTTGTACTCTTTTATGCCTTTTGAGTGAACATTTTAGCATTTGAAAATAAAAACAATGGTATTGCTATCTCTGTGGTAATGTTCAAAGTAAAAACAACTGACTTATTTTTAGATTTTTCTGATGCAATTAAGATTATCTGTGGTCATCAACAGAGACAATGGAGTCTTTTTAAAAAATTCTTTATTTTAATTCCAGTATGGCTATCATACAGTGTTACATTAGTTTCAGGTGTAACACTGAAACAATACAGTAATTCAACAATTTTGCACATGACTCAGTGCTCATCAAGATAAGTGTACTCTTTAATTTTTTTTAACATTTATTTATTTTTGGGGCGCCTGGGTGGCTCAGTCGGCTAAGCGTCCGACTTCAGCTCAGGTCACGATCTCGCAGTTCGTGGGTTCGAGCCCCGCGACGGGCTCTGTGCTGACAGCTTTAGAGCCTGGAGCCTGTTTCAGATTCTGTGTCTCCCTCTCTCTCTGACCCTCCCCCGTTCATGCTCTATCTCTCTCTGTCTCAAAAATAAATAAACGTTAAAAAAAATTTAAAAAAAACATTTATTTATTTTTGAGAGAGAAAGCACGGGGGGAGGGCAGTGCTAGAGGAGGGAAGAGGATCTGAAGCAGGCTCTGTGATGACAGCAGAGAGCCCGATGTGGGGCTCGGAACTCATGAATGGTGAGATCATGACCTGACCTGAAGTTGGACACTCAATTGACCGAGCCACCCAGATGCCCCAATAAGTGTACTCTTTAATCCCCATCTTCTATTTCACCCATTCCCCCACCCACCCACCTCCCCTCTAGAAAATGTCAGTTTATTTTCTATAGCTAAAAGTCTGTTTCTTGGTTTGTCTCTCTTTTTTTCCCCTTTCTTTGCTTGTTTTATTTCTTAAATTACATATATGAATGAAATTACATGGTATTTGTTTTTCTCTGACTGACTTACTTCACTTAGCATTAGCATTATACTCTCTAGCTCCATCCATGTTGTTGAAAATGGCAAGGGGCGCCTGGGTGGCTCAGGCAGTTAAGCGTCTGACTTTGGCTCAGGTCATGATCTCACAGCTTATGGGTTCGAGCCCCATGTCAGGCTCTGTGCTGACAGCTCAGAGCCTGGAACCTGCTTAGGATTCTGTGTCTCCTCTCTCTCTCTGCCCCTCCCCCCACTCACACTCTGTCTGTCTCTCTTTCTCAAAAAATAAATAAACATTAAAAAATTTTTTTTTGATAAAAAAAGAAAATGGCAAGAGTTCATTAGTTTTTATGGCTGAATAATATTCCATTGTGTATGTGTGCATGTATATGTATACATGTGTGTGTGTGTGTATCACTTCTTCTTTATCCACTCATCTATCAGTGGACACTTGGGTTGCTTCCATAACTTGAGTCTTGTAAATAATGCTGTGATAAACATAGGGGTACATATATCCTTTTGAATTAGTGTTTTTGTATTTTTTTGGTAAATACCCAGTAGTGTGATTACTGGATCTTAGGGTAATTGTATTTTTTATTTCTTGAAGAACTTCCATTCTGTTTTCCACAGTGACTGCACCAGTTTGCATTCCCACCAACAGTGCACAAGAGTTCCTTTTTTTTTCCACATCCTCACCAATACTTGTAACTTCTTGTGTTTTTGGTTTTAGCTACTCTGACAGGCGTGAGGCAATATCCTTATACTTCTGATTTGCGTTTCCCAAATGATGAGTGATGCTGATCATCTTTTCATGTGTCTCTTAGCCATCTGGATATCTTCTTTGGAGAGATGTCTTTTCATGTCTTCTGCCAATTTTTAAATTGGATTATTTGTTTTTTGGATATTGAGTTGTTTCAGGTCTTTATATATTTTGGATACTAACCCTTTAACAGATATGTCATTTGCATGTATCTTCTCGCATCTAGTAGATTGTCTTTTAATTTTCTTGGTTCTTTCCTTTGCTGTACAGAAGCTTTTAATTTTGATATAGTCTCCATAGTTTATTTTGGCTTTTATTTCCCTTGCCTCAGGAGACGTACCTAGAAAAAATGTTGCTACAGCAAATGTTAGAGGAAATAATTTAAGTCAGTAAAAGATAAGGACCCTGATATTACTTGTATTCAATATAGAATAGAATAGAGATCCTACCAGAGATCCTAGCCAGCAGAATAAGGTGGGGGCTGGGGTCATAAAAGAAAAGGTGTAGGAGCGGAGATGAAGAAAAAAGCGCTGTCATTATTGACAAATGATACGTAGAAAATTTCCAGAACTCTATGGCTAAATTCCTAGAATTAACTAGAGAGTTTAGCAAGGTTTTTGGATGCAAAATTAGTATAGGTAAGCCAATTAAATTTCTGTAGACCAGCCACAACAACAACAACAACAACAAGACAGAGAATATAATTTTAAGAACAATTTATTGTGAAATAATTAACATCCTACATAGCCATGCTCTACTTTTTCAAAACTAAGTTGACACTGGTACAATAATGTTAACTAACCTATGCCTTTATTTGGATTTTCCCAGTTTTTCTACTTACACCCTTTGTCTACTTCAGGATCAAATCCAGGTAGCTGTATCTATTTAATCCTAATCCAGTTTGCAGCTATTCCTTGGTCTTTTCTTTTTAGGGCCCTGTCACTTTTGGAGAGTAATGGTGAGGTCTTTTGGAGACTGGACCTCATGATTTTATCATACAACATGACATTACTAGTAGTGTTAACCTCGACCAGTTGGTGAAGGTGGTATCTGCTGGATTTCTCCATGGTAGTTACTATAGTAAACGTAATTTTAAAATTACACAGTTTACAATATAGAATGTAATATACAACACAATATAAATAACATTTGGATAAATCTTAACAAATAATGTCTATGACCTTTATTGAGAAAACTATAAACTTCTATTGAACATTAACTATGATCCAATTAAATAGAAACACCCTATTAATGTATTGGGAGACTGAAGTTTGCAAAGATGTTAATTCTCTTAATGCACTTAGAATCAGATTCCTAACAGATTTGGGGGGTTTTAACATTACTGCTACTCACGCTATTATTATTTTTATTGTTGTTGTTATTTTGGTGATACCTAACATTATAATCCTGGACTTGAAAGGTGCTCAACATCACTCATTATCAGGAAAATGCAAATCAAAAGTACAACAAGGTATCACCTCACACCTGTTAGAATGGCTAAAATCAAAAACAAAATAAATAACCAGTGTAAGGAAGTGGAGAAAAAGGAACCCTTGTGCACTTGTTGGTAGGAATGCAAACTAGTGCAGCCACTGTGGAAAACAGTAAGGAAGTTCCTCAAAAAGTTAAAAATAGAATTACCCTAAGATCTAGTAACCGCACTAGTAGTTATTTACCCAAAGAATACAAAAACACTAATTCGAAGGGGTACATGTACTTGTATGTTTATAGCAGCATTATTTTTCAAGAACCAAATTATGGAAGCAGCCCACATGTTCACTGATAGATGAATGGATAAAGAAGTGTGTGTGTGTGTGTTTGTGTGTGTGTGTGTATATACATATATATGTATATATATATAATGGAATATTATTCAGCCATAAAAAGGAATGAAATCTTTCCATTTGCAACAACATGGATAGAGCTAGAGAGTACACTGCTAAGCGAAATAAGTCAGAGAAATACAAATACCACATGATTTCACTCATGTACAAAATTTAAGAAACAAAACATATGAAGAAAGGGAAGAAAGAGAAGAGACAAACCAAGACATAGACTCTTAATTATAGAAAACAAACTGATGGTTACCAGAGGGGAGAGAGATGGGGCATGGGGCAAATAGTGATGGGATTAAGGAGTACCGTTGTCATGATGAGCACCAAGTGATGTATGGAGTTGTTGACTCACTATATTGTACACCTGAAACTAATAGAATACTATGTTAAATATACTGGAATTAAAAACTTAATAAATAAATGAAAAGAAAGAAAAGAAAATGTTATGTGATTATGTTCACAGTTGTAAAAAAGACATTAGAATTCTATAGAAAATTATATTTTAAAAGGTCAATCAATAGAATATTGGTGTAAAAAATTTTTTAAAGAAGATGATCCAAAAATTACAAAGATACTCCTGAAGAACAAAGTGTTTTTCCTCCTTATTTAATGATAATATAAAACTAATAATTAAACCAACGTGTTGTATAAGGATATAAAAGTTGGTCATTGGAAAGAATAGAAAATTCAGAAACAGATCCATCTATATATAGAACTCAGATTTCTTTTTTTTGTAATTAATTTTTTTTTACATTTATTTATTTTTGAGAAACAGAGCGAGACAAAGTGTGAGCGGGGGAGGGGCAGAGAGAGAAGGAGACACAGAATCCAAAGCAGGCTCCAGGCTCTGAGCAAGCAGTCAGCACAGAGCCTGATGCGGGGCTCAAACCCACGAACTGCGAGATCATGACCTGAGCTGAAGTGGGACGCTCAACCCAGGTGCCCCTAGAACTCAGATTTCTGAGAGAACTGGTATTGTAGATCAGTGGGGAGAGATGGATAGATTTTTCAGTAGATGATGCTGAGGCAAGAGATTGCTCAGATGAAGGAGAATAATACTGGGTTCCTATCTCACATCATATACAAGATGGGAAATGGTTAAACTACAACTTTTAAATTAATTATAAGTAAACTTAAAGGTAAAATTTGAAGCAGAACTCAGGAAAGAAGTTGAAGAAAAAAAACAAAACTACCAAAGAAATGAAAACATAATTGGAAGGAGTGCAAGCAAAAAGATGGTACAGTAAAATAGTGAGGTCATAGAGATTAGAAATGAGAGAACTGAACCAAGTCAAATACACAGTCGAAGAATGACATAACACCTTGAGATTTAAAATATTCGTGCTTGTAATAGGCCAGAACTGCATCATTTATTAACTTTTCTCATCCTGCTGAGTTATGTACCAGAAATCATAAAGTGATCTATAAATTATTGTAATGATGTATCTACTGATAACTCAATTGCTCAATCACTGGTTGAAAGCAAAGAATGGAAACCACTTGACTTGCAGAGGGATTTATTATCACTTTGTCAGTTCAGGGAAGTTTATCAAGAAAGCTTAACTAATAAGACTTGCCAAATGATTAAAACCTATTACTAGTTTACAGAGACACCTTGTCCGACCCAAAATAGTTAGAAAGCGTTGTTTAGAAACACTATTAATTTTAATACATATTCTCCAATATACAGTAAGATTTTAGAGAAATTTTTTGTCTTAACATATGTCTGAAATGTATTTTTTATCAAAACCTTCCAGCTATAAATGTAGATCACTCAATCTAAGTAAAATGATTGTCATTTAATCTAATTGACAAAGCTAGTCTTCAGTTTCAAGTTTATCTTTCAAATCAGACTTCCTCTGTGGGTAAAAGTCCAACTTGACTTTTCAGCTCAAATAAATATGTTAATGTATGTCTCCATGACGACGATCACACAGCTGAATTCTAATTCTAATATAGATAAATAGATAAGGCACAGAGCCTTACTATGCGTTGCCTGGAGACAGTAAGATACTGCTGCCTTCAATATTTCTTTGCTTTGTGTTTGCTGAAGTCTTCCAAAGTTGCGATGATTCTTTTACAATAATAAGGATACAGAAGATGTACGGTCCTTAAGTGAAAATGCCCTCACTACTCCTTCATTCTGCTATATATCTGAACTTATAATATACTAGCACAGGCCCACATACTCCATTTCTTAATAAAATATATGTTACTTGTATATATACACGATGAGGGAAGAACAAATCCTTGTACTGCCTCCATTAAAGGGAGGATTTCTATGTTTGACATCCTGGAGAGTTTTTATATTCCAGGGAAATGCACTAGATAGGATTAGTGAGTAGTATGCATTTCTTTTGTAAAGTGGGAAAAATGACTGTGAAGGAGGGGAAGAGGAAATGAGAAAGAGACTGACCTTAGCTGCAGGTACATTTCCAGAAAGATCAGTAGTAGAAAAGATGGAAGCTGAAGATCTGGAATTTGATTGCCTTAACACTGTCTGTGTGCACATATCTCTTGGGAAGTCTTCATGTAGCCCCAGTGTACCTCAGTTTGTCGACTACTGATACAGAAGACAGGCAGAGAGGATCCATTATATATATAATTGTACACAGAATACCCAAGCTAATGAAGCAAAACTAATGCTTAGAGATTAAGCTTTTCTGAAATAAAAGACAACTGGAATCTGAAGATTGAAAGGGCATAGTGTGTGACTGGGCCTTTTTTAGTAAAGTTGCTGGACTTCAGAAGTCAAGAAAGATTTTGGTGGGGAGCCAGGCAATAGGTCAAGTTATTTATAAGGCAGGAAATTATGTTGGCTTCCGATTTCATTCAGTGCAAGATTTCATACAATGGAGTATACTTAAAAGATTTTCAAGAAAAGAATAGGTAAGAAAGAACTGATCTATTTCTCAAGAAATAGGAAAGAATCGTGACTTTCCAGTAGTCTCATCATTGATAGAAAGGATCTGAGACAACATGTTTGAGAAAATCAACTGCATAAATATACTTGTTTTGCTACTGGTTTGACTTCTTAAACATAAGAATGAAGCCATAAGTTTTCATGATACCAGTCTCCAAAAGTTAGTTCATGATAAGGTAGAATCTTAGACATCAACTTTGCTGATACTATACTATGAGTGGTG
Organism: Acinonyx jubatus; assembly: GCF_027475565.1. NCBI lineage: Eukaryota > Metazoa > Chordata > Mammalia > Carnivora > Felidae > Acinonyx > Acinonyx jubatus. The sequence continues at coordinate 27,592,097 of NC_069387.1, read as the reverse complement.
TTATCAAAAATCTTCCCCAGAAAGATTTATTTGCTTTTTTCTAGGCAAAATAAATCAAATCTGTAAAAGACCTTGTATGCTTAAGTTAGGAAAGGTCCAAATATGTTTATGTTGGTGAGGAAATAAAAAATATACCACCACTGTCAGTTTGGAACAAAACTACATAGTTTGTGAGCGGTGGTAAAAAATAAGTATCCTGCATTCCTTTTTGAAAAGCCATCTGAAGAAGTAAAACATATATATTTTTTCAGTTGTAAAGAGGTTTAGTGTCTAAACCAAGTTTTCTACTGCCTATATACTCTGGTATTTCTCTTCATGACTTCTGTGGTTGACAGCAACAGATGACTAAAATGGAAGTCTGCAATAAGTTTATCTGCAAGAGAGCTGACGGTGCTCTTTGCTCCTGATACTACAGCCAGGGTATTGGACATTTGAGCTGTGAATTGGGTTCTTCAGTTTGATTACCCAGAGGATGGCAACTCACATTCACAGAGCAGATAGACCTGCCAAGTAGATGATGAAGGTTTATTAATTTTACTTCTCTCAGAAGTAAAAAGGATGGTGTAGCAACTTCTTGAGAATAAAGTGCCTATGAAGGAAATAAAAATCAATCCAGAAAACTTAAGGATATCTAGAGGAAAAAATTAATAAATAACTAGAGTCATTTTTAGCCTAAGATCAGCAATTAAGAAAGAGCTCAAAGGTATTTTGTTTTCTACCTCATTCATATATGATGAATGATGAAGAATCATTTGATTTGAGTAAGTTACCTTTACCCAATGTGTTATATCTTTTGGTCTTGCTGTGAAACCATGAATAAGATTTCTTCAGAAAACGTAGAAAGAATTGACCAAAGAATTGCTAATGAGTTAGGGCTCTGTGTCTCGCAATTGCCTAGGTAGAATTCAGAGCTTATTTCAATGAGAAAATGTCCATTCTTCAGTAAGGTAGAAAGAGACCAGAAGCAAAAGAAGAGTGCAAGCTGGCCAGTGGTATTAATAATGAAGAAAGGGAAGAGGAGGAGAAAGAGTGAAACAGATGAAGGGGAAATTGGAAGAAAAAGTGGTAAAAACAAAAGGCCTCAAACTGAGTCTGCTCCTAATACTGATGAGGCACAGAAAATCAAATCACAGAAACCAAGTAATGATACATTTTAAGTGAATAAGAAAACAGTGTTTACTGATGAAGGGAAGTTGGTTCACCATTGACCATCAATGTAGAAATGTATTGTGAAAGATACCAAGGAAGAGGATCATACCAATACCAACCTTAATAAAGCAAAAGAAAGGTTTTGGGTTGAGGATAAATTTGACTAAGAAAAGTATATGAAGAAAGCTAAGGCAAAGCATATGGAGAAAAGACTTTAAAAAAGAGAAGCCAAGAAGATGGTGGAGAAGAAGGACCCTGAACTCATCCTGTCCCACATTTACAACTAGATACCATCCACATCCAAGACAATAAACTGGAGGGTGATCTGAAGACTGATGGAACTGTGTGCACAGATAGGGCAGAGAAATGGGCCCTCATAACAGAGACATAAGGAACACTAATCCCCATAGTATTTGGCTTTAAAAGCCAGAGAGGCTGAATTGCAGGAGTTTGTAAAACCAGTGGGACTTGGAACCTGGAGTTTCAGTAGTCAGTGGACTCAGTAGTGGATGAGCTAAGAGGGTGAGTGGTAGTTGGGTCTCCACCCTTAAAGAGATAGCAGCCTGCATAGAGAGGCAGCATAAAAACAGTTAACACAAAGCCAGGGGCAAAGAGGAGACAGATCTGTTTATACTGATTTTAGAGCATGTTGGGGGACATCTTTGAAAACGAGAGAGCTGGCAGACACCATTTTCCTCCCTGCATAAACACAGCCATCTGTGAGAGGCAGTGCTGCACAGACAACAGGTACCTAACCTGCTAGCAGCGGGCCACACCCATGAATTCTCCTGAGGACTCACCCACTCCACGCCTGCTGCCTGGACCCTGGGCTCAGGGCAAATGTTGTTTAAGCCCTGTGAGTACCCTGCCCAGCCGCTGATGCACAGCTGCCAGTGTGCATTTGTATCCAGCCACTGCACCATGCCCGGTCTCATCGCCTCACCCCCGCCCCGCCCAGCTGCTCTGGTGCACAGACCCCAACTGCTACAGCACTTCAGGAGATTCAGCATTGGACTAGTGGCCCAGTGTAAATTTTGCTAACATCACTGCTCCACTCCCAAGTTCCCTGACAGGTAGAACCCCTCAGAGCTGGCCTGCCTGGGTCCTACTAACACCACAGAGAGCAAGAACAGCCACAACTGGTAGAGAGTCAGTGCAAACGAGTGCACTGAAAGGAAAAGTGACTCAGACACAACAGCAGGGTGTAGACAACATACATAGGATACTCTTCTAAAATGCCAGGTTCTGGTGAACAGGGAACATTGCACTGCAGGGCAATCCAGGACCTCTTCTTCATAAAGTCACTACTTTCAAGAGTAGAAGGCATAGCTGACTTTCTTAACACACAGAAACAGAAGGAGAGGCAGACAGAATGAGACAGAGAAAATTATCCCAAATGAAAGAACAGGACAAGGCCACGGCCAGAGATCTAAGCAAAACAGATATGAGTAACATGACTGACAGAATTTAAAGCAGTGATCATAAGGATAGCCACTGGACTTGAGAAAAGAGTGGAAGATAATGAGTGAAACCCAGAGATAAGGAATAACATAGCAAAAATAAAGAGCTCAATAAACAAAATGAGAAACACGCTTAATGGAATGAACATCAGGATGGAAGAAGCAGAGGAACGTATTAGTGACCTAGAAGACAGGGTAATGGAAAGTAATCCAGATGAACAAAAGAGAGAAAAAAGAATTATGCAAAATGAGAATGGACTTAGGGAACTTAGTGACTCCATCAGACATAATAACATTTGTATTACAGGAGTCCCAGAAGAAGAGGATAGACAAAAGGAGGCAGAAAATTTAATTGAAGAAATAATAGCTGAAAATTTCCCTAATTTTGGGAAAGAAACAGATATCCAGATCCAGGAGGCACTGAGAATGCCCATCAAATTCAACAAAAGCAGACCCACATCAAGACATAGTGTCATTAAATTGGCAAAATACAATGTACATAAAAATATTAAAAATCAGCAAGACAAAAGAAGTCAGTAACTGGCAAGGGAAAAAGCATAAGGCTAGCAGGAGAGTTTTCAACAGAAACTTGGCAAGCCAGAAGGGAATGACATGATGTATTCAAAGTGCTTAACGGGGGAAATCTGTAGCCAAGAATACTCCATCCAGCAAGGCTATCATTCAGAATAGAAGGAAAGGTGAAAAGTTTCCCAGACAAACAAAAACTAAAGGAGTTTGTGACCCTTAAACCAGCCCTGCAAGAAATATTAAAGGGGACTCTTTGAGTGGAAAGGAAAGGCCAAAAGTGATAGTATAAGGATGGGAAATGCAAAAGTAGTAAAAGTGAATATTTCTGTAAAAAAATGAACCAAGGAACTCACACAGAAGAAAAGGATATAATATATAATAGCATATACCTAAAACACGGGGAAGGGAGGAGAAAAGAACAGGTTCAAACTTAAACAGCCATCAACTTAATATAGATTGCTATGTGCGGAAGAGGTTATTATGTACAAACCTGATTGTAATCGTATATCAAAAGCCACTAATAAACATGCAAAGAATAAAAAAAAGAAATCCAAATATATTACTAAAGAAAATCTGCAAAATGAGAGACATGAAAATATCAGAGAAGATCTTCAGAAACAATCATAAAACAAGTAATAAAATGGCAGTAAATACATACCTATCAATAATTACTTTGAATAGAAATGGACTAAACACTCCAGTCAGAAGACATAGGGGTGACAGAATGAATTAAAAAAAAATCTCATCTATATGTTGTTTATAAGAGACTCATTTTACACTAAAGACACGTGCAGATTTCAAGTGAAGGGTTCGAGAAACATCTGTCATTCAAATGGATGTTAAAGCTGGAGTAGCAATACTTATATGAGACCAAATAAATTTAAAAGTAAGACTGTAACAAGAGAAAAAGACACTTATATATATAATAATAAAGGACAATCCAACAAAAAGAACAGTTATAAATATTTATGCACCCAACATAGAAGCACGCAAATACATAAAAGACTTAATCACAGACATAAATAAATGAATTAATAATTCAATAATAGTAGGGGACTTTAACACCCCACTTACATCAATGGACAGATCATCAAAACAGAAAATCAACTAGGAGACAATGTCTCTGAATGGCACACTGGAACAGATGGATTTAACAGATAATTCAGAACATTCAACCCTAAGACAGCAGACACGTTCTTTCAAGTGCACATGGAACATTCTCCAGAATAGCTCACATATTAGCCCACAAAACAAGCCTAAACAAATTCAGGAAGACTTAAGTCATACATACTATGCACCTTTTCTGACCACAGTGTTATGAAACTAGAAGTCAACCACAAGAAAAAAGTCTGGAAAGACCACAAATAAATGGAGTTTAACACGCTAATAATCAATGAATGGGTCAGCCAGGAGATAAAAGAAGACATAAAAAAGTACGTGGAAACAAATGAAAATGACCACATAATGGTCCAAAACCTTTAGGATGCAGCAAAAGCACTTCAAGAGAAAAGTTTATACCAATACACTCCTACCTCAAGAAGCAAGAAAAATCTCAAACAACCTAACCTTGCACCTATAGGAGCTAGAAAGAGAACAAACAAAACCTAAAGTCATCAGAAGGAAGGAAATTATAATAAAGATTAGAGCAGAAATAACTGATATTAAAAACTAAAAAAACCACAAAACTAGTAGAATGGATCAATGAAATGAGCTGGTTCTTTAAAAAAATCAATAAAATCGATATACCTCTGGCCAGTCTTACCAAGAACAAAAGAGAAAGGATTCAAATAACACAAATGACAGAGGAGAAATGACCAAGACCACAGAAATACAAATAATTATAAGAGAATATTATGAAAAACTACATGCCAAAAAATTGGACAACCTAGAAGAAATGGATAAATTGCTAGAAGCATATAAATTACTAAAACTGAACCAGGAAGAAATAGAAAATTTGAACAGACCAATAATCACCAAAGAAATTGAATCAGTAAATAAAAAACTCCCAACAAACAAAAGTCCAGGTGGCTTCACAGGTGAATTCTACTAAACATTTAAAGAGTTAATACCTAATTCTTCTCAAAGCTATTACAAAAAATAGGAAAGGAAGGGAAACTTCCACATTCATCTATGAGGCCAGCATTATCCTAATACCAAAAGTGAATAAAGACACCACTAAAAAAGAGCTACAGGCCAATATCCCTGATGAACACGATGTAAAAACCCTCAGTAAAATGCTAGCAAACTGAATCTAAAAATACACTTAAAAAAACTATCACAATCAAATGGGATTTATTTCTGGGTTGTAAGGATGGTTCGATATTCACAAATCAATCAAGGTGATATACCACATCAATTAGAATAAGGATAAAAACCCTATGATCGTTTCAGTAGATGCAGAAAAAGCATTTGACAAAGTACAACATCCATTCATGGTAAAAGCCCTCAACAAAGTAGGTTTAGGGGGAACATATTTCAGCATTGTAAAGGCCATATATAAAAAACCATAGCTAACATCATCCTCAATAGGGAAAAACTGAGAGCTTTTCCCCTAAAATCAGGAACAAGATAAGGATGACCACTCTTACCACTTTTATTCAACATAGTACTGGAAGTCCTAGTCCCAGCAAGCAGAGCAAAAAGAATAAAAAGCATCCAAATTGATATGGAAGAAGTAAAACTTTCACTATTTGCAGTTGACATGATAGTATAGTATATAGAGAGAGAAAATTTAAAAGACTCTACCAATTTGTGTAGAACTGATACACAAATTCACTAAAACTGCAGGATACAGAATCAGCTACAGAAATATGTTGCATTTCTATACACCAATAATGAAGCAGCAGAAAGAGAAATTACGAAAACAATCCTATTTACAGTTGTACTGCAAATAATAAGATACCTAGGAATATATGAATTTTCACCAAACAGGTGAAGGACCTGTACTTTGAAAACTACAAAACACTGATGAAGGAAATTGAAGATGACACAAAAAAACAGAAAAACATTCCATGCTCATGAATTGGAAGAACAAATGTTGTTAAAATGTCTATACTACCCAAAGCAATCTACACATTTAATGCAACGCCTATCAAAATACCATCAACATTTTTAAGAATTAGAACAAACAATACTAACATTTGTATGGAACCACAAAAGGTCCTGAATACCTAAAGCAGTCTTGAAAAAGAAAAGCAAAGCTGAAGGCATCATAATTCCAGACTTGAAGTGGTATTAATAAGCTGTAATGATCAAAACAGTATGATACTGGCACAAAAATAAACACATAGATCAATATAACAGAGTAGAAAACCCAGAAATAAATCCACAGCTATCTGGTAATTAATCTTCAACAAAGCAAGAAAAAATATCCAGTGGGAAAAAGGACAGTCTCTTTAACAAGTGGTGTTGGGAAAACTGGACCACTTTCTTATACCATACACAAAAATAAATACAAAATGGATTGAAGATATAAATGTGAGACCTGAAACCATAAAAATCCTGGAAGAGAACACAGGCATTAACTTCTTTGACATTGGCTGAAACAGCTTTTTTCCAGGTATGTCTCCTGAGACAAGGGAAATGAAAGCAAAAATAAACAATTGGACGCACCAAAATAAAAAGCTTCCACATAGTGAAGAAAACCGTCAGCAAAAGTAAAAGGCAACCTACAGAATGGGAGAAGATACTTGCATATGACATATCCAATAAAGGCTTAGTATCCAAAATATAATAAAGAACTGATATAGCTCAACACCCTGAAACCAAAGAATGCAATTAAAAAATAGGCAGAAGATGTGAACTGACATTTCTCCAAAGCAGACGTCTAGATGCCCCAAAAATACATGAAAAGATACTCATCATCACTCATCATCAGGGAAATGCAGATCAAAACTACAATAACATATTTCCTCATACCTGTCAGAATGGCTAAAATCAAAAACACAAGATACAACAGGTGTTGGCAAGGACGTGTAGAAAAAGGAACCTTTGTGCACTGTTGGTGGGAATGCAAACTAGGGGTAGCCACTCTGGCAAATAGTATGGAAGTTCCTCAAAAAGTTAAAAATAGAACTACCCTATGATCCAGTAATTGCACTAGTATGTATTTACTCAAGAATACAAAAACACTAATTCTAAAGGTACATGCACCTGTCTGTTTATAGCAGCATTATTTACAAGAGCCAAATTATGGAAATAGCCTGCCTGTCCATTGATAGATGAATGGACAAAGAAGATGTGGTGTATATATACAATGGAATATTACTCATCCATAAAAACGAACAAAATCTTGCCATTTGCAACAACAGGTATAGAGGTAAAGAGTATAATGCTAAGTGAAATAAGTCAGAGAAAGATAAATACCACATGATTCACTCATATGTGAAATATTAGAAACAAAACAACAAAGGAAAAAAGATAAACCAAGAAACGACTCTTTTTTTTTATTTTAGAAAGAGAGCGTGAGTGTGGGAGAGGGGCAGAGGATTTTAGAGAGAGTGTGTGTGAGTGTGGGAGAGGGGCAGAGGAAAGAGAGTGAGAGATTGAGAATCATTAGCACGCTGAGCGTGGAGCCTGATGCGGGGCTCAATCCTAGGATCGCAGGATCATGACCCAAGCCAAAACCAAGAGTCAGATGCTCAATCAACTGAGCCACCCAGGCACCCCGAAATAGACTCTTAATTATAGAAAACAAACTGATGGTTACCAGAGGGGAGGCGGGTGGGGAGGTAGGTTAAGTAGGTCATGGGGATTAAAGAGTGCAGTTGTCATAATGAGTACCAGCTGTTGTATGGAATTGTTGAATCATTATGTGGTATATCCAAAACTGATATAACATTATGTTAACTGACTGGGTTTAAAATAAAAACTTAAAAATAAAAGGAAAGCCAAGAGGGATACCTTTAGGGTTGGTGTGATGAGGAGGAAGAATTTGATCCATTCACCTCAAATCCTGATAAATACAAATGCCTGAAGAATCAGTGAAGATATGGAAAATGAAATTATGGATACCAGAAAGAAGCAAAGAATGGGGAAAAGAAATAATTCTGAAGTGGAAGAAGTGAAACAAACAAGTTGCAATAGAAAGAAGGCCAACAGGGAAACCTAAGAGCCTCTGGATACAGGTCTGTCTTCGGCAGAGGACAAAAAACTGTTACATCTTCTCAAAACTCAAAGCTAAATACCTCTTGCTTTATTCTTCCTGAAATCCTTTGTCATGATTATATGGGTCAGAAGTCAAAAAAGAGTTGGCTTTGGAATAGTTAGGTAACAAAGAGTCTGTGCTTAAAAGATCTAGATTCTAGACAACCCTAGACAGAAACGATTATATATCTAACCCCCTTCTTGACCTATCACAGAATATATTCAAAATGAGAGTGGATTAAAGAAATTTCCTTATCCATTTCCAGCATGTATGCATTTGGACTCTATCTACTTCTTTATTTTACTGCCAAGTTGTAGAATTCTTGTCACATTTTTAGAAATTCTTATCTTAATATAAAGAATGTACTATGTACTATTAAACAGAATTGCTCAGAATTTTGATTTTTTTAATATTTCCAAATAATGGTGGAGTCCTAATAAATAATGAGTATTTTTGAATTGAGATTATTAATAATAATCCTATTTTCCATTTTTAAAAATATACAATAATTAAGAATACATTAGACAAATGACCTGCAAAATACGTACATTGGAAACAATAAAACATTACTGAAAATTAAGGAAGACTTGAATAAGTGAAGGGAGATGACATGTTCATGGATTGGACTCTCATTTAGAGGACAGTTCTCCCCAAACTGATCTATAGATTGAACATAATACCTACCATATTCACACAGGCTTTTTAAATAAAATTGGCAAGGCAATTCTAAAAGCTATATGGAGATGTCAAAGATTGAGAATATCCAAAACAATCATAAAATCATAGCTGGAGGCCTTGACTTCATAACATAACTATGCACTACAGTAACCAAAACAGTGTGGTACTGCTATGAGGATCAACAAACAGATAAATGTAGCTGAAGAGAGAGGCCAGAATAGACCCACAGTTATTTTGTCATTTGATTTCAAAGATTTAAAGCAACCCAATGGAAAGGAAGTTCTTCAAGAAATAGTGCTGGAACAACTGTATATCCATATGGAAAAAAAAAATCTTAATTCCTACCTTTCACCATGCACAGAAATTAATTTGAGATGGATTATATTACTAAGTATAAAAGGTACAACCATAAGGTTTTTAGCAAAATCAGGCACTACTTTATGACTTTGGGGGTCATGTAATACTACTTATCAATAAAATGAAACAAAGTACTAATACCTACAACAACATGGATAAATCTCATTATACTAACTGAAGTCTCATACAAAAGAATATATACAGTACAATACTACTCCACTTTTATGAAGTGCTAGAGCAAACAACTTTTATGAAGGAAAAGAATAGATTGGTTGTGTCTGGGGAGTGGGGGAGGAATTGACTGGGAAGGATTATGAAGGAACTTTCTTTGAGGTACTGGTAATGGTTTGGATTACAAGGCATATGCATTTGTAGAAACTTATGGAATGATACACTTAAGATTGGTACATTTTATTTTATGTAAATTTTACTTCAAAAGAAAGAAAAAAGAGCTTTAAAAACATCCCAGGGAGAGAGGCACCTGGGTGGCTCAGTCTGTTAAGCAACCAACTTGATTTCGGCTCAAGTCATGATCTCCCAGTTCCTGAGATGGAGTCCCACATTGGGCTCTGCACTGACAGCGCGGAGCCTGCTTGAGATGCTCTCTTTCTCTTCTCTCTGCCCCTCCCTCATGCGTGCTGTCTCTCTATCTTTCGCTCTCTCTTTCTCTCTTAAAATAAATAACCAAACACTAAAATAAAACGATCACAAGGAGATACTATTTTATATCCACCAGATAGGCAAAAGTGTTGGAAAGGAAGTAGAGCATCCTGACCTCTCTCACCCTTGCCAGTGGTAGTGTTAATTGTATCAACCATATAAAGCAGCATGTCATTATCTAATAACTCGAGCATATAACAACCAGACAATTCCATTATGAGGCATAGAAACTCTTGTAAATGTATACAGAGAATATATATTACAATATTCCTAGAAAACTGCAAAGAACTCAAGTATCCATTAGCAGAAGGCATAAATTGTCCTATATTCAAACATACCATCATGGATAAATCACATGAGCATATAAGAATACTCATAATATGATTCCAACCAATATAATTTCACCCAAAATCTTTAAAAATTACATAATATGTTGACTAGGGATACATTTCTTATAGGGGAAAGGAAAGACAACAAATTTAGTATATATATAGGATGAAGACATGGCAAGGAGGATTAGAATAGGAATGAAAAAGGCCATAAAGGCGACTTCAAAGTTACTAGTAATGTTTTATTCCCTAAAGTGGCTAGTGGGAAGAGTGCTTATTTTATTATTTTTCTTTATAACTTATACATTAACATATTATTTGCTATATATTGAATATTTAATAATTTCATGAGAAAATATACATTTTAAAGTTAAATAATCTAAGAATTTTTCATTAGCAACAATATAACATGCAAAAATTAAGAAGTGAGCCATTTATTCAGATATTTATCAAATGCCTGTACACAGCCTGGTTAGGGATGTGACATTAGTTAAGTCCTCATTTGGAGGCTACCATTTTGATAGCTGTATCTTAAAAATGAATTTAAAAGCCACTGAAATCTAAAGTGATTATAATCTTACACAGGACCAGCTTTAACCTCACTCCCCTAATCCTACTCCAGGGGATTTCTGAAGACATGCTTTTATGAATTGTAATGTCAGTTGAATGCATCATTGACCAGTCATAAATATACCTTATATTCAGGTCATGGAGAATCTCTCCCATAATTTATTTTCTTGAAACTTAGCTATGATAAAAGTTGTCAGGATGCTGTGGCTAACACGTAGATCTTACTGTTCTTTTGTTGAATCTTAAACATTTTTGAGGGATTTATAGATTTTTCATTTCAACATTTCCTGCAAAGTCTGTGAATATTTTTTATTAAATCAACTTCCAGAAACTGAAGGTTGAACTCTGTAGCTCTAACGTGGTCCTGAGTTTGTAGCTTAAAATTAAAAGGCCTTACCCCCAACCCTTTATTCTTTATAAGTATTCAAACATTCCTTTGGATGCCAAATAATAAATTCATAGTGCTACATATCCAGCAAGATGACAGTCTGGTTGCCTATATGAAGTACTTAAATATACCCAATTGCAATTCCAAAGCCTTATTGCTTCATTTATCACAGGAAGTGCCAGAGTTCTGAAATATTTTGTAAGAAAGCTACTCTACTTGCATGAATTCTCATAGGAATGACCAAGAATATTATGCCAATTCAGTCCTAAGTATTGAAGTTAGGATTCTAAGGAACGTTTAATAGTATGATTTATTTTCTTTCTTAAACTTTATAAGGCACAAAACAAGATCCTATCCTTTCATATTGCTTTTTATTTTTAAAGCATCTGAGTGATGATAAAAATCTCAGTTTAAGAACTGTCAGATGATTTATGATATTTCATTTATTTTTCAAAGGATTGGGGTGTCACCAGTAAGCCTATTAGAATTGTAGGTTTAAAGTTCTTCAATTTTGAAAAAGACCAGCTGCATAAACAAGTGTGTTAGCTTTGTAATTTAATTCTGTGTAATTTTTTTTAATACTTCAAAGTACCAAAAGGAAGCAGTTCTTCTTAGGTCATAAATACTTGTTTATGTCATTATGATCTCAAACTTTCAAGTAGATTTCAAGTTCTACTTTTTACAATATTAATATGTTTTTATTGCATTCTTTAAAACCTCAAGACATTTCTCCCTTTGTCAACCTAAATCTGCCTTTCTTCATGGGCTGACACCAACTGAAGTGGAATGTAGATAAAGTGGAGGAAGATTACTTTTAAAAAATTGGAATTTTGTAGTCATGGATAGACAATCTAATAACCATCTTTGAGAATGCACATCTTAAAGCTATTTTTATTAAACTTCTAATTTTGGGATAATTGTAAATTCACATTTAGTTATAAGAAATAATAGGTACCCCCATGTAATCTTTACACATTTTCCCAAAATGGTAACATCTAGACTACCATGCAGGTGATACTTTTCAAATACATGATACAATTCAAATCTTACTCAGATTTCTCTAGTTTTACTTGAACTCATTTGCATAGGTATACATTTAGTTTCTATGAACTTGTTATCACATGGTGTAACTTCTTGTATCTACCACAGTCAAGATATAGTCAAGGTATAGAACAGTTCCATTACAAGGATTCTTCATGTTGCCCTTTTATAACCACAGTCACCTACCCTATTTCCCCATCTCTAAACCTGGCAGCCACTAATTTGTTCTCTATTTCTACAATTTTTTTCATTTCAATGCTATGTAAATGGAATTTTAGAGTAAATAATCTTTTGGGATTGACTTTTTATTTAGCATCATTCCCTTGATATTCATCCAAGTTATTGCATGTATCAGTAGTTTTCTTCCTTTTTATTGTTGAGTGGTATTTCATCAAAAGCATCTTTGATTTTTAGTTTTCACACACATGCACACACATAAAATGATAAGAGGTGATTAACATAGTTCAAAAGTTTTTTTTTTTAATGTTGCAATTAACCTATTAAAGTTATAGCTAAGTTTTTAGTGTCCTTTTAGTCATTTAGATCGGATTCATCTCTGTCTTCTCATACAAAGACCAGATGAATTGCTACCTGTATACTGCACATATATTTCCAGTAGAAAGAAAAAAAGAAAGAGAGATAATTCTGTGTCCTGTGAATAACTTATTTTAATAGAAACTGGCAATATAGGAGAAAATACACACACGTATACATATATGCATGTAGGAATTCCTGTCATTTATGGCAACAAATGGATGGATGGATGGGTCTGGAGAACATTATGCTAAGTGAAATAAGTCAGAGAGGAAGACAAATATGGAATCTTTGTCTACTCGTAAACAAAGTAGAAAGTAGAAAAATGGCTGCCAGGGATTGTAGGGGTATAGTATTGACATTTGCTGAAAGAGTAGAAAACTTAAACGTTTACATCAGAAAAAAGGGGGTGGGGTTACATATATGAAGTGATAATGTGTTAACTGACTTGATGGGGGAGATCCTTTCACAATTACATTGTATACTTTAAATGTCTTGTAATTTTATTTGCCAGTTATACCTCAGAGCTTGAAACATAACATTTGTGATGTCTTAAATGCTTTCATTGAAAGAATCTTCTGGTGGTTCACATATTATCTTACATTTTTATTTATCCTAGAAGACCTTTTTTCACCAGCAAGACGTTTCAAATAGCTTTTTAAGGACAGAACATGTATCTAAGCAAGCTGTTCAGTGTGTTCACTAAATAAGAAGTGGAAAAGTGCTAGATATTGCACCTTTAATGACACTGTGAGACACATTGTATTCAGGGATTTTTAATAAAATTTTATACTTTTTTTGCAAACCTTTACTAAATAGAGAAATGCTCTTATCTGAAATAATAATGACACCTACCTTTTTGACCTGCCAAGAGAATTACTTTCTCTTACCCAGTTAAACTTTATATTGATTTAATGTAGCTGAGAAGTATGAATCATAATTGACATATTCTATTTATTTCTCAGTTCAGATTTTTTAAATTATGAAAATTTCTATTTGCTGGGGCCATGTTACTACTCTAAAATTTTGATACTTTTTGTAGTGATTCCCTTGTATGTTTTCAATTCTAGAATATATGAAATCTTAGTCTTGATTTTTGATAAGAGAGATACTTTGAATACAATAGCTTAAGTTTTAACTCTGTTAATTTAGAATTGGCTTAAGAAAAACAGGGTTTAGGGGTGCCTGGGTGGCTCAGTTAAGCAACTGACTTCGGCTCAGGTCATGATCTCACGGTTCGTGGGTTCAAGCCCCGCATCGGGCTCTGTGCTGACAGCTCAGAGCCTGGAGCCTGCTTCAGATTCCGTGTCTCCTTCTCTCTCGGCCCCTCCCCGACTTGTGCTCTGTCTCTCTCTCTCTCTCTCTCAAAAATAAATAAAATGTAAAAAAAAAAAAAAAGAAAAACAGGGTTTACACAAAAAGTCTTTAAAAGATACTTTAAAAATTATATTTTATTAAGAATACTCTGGGTGAAAGAATAATGTGTTTCCAAAAATATAAGTATATTTTACAGAAATACAACTGAAGATTCTGTTTAAACCAATGATTTTCAAAGGGGAATGCTGTATTACTACTAAAAGATAAAGTTCCTCTCTGCTCCCTTTGTAAGATATGATTCTCCCTCCAACATATTACCAAACCCATGCTGAGAATATTTCATACTGAATAGATTCTTTTATCAGTCTGATCAGATTTGGAAGTGCCTACTGCAGTCTTCTGTATCTTTGTCTCTTTTCCCACCTGTGTTTATAGGAGGCTGGAAGGGGAGAAAAGGATGTTTTGATATTACCAGATTCTTCTACACATACTGGAGATACACGTACTGGAGAACTAGAGGAATCTGGGCATTTGCTGAAGCATAGTCCTCTAGTCTCTTCTTAAGCAACCATCAGCTCTTGCCTTCATTAACACTAATGTTCTTCATCTTGCTCTCTAGAGATTCCTTACTGCCTGTTATCTGTGACCACTTTAAATATGATCTTTCCTCTTTCCTGTGCCTATAGCCTCAGTTGAATCTTCTTTTCCACCCTTGTACATTGTAACTGTGCTCTAGGAAAGCCTTAAGTCTTTCTGTATCCAGAGTGTCTGCATGGGTAGACTACAGAGAGCTCCAGGACCTTGCTTCTCCAAAAGTGCTTAGTTGAACCTAGGGAGCCTCAAAAACTAATGGGAAAGAAGATCAAGCCAGGCACACTGTGACTAAGAGTGAATATGCCATTTATTCTGCCATTACCTTTATTTGGGCATGAAGACAGTTTCAGAAATCTCTTTGCATCCCTATTGTTATGTGTACCATAGTTGTGTGGCTATATTGTGCTGTGGCTATCAAAATTAGAGGAAGATATGTAACATATTTTTAGATTCAAGGCTGTGGTCCATGATGGTTACTATGACTGCATGTGGCCTTCATGATATACAAATACTGCTTTTTGTTTTTCTCCTAAATTTGATAATTCAATTACATTTTCTAAGAATTTGAAGAAAGTCAACAGATTTTATTTTCTTGACATTTTGAGACGTCACATAATAAAAATATCAGATAATTTTTGTGCATTGATGTGGTTGTCACAGTTTCAGGTTTGCTTTCTAAGGCCTACTTTAAAATAGTCTTTAATAGGGGCACCTGGGTGGCTTAGTTGGTTAAGCGTCTGACTTCAGCTCAGGTCATGATCTCATGGTTCATGGGTTCAAACTCCATGTCAGGCTCTGTGCTGACAGCTCAGAGGCTCGAGCCTGCTTTGGATTCTGTGTCTCCCTCTCTCTCTGCCCCTCCCCTGCTCACTCGCTGTCTCTCTCAGAAATAAATAAACATTAAAAAAAATTTTTTTAAATAATTAAGTAAATAAAATGCTTTTTAATAGATATGACTTCCCAGAGTGTAAATTTCATAAGTGAAGTTTCTTGGTCATAAAATTTATTTTGGCTGTATCAAGTGATAGGATCTTTCTTTTAGAAAGTGCTTGGGCAGACTAAATTTTAGTATTAGTTGTTTGAAATAACATTTTCACATTTCACTATGCACTCCATATTAATTATTTTATTTGCAGGGTGTTTGCAATTAATTAGGAAACCTAGAACAGCTACATTATTTTTTCCTATTTTGCTGTTTCTTAGAGTTTTAGAACAGATGTGTTTAAGAGCAGATCCAAATTGAGAACTTTATTGTGCATACTTCTTACTATTAGGGTAATATTAAATGGAACAATGTACATGTAAAAAGAAGAGCACTTTCTTGAATGCATCAGAACAGCTTGGGTTCCATTCCAACACTGTAAATTAACCAGACCTAGGAGATATGTATAGAATATTCCACTTAGCAAGAGCAGAATATACATTCTTCTCAATGCATATGAATCATTCTCCAGGATTTCCCAAATATCCTTCTGTTACTTATTTCTAATTCTATTGTAGTCAGAGAACATACTTTGTTGGGCTATAAAACAAGGCCCAGTGAATGAATGTGAAAAGGATGGAAATCATACAAAGTATGAACACAATAGAATACAATCAGAAATAAGACTGCTTCGGATTCTGTGTCTCCCTCTCTCTCTGCCCCTCCCCCACTCACACTCTGTCTCTCTCTGTCTCTCAAAAAAATGAGTAAACATTAAAAAAAATTAAAAAGAAATAAGGAACAGAAGGATATTTGGGAAACCCACAAACATGTGGAAATTAAACAACACATTCCTAAATAGCCAGTGGGTTAAAGAAGAAATCACAAGGGAAATTAGAAAATACCATGGTATAAATTAACCTGACATACAACATATCAAAATTTATAGGATTCAGCTAAAGAAAGCAGTGTTTAGAAATGTATAGCTATAAATGTCTACGTTTTTAAAAAAGATCACAAATCAGTAATTGAATCTTTCACCATAAGAACCTAGAAAAAGAAGAGCAAACCAAACCAAAACAAACAGAGAAAATAAATAAAGGTTAAAGCATAAATTTAAAAACTAGAGAATAAAAAGTAGAGAAAATCAATGAAAGCAAAGGTTGGTTCTTTAAAAGATCAATAAAGCAGACAAACCTTTAGACTGACCAAAAAAAAATAGAGAACATTCAAGTTACTAACAGCAGCAATGAAAGGGAGTCCATTACTACCGATCTTACAGAAATTAAAAAAAAAAAAAAATTATAAAGGAACACTACAAATGATTGTATGCCAAATGTTATCTGGTGGTTTAGATGAAATGGACAAATTCCCAAAAAGACAAAAACTACCAAAACTAACTCAAGAAGTAGAAAACCTGAACTTATAACAAGTGATTGAATTATATTTAATAAGTTCCCACAGAGAAAAAAAAGGCTCAGTCCACATGGTTTTCCTTGTGAATTCTATCAAAGATAAAGAAAAATTAGTATCAGTGCTTTACAAAGTCTTCTAAAAATTAGAAGAGGACAAAATACTTCCCAATTCATTCTGTTAGGCCAGTATATCCTGATGCCAAAACAAAGATAACACAAAAAAACTACAGACCAATATTCCTTATGAAAACAGATGCAAAAATTGTCAACAAAATACTAGCAAACCAAACCTAGTAACATATAAAGAGGATTATAAACAAATGCCTGTGGCTCAGTTGGTTAAGCCTCCAACTCTTGATTTCGACTCAGATCATGAAGCCACAGTTTGTAAGATTGGTCCCCATGTGGGGCTCTACACTGACAGCAAAAGCGTACTTGTGATTCTCACTCTCCCTCTCACTCTCTCTCTCAAAATAAATAAACATTTTTAAAAAAAAAAAAAAAAAGGTCAAATGGGATATATATCAGAAATGCAAGATTGGTTTAACATATGACAATCAATCAATGTAATATATCATATTACTAAAATTAAAAAGCCACCTGATCATCATTTAATAGACACAGAAAAAGCATTTGACAAAATCAATGTTCCTTTTATGATGAAAATACTCAACAACGTAGAAATATGAGGGAACTACAAAAACTCCACAGTTAACATCACACCTACCAGTGAAAGACTGAAAGCTTTCCTCCTAAGATCAGGAAGAACATAAAGATGTGTTCTCTTGCAACTTGTATTCAACATTGCATTAGAGCTTCTAACCAGGGCATTTAAGCAAAGAAAAGGGGTAAAAAAGCATCCTAAGTGGAAAAGAAGTAGTAAAACTTTCTGTATTTGAAGACGGCATAATCTTGTTTATAGAAAACCTTAAGGAATCAACTGAAAAAACTGTTAGAATTAATGAATGAGTTTAGCAAGGCTAAAAGATACACAATCAGTATAAAAATCAATTGTATTTATATACACTAGCAATGAACAGTCCAAAAGTGAAATTAAGAAAACTGTTATAATAGCATCAAAAAGAATAAATACTTAACAGTAAGTTTAACCAAAGAAATACAAGACTTACACACCAAAGTTTAAAAACGTTGTTAGAGAGGTGCCTGGGTGGCTCAGTCGGTTAAGTGTCCGACTTCAGCTCAGATCATGATCTCACGTCTCATGAGTTCGAGCCCCATGTCGGGCTCTGTGCTGACAGCTCAGAGCCTGGAGCCTTCTTTGGATTCTGTGTCTCCCTCTCTTCTCTCTGCCCCTCCCCCGCTCGCACTCTGTCTCTCTCAAAAATAAATAAATGTTAAAAAATTAAAAAACGTCGTTAGAAAGTAAAGACAAACAAATTGAAAGACATCTTATGGTTTTTAGATTGAAGTATAGTTGATATACAGTATTACGTTAGATTCAGTTGTATAACATATGCTCACCATGATAAGTATAGTTACCATCCGTCACCATAAAAGTTACTACAGTATTATTGACTATATTCCCTATGCTGTACTTTTCATCCCCATGACTTATTTATTTTACAACTGGATGTTTCTACCTCTTAATCCCCTTGAATTGGGAGACTTAACATTATTAAGATGGCAATACCCCGAAATTAATCAACAGATTGAATGCAATCTCTATGAAATCCCAGCTGCCATTTTTTTTTTCTGTAGAAGTTGCCATGCTGATCCTAAAATTCATATGGAAATGCAGGGGACTCATAATAGCCAAACCAATCTTGAAAAAGAAAACAAAGGAAGACTCACACTTCTCAATTTCAAAACTTACTATAAAGATAGAATAAACAAGATAGGGTAGTATCAACAAAAGGATAGATATATAGATCAATGGAATAGAATTGAGAGTCCAAAATAAACCCTTACATCTATGGTAAATTGATTTTCAACAAGAGTGCCAAGACAATTCAATGGGGGAAAATAGTCTTATCCACCAGTGTCCTGGAATAACTGGGTATCCACAGGAAAGAGAATGAAAGAGGACTATATTCAGAACTTAACTCCAAATGGAGCAAAGATCTATGTAAGAGCTAAAACTGAAACTATATAGAACTCTGGAAGGAAAGCATCTTTAGGACCTTGGATTAGGCGATAGTTTCTTAGTTTGACATGAATAGCAGGAGCAATAAAAGAAAAGTAGGTAAGTTCAAAATTAAAACTTTTATGCTTCAAAGGATACCTTCAAGATAGTGAAAAGACATCTCACAGAATGGGAGAAAGTCATATATTCTGCTAAGGGACTTTGCACTGAGAGTATATAAAGTACTCTTACAGTTCAATAACAAAAAGAAATCCCAGTGTTAAAATGAGCATAGGAGTTAAATATTTCTCCAAGAAAGATATACAAATTGCCCGTGAGCACCTGAAAAGGTGTTCAACGTCATAATCATCAGAGAATAGTGACTCTAGTCACTTCATACCCATTAGGATGGCTTATAATAAAAAAAAAATGGGCAAAGGTTTAGTAAGAATATGTAGAAATTAGAAACCTCATATATTACTGATGGGTTTGTAAATGGACAGCTACTTTGGAAAAGTCTGGCTATTCCTCAAAAGATTAAGCAAAGTTGCCCTGTAACCCAGGCTATATCTATATAGAATATACACATTCCACTCCAAGTATATACCCAAGAGAAATGAATATGTCTACACAAACACTTGTACACAAATGTTCATAGAAGCATTATTCATAATGGCCCAAAAGTGGAGACAACCCAAACATCCATCAACCGATAACTAGTAAACAAAACGTGGCACATCTATATACTGGAACACTATTTGGGAACAAAAAGGAATGACTGGTGCATTCTGTAACACTATGCCAAGTGAAAGAAGTCAGACACAAAAAGGCCACATATTGTATGAATCCACTTGAAAATTTCAGAATAGGTGAATCTGTAAAGACAAAAAGCAGGTGAAGGATTTCCAGGGACAAGCAGGGTGACTGCTAATGGGTATGAGGTTTCTTTTTAGGGTGATGGGATATTCTGGAATTGGATGGTAGTGATAGTTGTATAACTTTGTGAATATACTATAAAACAACCAAATTGTACACTTTAAAAGCATGAATTTTATGGCATGTGAATTATATCACAGTAAACAAAGTTTACATCACAAATACAGTAAATTGCACAAATTTACTATATCACAAATACTAGTAAACAAAATGCTAGTAAACAAAATAAATGTTAACTGAGCTCCTCCTAGGCATTCTGTTACTGTGCCAGATGTTTAGGGTACCAAACAAACACAAAGGGATATGACCCCAACCTTCTAGAACTTCTTTTCCATTGAGGGTGCTTGACATTATCTGAGTAAAATTACAGTTGTTGTAAGTGATCTGAGGGAAAAGGTACAGGGTTCACGGAGATTATTAATAGGAGTATCTGAGCCAGACTAGGTCAGACAGTTCTAAAGAGTTGATATTGCCTTCAGATCGGAAGACTGAATCCAAGCTATCAAGAAGAAAAGAAGCACCACAGGGAAGGGAACCAGCGTGTGTCAAGACTCTGCTGCCAGAGCCACACTGTGTCCAGGACACCGAAAGAAAGCTAGTGTGGCTGGGACACAGAAAGTGAGTGGGGAGGGTGCAAGATGAAACTGAGAAGCAGGCTGAGACTGGACTGTGCAAAACCTCACAGACGTGCTAGAGCTTCTCATGGTTTCCATCCTGGGATCGCATGTTCTTATTTATATTTTGAAAACACGACTGTGGCCATGTTGGTTAGAGAAGGAGCAGGGTTGGAAACAGCTACAAGAGTGTTCAATTCAGTGGTCTCTGAGGGAATGATACAGCAACTGGCACCTCATAGTTGGCAGGGGAGATGAGGAGAAATGGATGTATCTAAAGGCTTTTTAGGAGATAAAAGTGACACAATTTGGTGAAAGCCTCGATCTGGCAAGTGAGGGAGAGAGGTGTAAGGCAGGATTCCTATATGTTGGACTTTTCACTGAATGGGTTGGAGGGCCTTTGCTAACCCAGAGAGATTCCTTCAGGATGTACTTTGTTACCAACAACTTCAAGTACCATGAATGGATTTTTTTTTTTTCCGTTAAGAAAAAGCTCTTTCTTACCAAGGCAGTCACATAATATAGAACTATGTGTTTCACTAATAGCAAATACGTTGGGAAAGTTTAAAAAATGAGAAAACTAGACAATTTTTTTATATTTGCCAGATGAATTTTTCTCTGGGAGTCTCTTTTGTCCTAGTCTACATCCTCAGTGTCTTAAATGTACTTGACCTTGCTGATGATTCCCAGTGCTGTAGAGATCATCTGTCACTTAGGTTTCTTCATTTTGATGTAAGTAATGGAAATAGACTCTGAAATAATTTTTTGGCAAGTAACTACCTTCCAGTGAGGAATAATTGGAATGAATTCAGTCTTAGCAATTCTTATTTCCTTGGCCAACAAAAGTCTTAAAATGTCAAGTTCTTCAAAGATGTTTTTATTCTGCAGTTATGTAGAGCGGTAGTGTTTTATTATAATTTCTAAAAGCCACTTTGGTAAGTTAAGACTACACTGAAATAAATTTTAGTCTGTGCCCTCAAATTGTTTTTCAAATGAAAAACTGAGATTTGGAATGTCAGCATACAGAACCAAAAGACGGGTAAAGGCCTGGCAAAGAAAAGAGATCATACAAATGGCTTGTGATTTAAGTTAAGTTGTATGGTAACTGTTGTAAGAAAGGCACTCCCTTTTTATTAGTGTTTTATCGCTAATGTACAAGTAATGAGAGAAACATTATAAATCTGTAAACGCCCTTGTTTACAGCAAAGCTTGAGGCAAATTTAAATTAGGAGAATCAAGAGTCATTTAGAGAAAATCATAACAACCTGTCTTTTGCACCCTCTTCTGGGGCATTTTCACTAATGTCTGTTCTCATCAGCCAGCAGACACACAGGAGGGAGTCAGAAACTATTGGTGCTAATTGTTCCATGAGAACACTGAAGCTTGAATCCATTTGAATCAAGTTTCCATTTTTCTTGCCATCAGTATAAGCTCAACCTTAGGATTAGCTAGCTCTTTACTTATCGGCATTAACTGTATTACACTGTTTTCCATATGTGCTTATTCCATTGTGTACTTGAATTTCTGAAAATTGTCATTGAAATGGGAGCTCTAAGAAAAGAATGGGCAAATTTTTGAGGTTGGGGCATTTGTGGTTAACAACAGAACCAGACAGTGCCTGTCTTGAAACTTCAGCTTCACCATTTACTAGCTGTATGAGCTTAGATAAATTGCTTAACCACTCTGTGCCTAGTTCCTCATATATAAAATGGTGATCATAAAATATCTATGTAGTAAGTTCAAAATAAATGTTATTTGCTGCCACTGTTGTTACACCAATAAAATAGCTAAGCCCAATCTGAAAATTAAGATGTTATAATTCAGTTATGGTTGTTGTTTTTGTTGATTTCATTTGTTGTTTGGACTTTCTTGGTGGACTAAGGACAAGGTTACATGGCTAACAAGTGGTATAAACCAGGTTTATTAAAGAGTTGGTTGAGGTCAGGAGTTAGTAAACTATGGCTTCCAGGCCACATTGGGCTTCTTTTTGTATGGCTTGCAAGCTGAGGATAGTTTTTGCATTTCTAAATTATTGAAAAAAAATCAAAAGAAGACCGTGCTTTGTGACACATGAAAATTATATAAAATTCAAGTTTCAGTATCCATAAATTAAAAAAATGTTATTGGTTCATGGCCACATTTATTCATCTATATTGTCTGTGGCTGCTTTCATGCTACAGCAGCAGAAAGGAATAGTTGTGACAGAGACCATAGGGCCCACAAAACTGAAAATATTAACTATATGGCTTTTTACAAAAAAGTTTTCTAATGGCTGGCTTGTGGGGTTATTAGTTATATTGGTTAAATGAATGAACTCCTGCCTTTTATACTGTCTTGCTTTAACAAAAGATGTAAGCTTGCATAAGAAAGCATATGACTTTAGTTAGTTATCCTTGTGGCCAGAGAAGTTTTGTTTTGTTTTGTTTTGTTTTGATTTAGAAAAAGTGTAACTTTCCATTTGTGTTAAAATTGTGTTGAAAGTAGATAGTTCATGAGTAGACTTAATTCAACTGTAGTAGATTACATAAGTATAGACATGCCAGAAACAATACGTATTCAGTAAAGAGTATTAAGATTTGGATTTCTCTCAAGAATTGTCGAAATGGAAGTCTGGCTGCATGTGTGTGTGTGTGTAAGGATCGTAATTCTTTCTAAAAGATTCTTGAAATAAAATGAATTCCGAGAGAATCTGAATTCTGAGAAGTAAAGTTTTTAGTGATAACATATCATAAGACTATAGTATTATAATCCCATTTCAGAAGTTACTTGTGGTTATTTTTTTCAAGGCTTTGGCTTTGTGACTCAGAGCGCAGTATTTACAAGATAGCCAAAACTTCTGGAGTCTTTTGGCAATTGTGCTTAGAGAACATATGCTTTGACCAATGATTGTCAGACCAATGATTTAGGCAAATAACTTCTTCTTGTATCCTTACGCTATTTTTAACTATGATGTGGATCCTTTTCGTTTGGTTGGTTACATAATCTTTATTTAGGATCTGTGTTGCCCTTGAATATCTGTAAATCTTGCAACTCCTTTAAGTTAGGTTTATATCTTTCAAAGTCTCTTTGTCAAATACTTCTGGAAGACTTCTCCCCTGGGGCTAATGGAAACAAGAGAGACCTGGACCCTGCCCTTGAACAGTTTTGAATCTTTGAGGAAAGATAGACATTAAATCAATATATAAGTATGATCAGCGTTGGAGAATTAAATTGTGCAATGGGAAATAGACTAATTGAACCTAAACCATGGGAGAATTTTAAGAAATTACATCTAGTGTCCCTTTTATTGATGTAGGCACAATCTACTAATTGCTTTTATTATAGATATTAAATGGTTGATTGGTGAACCTTGTGCATTTGATTCTGACAGGAAATTATTTATTGATAGTAATGATTGCTGTGAATTTGGGATGAGAAAAATACAGAAAGTGATAAAAAGACTGTCACTTATTTTGTTAATTTACTACTTGACAATCAAAATATCCATTTGTCTCTCTTGAACAGATTTGTGTTTTTAGAGTAGAATCTAGGGTTTCTTCCTCTCTTTTAGAACTGTTATTTATTGATTTTATTATTAAAAAGATGGTAATGTGATTATGTATGCACTGTATAAATGAATGTGTACACACGCACACACACACAATGTACAAAGAAAAAAGGGACGTTCTACTAGCCTGTCTCAGATAGGATGAGAGTGTACCCACTGTTCGACAGTTTGCTTCACTTAAGGTTATTTCATCGACATTTTTCTGTCAGTGTTTATTGAGAACTACCTGTCTCTCTAGATCGATTCATCCTTTGTTGATCTTATTGTTGATACTGTTGTTTCAAGTAGTATATCCACAAGATAAAATATTCAAAAGATTTACAAAAGAGTACACAATGGGAAGTCAGTCTCCCTCCCAAACATGCCTGCCTCCCACTTCTCTTCTTTCCAGAGTGGCTACCCTTAGCAGTTTCTTACCCTCTACAATCGTCCTTTTATTTTTATATGCCTTTGCTTAGTCAGACTAAAATTAACTCCCTGCCCAGTCATTTATAGGGAAACTGAATGCTTAGTGAATTTACAGCAGCAACCAACTGATTCTGTAATACCAGTGTTTGAGATTGTATACTGAAAGGAGAAAAGATTTCTCACTAGTTGTGTTTCATTTTTGGATTTCATGCAGTGTGATTGTTAGAGAATATAATCTGTAGGTGTATAATCATTGCCAACATTTTATTTAGATCCTTAAACTGTAACTGAATATTCCCAGGAGAAGGCCCTGCATGCGGGCGGAGAATACTGCCTCCCACCCACCCTCATCCCTGTCTGCTTGTCTCACTTCCATATTGTGAATACAGACCCAAGTCTTGAGGAGCCCAAGCATAAATGGGCTTGCTGCTTTAATCTCAAAGCTAATTGAGGGGTTTCTAGCTAAACTCTGAGACATCTGTGGCTATTTTAATCTAGAACCTCATGGGTTAATAACTTGATTATTTCAACTCAAGTTTGATAGTACCAGAGCCTGGGGAGTGGAAAGGGGGTGGCAGTGGATTGAAGGAGGGACAGACTTACCCCTGCCAGAACCAACCTGGAGCTGAGAAGTTATTTATTGAAGTGCTTTCCCTGTAACACTAGGTCTTTTGTCAGCTGCTAATACAAAGGTAGCCTCATGAACAAATCTGACCTAGAAACCCCCTGCTCTCTGATACACTTACCAGGGAACATGGGGTGATAAGTGTTTGGGGAAATAGAAATGAACGATATCCAACCTTCAGAGTGGCTATGTTCATAGCCTATGGCCTGAGGAGCCCTAGTCTAGTACTTTCCGTTTATAGGCAGTATTTACTTTTGTACAAATTATGTTCCTCAAAAAAAAAAAAAAAAAAAACCATAAAGAAGTGTGTGATACTATAAAGGAAGATATTCTGTCACCAGAGAACTAGTAAAACATTATATAATTCCTGATGCATCATTTCTTTGGTCGTAGATGTATGTCTAGTATAAATAATGTATATTCTGTAAATATCCTTTAATTCTATTACTTTTTCTCACAACTGAACACATATATGCCTGGCTGAAATCCACTATGCTTCCAATAAAGATTAAAGATTTGCCCACATAAAACACCCTGAATGATTGCCATTTTTGCCTACATTTATGTTGTTTATAAGACTTACTCTTCTTAATACTAGTATAACCACATTTACTTTTTTAAATGATGGTAAAAAATAAAACACATAAAATTTATCATCTTAACCACTTCTGACTGTACAGTTCAGAGTGTTAAGTATATTCACATTGTTGTGCAAACAATCTGTAACTTTTCATCTTGCAAAACTGAAACTCTATACCCATTAGACAACAAATCCCCTTCTCCCCCGTCCCTCCAGCCCTTGGCAACCACCATTCTACTTTCTGTTTACATAAATTTGACTGCCCTAGATACATCATACAAGTAGGATCAGACAATATTTGTCTTTTGAGACTGGCTTATTTCAGTTAGCATCATGTCCTCCGGGTTCATCGTATTGTAGCAAGTGTCAAAACTTCCTTTTTTTTTAAGGTTGGATAATATTCCATTGTAAGTGTATACAATGTTTTGCTTATCTGTTCATCAATTAGTGGATACTCATGTTGCTTCCTGGCTGTTGTGAATAGTGCTGCTAATGCACATGGGTGCACATACATCTCTTCAAGATCTTGCTTTCATACCTTTTGGATATATATCCAGAAATGGAATTGTTGGATCACATGACAATTCTGTTTTTAATTTTTTGAGAAACCACCATACTGTTTTCTAAAGCAATTGTACCATTTTTCATTCCCACCAACCATGCACAAAGGCTCCCAATTTCTCCACATCCTCATCAACACTTGTTATTTTCTTTTTTTTTTTTTAATCATATCCATTCTAATGAGTGAGGGGTGACATCTCATTGGGTTAGATTTGCATTTCCCTAACAATAAGTGATAATGAGTACCTTTTCATATACCTGTTGATCATTTATATATCATCTTTTGAGAACTGTCTTTTCAAGTCCTTCGCCCATTTTTTGATCAGGTTATTTGTTGTTGTTGTGGTTGTTGTTGTTGAGTTATAGGAGTTCTTTATATATTCTGTATATTACTCCCATACCAGATATATACTTTATGAATATTTTCTACTGTGTTGTAGGCTGCCTTTTCATTCTGCTGATTGTTTACTTTGATGCACAGTTCTTAATTTTGATGCAGTACATATTTCCATTTTTATTTTTGTTGCTGTGCTTTTGGTGTCATATTAATCACATTTACTTTTAATCTTTTGGGCCCCACTAATTTTAATTAGTGCAGAATATAATGAAACATTCAAATAATTACAAAATAGACATGGCTGCCTCCTCAAAGTGAACGCTTGGCTGTCAGGGAGTGCAATCATGAACTAACTTGAAAATTGTTTCATCAGCTCCTGTGAAAATATACATGTCTGAAGTACAAAGGGAAATTTGGGATGTGGATCCATATACTGTAAAGATACAGGTTAGGGGAACATGGTCAAATGCATGAAAACAAAAATGAGGGCGGCATTCCTCATCATTACCTCTGACTCGGAATCCCTGCATATCCACAATAAGCCATTGTAGAAACCCTTGCAAGAAAAAATGATTCTCTGTTAGTCTTCTGATTCCCTGTTAGCATTCTGATTTTCCTCACATCTTTCTGATGTGGTACTTCCCCAGAGTCAGTTAACACCTCTGGACAAAGACAATTAGAAAATTTTATGCTAAGGTTACCTTTCAAATTTAGAGAAATAAAAAATGTTCTTAAAGTATTTAATTTTAGTGCCCTTAACTTTTAATAAACTCTTGCAGCTGATGGGCAACAAAATCATTTAACAACTAGTCAGAAGTCATTGAGACTATTGAGACTATCACCGATGCACAGAAAGTCCCGTGTCATTACTAACTGCAGTAGAGTGTATGAAGAACACTCTTAAAATGTTTTCTATATCTTCTGAGATATTTAAAGAAACTGGAATTTAAGAGATTTTTTTTTCCTTCACATACCATTTCTCCTTTTAAAATAATGTTGCCATTGTTCCTTGTTCCTCCCACTTCCTTTTTCTTTCTTTTGTGATCTCTACCTATTCATCTTTCCCCCAGTTCTTTAGTCTCAGGCAGATGTTGATAGCCCTTCTTCTTGCCTACTTTTCCTTCCCGCCCACCCAAAGGCATCATTCACTGTCCTCGGCCCTCCTCTCTCCTCCAGCACTGGTAGGGATTAAAAGAGCCTAACAGAGGCTGCGTGGGGAATCATTCCAGCTTCAGGGCACTTGAGGACACACACAGCGAATACTTCCCGCTTGCCAGGTCAAGCGGCTTCCTCTCCCACCCAGAGCCCAGGCCCGGTGTTGGTAATGAGGCAGGAACCTGAACTACCAGGAAACTATTAAGCTTTGATGTTGCTTCTGGACCATGTTGTCCTCCAAACGTCTAAAGCAGTTTGAGTTGTAGAAATTTCAGCAGAAGAAGAAGCTACTGAGATATCCCCCTCACACACTTCATTTTCTTTTGGGTGTAAATAAATAGTCATAGTTGCCAGCAAGTCCCCAGTTCACAAAATAGGAGACATATTGGACCACAGAAATCACGTGGAGATAAACTGCCCATGACAGATAGGACCGTTGGCTCAGTGTTCTGCCCATGTGAAGTTTTTACTTCATAAATAAAGCTCTGTAAGAGATAGAGCATTTTATGCAAAAAGATTCCATGTATGCTTATTAAACTTTTTAGTTAAGCTGTAGGTGAGTGAAAATTCAGGTTTTCGAGTGGTTACTTTGTTCGGCTAGCCCTCTGGTGCATCATTGTGCTCTATGAGAGGATGCCGTAATCTCATTTGGGAAGTTTTATTCATTAACAAAAGCTACCAAGATAAATTTAGCTTGGGTCACAGTGTTTAATTTAATAGTATTACAATAATAACTACCATAATTAGTTTCAGATTTGCCTTCCTTCCCAGAGGACGAGATTTTTTTTAGTTTTCTGATGCCTATTTAAAGCATGAGAATGACAGGAAAATTAATGTCATGACCTTTATAGCCTGTTTATGGTTTTCTATGTTGTACCCTAAAGGATTTAGGGAGTAGTATACATCTAAAATAAACCGCTTAGTACGGACAAGTAAAAATTGGGTTAATTGGGTTCACCTGATTCTCAGCTGGTAGCACCTTAGTCAAGACATCATTTCATATTAGACAAAGGAGCACCATTTTTACACTATAAAATTATCCTTTAAAACTATACCTGTATATTCCGTAATGTCTTGAAAAGAAAAGCATTTTTAAAAGCCTAGTTTTTCAGATATGTAGGAGATTTTCTCCCTGATATTTTACCTGGTTTGTCTTTTTCAATTAGGAAATCACTTTGTCATTTCGTGGCAGGAACGTACAGACGCTAACTAGTGGGCGATGGTCCATGACATTAGTACCCACTTCCTTTGGGTGATGCTGGGCAGCATTGCTTTTTCTTACAACTAACTCTTTTTTCCTTTTCTAGTCTGTGAGAGATTTTGCACAATCACCTTTCTAAATCCTTGAGATGTGAAATTTGGTTTGCATTTTATTGTCGGTGTTTGTATATTTCAACAAAGAGCAGTGTTTTTATATTCAACTGGAGTTGAGAAAAATATCTAGGCATGCTAGAGTCTTTGAAGCTTTTGGATAGTTGACTGAAAAATTCCTGTGGTGATTTTTGCAAATCATGGTTTAAAGGCACTTTCATACATTGTTGGGTAAATCAGTATACTGTAACTTCTTTGAGTATGATTTGATAATATCCATAAAGATTTTAAATCGACCTAAGAAATTATTTACTATGCTTTCATCCTACAGATGGACTTGTACATGTTAGCAAAGATATAGGTGTAAGAAGGCACACTGCAGCTTTGTTTGTGAGAGCAAAGGGCTGAGAACAATGTCATTATCAGCCAGTGGGTGGCTGGTTAATAAGCAGTGGGTCTATGCAGTGAAATACTCTACAGCCTTTAAAAAGAATGAAGAGGATCCGTAAGTGCTGATATGGAGAGCTCTTGAAAACATATTAAGTGAAAAAAGAGTAGCATGTATAATCTGCTCTGATTTGGAGAGGGGAGAAAGAGGGGTAAAATGTATTTCTACACATGTTAGCTTGTATATACACAGACTATTTCTGAAAGGAGACCCACATAGATGCAAAGAGTTGTTGCATCTGAGGAGGGGAATTAGGGTTACAGAATGAGAGGGAGGCTTGTTCATTTTTACTCAGTTTTTTCCATGTTGGAGATAATCATTTTATGATAACCTAAGTATTAGACAAATGCCATCGGGGGCATGGAATAACAAAAATTTAGCTGATGCTGAAGAGGTAAATCTGCGAAGAGAGTGCTCCAGGGAAAAGATGAAGGTTTGAATTATTTTAAAAGAAAAATCACGAGAATCATATAAGTGGCCGCTCACACACCCACAAGAACATAAAAAATATGGATGAAGTTAGCAGGAAATCGAACAGTGATGTGTTTTCTTTTTTTTATTGAAACAGTCATTGTAAAGCTAATTGATGGGATTCTAACTTAATGCAGACACGCCATAGAGAAGGAAGAAAAAGCTAAAGATGGGAGCAGGGCTGAGACAGAAATGGACCTTACTAGCAGGGCTGCAAGGAGGTGAGACAGGAAGAGCCGTAGGAGACAGAGCTAGAGTGTGGTGACGAAACCAAAGCTCCATGGTGCTTTGCAGCCGGTGAGATTTAGGAGAGAAAAAGAATGTGAGAAATCCAAAATGATCTTGAAATTATATCAATTTTCTGCCAACCTGCTTTGTTTAAAGATGATTGTATCACTGCATGTAGACAAGAGAAGAGCAAGAATGGTGGAGATGTGATTATTTCAAGGTAATGAATTAAATCTAAACTGATTGAAACACTGCCAGCCAAAATGATCCAAGAGAGTGAAATAATGAACAGTTTCACAATGCGTATCTATATCATGAATGTGTAAATGACACCGTCTTTATTTTATGTATTTATTTTACTGATGACTGTCATTTATTACCAAATGGTGTACTTTTATGCAGTGACTTCATCCTCATCATGATGGTAACCTCACTGGCCGAACAACTTCATTCTTTTAGCATTGAGAATCCAGGCGGGAAATTCCAAGGATGTTCTAGTTGATGTAGAAACACCCAAATATTTTTCTTACATCAGTATCTTTTACATTTTAATAAATAAGTAATAGAAGGATGCCTGTTTGTGAAAACTTGCCAAAACTTGGATCTTTTCAAATATACTAAAATGCACGGAGGCCTTTTAACAGAAGAGCCACAGCATCAACATATTGCACGTATAGATAATGCTGGGAATCATTGTTTCCTAGGACTTGTTATCTGTAGGTGATGACACTTAAAACAGTGTTGATCTATCTGAAAAGCTCCAAGCCTTGTACTTGAGAAATTGAAAGTAGGACATTTTTTTTAATAGTTATTGAAGATAATTTTTAAGTCATTTTAGTAGTGTTTCAGTCCTTCTGAAAACAGAACCAGGCAGTCTGTCAATGATCAAAGGAAATTTACTACTGAAAAAAATAACTTAGATAATTATCTGTCACTTTAGGTTTGGAAAAGTGTAATAATGGCAAAATTAAAATGACATTACCTCAGATTTTAAATTTCACTATTCATTAAAAATATTACTTAGAATTTTAGAAACTTACTATTGCAAACTAAAAGATTTAAGTGGTATGAAAAGCACTCAATGGAACCGTAGAAGTATTGTTAATTAATTCCTAGCACTGTTGTTTTTATAGGACTACTGACATTTATTCATTCAATAAACATTTGTTAAGCCTTGTTATATACCAGTCGCTGCTAGGTTCTGGAAATACCAAGGTAAATATGCCATTGTCCCTACCATCAGGAAATTCATAAAATTAAGGGGAAAACACACAGACTTAAACAGATATTACTGCTAATAGAGAGCCAACGTATGTTGGAAGATAATGGATAAATCAACAAAAATGTCTTGAACTGGCCGGGTGGACACTGCAGAAGAAGTTGAGTAGGAAGTATGTAGCAAGATAGGGGAGAGAAGCATCATGGAGGTGTATGAAGGAACCTGTTTGGCCAGCTTCAGAGATGCAGCTCTTAACAGTAGTGGGATGACCACACAGTCCAGTGTGTGGAAGGCTTCATGTGCTGTGTGAAAGAGGTCAGGCTTTATCTTGTGGACAACCGGGAGCCACTGAAGGACTTGAGGTCTAGGAAAAGCACGATTAGATTTGCATTAAAAAGACCATTTATGGGAGGTGCCTGGTTGGCTCAGTAGGTGAAGCATGGGATGCTTGATCTCAGGGTTGTAAATTTGACCCCACATCGGGTTTAGAGATTACTTAAAAAAATAATAATAAAAATTCACAGACCACTGGGTAAAGATGATGGTTGGAACTCAGTTGAAACACTGGAAGATAATTTTTTTTCCAGAAAGAGCAAAAATGAGAGAAAACATAGGAAAAGGGGGATAAAAGGTATAACTGTTCAGAGAGGGTAGTTCTGGGCCGGGGGTGGGGGGGGGGGGTGCCGAGGGGGAGGGGGGGTAGGAAACAGAGAAAAGTAAATTAGGAAATCTCAAAAAATAATTGAATAACCCAGGGTCTGAATATAGGGGTTCCCAGGTTGAAAAGGCCCACCAAACATTTGGCATATGGATGAAAATATGCTGAGATACTTCATTGTGAAATTTCTAAACATTGTTTCCATAGAGAAAAAATGAAAACAGACTGCATCCAAAGGATCACAGATAACTTTGGATTTGTTAACACCAACATTGGAAACCAAAAGACAGTGGAACAACACCTTTAAATTTCAATCTAGAGTTCTATACTCAGAAAAGTTGTGGGGTACCTGGGTGGCTTAGTTAAGCATCTGACTTCAGCTCAGGTCATGATCTCATGGTCTGTGAGTTCAAGCCCCATGTTAGTCTCTGTGCTGACAGCTCGGAGCCTGGAGCCTGCTTTGGATTCTGTGTCTCCCTCTCTCTCTGCCCCTCCCCTGCTCGCTCTCTCTCTCTCTCTCTCTCTCTCTCTCTCTCTCTTTCTGCCTCTCTCTTTCAAAAATAAACATTAAAAAAATAAAAATAAAAAATAAAAATTATTAAGCAAAGTTTTGTTGATGGAGAGATAAAAATAGGGATAAATCTTCATTTTCCACAGTGGAACATCAGTAAGTAGATACTGCCTAAAACAACAGTCAAGAAGTAGGGTTGTAAGTATGTTATCCACAGATATGGAAAAGAAATACTGGAAGAATCAGTTCTGAGAATTCAAAGTGCTCGTCTCTGGGAAATCTAATGTACAGCATGGTGACTATAGTTAGTAATACTGTATGGTTTCCTGGAAATTTGCTTAAAAGAGTAGACCTTAAGTGTTTTCAGCACACACACACACACACACACACACACACAGGTAGCTATGTGAGATGATGGGATATGTTCATTAACCTGATTGTGGTAATCATCTCACAAAGCATATATATGTCACGTCATTGTATTGTACACTCTAAATATATACAATTTTATCTGTCAGTTCTACTTCAACAAATCTGAATAAAATAGAAATTTTTTCATTATAAAGGACAAAGAGAAAGATAGTTCTAGCTCTATCACAAAGAATAGGCTGGAAAGATGGAAGCCTGGAAGCCAGGAGGTAGGAAGACAGTTTAAGAGGCTGTTGTAATAGCAGCAAGACCTGACCTAAGGCAGTAGTGGGTATGGAGCAGAGGCGATAACTTTGAAAAACACCTTAGAGGAAACAGGAGCTACATTTCATCTGCAGGTAGCCAAGAGGAGATACGTAGTAAACAGAGAACGTTTCGCCCTGGAACCTGGGAACTAGAAATATAAATTTAGAGTTGTAGTTAGAGCCACAGGAGTTGGAAGAAATTATATAGAAAACCTGTGAAGGGAAAAGAAATGAAGGCCTCAGGCTAGAACATATTTTCCTGGACAGATTTTGATTGAGGTGGAAAAATGCCCTCCCAAACATTCTGCCTTGTTCAGTCGTATGTGTAGCACATGTGAAGGAACTCTAGTATACGAGCACTTTATGAGGGTAAATGATTAGATATTATGGTTGGAAATAATGTTGTTTGTGTTTTGAAGTATAATCTGGTATATTCCCTTTTTTCTTCTTGGAAATGCCAAAGATAGCAATAACCATTTCTTCGTTTTTGGAAGAATCCTGGAGAACTTTATTAACATAAAAAACACGCTGTTTTTTGAATAGTTTTTTTTTTTTTACAATGTATTTTCAATACATAAGACCTAGTTTAATGTTTTATTCAGCCAACAAGTTAAGTATTATTATCTCTCCCTTCCTAATTTGGGGAAACTGGAACAGAAATAAGATAAAATGACTTCTCCAAGGTCACACAGTAAGAAGTTTTAGTTAAAAATGTACATCTCCTCAGTTTGCTGATCCTTTTCCACTTTTAACTCATTACATTGCATTTAATTCATTGAGATTGGGCTGGAACATGGTCCTGAAAATTAAGGGTCATTCTAGTCTTTTAGGGGTGTTTGGTTTGAGGAAGAATAGTGAGCATCTGGCGAGAACACGTTAAAAACACAGCTAAAAACTTAGGGGATGTAGGACTATGTACTTCCAAAGTTTCCCCAATTCCAAGTAGAAAAGAAGTTGCCTTGGAGGGTCTTAAAATTAGTTCCCAGGATGACTCTGTAAAGCACTTGACTGTGTCAGTGGCTGACATTCAGAAATATCTGAATTTAAAGAGGGGCTTTCTTACTGAACTCATTAGCAGTATGCAGCCATTTAGGGAAGGAAGGAGATTGTCAAATATTAATACATTATATTAATGAAGCACTAAGAATTTCCTAAATGGATCCAAATATATTCTGTAGATCCTCTTTCAGCTTTTCTAATCTTTTAGTACCAATTTGAGAATTTTATTATTTGTTTCTAAAATAGGACAGAGACAAGAGCCTTTATTACAACTGAGTGAATGATGAATGCTACTATTAGTCAGAATTTACATACTATAAGCTTATATTATTTTAACAAAATTGAACCTTAAGGTATTTGGGTCCTCTTATTTATGTAAAAATCTCAAAAAACATGAATTCAATCATTGTTTAGAAGAGGTAGCTTTTTAAATCAATGAAAACCTCTTTGGAAAACAAACAATTAATTGCTTATAAAGTTAAGCGTACATTTAATATACCACCCAGCAATTCCACTCCTAGGCTTTCACCAAAGAGATGTCTACATAAAGACTTGGACACGAATATTTATAGTGGTTTTATTCATGATAGCCCAAAACTGGCAACAACCCAGATGCCCATCGGTGGGTGCATGAATATCATTCGGCAAGAGAGGGGAATGATTTGATGCACACAACATGAGAATTCGTATTGTTTGACTGATATGAAATAATATGAAATTCTAGAACAGGCAAAGCTAATTTATAGTGACAGAAAGCATCAATGATTGCCCGGGCCCTGTAATGAGGGGTGGGGTTGACTGTAGCGAGCACAAGGGAACTTCTTCAGGTAATGAGGGAATTTTCTGAAGTGATATTAATATTTTATATTTTCTTAAAATATGTCTGGGATCTGTTTCAAGTATGGTATGATGTGTAAAACAGAGAAAACTACCTTTGAAAGAAGAATGTATTACTTATAGTCCCTTAAGAGGAGGGGCATGCCATCCAGAGTGGCCACATTGGGAAGTTCTGGCATTGGTCAGGAGGCAGAAGGAGCTATGGGAAAGCATGGCCTGGAGCCTTTACTGTGGTTTTCCTGGGAAAGACAAGGCAGGGCAAGGTAAACAGTTAGGATTGGCTAGTTTGAATGATTTCAGTAGCTCCAGGCTTTAGGATGGTCCTAGTCCTCTAGCACCTGGCCCTGGGGTGATTTAGACCTGGGAAATTATGGGCAAGTTATGTGACAGCAAGATAATGGAGGTGGTTGGGGATGTGGACTTTGTATATGGAAGGTGTGTTCACAGCGGAGTTGTATGCCATCTCCAGGATTAGCTAGCCCTGAAATGGGCACTCGGTCCTGCCAGCCAGGCCCCTAATATGAAGCAAGAATGTAATACTACAGTGGCGTTTATGTTTATGTATATGTTTGTTGTATATAAATTGTATCTCAATTAAGTTGATTTGAAAAGTGAAAAAAAAATAGTGAAATATAATGGCCACATGAAATTACTTAAAACAAGCTAGGAAAATTCATCACAAGTGCATTAAATTTTTTCAAACAATACCTAAGTATATAAAGGACAAGAGCAGTATTGAATACCTCACAATTATAAGTTCATTCATGCAGTTCCTTTTTCTCCTCCTCTGTGTCATGACCATTTTCAGTTCCATAATACATAAGAAAGTTGGCTTTTTCAGTTATACATTGTCTGAGGTCACACAACCTATCTCAGTCCTTTCCTGCCACGTTCCTAATGTGTACATTATGTATTCTTAGGTCTGATTTAAAAAAAAGCATCAGTCAGCTTCTTCCTCAACTTTTTCAGTGACACAGTTTAAATATGTCATGTAGCATGTTCTGGAATAGGTTCCATGGCTGAATGTCATTAATCATGAGGAAGTTCTTCTTTGTTTCACTGATTTTCCTTCAATTCTAGTGTCCAGGACAAAAGCATTCTATGTAGTATTTCCATTGACCTGGTTGACCCTTGTGTGTGTTGGGGGGGGGGGGGGGCATGAGACTATAGATGCTGGCGAGGATGTGGAGAAACAGGAACGCTCTTGCACTGTTGGTGCGAATGCAAACTGGTGCAGCCGCTCTGGAAAACAGTGTGGAGGTTCCTCAAAAAATTAAAAATAGATCTACCCTATGACCCAGCAATAGTACTGCTAGGAATTTACCCAAGGGATACAGGAGTACTGATGCATAGGGGCACTTGTACCCCAATGTTTATAGCAGCACTTTCTACAATAGCCAAATTATGGAAAGAGCCTAAATGTCCATCAACTGATGAATGGATACAGAAATTGTGGTTTATATACAGAATGGAATACTACTTGGCAATGAGAAAGAATGAAATCTGGCCTTTTGTAGCAACATGGATGGAACTGGAGAGTGTTATGCTAAGTGAAATAAGCCATACAGAGAAAGACAGATACCATATGTTTTCACTCTTACGTGGATCCTGAGAAACTTAACATAAGACCATGGGGGAGGGGAAGAAAAAAAAAAGAGGTTAGAGAGGGAGGGAGCCAAAACATAAGAGACTCTTAAAAACAGAACAAACTGAGGGTTGATGGGGGTGGGAGGGACGGGAGGGTGGGTGATGGGTATTGAGGAGGGCACCTGTTGGAATGAGCACTGGGTGTTGTATGGAAACCAATTTGACAATAAATTTCATATTTAGAAGAAAAAAGGAAGGGAGGGTGGAGAGGGAGGGAGAATCTGCATGGACGAGAGCATGAGCGTGTCTATGAATTTAGGAATCAGACACACCTGGGGAAATTAAGTTGGGTCATCCTAATGATGTTGCATGTGTTACTTAATTTCTTTGAGCCTCAGTTTCTTGACTTGAAAGATGACAACTGCTGATGCTCATGTGAGGATAAGAGAGATGTGTGAATTAACTTACCAGCATACAGTAAGCACTCAGTGCAGAAGAGTTACAGTGTAGACAGGGTAGGTGAAGTTGTCATCTGTGGATTCACCAACTCTGGTTCTAGCCTCAAACCTAAAACCTGTGCGATCGTCACTGTCCAGTACTTGAAAATCAAAAGTCACGGTGGAATCAGAAGTAGAGGAAGGCCTGAGAGGCAAGCAGCTACCCAATCACATTATTTTAACATACAAAGAGGAGCCTGTTAAAATTACCAATGGTGAGGTACCCAAGACTTTATTACCTTTTAAAATATTTTCATATTTCAAGTTCTCCTGGCCAAATTTATTATATTATAGCATTTATCTGAATGACACTGTATCAGGCAGGTGATGTATGACATGTTTATTCTCTGGGAAATAGTTCCCTAGAAATAATTATCTAGATGAACATCCACATTGCAGCTCTGTTTGGTGCCCATATACACACAAAGGAGAATGCACTGAAACACACATTCACACCATGCGTTAATGTTAATAAGCTTGTTGAGCATGGAGTAAATGACTTTTACTTTTTCTGTAAGGTTCTTTGTCTAAATTTATTTTTAAGACAAGGTAGTATAACAAAGACCAGGTGCTATCTGCCTTAGGTTCCCTCAACTAGGAATAAATGGGAGATTTCCATTTCCAGAACCATCAAGCTGTCACTTCTCAAGTAACCAATTCACCTAATTTTCATTTTTAATCAACTCTTTAAATATGACGTATTAACTAAAATTAAAAGTAATCATGTGAGTGATTTATAGGGCATATTGTATTAAGTCATGCTATAATTTATGGCATTCACTGTTTGCATTCATTTTTTTCCCTTTCAGATAGATTTTTCTGCTTAATATATTTTTTGGCATTCAAATAAGAAAAGTCAGCTTATTGCTTTGGATTCTGTGTCTTCCTCTCTCTGCCCCTCTCCTGCTCAACGCTCTGTCTCTGTCTCCCTCTCTCACACACACACACACACACACACACACTCACACACACACACACACACACATAAATAAGCAGTAAAAAAAAATTATTAAAAAGAAAAGCTAGGTTTTAATTATCAGAGAGTATATATACTGTGAAGGACACACTGCCTGCTAGTGCTGTATCAGGGTACCTGGAGTAAAGATGCATATTGACTTTGCTTGTATGGTATTTGAAAAATACTGTTAGGTCCTGTATATTTTTAATGCAACCTTTCCTCTAGCACATTTTTGTAATGCGC
This sequence comes from Acinonyx jubatus, assembly GCF_027475565.1. Taxonomy (NCBI): domain Eukaryota; kingdom Metazoa; phylum Chordata; class Mammalia; order Carnivora; family Felidae; genus Acinonyx; species Acinonyx jubatus. The sequence continues at coordinate 27,553,522 of NC_069387.1, read as the reverse complement.
TTTTGTTTCTAATCAGAAGATGCAAGATTATGATTATTCATAAGTTTTCTTCACTTAGCATTAGGCATATTTATTACATAATTTATTCATTTACTATAATTAAAGTATAGAAATAAAGACAGCAGTACTTTATGTTTATGTGGCAGAGGAAAGCATTAGACTCCATTTGAGCAAATTTTCGACTTCAACTGCCAAAATATTGGGGGTACAGGTAAAATTATTTTAATGGCATTCCATATATAGCATTCCAGAGCAATAATATAAAGACTTTTTTTTCTTTTTTTCTTTTTTTTTCTTTTTTTCTTTTTTTTTCTGATAGCAAAGATACTATTTATTCACTAGAGAAACTTAGATCTCCATAAACATAAAAAGGAAAGTGAATAGCAATTAATCCCCACTCAGAAATAACCCCTTTTAATATTTAGTAGCTTTCTCATGCATATATGGGGGAGAAATATTGAACCATACCTCTCTGCAACCAACCCCTTTCATACAAAAATGTATGATAAGCATTTTTCATATTTTTAGTATTTTAAGAAGCATTGTTTGTAATAGTTTTATTGTAAAAATGTATCCTAATTTACTTAGAGGTTTTACATTTGGTGTGTATGGCACCCTAAAGAATTCTAAAAAGGTAATAAAAATGATGATAATGAAGATGGATGGCAATATAGCTTTGCACATTATCATGATGACTTTCTGAAGTGGAAGAAAGGTCAGAATCAAAAGGAATGCCGAGCTTTAAGGCTTAGGATGCATATTGCAAAAATACCCCTTAGAGTCTCCATGTGAATATCACTCCCCATTAAGTAGGTTGCCTTGTTTTGTTGGTTTCTTTTGCTGTGCAAAAAGCACAACTTTGGTGTAGTCCCAATTGTTCATGTTTGCCTTTGTTTCCCTTGCCTGAGGAAAAAAATGTTGCTTAGGCTGATGTCAAAGAATTATTACCCATTTTTCTTCTAGGAGTTTTATGGTTTCACATTTAGGTCTTTAATCCATTTTGAGGGTTTGTTTTGTTTTGTTTTGTTTTTGTATGGTGTAAGAACCCGACCCAGTTTCAGTCTTTTGCATGTAGCTGTCCAGTTTTTCCAACATTATTAATTGAAAAAACAGCCTTTTCCCCATTGTATTTTCCTGCCTCCTTTGTCATAGAGTAAATGACCATATAATTGTGGGGTTTTGTCTGGGCCTCTGTTCTATTCTGCTGATCTGTGTGTCTGTTTTTGTGATGCTGCCATACTGTTTTGATTACCATAGCTTTGTAGTATAGTTTGAAGTCTGGAATTGTGATGCCTCTACCTTTGTTCTTTCTCAAGATTGCTTTGGCTCTTTGGAATATTTTGTGGTTCCATACAACTTTAGTATTATTTGTTCTAATTGTGTGAAAAATGCTGTTGGTATTTTGATAGGGATTGCATTGAATCTGTGATTACTTTGAGTATTATGGAGATTTCAGTAATATTAATTCTTCCAGTTCATGAGCATGGAATATCTTCTCATTTGTTTGTGTTGTCTTTAATATCTTTCATCAGTTAAGTTTTATAGTGTTCAGGTAAGTTTTATAGGTCTTCCAACTCCTTGGTTAAATTTATGCCTAGGTATTTTGTTCTCTTTGGTGCAATTATAAATAGATTGTTTTCTCAAGTTCTTTCTTCTACTTCATTATTAGTGTATAGAAATACAACAGATTTCTGTATATTGATTTTGTATCCTGCAACTTTCCTGAATTCATTTATTAGTTGTAATAGTGGAGTCTTTAGGATTTTCTATACATCGTATTATGTCATCTGCAAATAAGGAAAGTTTGACTTATTCCTTACCAATTTGGATGTCTGCTATTTCTTTTTCTTATCTAACAGCTGCAGCTAGGACTTCCAGTACTATGTTGAATAAACATGTTAAGAGTGGACATCCTTGTCTTGATCCTGATCTTTGTGGAAAAGTTGTCAGGTTTTCACCATTGAGTATGATGTGTAGGTGTGGGTTTTTCATATATGGCCTTTGTTATGTTGAAGTACATTCCCTCTAAATTGACTTTGTTGAGGGTTTTTTATCATGAATGGATATGGTATTTTGTCAAATGCTTTTTCTGCATCTATTGAGATATTAATGTGGTTTTTATCCTATGTCTTGTTAATGTGAGGAATTATATTGATTGGTTTGCAAATATTGAATGACCCTTGCATCCCTGGAATACATCTTACATGATTGTGGTGAATAATTTTTTAATGTATTGTTGAATTTGGTTTGCTAGTATTTTGTTGAGAATTATTGAATCTATGTTCATCAGGGATATTGGCCTGTAGTTTTCTCTTTTTGTAGTGCCTTTGGTCTAAAATTTTGCTTATACTTTTTGCTTTTATGTTATTGGGGATGTTGGTCTGGAGGTTTCTTTCCTTCTATTGGCTTTTTATCTGGTTTTAGTATCTGTATAATACTGGCCTCATAGAATTACATTGTTAGAATTCCCTCATTTTCAGTTTTCTGAGAATATTTGTATATAATTGGTATTATTGCTTCTTTATTCAGTAGATTTCATCAAAGCAACTATTTGGGACTAGTATTTTCTTTGAGGGAAGATTTTTAACTAAAAATTCAATTCTTTGAAAATATAGTAAGTCTCACTTCTTTTTTTTATTTTTTTAATTTTTATTTATTTATTTATTTTTTATTCTCAAGTTAGTTAACATACAATATAGTCTTGGCAACAGGAGTAGAACCCAATGACTCATCACTTACATATAACACCCAGTGCTCATCCCAACAAGTGCCCTCCTTAATGTCCATCACCCATTTAACCCACCTTCCTACCCCAACCCCATCAACCCTCAGTTTGTTCTCTGTATTTAAGAGTCTCTTATGATTTTAAGGCTCACTTCTTGAGTGAGCTTTGATAGTTTGTGTCTTTCAGGGAATTTGTTCATTTTATTTAAATTATCAAATTTATTGCCAAAATGTTATTTGTAATGATCCCTATTTTTAATAGCATTAGTGTCTGTAGTGATGTCACCTCTCATTCCTGATATTGGTCATTTGTGTCTTCTTTCTTCTGATGAATTAAGCTAAAGGTTTATCAAATTTATTGATATTCTCAAAAAAATCTGCTTTTTATTTAATTATTTTTATCTATTTTTCTGTTGTTCATTTCACTTATTTACTCTCCTTTTTTCCTCTCCAATCTCTTACTTCTTTTTTTCCACTTTGGGTTAAATTTGTTTTTTCTGGTTTTTAAGGTAGAAACTGAGGTCATTGACTTGAGATCTACTTTATTTACTCAAAGAGATGCTTAGTAGTCTCAATTTCTCCCTATGTATTGCTTTTTGATACATTGTATTTGCATTTCACTCAGTTCAAAAGACTAATTTTCATTTTGATTTCTTCTTTGAACTCATAGGTTATTTATAAGTATGTGATTTAATGAACAAATATTTGGAAATTTTCCAGGTAGTATTTGTGGGTTTTCTTTATTTGTTTTGCTTTCTACTTTAATTCCATTGTGGTCAGAGAGCATATTATACATACATTATATGACTTGAATCCTCTTAAGTATATTGAGACTTGTTTTTATGGCCCAGAATATAGTCTGTCTTGATAAATATTTCATGTGCTTTGAAAACAATGTGTATTCTGTTATGTTGGGTGAAATATTTTATAAATGTCAGTTAGGTCAAATTGACCTCTAATATCTTTAGTGATTTTCTGTCTCCTTTATTGATTATAAATTATTGTATATTTCTCCTTGAAGCTCTGTCAGTTTTTGCTTTATGTATTTTGAAGCTCAGTTATTTGGGATATAAACATTTGAGATTATTGTCTCTTTTTGATGAGTTGACCTTTTATAATTATGAAATGATCTTCCTTACACCTGCTAACATTCATTGCTCTGTAATCTACTTTTTCTGATACTAATATAGCCATTCTACCTTTCTTTTGTCTTGTACTAGCATGATATATCTTTTTACATTCTTTTAATTATAATCTATTTGTATCTCCATATTTAAAGTGCCTTTCTTACAGGCAACATATAGTTGAACCTTGCATATTTATCCAAGCATTATCTTTTATTATGATATTTAGATCATTTGTATTTAATATTATTATTGATATGATTAGATTTTAATCTATCATCTTGCTCATTTTTTTCTGTTTTTCCCATCTGTTTTATTCTTTTTTTCATTTTCCCTTGAAAAACTGAATATTTTTATGATTCCATTTTTGTATTGTTGGCTTTATCTCTAAAATTCTTTCTTTAGCGACTTTAGGTATTGCTTTCAGATGTATAATATATATGTTTAATTTACCATAATCTACCTCCCAGTGATATTATACCACTTCACTGATAATATAAGAAACTTAAAATTATATACTTATATTACTCCCCTCTCAATTTTGGTCATATTGTTACCATATATCATTTTTACATACGTTATAAACCCCACATTGCACTCTGAATTATTTTTATTTAAATAGTTATATTTTTAGGAGATTTAAATATTAAGGAAAAAAAGCCTTGTATGCTTACCATGTGGTTCCCATTTCTAGTATTTTTCCTTCCTATATATAAACCCATACCCTAATCTAGTGTTTTATTCTTTCTGCCTAAAAGACATTGTTTAGCATTTTTATAGTGTAGTGGACTTGTAATGAATTCTTTCAGCTTTTGTATTTACAAAAAAATCCTTCATTTCTCCTTTATTTTTTTAAAGATACTGTCTCTGAACATAGAATTCTAGATTACAGGTTTTTTTTCTTACAGTATTTAAAGATGCTGCTCCACTGTCTTCTCACTTGCATTGTTTCCAACAGGAAGTCCTCTATACGTAAGATGTGTTGGGAATGCCTTTAAAAAACTTTTTTTTTCCCACTATTTTTGAGCAACTTGGTCATAATATTCTTTGGTATAGTTTTCATGGGTTTTTGTGCTCCAGGTTTTTGAGCTTTTTAGATCTGTGTGTTTATAGCTTTACTCAAATTTGGAAAATTTTCTGCCATTATTTCTAAAATGATTTTTTTTTTTTGTCTTTCCATCTTTCACCTCTCCAATTACTGATATATTTAGGCTGCTTGAAGTTGTCCCGTTGCTCGCTAACCATTTCTCCTTTTCTTCTCTTTTCTTTTTTTACTCTCGCCTTCTGAGTTTCATTTTAGAAAATCTCTATTACTGTGCCTTCAAGTTTGCTAACTTTTTTTTTTTTGACATGGCTAATGTGCTATTAATCCCATCCAGTGTATTTTCATTTTGTATATTATAGTTTTCATCTCTGGAAATTTTATGTGGGTCTTTTTAATATCTTTCCTGTCTATATTTAACTTTTTGAACATATGAAATAGTTATTACTTAATTACAGTTTGAACTTTGACCACTAATTCTAATAGCTGTGTCAGTTCAGGGTCAGTTTGATTATTTTCTGCATTATGGCTCATGTTTTCCTGCCTCTTTGCATGCTTAATTTTTAATTAGACGTTAGATATTATGAATTTTACCTTGTTGCGTGATGGATATTTTTGTAGGTCTGTAAATATTCTTGAGTTTTGTTCTAAATGCACAGTCAAGACACTTGGAAATAGCTTGTTCCTTTTCACTCTTGCTTTAAGATTTGTTATATGAAACCAGAGAGGGGTGCATGGGTGGCTCAGTTGGTTAAGCATCCAACTCTTGATTTCAGTTCAGGTCATGTTCTCACAGTTGTGAGATTGAGCTCCATGGTGGGCTCCACGTGGGTCTCAGCACTAGGCATGGAGCCTGCTTAAGGTTCCTCTCTCTCCCTCTCCTTCTGTCCCCACCCCCTTTGCATGTGCTCACACACATGAGCTCTCTCTCTCCCCCCTCTCTCTCAAACAAACAAAAGAAACCAGAGAAATGCTTGGTGTAGGGCTTAATTAAATTATTTCCCTTTACTAAGGCAAGACCCTTCTTTGTGCTCTACTTGATGTCCTGTGAATTAGGGGTGTTTTCAGTCTGGCTGGTGGGAATAGGCAATATTCCTGCCCCACTGTGAGTGTTGAGCAGCTTGGATCTTCTCATGATGAAAGGTAGTTTCTTCACTTGCATGTGCTGAGCAGTACATGAGCAAATACTTGATGGAGACCCTCTTTATTGCTGTTTCTCTTTTTCTTTCTAGAGGTTTTTTCCCCATTACTCTGGGACTCTCCACAGGGTTCTCCCTTCCTACAACATTGCTCGTCTCATTTGTTTCCTGTTTCCCAGGACATCAGTCTTTTGTGATCTGGTGTCCAGTGTTTTGAAATACTGTTTCGTATATTTTGTCTATATTTTTGGTTGTTTCAGGCAGGAGGACAAATCTGATCTCTGTTACTCAGTCTTGGCTATAGCAAATGTCATGCCTTTTAATTTTGGCTAATTTTCTATTTAAAAGCATTTAAAATTCTGAATAGAAAAATTCGTGTCTTTACCTTCATGGCTTCTGTGTTTGGTGTCATGCTAGAAACACTTTTGTGTTTGATGGCTTATAAGATATTTACCCATGTTTTTTTCAATGTATTTAATTGCCTTATTTTTATATTCAAATAGTTCGAGTATATATTGTAGACTATTTGGAAATATCTTGTATTATAGACAGGTTGGAAAATAGCTCAGTTAAAGGCAAAAACAATGTAATGCCTCAACAAACACGTTGCCAAAACATATCTTAACATATTGCCTGCCATGCATTTTGCAATACCTTTGTTTTTTATATAGTTGTAATCCTACAGTATATGTCATTTAGGGTGTTCACTCAGTGCATTTTCCATTATGCTACATAATCTTCATAATTGTATCTTAGTGTCTGAATTATATGTCATCAAATGAGTATACTGCAACTATACTACCTTTACCTATATTGTTAAACATTTTAGTTATTTCTTCTTAAGTAGAGTATACGAAACATAATTATCTGGCAGGGCATTTTCAGGGAATCTTAATTTTGCCAACTTTCACATTTCCCTGGCCTTCATTGGGCAGAGATGCTGATATAATTCCTCTCTCGTGGTGTCATTGCTTCCCTCTCTAAGCCCATACTAGTACATTCAGTAAAATCCTGTCTGTATAAAAATGAGAAGGAAATAAAAGCATTAGTTTCTTCATAGTTCAGTCCATTTCTTATTACTCTTACAATTATAAATTGGAAGAATTTTTAAAGAGCTTATAATTTATATTTTTCATTTGTATGAACAAGGCATCTGAATTGTTTTCTAATTATTATTTGTGTTTGGTTATTTTTTAGGGACATTGTTATTCAAGTCAAAAACATCATAATGCAGAATTTTTTATCAATACCACCAAAAGATCAACAAGGTAAGATGAACCAAGCTGAGAAAAATGGTCATGTGTATGTTATAAACAGTTTTAATTGATACATTCAATGCCACTGTCCTGACCAGAGGTAATTTATTTCCAGGAACTAAGAACAAAATCCTAATTATGTAGGAAAGTTGATTTCCTTTGTTAAATTACTTAAGTGTATAAAAGGACATGTATCCTTGACTGAGAACTTGAGAGCGGGTCATCTCAACCCACACAAAACTCAGAACCCAGCCTATTAGCTGGCACGTAGCTGGTACCAGTAGATGTCAAATGAAACTATGGAGTATTGGCTTTGGTGAAGCTGAATCACATGTATCTTAGAAGACAATATATATATTCTTATACACATGCACATACAACAGATATGTAGAGGGAGGGGATATTTGACTTGTTTTTTCCCATAGTCATTTCAAAAGAAACATACGAAAAACCATTCCCCAGCCCCATATGATTTATAAAAAAGAAAATCGTGGTTTTTTTAAGAAGAGCTCCTGGAGTTTTCAGAAAAGCAGTTTACAGGTGGAGATAGAGTCTTTTCTGAATGAAGAGCAATTAAATTTACTGCACTGTAAAGGGCAAATTCCAACCTTTAGGAAGAATTCAAGTCTTTCACCTGCCCCTACATGCTCTCTTCTACACAGAAGAGAAGTTTTGATATGTTTGTGAGAAAAATAATGTCTTCAATGATACAAAATTAGGCTTCCTTCATGGAAGAGAAATAACTTAGCCAATGGAGGGAATTTGCTATAAAGAACCCTTAACAGAAGCAGACACTCTTTGATCTCTTTACCCAAAGGAAAGACAGTGTCATAACTGTGAAGAGCACTGAGTCTGGTTTTGACACTCAGGTCTACCACTGATTTGCATGTCTTAGGTACATCACTTGACCTCAGCTTTCTCATCTATAAATCTTTAAAGTGAACATAGTAAGTACTACCTTATAGGTCATATAGAGATTAAAGGAGAAATATATATAAATCACCCAGCATATTCCAAATTACATAGTGGGCTCTTCGTCGTTGTTTTTAATACCTGGTCTCCCTGTATGTGTGGAGGCTGATGCAGTGAGATGAACATGGCTGCCTCGTGCTTCTGGTGCCTACTGGCCGTAAAAGGCCACGCATGATCCAAGGTGACCCAAGGGACGTAAACATGGGGTAGACTTCTGGCTTAGTTCTCATCCAGACATTTGGCCAAAGGGATGGTAAGATTGTCTGAAACTCACACAAGATCCGTCCACAAACATGAAGATACGAAAGGACATGGGATGAGAGAGACGAGAGCAATCCTAACTAGAAATAAAATGTGTGCATTTCCTGTGAATGTTTTCTGGTTTATATCCTTTGGAAGATTTCTGCAGTGGTAGGTAGCTGATCAAGGGTTTGGAAATTTAGTGTCCTAGTTGGTATCACCTTCTTCATCTCAGCAAGATGTGTGACTGCTTATGAGGAAGAACGCTGGGCCAAATGTCAAAACAGCTGCCCTCCTTTCCCTCATCTGCTGCCAACCAACTGTGGAAATTCAGACTGGTTATTTTATCCCTAAACCTCAGTTTCCCTGTTAGTAAATCCAGGATTACTAGACATTCTTTTCCATCTCTAAAAGGTTGTAAGTGTGTGTGAATATCTAAGCAACAAGCTGCTTGGTTTCTGGCTGATACAGGGCAGTAAAACATGTCACCACGCACACCTCCTGCCTACTTTGTTTCTCATCAAGGCTTGTTTCGTTTGTTTTGTTTTGTCTACCTCTCGAGCTGTTGCCTAAGCATAGTTATACCTCCATGGACTTGGCCAGAAAATAAGACCCTTCAAGCCTAGCTAGGAGTTCAGTAGCTCTAGTAAGTACTTGGTCAGTCTTTTCTGGGACCAAAGATGCTTAAGCCTCCAACCCAGAATTTAACAGAAAAAAAGAATAATGAAAAGAGCTCAATTAATCAAGTGCCTCCAAGGTAATAGTCACTCTACCCACAACTTTACATCCTTTGTTTTATCTAATCCTACCCTAAACTAGGTATAATCTTTAATCTAAAGGTTCAGGGAGATTGGTTACTTTTACCAAGATCACCAGTCAGTTAAGTGACTGAGCTAAGATTTGAACCCAGATCTACCAAAATCCAAAACTCACTATTTGTCCCCTGTGTCACACTGTAAATCTATAAAGAATGTCTCTAATTCTGTTTTTAGATGATCCCTCTTTTTCTTCTCTGATCAAACATACTAGTTTTTATTTCTGTCATCAAGTATAATCAATTATGTGACATGAGGAATGTGTTGGGCACATGTCATTAGTTAAATGCTGAGTACTTTATTTAACACACCATGGATGGCTACCTATAAAGTATGATACTTTTAAATTTCAGACTTGTAAACACACATGCACACATACATACTAATGTATGAAGTTCGGGGTAGAATATTACCAGCAGAGTTGTGGGGCTTAAGAAAATCCAACGTATCACGTACTATCTCCTATTATTTCAGTGGTGGAAGCAGCTTTAATGATCACCAGTGTAATACTTAACGAGGAGCTATGTCAGATCCTAAAGATTGGAGAGATCCAAAATAAATCAGACATCCTGTGCTTTTACAAAACACAAAATCCTATTAGAAGAGCAGACATATATATAATTAACTAGAATAACGCGTGACAGATGATGTACTGGAGGTGAGTATGACATACTTGAGAACATGGATGAAGGGATACTTGGGTAGGCCAGAAGTTTTGAGGCTGACATTTTGGTTAGGAAACACAACAGAAGGGATGATATTTGTGCAGGACATTAACACATGTGTAGAAGACAACCACGTGGAATTTAGGGGTCAAAGGATATAGGTTTAAAGTTGGGAAAAAACTAGAGGAAACTAATTAGAAATTCTAGTGCCTTCTATTTAAATGTTTTCTAATTTTGGATAAAGAGATTTAATATTGTAGTATTACTCTAATGATAATTTGTACTGTATAAAAAGCTTTTCCATTATAATTTAGTGTCATCATTATTCCTTTCTGTGTGAAGGTATTATAGAATCTCCAGAAGTTCATTAGACTTATTTCATTACAATTTTCTATCTTTTCATACTTTCAGGATTTGGGGGTAAGATTTATGATTTTCCCATAACTTTCTGGTTTTTTGCTTGATATTTTCAAGTGATAAAATAATAGAAATATCTTTTTGTTTGATATTTTCAACAATAAGATAATAGAAATATAAGGGCAGGTATTTTGTGTTAGAAAATAGCAAATTGTAGCAAATAATAAACCATGTCTTTGGAAAAAAAGGCACAAAAACAACAGGAAAAGGCCATCTACGGTTGTTGGTAACTTCTACTTTAAATTTGTTGACAGACAAAACCACTACAGTGACTGAATATTCACAGGAATTTACTTACTTGCCAGATAAGGAACCTCACACAGATGTGCAGCTTTGCCAAATGGTTCTCTCACAGGGACAGTTTATGTTTGCTACGTACTATAAAGAAGTTCACTGTGGTGATGCCAATTAAGGGTTGAAGTTTGCACCTTGGAGAAGGCAGGATGAATTTTAAGTCTCCACATAGTTAGTTAAAACAAGTCCTGCTGTTCATTGGACAGGGAAGAGTCTTCATTTAAGCCCAGGGAGGGTCAGTTTTACTGGAGTCATTCAAAATTCTTAGTTATCTGCCAGCTTCACAATTCAGTTTTGCCATTTACTAGGCAAGTCTGCTGCAAGTAGAAAGGTCTTCTTATACGGGTCTTCTAACACTTTTCTCAGCTCTGTCTTAACACATTTGCATTGTTTAAAGATAATTTTCAAATTGTGAGTGCTATTTTTATTCAATGAGACTATTAGTAAAGGGGGGTGAGAACACAGCAGATGCTTTAGGCAAGAGGGTCTTAATGACCCCCTTTGGAACCACTACAGTTAGTTAAGTACACACTGTCAACCCCTACTAATTGTCAAAATCTGTACAGTATTTAACTGCAGTCATAGCCATTACTGTGTATCATGTGAATTGAGATTTGGATCTGAAAATAAAAAGCAGCCCTGGATTTTCTGAGTTTAATAAAATACTTTTAAAATAATTATAAAAATATAAAGACTTAAAAATATATATGTGCAGCCAGACATAAACATTCTGGTATTAGTGAATGTAGCATGTTAGAACTCAAGGAACACTTGGGGAAACTAGTGAATATTCATATTTCTTTTAAGTTTAGAAAAATGATCTTATTTTAAGCTCCTAGTACTTTATAAACTTCTTGATGAATTTTTTGTCTTTGGCAGCCTTGAAAGCACTTTGGCATGTAGTGGCTTCTCATATATACATTAAATTTTGTGGAAAATGCTTTAAACTCAATTTCATCTATGGCTTAGATGCTGTGAAAACATTTTAATCTTTGCTTCTTGATGAGACACCAGGGTGGAGTTTCCAAGTCTGTGTGTTCATTTAACAAATATTTATTGCCTTTGGAGAGGCCATGAGCAAAGAGCACAGGGGGAGAAAGGAAACCCAAACTAAACTCTACTATTACGGCTCCATTTCAGTAAAGCTTGCAGCCTATCAGAACAGTTTTCTTTTTATGAGGGTTTAGCCTAAAAATGGTTTATTATCTTATTATCTAACTAAAGTTTGACTCATTCCAACATGGTATTAAAGCTGCTTCTTAAGCTCCTGTCCCATTTTTGTCTTTTCTTTCCTTCTCCCCCGTCTTTCTCCCCTCCCAATCTGGTGAAAGACGGAATTCTCAACTAAGAGCTGGAGCATTGAGGTCTTTTTTACCCTTCCCGCCTTCTTTTTAGGCTCTGTGATCTTGGCTAATACAGTGAGCCTCAGTCCCTTCATCTTTCAAATGGGGATATTAATTCTTGCTCTAGAATAGCCAAATGAGATAAGGTACAGTTGATTCCCATCATTCACAATTGGCACGTTCTATAACGTCACCACAAACACTGAATTGGCTAATACTGAATTTTTGCTCCACAGCATTGGGGTTCCTGTGAGCTTCTGGTCACAACACATTTTCATTAACTATTGATACAGAACATAGTTTTATGTTGAGTCCTTAACCTTGAACTCACAGACACAATATTATAACTCTTGCCTGAACAAAGCTTATGTAACACATGTATTTTTTTTCTGCGAGGCACGTCGTCTTCTTACACTTAGGAACACTGGACAGCACAGCAGTACTATGCTTAAGGACTATTTTAAACAGTGAAATCACCAACCAAAAGGAAAAAAAAAAATAAGAAAAATGTGACACTGTAGACCACGAAAATGATACTTGTCATTCATTGTAAGGGGAGAGCTGAAACAAGACAGAGCATCAGCCACTGCTGAGAATGTGCACTTGAAGTAATTCAATTTTTTCCTGCCTGTGCATGTCCACAAATGGCCATGGAGACGTCATCAGTATGGATTTGAGGGCTGCAAATAAATTGTAGCGAGCTGGCAAATTTGCACATACAGAATCTGTAAATGATCGACTGTATATGAACACTTTCACCTTTTAAACTCTTAAAGCACAACCTATGTCTCAGAATAATTTGCAGAATGAGTTACATTTAACTCAGTAACATTTAACTCAAATATAAGAATTTTGTGCAAAGTTGATATTATCAGTGTCAAGTTAATAAAGTAATAAATATATTATTTGGCAAGAGACCCCAAGTTCTTAGCTCAGTAAAGCTATGAGTACAACTATTATCGCAAATTGTTTAGCTCTTCAGCCCTCACATTTAATGCACAGCAGCAAAGAGAACCACTATAATTTGATGCTTTGCATTTAGTGGTTAACATGCTTTGTGACCTCATTATTGGGGTGGGGGAGACATTCCCTACATATTACCAAAATGTTTTATTTCCAAATATGTGACATTCGTATGGAAACATTTCGATCTTAGTGGTGTAAATGCTGTTCTTGGATTTTTGGTACCATTTTATGTTGCAGACCAAGTACAAATTGACATTTTCAAGCTGGTTTTGGTTAACTACTTAATGTTGGCAATTGGAACTTTCCAGTGTAATAACCTCTACAAAATATCACTATGGATTAATAGTATGTTATGCTGTTGACAGAAGTACAAATGGAAAACACACACACATACACACACCTATAGAAATTTCCTCATAGAACAAGATGGAAATGACCTGCGTGGCCTAAAACTTACCAGGTAGATGTTATAATGGAAGTTACTTTCCTATTTTGAGATAAAATGCTAGAGTTTGGAATATCCTTATTAGTAAATGAGGTTATGAATATTTTTATTGTTTGAAATAGCCGTATTTCCACCTGCTTAAAAAGCAGGCTACTAATCAGATAGTCTGCTCGGGCATGTATCAATGTCAGTGTGGCCATTTGGCAGCAGAGTCTCTCAGAAACTCCCAATTAACCATGCAAATATATTTCATAGCATCACATTCCACTTTGTCAGAACCCCTGCTGCCTTTATATTATTAACATAAATGCAGGTGCAAATAGCATTTATGTTCTTTGATAGAAAGCAGTTGGAGACATTTCACTGAGGGACATAACACTTTCAGATTGTGTACATCTGTTCAAATAATGTATCCAGCCCCAGTGACATGAACACAGGGATGGAAACATCTGCCCCTGAGACCATTTGCCATATAGCAGATGCTTACATCTTTATTTATGCAGATGGCTGGTGTGATGAGTTAGGCTGGGATAAAAGCAGAGTTTGACACAGGTATTTAGGATGCTGTGCAAGCCAGAAATATAGGCTAGGCATTTCATGTTTGTAAAGGTCTAATACTATTAAGAGAAATGCATAACTTTTTTAATGCTTTAATAGAATGAATATACTGTTCATCCGTAAATTACTTGGCATCAAAATCCTAAAAGTGTTTACAGAAATTCCAACATCCAACTTACACTAGAAACAAAAACTTATTAGTTTCCTTTCGATAAAATAATTTAAAATGATTTTATACGACCAAGAAAATCTCATGATGACATTTCCTAAAACCGGGGGGAAATACAAATGCCATTAGTTTAAATATAATTTATGATATATTCCATGAATATAAATTCAAATTAGGTAAAATAAATTTCTGAAGTGTTACACCTTTATAAGATTTTTGTCAAGCATTTTATTATTTAATCTGTATTCTAGCATTTCCAACTACTGATATTTAAATTATAACTGATATTTTTATTAGGATAAATTACTTTTAAATGCTTTTTTTCAAAACTCTGTCCTATAGATCTACCATATTACATTCTCATTGGAAACAACAATGAAGGAAGTAAAAACTGCCGGAAGTAAGACATTTCCAGATTTTATCTTCTGTTCTCATTCACACACACAACAAAAATATCACAGAATCTCAAAAGAGCTGGGGTATTAGATTTCATCTAGTTCAGCAGTTCTCAAACTTTTTACTTTCAAGACCCCTTTATACTCATAAAACTTTGAGGACTCTAAAGAACGTTTGTTTATGTCCGTTACATTATCCATTGGTATTTATCATATTTGAGATTATAAACTGAAAATATATATATATATATATATTTGTGAATTCATTTTAAAATAATCATTAGAACTTAACATAAATGACATATTTTATATACTTAGAAACTGTTAGAAGACTGGCCTTGACTTTTGTTTAAATATGTTTAAAGTCTGACTTCATTAAAAATGTCTGAGTCTCAGCACTGGGTGTTGTATGGAAACCAATTTGACAATAAATTTCATATATTGAAAAAAAAAATGTCCGAGTCTCATATCCAGTTCTACATTCAGTATGTTGTGATAATGTCCTTTATGTTGAAGTGTTTGTAAAAAATCTAGCTTTACAGTGGCTGGAAACAGAAGGAGGAATATTAATAGCCTTTTCAGATAATTGTGTATATTTTTCTTCGCTACAACACCAAAATGGGTCCAATAACTATAACTGACTTTAAACCAGTCAGGTAACCCCTTAAACTTTAGTTGAGGTGTGAAATTTGAAACCATGGCAAGGTACTCCTTGTATTCTGTTACTCTTTGGCCTTACACTTGAGTGAGTCATTTACCCATCCATGTAACATCATCTACTGGGTATTTGGGAGGTTGGGAGGCGTTTACTGAGTTTGCAAATCTTCTATTCATCCTTTTATCCAGTATTCTAAAAGTCCTATTTGTTAATGGAACCACCATCCTCCTCTGAAAAATCTTAAAGCATTTGGAAGCTTCAACCTCCTGGTGATGGATTCAAGTTTTCCAAAATTCTAACTGCCACTTGAAAGAATGATTTTTATCACTGGCAACGGTTACCGTCAGATGTTTTTTCTTACAGTGACAGGCTGTGTTCGTTCACTTTTGAGAAAATGTCTGTCAGATACCTAAGCTTGACCATGCCCTTTGAACATGTGTCTGTCAGATATTCTTTCAAGTAAAAACGGTATTCCATGACAAAAGCCACTAGTTCAGCTTCACAGCTCAGTGGCACAGATGCTTTTCCTCGAGGCAACCATCTTCCTTCCGTGTGCAGCATAAGTGCTCTATGAGCGTGAACCATTTCATCACACAGAATTATAAAACACGTAAGGATCATGGTTTTTATAAAACTAAAATTTCAGACTGCTTCCGTGTTGTACTGAGTGTGTTGGCAAAGAACATGGCTAAGTGGACAGTTTGCTCCCACTGCCTGAATTCAGGCTAAGGTGCCAGAGCGGTTTTACCTAATTATCCCCTTTGCCCTATCACTGACTGCAACGTGTGCAGAGGTCAGCACACTGGAAAACACAGATGACATCTTACTATCAGTATGAGAAGAGAGTGTTGGGACCGTTCCCAGGGTTTGCAGGCCACACTTTGAGAACTGATGGTCCAATATAATCCTTTCTTGTTAAAGGGAGCAACTAAAGGGCAATAAAGATCATCTTGCTCAGACATTTTCTGGTAGCAAAAGGAAAAACCAAAGCCAGACCTCTGCTCTCCTTCTTACATGTCATTTGTTTGCTTTTCCCTGAGGAGTTCCCTCTCCCTCCACTCCACCAAAAAAAGGAATATTCCCCAGACCAAACTATAGGCCACGACACTGATGTTTAATCAAGTTTATTAAAGAGGTAGTACTTGCCACATAAGAAATTCAGAAATTCAACATTTTTTAGACTTTTTCATTCGTCCCAATGTTCGTCAGTTACTTCAGTTTTAGAAGCAGGTGGTATGGAATTAGAAAATGTATATTATTTCTAAAATTGTAAAAGACCTTTGTAATGACCTTTTTCTTCATTTTTGCACATTGCAAAAAAGTGTCATTAAATTTATTGTGTAATTGTTCAGCTTTAAAAAAGTTATTTTGGTGTGAGCCTGCTTTGCTCACCAAAGGTTCTGTAAAAGAAGGCCACCCATGCAAAAGCCTAGCTTTTAACATCCAGGACATTGTGAAGGGAATCACTTTGTACTAACTGCCTCTCAACCACGCTATGGATTCCTGTTAAAAATAGAAAGCTCACTGAGGTGCCTGAGTGGCTCAGTCGGTTAAGTGTCTGACTTTGGCTCAAGTCATGATCTCACGGTTCATGGATTCCAGCCCCATGTCGGGCTCTGTGCTGACAGCTCGGAGCCTGGAGCCTGCTTCAGATTCTGTGCCTCCCTCTCACTGCCCCTCTCCTGCTCATTCTCTCTCTCTCTCTCTCTCTCTCTCTCTCTGCCTCTCAAAAATGAATAAACATTAAAAGAAGAAGAAGAAAGAAGGCTCATTCTCTCTCTTGAGGGTTGCACTCTCTGATTAGAAAAGGTTAGTCAAAAAACACCTTTATTTTCTCAACATAGATATGGATTATGTGGCACTCACCAGCCACTGGGGGAGACTGACAGATAAGTGGATAAATTGCAAAACACTTCAGTAATAAGTTCAGTGTGATGGAATGGAAGGGGAACAGTTTTGGTGTCAGACAGACCTGGGTTCAAATCTAACTTTCACTTACCAGCTTTGCGCCCTTAAAAGAAATATTCAGTTTCCATGTCTGTGGATTGGAAATGTTAATATTAAGAGTTGGTGGTGGATTAAGTGAGATATAATAGATTAAGCACCCAATCTGACTCCTGACAGAAGGACATTTTAGTACTTCACAGTGGAATTTGGGGTGTAGGGGATTGAAGGATGGATAGAAGTTGATGAGTAGAGACAAGGACTATATATACTAACTATTAAGTTTTCTCATGAAGAAAAAAAAGAAGATAGGGCAGTATCTTGAAGAGGAGATAGAGCCCAAATAATCTTTATTGGCATTTTGGATTTTATATTTTTGTGTTCAGCAAGAGCAAAAGAGAAAGCAAGACAATACAGTTGAGAGTTATAGTTCACTTGTTTAGTAAATAACATATTGTGTGACTACCATGTACCAGATACTGATCTCTAGGGACTGAGGTCCTGGCAGTGAACTAAATAAACTCCTGCTTTCTTGGAGTTTATATTCTAGCAGGAGACAGATAATCGAATCACAGTATAATGAAGGACAGTTAAAACAGAGAAAGAAACAGCGGTGACTGTATGGGACTGAGCAGGTACTTCTAGAAAGGAGTCAGGGAAGAATGGAAGCTCCCTGATGGTAGAGGATCTCTGAGCCAGCATGAAGGGTATGGAGAGAAGCATGGGACACAGAACAGGGTTGGGAATACTCCCATTTCCTTATTCTGAAGTGCACATTTTTTTTCACATTTTAGTGTCTCAGGACTTGAGGTGGATGAGTTGTATATTTAGAGTGATAGTGCTTCTCCCTCCTTTCCCCTTATTCCAGAAGAAGTAAATTTATTTGTGTTATAGAATTGACATATGAGAGTTTAGAAAGAGAAAGAAGGAACAGTAAATGAGTTCCTACCTGATGACTTCTCTTTTCTCCATGAGGTCTTAGTCACTCCAGGCTGCTATAGCAAAGTACCATAGAATAAGTGTCTTATTATGAACCACAGAAATTTATATCTCACAGTTCTGGAGGCTGAAAGTACAAGATCAAGGTGCCAGCATGGTCAGATTCTGGTGACAGCTGTTGGGGAGGAAAAATTTTTCTCTACCCTTTTTGATTCTTTGGCTGATCCAATAATTAAATTAACATAGGACAGGAGAAAAACAAATTTAGTTACGTATGAATGGAGGCCCCACAAAGACAATAAGACCCCAAAACAAGTCCCATAGTTGAGGCTTATAGGCCACCCTGAGCTAAGGAACAGGATGGGGCCTGGGGCTCCAAAGGGGAGGATGGTAATTCATAGGATAATAAATAGAGCAGATATTTGATAATTAGATATATGCCATGCCATACAGATAAGGCATTCGGATAAAAGTTCTGTCTAGTAGTAGCGCTCTCTCTAAGCCAGGCCCCCTAGCAGAATTCTTTTAGGTAGTTAGGAAGAGGTAAAAGTTTTTCTGGAGTCTTCTGGATCTCAATTATGTTCAGCTCAAAATAATTCATTTACCAAAGTAGCATATTTTGGGGTCACGTATTCTGTTCCCCTTTATAGCTCCCTTCTGGGTTGCAAACTGCCGTCTTATCATTGTATCCTCACATGGCCAAAAGAAGGCAAGAGAATTCTGTGGGGTCTCTTTTATAAAAACATTAATCCTATTCATAAGGGTTTCACTCTTATGACTTATTTACCTCCCAAAGGCCCCACCTTTTAATACCATTACACTGGGGCATTAAGATTTCAACATATGAATTTTGGGGGAACACAGACATTCAGTCCATTGCAAGATCAGTGCCAAAAATCATTGGTGAGAGAGACGGGAATAAGGTGGGAGTTGGGTAGAGGAAGAGTGCCTTGGAAAAGCAATGGGAGAAACCTGAGCTAGCCCCAGTGAGGAACTGAAGGGAGTCTATTAGGGATTAAAAAAATAATGATAATAAGATTGTGGACTAGGTCTCCAAGTCAACACTGGAAACTTTAAATTTGTAATGTTTCTCAGTGTTCACAGTGGTTGGATTTCTCAGCATTAAGCAGTTAGCAGTGGGAGTGGAGAGTACAATGTCAGGCCAGGTGGGGTAGGTGCCGTAGGAAGACAGTCGTGTGCAAAACCCACCATATACTAGGAATGTCCATGGATGGTCAGCCACTACACCAGCTCCAGAACCGGGGCAACCTGCGTGCGCACACATACAAATATGCAGTGCCTTGAGGAAAAGGGAACACAGGTGGACCACATAATCACTGAATCTCTTCAGGGAAGATGGAGAGTTAACTCTTACATGTTTCTGAGGCATACATGTGAGTATGCATTCCTTCAGCCACACTTCGTCATTGCCATCCGTGTAGTAATAAAGGTGTTGATGGAGGAGAAGCCAGGCAGAATTCAAAAGGAAAGGATTCCAAAGTGGTCCCACAGCTTTCCAACTCTGATGATTTCACTCTCTGTAGTAGCTCACATCAGCATCTGATTACCTACCTTAGATGTATCTCAGAATCTGTATTTGCTAGTTAGCTCACATACAACCTATCTGGTCAGCTCCACAAAGGTAACCACTGCTGACCCAGTTACCTCAGTACCTGTGGGTACCCGGTGCTTCGTTTCCTCTTTTTTAATTTTCTTCAGTGTGTCAGTATTAGACGTGGTGTCTCTATGTTACTCAAGGTGCATCTTGACTAAGAAATAAGTGACAGTCAAGATTTACAAGCAGGAGTTTTAGGGAATAATTATGCACATGATAAAGGAATATGTAGTCCTGTGTATTTGCACTTTCAAATCATGAGCTATTTGACATAAAGGCTGAGGTATAGAGGAACTTGCAGCAGAAAGTGTTATAAGTCACTGTGAGTTGAAGATAAATCAGAAGTGAAAATAAAACATCTGTAAAACTGTGCCATAAAGCAGTGGAACAATTATTTCATTTTTTAAAGAGGCGGTTTGCATACTCCTTAAAAATGTCCATTCTATAACATAAATCTACTTTTGAAATCACAGTATAAAAATAAGAGGATCTTTGTGATTCCATTCCCTTGCTTTTAACCATACTGGTGTTGAAACATCATGATCCTTACCACATTGGTTTCATAATCCTGGTATTTTGACCAAAGGCAAGAACCTTCTGCCTGTGTCCTCGTTTAATTGTTCCAACTGACTGCACATTTGCATGGTGAAACCTTATCTTTCTGTTTATCCCACTAAGGAAAAGGTTTTCCTCACCAACTGTCATCTTGTTACTCATCCTGGATACTTAACTGTTCCAACTGATATTAAAATATAAGATTAAAAGGAAGGGGCCCATTTTTAATTTGTTCATGGAAGAGTTCTTGCCATGAGATATCTTAGCAGCTTCCTAAAGCTCTTTCACAGGAGATGTTTCCTCGCTCACCCATTGTGTTGAAAAACAACTGACTCGGAAAATGTTGGAATCTCCTGGAAAGACAGTGTGCACAGGTATTTGCTGTGAGTGGTAGAACATCAAGTGAAATGATTTGCTGCTTTTACCTTGATGAAGTTCAGTTATCAAGGTCTTCTGAATTTCAACTATGTGACCCAACTGAATCTTAATAATCCTAATAATATTAACAACAAGATGAAGAATGAGAGAATGGGGTTAATAAGGCATTTCAAAAATTTCCATTTGTCTTGCTTTGTGTCCCCCCGTAGGTCATTAGCTTTTAGTTAAATTTTCATGCTACTTAGTCATTCTTAGATTTGGGTAAAGATACAAAATTGACTGTTTTCTAATAATGAATAAGACCTAGGGCATGTTATCATTTTTTGGCCAAAAAGATTAATAACTTTGTATTCCTAAATGTATTAAAAATTAAAAGATTTCATATAGTTTTCAACTGCTTTTCATCAGAAGTACTGGAAATCAAAAAGTCCTCCCAGAAATAAGGACTGATAAAAGGACTGATAATTAAAATGGAGAAATTCATTGAAATTGAGGATACTTAAAATGTATTTTAAATGATAATGCATTTTAAATTTTCATTTCATCTGGGACACGAATTATATGGCTCAAAAGAATAATAAGTTACTTGAACTTAACAAACCGTATTGTATTATTTTTCCTTGTATTGCCATTAACATTTTAGTTATTTAGCTTTTAAGTTCTTCCATAAAGAATGCTTGTTTCCTCTTGCTTCCTGATACATTTACGTGTCTAATTAATTCAGTTTTGTGGGCTCCTCTTTCAGTGCCCAACTTTTCTTTCTGTATTCAAGCTATCTTAAATTTCTTTCTTAATGATTTCCTCAACAAAATACTGAAATCTACAAGAACGTGCTTTCAAAATTGCGGTTGACTTGCGCATACCCTCTGTGAGAGTCCACTTATTTTTCCTCCTGAATCAAACAATCACATGGCCATTGCTCTCACAGCCCTGCAGACCTGTGGCCAGTGTCCCCAGTTCTCCCCTGGGCCCCTTCCCTTCCAGGGCTGTGGAGACCTGGACTCACCCCCACCCCTGAAAGGTCTACTAGGGGAGCTATTTTCTTCCCAGGCAGTGTTGAGAACAACAGCAATTAGCATCAATACTCAGTATAAACAAAAGCAGGGAGGAGTGTCCCCACAAAACAGCTCTTTAAAATGCACATATGTTAACTCCTATTCACTGTAACTGTTCATCTGATTAGCACTTTGTCAATGGGATGTGTAAAACTTAGGGACAGGGAGTAAGAGAGGGTGATAGGATTGATCAGATGTAGGGAAGATTGAGCTGTGGTAATAGGTGGCTGGAGAAAGGGAGGAAAAAATGCTTTACAGTTCTAGTAGGACCGTGATTCACAAGTTATAGCCATTTCTTCCCTCTTTCCTTCATTTACCTCTCAACAAAGAAACATCAGTTTAAGGATTCAGTACTATTTCCATATGATTAGCATTCAAGATTTGTGCTTTTTTTTTTCTACCCACCAAAAATAACTCAGGAACCTCATGCTTTTTGTCAAGAGAAAGTGCAAAGCTAATGTCTGCTGAGTACCTAACTGGTAGGCACTATCCTGGCACTTTTCCTGGGTCCTTTTTTCTTTTAATCCTGTCCATGACCTTTGCAGCGAGATATTCTTATGCCATTTTTGTAAATGAGAACAGTTAGGCTCACTGGGAATGACTTTCCCAGCCCACGAGACAGAGCCAGGAGTTGAAACCACATCTGACACCAAAACCATGTTTCCACTAGATACCGTGATAGTGGCCATAACTGTGCATTATAGCTCAGGCAGCATGTAAAGGTGGAAAGAGACCTTGGAGGCAGCTGGGCCAAGGCTTGAGTTCCAGCACTGCTACTTACCAGCTTCGAAACCTTTATCTATAAAACGTACATACCAGTAATTTCTAACTCGGGTTTTTTTGGTGGAGATTAAATGAGATAGTGCATGTAAAGAATTCGATAAGTGCCAGGAAATAAAGAAACTCTGGTGCTCCAAAAACAAGAATTCCCTTTCTTGCAGAGCTAGGTAGTGAATTCACTGTTTGTCAAGACAGCTCTCAAAGGTGTGTCCTGAAGGGAGGATGCCTGGATATCACTAGTGGTGTTACAGGAGGGAAGGAGAAGGCCTTAGCTATCTTATCTGCATAGCTCTGCACAGCAGGGAAGTGTGCAAAGAGAATGGACAAAAATGGGCTCCGGATACAAGATCTGCGATTAGGAAGTGCTTATTTCCTTTGTATAGTATCAGATTGCTAGAGATCTGGGTCCTAGATGTACTGACTCAAGGAGGTCTTAGTGCTACAGATAAGTGGACTAGAAATGGCACCCTGAGTCTGTAGACACAAAATACACTGGTGCCTGTTGCCAGCGCATGTTACGGGGCGCTCTGTAGTCACTGCTCCATAAATTCCTGTGGACTCTCGCTGCAGTGCCTGGACGGCGCCCTGGGGAGAAGGTGGGCAGTAGCTAAACGTGCTTATAGGTTTTTCAACAAAATAAGCTGAGCTCCCTTGGGTTATGAGGCATTTCTTTTATCTCCTGCTTCTCCAGGCTTTTACCATATTTGTTTTAACCAGAGACCATCTTGGGACAACAGTTTGAACCCCAACTGGAATTTCTCATTAGAAAGCCAAGTGAGAGGGAGAACAGGGATGCCAACAAATAAAATTAAAAATAGGGTCTTTCAGTTTAATAAAATTAAAACCTAAACAATGTCTAAAAGTTTTGGCACTTCTGTGGCTAAGACTTTGGCAGGACTTCCGTTCTGAGCCTCGGTCCAGGGAGCCGTTTCAAGAGCAGGGGCTCTCGTCTCTGTGCCCAATCACTACTCCATGCTGAGCGGCAGGCCGGTGGGTCGAACAGATGGGGTGATGGAACTGGGCCCAGACTAATGAAGGGACGAGTGGGAACAACTTTTGAGAAGCCACAGAGCAGGCCGTGGTTCTGCCAGTGGAAAGGAGGGGGTGAGTTGTGGGCAGGCTTGTAGAAAACTGCCTGCCCTCGTACGTATTCCTTAGTAGCATCTCTGCCAGCCTTGTCGTGAGGCAGTGCGATCGGGCTAGCTTGCATGCTGACACTGAGTACCATTAGCCCTCATTCTGCCCTCTGGGTCTCTGCCTGTCAGACCAGTCCTCTGGTGGTGACGGAGGACACACATTGATTGCACTTTCTCCAAACAACTATTATCTGGCAACTCTACTGGACTTGTCAGAGGCCTATGGATGTTAAGGGCAAATTCGCCTTAAAAAAAAAAAAAATCTGCTTTTACCTTCAAATGACTATTAATTGTTCATGAATTCTCTCCTAACAAGTGGGCTTTCAGAAAGTGTCATTTAATTGTAATCGAAATTTTGGGATATGTATGACAAGCCATTTCTATTTCAAATTTCCCCTTTTGTCTCTGCAAAATTCAGAGATACCACTGTATTTTGGAGTTAATTAGGAAAACTTGGTATATAATTTAGCCCCTTTGAGGAGAGAATGAAAGAGAGGAAGTTCATTGCTTCATATCGGAATGGAGATCTGCATGGTGTGGACTTTAGCACATTACTTAAGTCCTCAAGTCTTATTTTCCTCAATCTGTAAAAAGGGGACAATAATATTTATTTGCAAAGCTTGTGTGAGGGTTCAATTAAAAGACCTAGCACAGATTCTAGCCCTAATAAGGACTCAATGCCTCCGTGTTTCCCTTTAATCCACGGTTCTATCGGTTTTTCACCAACTGTAAATGTCACTTTTCAAAATAGTTTTTTTTTATACACTTAACGTAGTAAAAACAGCCCATATTTAAAATCCTAATATTAAGTTTCACGTTGTATAATTGCACAGAATTAATTTTACTGAGTGCACCTTTTATGTTTTCAGTTAATAAAAGTCCATGTTTAGTGCCTGAGAGTCCTGTGAGTCTCTTTAACAGTGTTATGGGAAATTTTGCAGGATTTCCAGAAATTATGAATGTCACTGGAAATTTCTACCTCTCATTATTTAGTGCACACTTCTTTGAGATCTATAATTCAGTAGGTGACGGGAAGGGTTTGTAGATCACACCATCTGGGGAGGCCTTGTAAATGTGTGTGGACCAAACCACTGTAGTAACTGCATTGCCAAGAAAGACTTCCTACAAGCACACATCCTAGTATTTCGGAGCTTTAAAAACTTAACAGCATTTTCAGCTTCTCTAAGGACTCCTATTGTTCAAACTACTTTAAAAAGAAAAAAAAAATTCAAACCTGTGGTTATTGTAGCATAACTGACCTTTATTGCAGATCGCCTCGTTTTCTCCTGAAGAGCCTAGTGTTTGCAGGAACAATTCTCAGGACTCCCATTGTCCTTGGAAAGTAATGAGCTCTAATACTTCTCAGTGCTTAACTTTGGGGGGTAGTTATGCACGGCCTGTCGGATTATTAGATTACTTCCCTTATCGTTAGCAATTCTTGTCCTTAAATAGGCAAGGAAAATAAAAACAGAAGACACCGTGTGTAATGTAGACACAGTCATTTATGCAAAGACACACACTTACCCACCGTGACTGTCCCCAAAGGTACCCCTTTTAATAACAGATTCAAAAGGGAAACTTCATTTTCCTTGCATTCATTCAGCAGATAGGTGTGAACTTCCTGTGTGCCAGGTGCAGAGAGTATTCGGTGGGAAATAAGCACGTGTCCTATCCTGACCTCTTAGTTTCCTTTGCCCCCAACCCAAAGGCCACTACCGATGCTAGTTTCTTTTGTTTACTTTTAGAGATATTCTGTGCCTGTAAGGAATATATTTGTGTGTGTACCCCACTGTTTTTTTAATCTAACACAATAATAATAATCTATACATCTCATATCTTGGAGAGTATTCCAGATCAGTCTACCCCACCTTTCTTTTTCACTGCTGCATAGTATTACGTTGTATGGTTGGATATTTACTTTATGAGTACCCTGTTGCTGAACATATTTAAGTAATTCCTAGGGGTTGTTCTTCTGTTTTCGGGCCTTGCCCTCGTTCTCCTGCCTTATACATTTCTTCTAATGCATCACTCCATTCCCTGTTGTTCCATCATTAATGGTTCTGGTGGTGCAACACCACCTTCACAGACACCCTCACCCTTGTCTGTACTTCCTGATAGATCCAGGCCAACATGAGTAGGTTACATTTATCTAATAAGGCCTTATCTTTCACCCCAAAGATTTCTTACGATTATCTTATAATTGTTGATCATGAAGGCAATTGATCAACTTTTCTACCCCAGGATCCACTTGGTTGAATTGCAGCAAACTTGAGAGTTGACTCTATTTGGCAGTCATCTTACCTGTCACTTATGACTCTCATTTCCAGTCGCCCAGGCTGCTCACTGCTCAGTGTTCTCCCTTGCTGGCACAACCAGTTACCCTGAGGGGTTCCCTTCACTCCCACATCGGAGTTGGCCTCCTTTTCCTTTGAATGGCACTGCTCTTCCTGTGTGATTTTATTTCCACTGTAACGTAGAAACTTTTGAAGATCGATCATCAAAGCACATTAACTTTAAATGCATCATAATTAGCTCGCTCCCTTTTGGATGGCTCTGTAAAATATATCTAGTTTCACTTCTGGAAACCTTAACTGTCAGAAGGTTGCTTTCTTAGATTTGGTCATAAAAAATAGGAAGCCCTTCCCAACTTAAATCTTCAGAGACTTCGAAGTGACCTTGACCACTGGTTGTTGCTTCAGCTGTACCTTCTGGTCTTTGTTATTTCTGCTCTTCTTCATGTTGACATCACCGTCCTCTGCTTCTGTGGTTCAGTTTTTCCATTTCCAGTTGTCTCTTCTCTCTTCACTCCAATCCCTGCTGTGCCCCTCTATGGATGTCTGTTTTCTTTAAAGCAGTTTCTTTTTCAGAACTTGCTTGTTTCTCTATTTTATCTTGTACCCGAGCAGCATAATTTACTGTTCCCTTACTCCCTCAGATGGCCAGTCAGTGGGCCTCACCTATTCTCTTTATATTAAAGGGTTTTAGGGGCACTCACGGTTGCTCAACTGGCTGGACATCCGACTTCAGCTCATGTCATGATCTCATGTCTGTGAGTTTGAGCCCCACATCAGGCTCTGGGCTGACAGCTTGAAGTCTGGAGCCTGCTTCAGATTCTTTGTCTCTGTCTCTCTGTCTCTCTGTCTCTGTCACTCTGTCTCTCTCTCTCAAAAATAAAGAAACATTTAAAAAAAAAATTTTAAATGAATAAAGGGTTTTATTATGGTGCTAACCCATTTTCTTATTTTTTAATTTTAGAAATTTGGAAATGTTAAAGGTCACTTTTAAATTGTGGCCCTCTTTTCTTCTTTTTTTTTTTTTTTAAGATGATTTTCTAAGCTCAGTCTATGAATTCTTTATTTCAGCCATTAATCACATAATTACCACTTACAAATTCAACAGATAACTGTGACATTTCTGCCACATGCCTAACACTGTTCTGGACCCTGGAGACATGGACAAAATCTCTGCCCTCCACGTCAGCGACGAAAGGCAGTGGCCCATGATGTAATCTGTAAGATGGAGTAAATGCGCTACAGAAAATTATGACTGGAAAGGAGGGAAGTTCAGAACAGGGGTAGTTTTAACTCAGGTAGTCAGAGAAGAGCTCCCCAGAAAGAAACCATTTGACCAAACTTGAAGGAAACGCTGCAGCAAGTACTGGGCATTTATCTGGAAGGCGGAAGCTCATCCTGGCAGTGAACACGGCAAGTACAGACACTGAGAAAGCGGGTGTGTGCACGTGGAAGGAACAGTGAAGAAGCCACTGCGGCTGGAGCATAGCTTAGCTAACAAAGGAAGTCAGTCAGAGAGGTTCCCAGGAGCGGAGGGCATGAGGCTTTTGAGGCCATTGCAAGGACTCTGACTCCGGCTCGGAGATGAAGAGCCCTTGGACAGTTTTGAGCAGATGAGTGAGGTGATGGGTCTTGTGCTGTGATGTATTATTCTCACATATTATTTCAAGAGGATTTACAACTGATTAAGGACAAAGCAGCTTTTCTTCCTGTTCTTTTGTACTCAGTCCGCTGGGAGTATGCAGTAGACGTTTTCTCTTCTCTTCCTTCCTCAGCCTCGATTTGTTGTGTAGATTCCAAGACCATTACTATTGTTAATGTAATTATTTAATAAGCCTTGTCTTTAAGCAACCAAAAGCTATCAATAATGTTAAGCTTTCTGTAAACTCAATCCCAATTTAACATTTATTTACAACTGACTTCAGCACTTCTTCCGCCAAGATGAGAAGACAAGGCTAAAAATGGAAGGCATTTACATTTAAAGTCTATAGATAGAGAACCAAAAGATAAATAAAAGTACGTGGGAAGAAGAAGCAATCTGTAACAGACTGTTGTGAGATGATGGACCAGTTCATTCACCCATGAGCTTTGGGGTAACAAAGCTAAAGAGGGTAAGAACAGATCCCACGGTTCTGACCTGAGTTTTCCCATAGCGCTAGTCTTTTTCCTTCTTACCCTAATGCAAGCCACCATGTGAAACATGTTTTTAACATACTTTTTCTTCACCGAAGAGGGATTACTTTCTAGAACAAGCTGATCGGTATACATTTCAACCTTATTCCTACACTGCTTACTCATGCGAGGAGTGTCATTTTTGCCAAAAGAAACAACCTTCTGCTAAAATTGTTAGTTCAGTAACTGTAGACATTAAAATTTAGGCTGATTTAAAATTTTTGTCTGTTTCAGTAGATGGAAGTAGATTGCCAGCTTCCTAAGGTAGAACTTGTGTCTGTTCATCTTTGTATCGTTGGGATCCCTGGAAGAGTTCTTCAGTCCTTCATCCACAGCTCCAGACTCTCAAAAGCCCAGAAAACAGAAAATGTGATCAAAAGTTGGAAACCAAAGCTCATTCAGAGGCAAAACCTGAACAGAGCAAGACTATTTTAAAAACCCTCCGTTTGTCCCACTTTTTGCAAATACTCCTATATTTTACTACAGAAGTGGTGGTAGGTTTAAATTGGACGCTCTGCAGACCCGGCTGGGTGTTACTTAACATTTGGCTTGTGCATCTCGTTACTTTTCTAAAATTTGAAAGTGTAAATTGCAAAATACATCTGCCCCCAAAGGCTTTAGAAAGGGGATGTGGGCCTGTCATAGCCAATCCCTCGAATAGTGTAGGTACCTAGCAAGCGTGAGTGGGAGTAAAGTTTGGCTGAAATGAGGAACTTAGAAAAGGGGAACTTTACTGCCGCCAGGCCTTCGGCCTTGAGGTCTCAGGGAATAAAAGATGATTCAGTTCTTAGAAGCAGTGCATTGAAATGTTGCCTTAATTATTCTCTGCGAATAGTTGTACTTGGTCTTCAGTTAACCTAGTAAATAAGGAATTGGAAGTGTTATTATATCAGTTAAAATTGTACCTATTGGTGTCCTAGCAGGTGCTTTTTACGTGATTCATGCCTTTTTTATGTTGTCTCTGTATCTTATCATTTTCTATCATTTTGTTTTTATTCAACATTTTTTAAGGTGTCACATCAGCTTTTTTAATGCTGGTGATTTAATTGCAAAAGCACACATAAACAGTTTGAAAGGTGTGAGAAGAAATTCACAAGTCACACGGGAAACAGCAACAAAGCTAGCATTCAGTGTGGAAATTCCTCCACTGTGCAAAACAAACTGCACCGGCCAGTGGGTCAAATGGTGCGTCCTGAAAGGGAGTGAGAAAGGAGCTTGATACAAGAAACATTTGTTTCCCACTGAAGATACACTGGGAAATATGGATCTGAATTAAATAGAAGCTTTATGCTCACAAAGCTTAAGTTTAATAGGGAAAACAAGATATGTCTATAAAATAAATGAAATACACAGCAGAATATACCAGAGGACAGTCTCTGCAGCTCGGGAGGGCGGGAAAGGAGACCAGGAATCGGAAGTAGGTACATGGAGAGGATGGACGTGGAATATGGAATGGGAAAGACAGAGTCCAACTTTCAAGAATCTCTGTGTTGAGTAGGAAAGACACACAGATAAATTACTGTGGAAAGTGGTAAATGTTATCCTGGGGGCTTTGGAACCATAGCAGAGAATAATCCGTCCTTGGGAAGGTCAACGGGAGTTGACTTTAAGGCTGGGTGTTGAGGAACACAGGCATTTGCCCAGAAGGCCAAGGGTGAGCCTTGGAACGCATCACAGGCAGAGGAAATGATGCTTATTTGCACTCTCCACAATAGGACAGTTACACCAGAGTGACTTTTTATACTGCCATTGTCATTGCAGGTGAGTCCAACATCTCTTCTGGAACAATTCAGAGTGGGAAAGGTTTGCAGAATAAGAGTCAGTTTAGGACCATTGCGCCAAAAATCATGCCCAAAGTCCTGACATCCAGAGTGCTGCCGTGCCCTTCATCATCACTCTCTGATCAGGTGAATCCAGGACCCTCCATCAACGCCAAGCCTCTGGGGGTGCCCACCCAAAATTACGCTCTGATGCAGGTTGCTGGACAGGAGGGGACGTTTTCTCTCGTCGCTCTGCCACATGTCGCCTCCACTCAGCCAATCCAGAAACCCAGACTGGCGCTGCCTGAAAATCTGAAGCTGCCTATTCCTCGATACCAACCCCCAAGAAATAACAAAGGATCGAGAAAGAAACCCACTCGGAGTTCCTCTGAGAGTGGTGCTGGCATACCTCCTGCCCAAACCCAAACGTCCCCCTCCCCACCTGACCGTCCCAAACCCCCACA
This sequence comes from Acinonyx jubatus, assembly GCF_027475565.1. Lineage (NCBI taxonomy): Eukaryota > Metazoa > Chordata > Mammalia > Carnivora > Felidae > Acinonyx > Acinonyx jubatus. Next base: position 27,523,211 of record NC_069387.1, on the reverse strand, counting down.
CAGACCTGGGGAATCAGAGCAAGTGCTGTCACTAGACCCAGGCCCGTCCAGCATCAGCATGGCGGCACTGACCAACCATGGTGGCCCCGGAGACTCTCCACCCCCAGGGACCAACGACCATGGAGATCTGAACCCTTCTGCCACCCCGATGGTATCCACACCAGAAGAGCCCTCAGCCAAGCCGGGCCTCGCAGTGACTCCAGGGAAAGCAACCTTGGCGAGTGAGGAAACCTGCAGTAAACCTTCTCCCGTTGCCAGTGGGAAACGGAGAGAACAAGCTGATCTTACAAAAGCCATGACCATTTTATCACCAGCTGTTTTCAGCAGTGCAGTTCAGCTGATCTCTCCAGTCCCCAGAGGTAAACTGCCCATCCTGCCCTATGCCAGAGGGAGAACAGTGGAGGTGTGTGGAGGCCAGTCAGACATGAGCCTCACAGATGGCTCTGTGCCCGGGCTCAGGGCAGCCTGTGGTAAGGCATCCTCCATCCCAGAGGGCTTTACTGCAGCCACCAAGATGCTCGGCAAGACACCTGCTCCACAGAGCCCCTGTGAAAGTACCTTTTGTGCAGCCACCAGACCAGATCTCAGCCACAAAGCAAAACTCAGTGGTGGGGCAGCAAAGAGAAGAGTAAGAAAACGAAAAGTACCAGATGAAATTTTGGCATTTCAGGGAAAAAGGAGGAAATGTGTCATTAGTAAGTGTAAAGATAGTAAAGAAAGAGTAAAAGCCGATCCGCAAGAATCCAGTGACCAAAAACCAGGGTCTCTGAAGAAATACCGCAGCATTATGCCCAAGCCTGTGATTGTCGTGTCTGCTTTGGCTCCCCTGGCTTCTCCTGCAGGCGTGTTCCAGCCCCAGACACCAGGCAGCCTCGGGCAGGACATGTTGTTAAACAGTCCCCTCAGCCCTAAGTATCCCGGCTGTAGGCAGGATAGCGGCACCTCCCCAAAGCCCGGCTCTGCGCTGAGAAACGGACTCTCGGGCATTAAGAAACCGTGGCACAGGTGTCACGTCTGTAACCACCACTTCCAGTTCAAACAGCACCTTCGTGACCACATGAACACACACACTAACAGACGGCCTTACAGCTGCCGAGTCTGCCGCAAGGCCTATGTACGTCCCGGCAGCCTGAGCGCTCACATGAAACTCCATCACGCGGAGAACCGTCTGAAGAAACTCGTGTGCTGTGAGTTTTGTGCGAAAGTGTTTGGCCACGTCAGGGTCTACTTCGGCCACCTAAAAGAAGTGCACCGGGTTGTCATCAGCACGGAGCCTTCCCCCGGCGAAAGGCAGCCGGGGGACATGTCAAAGAACAGAGGCCTGACCACGCGAGGGCCGGAGGGACCCGTGGAGAGGTGAGTGCTAAGGGGACGGAGGCCTGGCAGCAAGGGGTGCTTGGATTTGGAGAACAGGGCGGTATTTCCTCTTCAGAAAGATGGGTCTGTAAAAACATTCCTCAGATCAACATTCTGGAAGGTCGTTACCTCTTCCTCCATGTCTGTGAAGAGTGATCTCATTTCTCGTCGCTTTCTGAGCAGTGATGATTTTTTAATTCCTCTAATCCCAGTTAGCTGGGGCACAGACACCAGTTTGCGGTATGCTGGGGTCACAGTGAGAGAGGATTTTTGCATCTGAAATAGGAAATATCACTGTATATAGTTCCTGGTACCCTCTACAAGTAATGTTCCCAAACTTGTGGCCACAGAATTTATATCTAAATGTCATTGTTTGCCCCAGAATATAGTCTGACCCATGGTAGGGACTCCGCGTCCCCCATATTGACCATACTTTCAGGTCCCAGACCCAGCCCTCTACATTTGCACTAGTTTTCCTGTCAGTCCAGATTAACATTTCCCGTGTCATCATTGCCTTGTGCGGGTACTGATTTCTGGTGTTACGAACAAGCGGGCTCTGTAGTTTGAAAGCCTGGCAGTCTGGGCTTAGAGCAATGGGTCTGCCAGGGAAACCCCAGCAGTCCACCTGCTTTCCACTGGATGATGGAGGGAGAGTCACTGAAATGAACTGTCATCAGCACCATGAAGATTAAACAATTCTAAGTTTAGGTTCTCTGTCCCTCATCGTTCTTAATCGTCCTAATTGTTCTCAATACTTTCTATTCAGTTTTGGCTTCTGCTCCCACCTTCATTTTAAAATCAGGGGTGCCTGCCTTTTGTCTTTCTGGCTTTTCTAGAGTTTCTCTGCTTTTCTTCAGACGTTCCTATCCCCTGAGATATGTCTGTGCCTTTTATTTTATTTTATTTTATTTTATTTTATTTTATTTTTAATGTTTATTTAGTTTTGAAAGAGAGAGAGAGACAGAGTGTGAGCAGGGGAGGGACAGAGAGAGGGGGAGACACAGAATCCAAAGCAGGCTTCAGGCTCTGAGCTGTCAGCATAGGGCCCGGCGTGGGGCTCAATCTCATGAACCGCTAGATCATGACCTAAGCCGAAGTCAACACTCAACCAACTGAGCCACCCAGGCGCCCCTGTCTATGCCTTTTATTAACGCATCTAGCAGCCTCCGTAAAGAAACCTCTCTTCTGAATTGTTTTCTGTAGTACATTTTGATGTTTAGGTTAACTGTCCAAGCTGCATTCAGTGCTCAAGGTTAGGAAGGCCAGCAGCGAGTGGGTGGTGTGGCTGAACAAAGCGGGTCCCTATGGTGCCTCACTTGGTACTACCTGACTCTGGAGTAGATAACACCTAGCTGGTAACCAAAGAATAGTTAGCTCCCCTGGGGGAGAGATAGAAAGGGAAACACTCTTTCACTGGAGGCTGGTAGCTTGAGAATGGTGTGACCCCAACCGGGAGTGACAGTCGATGTCCACCGTGGTCTGCGCTTCCCATGTGCCGTTTCACCCGTTCCTCGTCCTTTGCCTCACTGGGTGTGTTCTGGATCCCTAAACAAGAAGTTCCAGATATGTTTTGCGTGAAATCTTACACACACCATTTTCCCCCTTTTCAGGGAAAACAAGTCAAGCCTAGAAGAAGACCTCCTTCTAACCCAGGCGGATGAAGTCAAATTACAAATCAAATGTGGCCGTTGTCAGATCACTGCCCAGTCTTTTGCTGAAATCAAGTTTCATTTACTTTACGTTCACGGAGAGGAAATTCAGGGCCGGCTGCAAGAGGAGATCTTACCGGGAAGCACAGGAGCTCAGGAAGAACTGGTGAAACACACCGCTCCTTTCAGGAAACAACATCCTGAGAGAAGGAGGCTACTCAAGCGTGCTCCCCCTGATGAGGACTTAAATGCATTTCCTAAGCTGAAAAGGCAGCTGTGCCTTCATCATCACACTGATGTGGACAGGTTCAGGAAAATGGAGGGAGCCCAAGCGGGACCCAGGGAGCCGCTGCCAGGGGCGGTCCCCCGGGGCTCTGTGAGTCCCAGCCCCCACACCCTCCTCTTTGGGGACCGTTCAGGCTTTAACTGTGTCCTCTGTGCACAGACGCTGGCCAGGAAGGAAGAAGTCCTCCAGCACTGGGAACAAGAGCACAACTGTGAGGACCCTCCCAAGCTGTGGACGATTTTAAATGCATTCTCTAGCCAGGGGGTGACCGGACCTCCCGGGGAGACTGAGAAATGAAATCTTGGGGGTGGGGGTAAAGAGAATGCTGCTTGCTTGCTCTCTCTTTCTCTCAAAGCCCTGCATTTTTATGGTGGTGCTTAATTATAAAAGTCAGACAAATTAGGATCAGCATTAATGAGCACAAGTGATTTTTGTACATAGTTTTATTTTCTTACAAAATATATATATATATATATATATATGCCTTTTGTGTATATTTTTCTAACCATATGCAGTTTTACTTTAAAAGTCTATGTACTAACCATTAATGTCTTAGACTTTGAGAATAAAGAAAAAGACCAAAATTTGGCAATTGAAATGTAAAAAATTATATAGGCTGTTCTTCAAGTACAGTGTTCAGCGTGTTTGAGCGTGCGCATATATCATTTTGTTCAGCTGTTTGCTGTTTAAGTAGACAGACAAATGTGAGCCAGGCCAGTCTCAGCCACACGTATGGTGTTGATATTTATCAAATTCTCTGGTGTATTTGAATAGGCTGTAGAGCAGTACATTTAATAAGGTTCTCATCTACCATAATTTAAAATTCCATGTTTCCTGGATTTATTCCATTATTTTTGCTATTTTCTTAAATGTACGTTGCCTTGAAGAGTAGATGTTGGTAAGTCTTACAGCTGTAGTGTTCCATATCAAAGTAATCAAGCATTTTTTAGTACTTCAGCTAATAAAAAACCACTTTTTGGTTAAAAGTTCTTCTCAAATAGTCTTTCGGGCCAGGAAATTTACAACCTGGAAAGTGTGCTAGACAGTTCAGCCCAGATGGCTAGGTGTCTGAACCGCTCTCCCTCCCTCCCGAGGAGCTTCACAGGGTCATCACTAGCTGATCAATTTTCGATGCAACTGTGCCTTTCAAGCCCAGGGTTCTCTTTGAAAGCCAAGAGTAAATGATTGCCTCTTAAATTCCTGGGAACCAGAAAAGTTGCCACTTGGAGCTCCTGGACATCCTGGCTGCAAAATCATTTTCTTAGAATGGGGGAGTTTAAGCAGTCGTCCAGCTGAGGTTCCAGCCTCTGGGTGAAAGTACTGTGCATGTGGCCAGCCCCGTCTGCCTGAAGCACGGCCCAGGCGTCGTCACAACATGTTTCTGTGCTACAGGAAGTTGCCGAACCAGGAAGAACTGAATTCGAATTGATAAGCTAGTGGGTTTTAAGTCATCTTTTTTTTTTTTAATGTCTTATTTTAAAAGAAAGTGTTCATTAGCACGATTTGGCTCAAATTTTCCAGAAAGTCAATTCTTGACTTTTTGCAAAAGTTTTATAAATTTGAGACTATGAGGGTAGGCGTGGAAATCTCTGAAAGATTTTGCTGCCGTGGTGTGTCGATCATCGTGCTTTACCCAGTTTGAAAGAGATCATATCAGACCTTCACTGTTTGATATTTTTAGAACCAGGTTAGTAATGAAACCACTTTACCATTCAGTGCAGCACCTTTTGGGAAGATTGGTCTGAAGGCACTAAAAGTGAGATCAACCAAGAATACTACTTGAATTCAAACCATGAAACTTGAATTCAAACTATAAAATAATTCGTAGACTACTCAGTCCTCAGATACTAAGCAATATTTCTGAAATACTAGCCAGTCGGCCAAGGCAGAGGAGGGGGTCTGGAGTATGTACAGAGGCAGAGTTGTGGGGGAGAGTGCCCCCACACAGCAAGTAAAGGAAACTCTGAAGTCCACCAGGTTGTGGAGACACCTGCCTACAGCCAGTGTTTTGCCTACAGCAAAACACCGAGGGTATAGACAGCCTGTAAAAAGTAGAGACTTATGAATGGAGCACGGGCCCAGGTAGGAGGGTGTGACTGGCTCATGATTAGGTGCCCTGACTGGATCCCCTTCTCATCAGGGCCCTATACCATAGGTTTGGGGCGGGGGGGCAGGGGGGTCAGCACTCATCTTTAAGAAAGCTCTTATTATGAGAAAAGGAGATGTGCAGTGCAGAGGGCCTCACTCACTGGATGCCTATGTGTGTGGGTTCATTCGGAATAGAATGTTCTAGTTCTCAGCTTCTAGAAGCACTCCCCTGTATTACAGTGGGAAGGGTCTTGCTGCCACCCAAGATAAGGGGCTTCTGGCCCTTAAGAGCACTTCTTCAGCTGGGGTGGTACGGAGAGGGACTCCTACTGGGGAGCAGGAAGGAAAGAGAGGGTCATTCAGCTAAAGAGGCTCTGGGAACAGCTCAGATTGATAAGCCAGTGGGTCTTCATTGATGAGCCTTCCTTGGACACAGACATGTTGTTGGTATGGTCCCAATCTACATCCTTGACCCACAGGCAGTGAGGTGTAGAAACGTGCTGCTCCGTGTGACCCTCAGAGCATTACCTGTCCAGGACTCCATTCCCTCGTGTGTGCACAGTGAGTGATGCTCCTGCCTTGGGCCTCGCAGTAACTGGGGGCTGATATTTATTATGTTTCTGGCCACCCTTGGAGAAGAGGTGAATTAGACCATAGAAAGACCATTTAAAACGGCTCAGGTAGGCTCTTCCTGTAAGCGGCCTGAGGTGATCTCTGAAAATGGTCCGCCATTCACTGGACCCAGAAAACCCTACAAAATCATGCAAATGAAGAGATTCAGATCTTCATGTTCACTTTATACGCATGTATCCAAGGTCACATGACAGTACCTGAAAGTACCTGCGAAAGATGTCACTTTGCAGAAGCAATGTGTGCCATTCCGTTGCTACAATGGTGAATTTGGTAGTTGTGCCCAGGCCAAACAGTGGGGCTGGACACAGGGTCAGTGGCCCAAAACGTGCTGAGTTTTTACTGCAGATGCTTTAAAACCGCAGAGTAATGCTGAACTTAAGGGTTTAGATGTAGATTGAGCTCATCCAGGTGAACAAAGCCCCCCCCAAGATGTAGTGGAGAATTTACAGGGTTCATGGTGGGATTAACCCATACATGAGCTCTCCCTGCCACGCTAAGACGATCCTTACTGAAAAAGAACAGAGTATTCCTAAACCAGAAGAGGAGGTTGCAAAAAAAAAAAAAAAAAGGTTTTGCTCAGAAGAAAAAGACTTCCTGGAAGAAACTGAAGAAACAAAAACCTATGGCCTGGGAGTAAATTCTACATAAAATAAATGCAAATAAAAGTAAAAAAAAAAAAATAATACAGTTTTAAAAATAAAGCAGCTCACGTAGGTCTCAAGTCCAGAATTCAAAAATGAAAACTCTACTGAGAACCATAGAAATTTTCATCTTTGCATAAAAAGTGTATTTTAATTTTTCAGTTATCAAAGTAGGATCTGGAGTACATGGAGGCTGCCAAGTGTTTCTTTATACAGAAAGTGGCATTCAGTTATTTCCATTCTGGGCTCTACTTTGGCCCTCATGTTCCTCCCTGAGGCTGCCCCTTCCTGGCCTGGATCTGGCCAGCACCGCAGTGCTCACGCCCGGGGTCTTGAACTTGACAGTGGACTTGTCCACTTCCCACACTAGACCATAAGCCTCTGGAGGGCGGGGATTGTGTCTTTGTTCAGCACGCAGCCCCAGAGGGTCCAGTACCTGATATGGAATAATGTACAATAAACATTTGTTGAAAAAATGGATATGTTAGCTAAATACAAATGGAATTGGCACTTCCCTTTTTACGAATAAAGCCAGCTTCAGGAATAACCAAACTTACAGCTAGGAAGGCATAGAGGCAAATTTGGTCTTAAATTCAGCACACTCATTTTGCTTAATGTCTTTTGCTTCTTGGAAAATTGTCCCAAAGCCAGCAAAATGGGACTTTTTTCTTTTCTCTTGGCCCTAAATTATTTCTGAAAGTTACAGCATTTTAGATTTGTATTGTTTTATTAGCTGTCATTTTTATTCATGTCCCCTTTTGTTACTCTCTCTTTCTCTGGACCTCTTCCTGGTTTAGCTCGACTATTCCTCCGTTAAGCTGTTCCTCATATGGAAAGTTGTCTCTTCATCAGCACGCCATAAATAATCAAACCTGGGCGCGTTCCATTACCTTCTCTGGCTCCACACTCCTGCCTCCCAGCTGCACGGCTCCAGTTTTCTGTGGCCCCAGTGACATGATTGTTGGCAATAAATGCTCAACTTCATTTATTTATTAGAATTCTCGGATCTGGACTGGTTTGCTCCATTCAAGCTGCTGACATGCTTTGTTAGATACATATTTTATGGAGTCTCCTCCTTTCACTGAGCTCCTGAGAAACAATGCCCCGGTAGAGGTGAACTGGGATTTAACAGAACAGGCTTTTAGCTTCAACTTTATACAGACTTCCCTGACATTAGACAATCAGCAGCTTATCTAGGCTTGTGGTGCAATCCAATATATATTTTAACTATATCCATCTCTTCGAGAATGTTCCTTTTGAGGTGAAATGTTTATTGTATCTCCTATTTGGTCATGGTTATCACCATAATAAAACTATAGCCACAGTTTTGCAAGCATATTTTAAAGTTGTGTTCAGCGTGCAGACGTTAGCTTAGTGGTACATCACATTTTCCATACTCTGAAGTGTGAAAATGTTTCAATGTGTTGCCTAACCCTAGGAAAAATCGCTATCTATCGAAGGAAACCAAATGTGACAACTCAAGAGAAACAAAGATTATTTGTTCTAATTTTGATATGAAGCTAATCAGGATTTTATTTGTTTGTATGAAACTTGCCTCCACCTTCAGAATTGCTCTCCTGCTCCTCCTGCTTTGTTACCTTAGCAGCAAAGAATTCACCTATAATAGGACAGCTATATTACCTCTTTAGGTATGTTCTAAAAAGAAAGTCACAAGCAGTTAACATGATAGATCATTTCTGACAAGAAAAACAGCCACTAAGCACTACTCAAGTAACAGATTTCACCTTGTATTATTAAACATGATTTTAATTTCCAACTAGGAGTCTCAGGTAGAGACCACCAGATCTTCTATAGGCTTTTGCAGAAACAGCAGTGAGTGGGATCTGACTACTTCCTGAGTTGCAACGCAGATCTTAGCACAAGAATTTGGCCATGGAAGAGGCCCAGGTAGCTCAAACATAGGACCTTCATAACTATCCCAAAGCTGTGTCTGTATCTGGAAGTAATATTTAGGAATATGTTCATAGGAAACTAAAACACTGCCTTTTCCTAGTGTAATCCAAATTAAAGCACAGTTCAGTTTTTCATAAGATATTCATGGAGCCAAGCCTTTTGGACAATGGTTACACCCAAGGAAAGCTAAAATATCCAAGAAGATGAAGTCTTTTGAATGGGGTTTATTCTTTCTTGAAGTAAAGAGTGGGGATGGGGGAAGCAAGAGGGCAGTCCTGTTGTGTCAGGATGTGGCACGAGGAGGTTTTTGATGATGAAAAGCCCCCACAGGGCACTATGAGGGTAGCACGCCTCCTGGATCCAGTGCCCACAGAGCAAAATGACAGTAATATTTGGTACAATCACAGTGGAGCAAATGAAATCTGACATATCAAAATCTAAAATGCACAGACCTCTTGATCCAGATACTCTGCTTCTGGGAATGTGTCCTATAGATATCAACGCACAAGTGCACAGACGGGTGGATGAGGATGTTCACTGCAGCACTGTTGATAATCAGTAGAAAATGTACACAACTGTCCACAGATCTGGTTTAGCAAAACTGCAGCGCACCATATGATGGAATACCATCTAGAGGAAAAGATTGATGTAGCACTTTATGAGCTCAACTATGTAACGTGTGAAGGAAGCAAGGTATGGAACAGTGTACAGCACACGCTTGTTTGCTATTTATTTATTTATTTATTTATTTATTTATTTATTTATTTATTTTTATTTTATTTTTTAAAGGAGGAAGTGGGGCACCGGGGTGGCTCCATCAGTTAAGCATCTGACTCTTGATTTTGGCTCAGGTCATGATCTTGCAGTTTGTGGGTTCGAGCCCTGCGTCAGCTCTGTGCTGACAGCATGGAGCCTACTTGGGATTCTCTCTCTCCCTCCCTCTCTCTGCCCCTCCCCTGCTCGCTCTCTCTATTTCTCAAAATAAATAAACTTTAAAAAGGGTTTTTTAAATAAATAAATAAATAAATAAATAAATAAATAAATAAATAAATGGAAGAAGAAAGAGACGAGATAGATGTATTATTATAGATGCTTGTGTGTGCATAGAGAATTTCTGGAAGGTCATGTCAGGAAAGGGGTACCAAGAGATGGGAAAGAGGGACACACTTTTGCATTACTGAAATATTTTGCTACATTTTATTTTTTCCAATTGAAAAAAATGGCTTTACCAGATTAAGGTGTAGCTCTCCTCTTTCCAGAATGCCTCAGCCAAACTGTGAAGGAAGAAAAGTTTGTCTTACCCCTCAGCTTTGGGGCACACACAGATGTCCTCAACTTTGCCCTGCTGCCTAACTACCAACAGATAGTTATCCACGGTGAGAAAACAGCTTTTTAACTTAGTGTGCATGTGGATCCACATACAGATGCAGATACCTATAATCCAGATGAAAATTTGACTTCATAAAAATACAGTGTACGTAATAATGCACATTGCATTTCAATATGTTCTAACATTGTTTAAAGGCTAGCTATTTGATGAGGTTCCAATCGTTCAGTTTTGCTTTGATTTCCCTTGCCTTCAGAGATAGGTCAAGTAAAGAAGTTGCAGCAGCCGAGATCAAAGAGGTTGTTGCCTGTTTTCTCCTGCAGGATTTTGATGGTTTACTGTCTCACACTTAGGTTTTCATCCATCTTGAATTTGTGTGTGTGGTGTAAGGAAGTAGTCCAGTTTCATTTTTCTGCATGTTGCTGTCCAGTTCTCCCAGCATCATTTGCTAAAGAGACTGTCTTTTTTTCGTTGGATACTTTTCCCTGCTATGTCAAAGAGTAGTTGGTCACACATTTGTGGGTCCAATTTTGGGGTCTCTATTCTATTCCATTGGTCTATGTGTCTGTTTTTGTGCCAATACCATACTGTCTTGATGACTACAGCTTTGTATTGTAGTAGAGGCTAAAGTCTGGGATTGTGATGCTTCCAGCTTTGATTTTCTTTTTCAACATTACTTTGGCTATTTGGGGTCTTTTGTGGTTCCATACAAATTTTAGGATTATTTGTTCTAGCTCTGAGAAGAATGCTGATGCTATTTTGATTGGGATTGCATTGAATGTGTACATTGCTTTGGGTAGTATTGACATTTCAACAATATTTGTTCTTCCAGTCCATGAGCATGGAATGTTTTTCCATGTCTTTGTGTCTTCTTCAATTTATTTCATAAGTTTTCTATAGATTTCAGAGTATAGATCTTTTACTCTTTAGTTAGATTTATTCCTGGATATTTTATGGTGCGTGGTATAATTGTAAATGGGACCAATTCCTTGATATCTCTTTCTGTTGCTTCATTATTGGTATATAGAATGCAACCGATTTCTGTATACATTGATTTTATATCCTGCAACTTTGCTGAATTCATGTATCAGTTCTAGCAGTTTTTTGGTGGAGTCTTTCAGGTTCTCTATGTAGAGTATCATGTCATCTGCGAAAAGTGAAAGTTTGACTTCTTCTTTGCCAATTTGGATGCATTTTATTTCATTTTGTTGTCTGATTGCTGAGGCTAGGACTTCCAACACTGTGTTAAACAAAGGTAGTCAGAGTGGACATCCCCTTCGTGTTCCTAATCTCAGGGGGAAGACTCTCAATTTTTCCCGAGGATGATATTAGCTGTGGGCCTTTCATATGTGGCTTTTATGATGTTAAGGTATGTTCCTTCTATCCCGACTTTCTTGAGGGTTTTTATTAACAGAGAATACTATATTTTGTCAAATGCTTTTTCTGCATCTGTTGACAGGATCATATGGTACTTATCATTTCTTCTATTAATGTGATGTATCACGTTGATTGATTTGCAAATACTGAACCAGCCCTGCAGCCCAGGAATGAATACCATTTGATCATGGCAAATAATTCTTCTAATATACTATTGAATTCGATTTGCTAATATCTTATTGAGAATTTTTGCATCCATGTTCATCAGGGATATTGGTCTGTAATTCTCCTTTTTAGTGGGGTATTTGGTTTGGGAATCAAGGTAATGCTCGCTTCATAGAATGAGTCTGGAAGCTTTCCTTTCATTTCTATTTTTTGGAACAGCTTGAGAAGAATAGGTATTAACTCTGCTTTAAATGTCTGGTAGAATTATCCTGGGAAGCCATCTGGCCCAGGACTCTTATTTGTTGGGAGATTTTTGATAACTGATTCAATTTTTCACTGGTTATGGGTCTGTTTAAATTTTCTACTTCTTCTATTTTTGAGCTTTGGTAGTGTGTGGGTGTTTAGGAATTTGTCCATTTCTTCCAGATTGTCCAGTTTGTTGGCATATAATTTCTCATAGTATTCTGTAATAATTGTTTGTATTTCTGTGGTGTTGGTTACGATCTTTCCTCTTTCATTCATGCTTTTCTTTATTTGGGTCCTCTCTCTTTTCTTTTTGAGAAGTCTGGCTAGGGGGTTATCAATTTTGTTGATTCTTTCAAAAAACCAGATTCATTGATCTGTTCTACCAAATCCCAAAAAATGGATTCTATTTTGTTTATTTCTGCTCTAATCTATATTATTTCTTTTCTTCTGCTAGTCTTGGGCTTTGTTGCTGCTGCCTTTCCAGTTCTCTGAAGGCAAGGGAAATAAAAGCAAAAATGAACTATTGGGACCTCATCAATATAAAAAGTTTCTGCACAGCAAAGGAAACAATCAGCAAAACTAAAAGGCAACTGACAGAATGGGAGAAGATATTTGCAAATGACATATCGTATAAAGGGTTAGTATCAAATATCTATAAAGAATTTACCAAAATCAACACCCAAAAAGCAAATAATCCAGTGAAGAAATGGGCAGAAGACATGAATAGACACTTTTCCAAAGAGGACATCCAGATGGCAAGCAGACACACGAAAAAATGCTCAATATCACTCATCATTGGGGAAATACAAATCAAAACCACAATGAGATACCACCTCACACTGGTCAGAGTGGCTAAAATTAACAACTCAGGAAACAACAGATGTTGGCAAGGATGTGGAGAAACGGGAATCCTCTTGCACTGTTGGTGGGAATGCAAACTGATGTAGCCACTCTGGAAAACAGTCTGGAGGTTCCTCAAAAAATTAAAAACAGAATTACCCATTGACCCAGCAATAGCACTACTAAGCATTTATCCAAAAGATACAGGAGTGCTGATTTGTAGGAGAACATGTACCCCAATGTTTATCACAGCACTATCAACAATTGCTAAATTATGTAAAGAGCCCAAATGTCCATCAACGGACAAATGGTTAAAGAAGATGTGGCATATCTATGGAACACAACTTGGCAATAAAAAAGAATGAAATCTTGCCATTTGCAACAACATGGATGGAACTGGAGGGTATTAATGCTAAATGAAATAAGTCAGTCAGAGGAAGACAGTTATATATTTTCACTCATATGTGGAATTTGAGAAACCTAACAGAAGACCATAGGGAAAAGGAAGGAAAAATAAGTTACAGAGAGGGACACAAACCATAAGAGACTCTCACATGCAGAGAACAAACTGAGAGTTGATGGGGGTGGGGAAAATGGGTGATGGGCATTAAGGAGGGTACTTGTTGAGATGAGCACTGAGTGTTGTATGTAAGTGATGAATCACGGGAGTCTACTGAAGCCAAGACTACACTGTATGTTAGCTAACTTGACAATAAATTATTAAACAATAAATGAATAAAAGAAAATTTACACTCAACCAGAAATAAATGAATAAGTGAATGAATGAATGAATGAATGAATGAATAAATAAATAAATAAATAAATAAATAAATAAATAAATAAATAATTTGCTTCACACTAAATTGATTTCATGACCCACTAAAGAGAAAATACAATCTGCAATACACTGCTGTAGACCTCAGATTTTCTGTCCCCACCCCTATGCCATCTTGGCCTTTCTGGGCTGTCACCCAGTTGCTCAGGTCCATGCTGCCATATTCTCTCTTCACGAATATGCATCTGATAGGCCTTTGAAGGGTGACCTCAAGCTAAATGAATGACTAACTAGGGATTTCAGACACCCTGTGGCAAATACAAAGGCCTTTGGTGCCTCTCCAGCAATGCCCTGGTGGCTCTTGAATACCACTTTGGAAATGGACAAGGACATCATTTAGGAATGAAGAGACATTGCTGCCTAGCTGGGATTCACCCCAGAAAGGCACTGGGGTTGCAACCGGTTTATAAAGCTTCACTTGACTAGAGCTGCTGACTCGGGGTTTGGGTTGGTTTTGCAACTGTCTCTCATTTCTTACCCTCAGTCACATAAAGCGATGTGGCAGAAATCTAGTCCACTGAAGAAGATACAAAGTCTGATAGCTTTTGAACCAACAGCCTTCCTCCATGCTCCACCTGCTCCCCCTTTCCTGTCCTAGGCTAAGAAGCCCACACTCGCTAGTTTTCTGAAGATATAAACATGACTACTCCCTCTCCTCCTCCCAGACTCACTTCCTAGAGAACCTTCTGCCGTTTGCTAGGCCTGCAGTATAACTGAGTCACAGTGGTAGAACATGGCCAAAGAAAGGGCCTCTTGGGGTTCAAAGTGATCTTTATCCTTCCATTGTCTCTTCAAGGAGATGTTCTGGCATTAGGCCGAGGCTCTAACTGATGCAAACAAACGCTAGTGCCCCCCACCCCGTGTCAGACATGCAGCGCCACTGTGATGAGGAAAATTCTGCTTTTCGCTTGGCTGTCACTTGGTCCAAACCATTCAGAGGTAACACCTAGTTAATTCATCCCCCCATGTGTATTCCTCAGAGGTCCCTCTTTTTCAGTTTCTGTGTTGGCTTGAAGAAAATAGGTCTGGTTCCCCTTTTTATAGCAGCTTAAATGGGTCCCAGGTTGCCAAAAAAGTGTTTATGGAACTACTCACAGGTCCTCTGGGGATATTCCAAATCAACACACAGCTCCTGAGTGCGCAGGCTCACATGAAGAAACACACACCCAGCATGCCCTCTCTGGGGGTCACTGGCCTGCACAGTCAGATGGGTTTACCTAGGAGGTACTGCAGCTACACTGTACTTTTCCATATGCACATGGACAGAAGAGAGTTTGGCTCTCTCATTGATAATAAAAAGGCCGTAGGAGAGAAGAAAATTGGCCGGTATTAGCCACTGATTGGATGTTTTCATTTGGCTTTGGTTTTCATCAGTGCACTGAAATACTACTTCAAGCATGAGCTCCATCTAACATGGAAAATAACAATTACAGCAAGAACTGTTGTTAACTCCAAGGGCCTTATTGTTGAAGAGGGGATTCTTATACCAGTTTCACAAAAGCCTCATGCTCTTCCGGGTCCTGCGGGATTAATTGGGGATTTCAGTCCAGGTACAGTTGGGAAATTTTCCACATCACAAAATCCATTGCCATAATGGACACTAATTGGCCTCGTTGTGGCCAGTCCCAGAAGAGAAAGCTCTGGACCCCAATACTGAGCAACGCGCTAGAAAGTTGAGACCGTAGGTAGAAAGGAAATCATGCTGTTTTGACCCACAGTTTGCTTTCTGTGGAAAGGAAGTGTTTGGGTCTGCAGGGTCACTGGCAATCCATTCAGAAACAGCAAAAGGCCTTCTAGTACAACAAGGAACTTAAAATAGGTTCAGTAAGACGTCCAGCACAGGCCAGCATTAATAGTCTTTCAGGGAAGAAGCCACTGAATTTCAGTTGCTGGCAGAGCAGATCGAGGGGGTAGATGAAAGAGCTAATTCTCCTGAAGTGACCATATGTGACCATGTTGCAGAAAAACAGGCTAACTGCTGTCTTTTGAGGCGTTGTGGCTGGGAGGTGCTATATGCAGGGACCCCGTGAGTCAGGTGACATGAGTAGTTGTGAGGTCGGAGTTAAGCCTTTTGCACTGATCGGAATGGCACCCAACTGTTAGCTAACACCTGCCAATTTCCCAGTAGGTGCGATCAGACGCTGGTGCCAGTACAGCCAGCCGCGAGCCCTTAAGTTGTCCTGGTATTTTCTGTCAGATTCATCGCCGACATCTTTGAGAAAACGTCTTAAGTGGACAATTCTTTCAGAAGACCATTAAAATAAGACAGAAAAGATCAACAAACACTAAAAAGTCTGTTGGCTCTGTAGGATGAAGAAGCTTCACCCCTCCCCATGCGCTGCCGTATTTCTCCCCTTTCAGGCCAATATTGACGGTGTAACCGTGGTTTTACAGGCCTGGACACGTACCTGCTGTCCAGGGACTATGGACGCAACTAGCTCATCTCTGGGTCTGAGATGCCCCCGGACCTGACCTGCTTCCCCACTAGCAGCCTTCCATGCCTGCCTTCTGCTCTGGTGGCAGGGCCCCGCTCTGCTCAGCTGGGCTCGCCCTCAGTCTGCCCACCTGTTCACTTGACCCCTTGCACGTGGTCACTAACGAGGGAGCCATTTCGTTGGAGGTCCCTGCTGTGCTTCCACTCCACCCACAAGGAGGGCTGTGCCCTCCTCCTCCGACAGTGACACGGTGTTTTATCAGGCCCCAAAGTGGGAGGGAGGCCTCAATTTCTTGCAATGACCTTTGATCCCTTGCTTACCCTCTGTTTCTGCTCACCCTTGAGCAGGCCAGGTTGGAGGTGGCCAGGGAGGCTCTGTGGGCCGCTCAGTGCCTTGTGCGGCCTGGAGCTCTGGGCTCTCCCTCTCACCTGGTTGCCCAGCCCCTCTCGCTCTCGGAGCACAGGTCAGTTCTCATAAACCTCTAGACACCTTGTCCAAATCATCCCGCTATGAAAGTTGAGAAAACCCGCTAAGGATCTTGGTTTGCTAATTAAGTTGTGCTCCTCAATCTCCAGGGCCCTGTGCGGTTTCTTCCAGAGCTTGATTAGCAACTAGTTCAACAGAGGAAGGACCGGTAGGTGGTAGACCGCCAGGGCTCCCGCTCTTGACCAGCTGAAGCAATGAAAGGTATGCATTTCCAGGGCAATGGAAGTACTGACCCCACTAAGCAACTAAAAACGCATCCCTCGAACGCTGAGGCAAAGGCTTCTAGAAAATAAACGGATGTTCCCTTCTCCAAAGTAGAAACCAGCACCAATTCACAAAGTCAGCCCAGGATGGGTTTCTCCCAGCCACTAACAAACGCTTCCAAGGTGGTGAGCGGGGCACAGGCCCACCAACAATGGCTGATTTGATTTATTAGTGGAGGGAAATTTGGAATTGAACTTTACCGTTGGGATTCGCTTGCATTTGAAAGCATTGCAGTTAGTAGTTCATCTTTCAACACTGAATGTATTTTCTCCGCTTTTCTATCTTTCTGATGAATTAAGGGCTTATGTAAGGTGAGGGCTTGAAAACATTAACAGCTGAATCTCTTAGTGGCTCGGCTTGCCAGATATGGCTGGATGGAAAAACACAGGGACCAATTTTACATTGTTTCTTCACCGATTCATATCAGCCGTGAACTGTGAGGCTTTCCCAGTTCTACAATGGGTGGATAATTGGAGTTCCTTGCCCTCCAGTTCTCCAGGCCATTATGAACAAGGTCTGCTAATTGAATTCAGTTGTTTGCAGTTTTAAATGCTCCGTGTTTTCCACAGAGCAAGAATATATTAAACTCATTTCATCTGTCATCCAAGAAGAATTGGAGCCTGAATTTTATTACCAACTGACTTGTGTTCACCTTTATCCTAGATTTTTTTTGAAATGTTTACAATGTAATTAAAAACAATCAAGTCAAATTATCTATTTGAATGGGTCCCTTTTGGGAAAGATTAAAGACAAGAAAAGGTGCCTACAATTACTTCATTTTTGCTGAGCATTTCTGCTTTCCCACACAGAAAGACATCCTGCATCTGGCCACCAAGAGCATTTTGTAACGTTGCTGGTCATATAACAATGACAAAATATTGTAATTAAATGTTCGAATGCTCTCTTTCATTTCTCCCATTACCAACGATCCTGGAACTTGATCAACTTCAGCCTTGTAGAAAGAACCTGGCTCTGGTAATATTGTTTCTTGCAACGCACACCTCCAGGGGAAACTATGATCTGCATTCTGAAGTCAGAACCAATTAAACTCTTGCATTTTTCCCACTGCAGCCGTAAGATGAGCCACATTTTTCAGGCATGGCTCAAGCAAGCATGTCAGCTCTCCGGGGCTCAGTGCCTTTTGCCAGCTGTGAAAAAGCATTCCCCAGGAACAGTTGCAAAACAGGGAAGAAAAATGATCAAATCCACAAAGGCAGGGGACATGGGGCCAGTTGTGCATGCTTCCCCAGCACCGGGGCGGCCCAGGCCTGGTAAGGAAGCCAGTTTGACACTTTGATGTTCACAAGGGGGTGGGGAGCTAAGACGTGGCGGAGCAGAAAATGAAACCTCAGTTTTAAACGTCAGAAGGGGGAGAAAGGCTTCCCTCAGAACTGGGTTTGGGCTGATTGAATGCAGGAGCCAATCCTTAGATAAGCTGTCAGATCAGAAATTGGCAAACAGGGCCATTGATCAAGTCTCCTTAGTTTTAAAGTTAGTTTTAATGATTCCCCAGACAGTTTATAGAAACGACTTTAATGTCCTGAGTTTCTCCTCTAGAGAGTAGAAGGTTGTGTAATTTTACTCCATCCGACTTTCCCCCTGACTTTGGTATTAAATAAACAAACAACAACAACCAAAACCTCCAGGATAATTAAGGTGGAGCAAATGAGTTGTCAGAAGAAAACTGCCTTCTCTTCCCAGGAGGATTGTTGCCAGTCTGTTTGCTTTGGAGGATTGAAACAGCTCTGCCCCACGAAGCAATAAATGCAAGCCCCAGGTTTGCTACACAGAATGTTTGTTTTACAAAGGAGCTTGTTTCTTGCATCTTCCTCTGGGACCTAAAGAACAGGGCTTTGACATGTGAGGTAGAGGCCAACCTCTTTTATCACAATTAATTTACAAAGTAGTCAGACATCAGCTTTACAGCATCAGAGATACCACAAAGGGCAAAGCCACTGTGATGAAGTCTGAAGGAGCCCACCAGCCCCTCACCAGTTTCCCGACATCCCGGACTCTGGGCCTGCTTGGAGGTTCCTTACCAATATCTGCTCTGCTCAGTCTGCTCCTCTCTTTTCGCCTTTTGCTCCTCACATATGTCCATGAATTCATAAATCTTTAACATGGGCTTCTTCTAGACATTTCCCCAAAGTTCAGCAAAACATGGTGGGTTTTTAAAAAATGTGACATAAGCAGGGCACCTGGGTGGGTCAAAGCCTACTTGGGATTCTCTCTCTCTCTCTCTCTCTGTCCCTCCCTCCCTCCACCCCTCCCCTGCTCACTCTGTCTCAAAAATAAATAACCTTAAAAAAAAATGTGACATGAACAATAATTAGCTCATTCTTTCTCATTAATGCTGTCTCATTTGTAGCCACGCAGAACATGGCAGCACATCCTTTGTATTTACAAAGAGATGTTACATGTGGTTTCAGGATCCTTCTCAAGATAATCACCTTCCAGCTGTGTGCCAGCACCACCCTGGGGTCAGAAGGGAGGTCGTTGCCTCCTGAGCTAAGTGAAGACAGCCTGAGGGGCTGGACAGAATGTGCCATCCTCCCCCATATCTGAGTTGTGGTCTGGGAAGGTTCCAGACTGGCAGCCTCAGTAATGCGGTCCCCGCATGCGCCTGAACAAAGACTGAAATACCACCTAATAGCCTGGTGCAGGAGGAAGATAGACCATGACCTGTCAGCCAGGAGGGCTCCTGCTGGGGACCCTGGAAGGGAAGTGAGGGAGGCCAGGTTGCCCCAGGGCACACAGAGAGTGCTGGGTCTTGGTGACCGTGTTCCCAGGCTGTCACATCTGCAAACGGGGACACATCCCAGCTGTCCCTCAGCCTGGAGAGCCAGACCCACCCAAGACCTGAGGCTCTTGCTAGGCCAGCACCCTTCAGCTCCAAATTGGCCACCTGCAGGCATCACTGGGCAAGGGCTCTGGGTCTTAAGAGCACCATCAGGAATTAAAGCATGCAGAGCACTGTGGGTGAGGGGGGAGTTCAATCAAGGGGTCAGAGAATGTGTCAGAGGAGGAAAAGTGAGTGGACAAGATGGGGGGGGGGGTGGGTCTCTGGAGAGGGTCGCGGTGGCCTAACGGGAGAGGCCAGCTGGAAGGAAGCCAGCCCAGGCAGGGCCCTTCACGGGCTTGGCTGCAGGCTCAGTCCAAGGGGCCAGTCCGGGGGCACGGGGGGGGGGGGGGGGGGGGGCGGGAGGGGGTCCAGGACCAGAGGTAGAGCCTCGGGGGCCCGGGAACGCCACCTCCCGCCGCTGCTGGGCCCACAGGGAACCACAAAGGCAAACTCTGCTGGGCTCAGCACTGTTTTCTAAAATGAGGGATGTTTACACTAAATCAGATTCTCCATCTTGGTGCTTCGGGTAAAAATCCTGTTATAACTTCTAAAACCCAGTCGGATTTATGACTGGAGAGGTCTGGCTGTGTGGGAATTGAGCTGTTTGTGACACCGGCCCTGCCTCCCTCCCTCAGCCATTACCCAGCAAGGGGCCAGTTTCTGCTCAACCCCCCACCCCAACCCCCCCACGAGCCTGGCTGAAATGCGCCTCTCTCCAGACTGCGGAGATAAAACAGGATTTAAAGGCAATGCATTTTCTACCCGGCAACCTTATCTGGATTGACTGCTCGGGGTTTTCAGCTAAGTGCGAACGTGACGGATAATTACCGTCGTGTGTTACCTGAGATTACAGGCTTGTGTTCCAACTAATGACACCGCGAGAACCAAGCACTTGTTAATATTTAATCTGTCTCTTGGCTTAACAATTGGATAAACGAGGTGTGTAATTACACAATTATAAAAGACATTTCGGATAGGAATGGTACTGGTTTCAGTACCGAAGGGGAGAGCTGCTAGAAATCCACCACCAGCTCATTCCAGAGACATGAGCAAAGAAGACCGTTCGAAGGGGGGAGATCTCCCTTACGAAATCGTAAGCACAGATCTCAAATGCGGTTTGCCCATACGGACTCTCGCTCTGCCTTTGGGGCTGTCAATACTGAACATCAGGCCAGAGGTTGGTTGACGTCCCAGACAACCGTCCCTCCCTGGAGTGTTTAATGGGCCCCAAGAGGCAAGCTCCAGAGGTCCCTTAATTGCAACCTAAAGGTGAGCCCTGTGTAGGGGCCGTATGTGCTGGCGGGTTTGGGCTTGTTGATTTCTTATTTTTGGTTGACGTTTGGGAGAGACTGAGCCAAAACCCAGGACGGTGAACCTTCTTGGGGCTGTTTCTCCAGCCCCTGCCCAGCCCCCACCCCGGGTGGCACCTTTCTACCAAGGAAGCAGCCCCGTCCTGCCCGCTGTCGATCTACTGGCAACTGCCCTGTGGTCTCACTGGGCATCTCAGGTGCTCACAGCTCCTCAGCGGAAATGAGGGGCCCGGGCAACCAATTAGCTGAGCATTCTTCCCCGGCCAACACCTGGAAAACACAGTCAGGAGCCCCTTCAAAGTGCCGGGCACATTTTAGCACCCAAACTCAGAGCTGTTATCCACCAGGACGATGGCAGTCCCGTGACACGAGTCCCAGTGCAGTGTGTGGGATTTATGAAGATTCTCATCCCTCAAGGGTCATTTGTCAAGGCTGCAAAGAAGCCTTTTAAGAATCACCTGTATTCACGGTGGCCAGTGACCCACAGCACATAATTAGCAACGAGGAATGCCCGTCCCCAGCTCCCCTGTCTGGCGGCCCAGCCTCCGTCTCCTTCCTCCAGGGCCTGGGTCCCCAGGCTTCATGGCCTTCATTTCTTTCTGGGCTGCAGGGATGGATTACGTCAGAAGCCCCTTTTGCGCCTCACCTACGTTGCAACATCCAAGAGGCTCTCCGAGATGGATGACGGAGGGCAAGGAGCCACAGCTCATTCTATGGTTCAAATGTCACCCCCTCTCGGAAGCCTTCCTCAGCTTCTCTAGACAGAGCCCACCTCCCCTTGCTCTGGAACCCTAGGAGCCTTGCTCTTAATACCATCTGAGCTCACAGTAAGTACTCAACGAGCACTAGTAGTAATTCTCAGCCAGTTAGCTTTCTACGGTGGTTCCTATATCGTTCCTAAAAATCAAAGCTTCACACTTTACCGTCCCTTCTCAAAAGCTGAGAGAAAATTCAAAAACACCCAACATGAACTCCTGTACCTAACAGTTTGGCGAATGAACTGAATGCACAGTAAAGTTGTGCACCTCTCGCTGTGACAACATCAAGGATGTCCCATCAGTACTCCCTGCAGGCACGTGACATATGCCAGCATTACTGACATGTCCCTGTTACAGCAGGTCCCATGACCAAGTCCTTTGGCCTGGCTCACCGCAGACACGTCATAAGCAAGTCCACCCAGAGCAGGCAGATCATCAGAAGTTTACATGTAGAACCGTCTAGTTCCGTAGGTTTGGGTGTCGCATACGAAAAGAAGCACATTAGGTAGAAACTCAGGGATCTGGCATGGGAGCATCTCTTAACACCTTGCACTGAAATTGTTGGGGATACTAGAGAAGTATTTATTTTATTTATTGGGGTTTTTGTTTGTTTGTTTTTGAGAGAGAAAGAGTGAGTGAGCAGGGGAGGGACAGAGAGGAAGAGAGAGAATTCCAAACGGGCTCAATCCCCCAAACCAGGAGATCGTGACCTGAGCAAAAAATCAAAAGTCAGATGCTTAACTGACTGAGCCACCCAGGCATCCCAAGAGAAGTATTTAAATCATAATACAGTGGTGCCCTCTCATCCGCAGGTTCACTTCCTGCAGCTTCAGTTACCCATGGTCACCTGGGCTCTGGAAGCAGGTAGAGTTCTGGCTTATCATCAAAGGTCAATAGTAGCCTGACACCATGTCAAGATGCTTATGTCATTCACATCACTTCGTCTCGTCACATAGGCATTTTATCTCACACAATCACAAGAAGAAGGGTAAGCACAGTACCATCCATAATATTTTGGAAGCGAGACCACATTCACATAGATCTTATTATGGTGTCTTTTTTTTTTTAATTTTTTTTTTCAACGTTTATTTATTTCTGGGACAGAGAGAGACAGAGCATGAACGGGGGAGGGGCAGAGAGAGAGGGAGACACAGAATCGGAAACAGGCTCCAGGCTCTGAGCCATCAGCCCAGAGCCTGACGCGGGGCTCGAACTCACGGACCACAAGATCGTGACCTGGCTGAAGTCGGACGCTTAACCAACTGCACCACCCAGGCGCCCCTACGGTGTCTTTTTATAATTGTTCTATTTTATTGTTGTTAATCTTACCATGTTCATTTATAAATTAATCACAGGTATGTGTGTATAAGAGAAAATATAGCATATGCAACGTTCCGTATTATCCGTGGTTTCAGGCATCCACTGGGGGTCTTAGGACATGTCCCCCATGGATAAAGGGGGACCACCATAATCACTGTTAACTACTTGGCAAAAGCAAGCAGGTGAAAAAGACCAGTCCCCAGCGGAGACTTCAGGGGCTGATTATAAGCCTGATCATGCAGCCCTTTCTTAAACACAAAAGTGAAACCCTCCAGTGTCTCTGTGCCTCAATTAGGTGTCTGGCCAAGTAAGAAACCCAGCAGAGAATGGTGCCAATGTCTTTGTAACGTGTCCGCGTCATCCTCTCTCCTCTCGTCATGCCTCCCCCAGTGCTCAGACTTCCTGGTCTTTCTCACCAGCCTGGCGTTGAAAGGCAGTTCTCAGCTAAGTGAATAATGTTGGGATGAAGCCAAGGCACTTGAAAGTGAGTTAATCCTTTCCCCATCAAAATCCCCAGCAACAATCTGGGTTTGTTTAGTCATTTGGTACTGGTATTTCATGGCTTTTTAATAAACACTAAGGGAATCGCTCACTTTGGCAGTGGCCAGTGTGACCGTCATACCCAGCCGCATAGTCACTCTTGCTCATAAGGGACAGCTCGTACCCTTCATATTAGAAAACGGTCTTAACTCTGCTCGGTTGTCCAGAAACTTGGATATAATTCTAGCAACATGTTTAGCAGCTAACGTGTGCCAAGCACTGGAGTAAGCTCTTTACATATATTAGCTCCTTTAAATCTCACTATGTCCCTCTGAGGTATTTTTATTATGCCCCCTTTACAGATGAGGGGACTGAGTCACTGAGAGGTTAAGTAACTTGCTGTCAGGTAGTTGTTACTGGATTCAAACCCAAGAGCCTATTGTACTCAAGCCCCCTCAAGACCACCCTCTCTCCTGAAGCCGCAGGAGACTCCGTTGGTCTGCAGGTGTTTCCAGAGTCTTGGTCTCTGAGCAGGCAGAGGCCCGGATTGGGGATCAGGGAGGAAAGAGCTGTGAGGTTTCTGTCACTCTGTGTCCCCAACCCCTGTCATCTGACCTGAGGTAACCCAACATTGCAGACATACTGCTCTAGACTGGCCTTCACCTCTGCCCCAGGTGGTTGTGCATTCTTGCACCTGCCTGCAGGAAGACTCCAGTTCTGGGGCATGCACCGTGCCGGGAGGAAGAGGAGGGATAAGGGCGAAGGAGGAGGAGGGAAAGAGGGAAGAGAAGAGAGGTGGTTTGCAGACCAACCTGCAAGCTTTCTCTTCCAGTCTTGAGAGGACAGGGATGATAGGAATGGTTTCTCACTTGTATCATGGAGCTTTGTAATTTTTCTCTTCCTGCTGATTCTGGAGAATAAACTCCCTGGGCTTTCCTGAGTAATTTTCTGCAGTAATTTGCATTTTTGATGATGGTACTTTGAAGTAAATATCCTGTGGGGTTTTCTTGTGTGTATTTATTTAAACATTAAACCTTGCTCACTTGGGTCATTTGTTATGTTTGCTATTATGTTTGTTAGAGTTGCTATTTCTAGGTCTCTCTCTTTCTCCGAGACCATGCGCTTCTTGAGGATGTATCTTCTGCATCTCTGTGGCCTAGTTTTAACTTGGCACATAGGAGGTGCCCAAAAAGTGTCTGTTGGTCAGGTGACTGGATTCATGGGAGGTCTCAGATTGAAGGGGCAGAATGGCAGAGGAGAGTGCAGGGCTCTCTGGCAGGCATGTCGAAGAGCCTGTGGCCTCTCCTGTAATCATCCCAGACCTAAGCGCTCAACCCCAGAACCGCTGGTGACGCACAGTCAGGCCGAGCTGGTGTCTCTTTACCCCCTCTCCTTCAGGGCCCCCTTTCCTTCATCCCCTTCATCCCCATTTCAATTTCCAGCCATTCCTCCCTTCCAGCCTTGCCCTCCGGGCACTGATCCTACCCTAGAACACTGCACTGGCCAATGTCATGTACAGATGTTTATCTCAGCTCTTCCAAATTGTCCGTCTGCACCTTTTAAAGGTCTGGCGTTATTTGCCAAGGTCTAGAAGTAAAGCCATTTTGCAATGAGCTTCCTAGTGATCGTGTAGTAGTCAGGATAGGTTGCCAATGACAGAAACTCAGCTCAAACTGCCTCAAACCAAAAACCAAGGGGAGGGTGGGCCAGGTACTGAAAAGTTGAGACAGACAACCACTTCCAGGTGCCCAGATGATGTTATCAAGGCTCCATGGCTTGTTCTACTCTTGGTTTTGTGGGGTTTATTCTCCGAATAGACTCTGCACGCAGAGACAAGACGGACACTGGCAGACGCAAACCTACCAAGCCTTGTATCTCACAAGAGATATGAGAAGGGGAAACAGCTTTCCCAGTTGGCCAGCAGAAGTCGTGGGGAAAACCTGGGGGACCTGGCCATGGGTTTGGGTCATGTAACCGTTGCTGCCGAAGCTTGGGTCACATGCCCACTCTGGGTCTGGGGTGACGGGAAGGGGTGGGGAGAATAGAAAGAGCCCCACCCAAAGCCAACACGAGTGCATGCACCCTGGAGAAATGGCTCCCCCGAGGAAGGCATGCTGGACAGACAAAATCAGATGATCCCATAACGTGGTCCCCTGAGTTTACCTCCAGAACAAATTTTCTGCAAGAGGATTTCATCTCGCCCAACCGAAGAGAATCCCAAAGACTCCTGTTGGAAGGCCCCGAGAGGGCCTCTCCACGTGTTTAGTGGGCAGTAAGCAGAGGCACTGAATGCATGAATCTTCCCTTATGGGTGGTGCAGCTTTGGTGTCTGGTTCTCCCAGTGACATGTGGCTGGAATGACATACTCCACTGAGAGAAAAGGCTGGGCTTGGGGGAAGGGTCTGAGGTGACACCACTTCCAAGGCCCAGCTCCGGCCTGGCCAAAGTTTATCAGCAAATTCCAGTTCCTCTCTGAAGTATTGATTAGGTTTTTTCAAAGGCCCCTAGGACTTTGGAAATCTTCCCCAGCACTGTGATAGGGACCCGAAGTCGCTCGTTCAGGGAGCCTTGCCCGGGCGCGGGGCTGCTGTGGGCTTGGGTGCCGCCTCCCCGGGCAGAGCTTATGCCAGGCACCTCGTCTGGCACGGAGGTGCCTCCTCTGGGGAAGCAGAGGCTTTGCAAGCCCCCCGGGGCCCGCGTGTACCGCGGGCCATGCCCTGAACCAGCCACGCCGCGCACTTCCTCTCCCCCGCGTCTCACGCTGCCTGCTCAGGTGAGTGTCACGGCCACCCTGCCCACACGGGAGGGACGCACAAAAGTTCTGGAACTTCCCTAAGAGCACACAGCTGGTAAGTGAGGAGGGAGCCCGGGTCTGTGTTACTCAGAGCATGGCTTCCTGCTGGCTTTCTTCTTGCGACGCTTCTTCAGCTGTGGGCGCAGACAGTCCTCTGAATTCAGGCCCTCGGTTCTCCCGCAAAGTCCCCACGGCCCGCCCTCCCCTCGGAATCCAATCCAGGTCTTAAGGTTTGACCTCACGTTGCGGTGGGATCATGATTCACCAGCGGCAGAGGATGACGGGCCGGGGCCCCCGGGGCCCTGGGTGAGTGCTGCCTCACTTACCTTCTCCTCTAGTTCCCGACGTTTGCGTACACACACTCACACGTACACGCGCATGCACACTCATACATGTGTCTGTATGCACATCCACATCCACACACATGTGCCACGTGCATATCCACAGCCACTCACACACACGTGTGCTGGCAAAGTGCACGCCCACAAATGCACACCTTACACGTACATGCACTCACACAGACACACATACTCACAGGCATACCACACAAACACGCACACACTCATACATGCATGTATACTCATACTCTCACAGTACACACATCTGCACCCACACATGCACACGTATGCATGTGCCCACTCACATGCACAAACATGTGCACACTCGTGCGTGCGTGTGCATTCACACACGCACGTGTTCACACATGCATACACATAACACTGACTCACACGTGCATGCACACACATGTCATTTCTGTCCCACGCCTGGGAGGCACCAGGGCCATCCAGGTCCGTATGGCCCCGGTGTGCATCCTGTCCCATCACCGTCCCTGTCTCTAACAACTTCCAGCGGTACAGTGCCGCTCCCAGCCCTTGACTCTTTAGGGTAAGAAGGGAATATAGAGATAACGTGCACAACCTGGGGACGTGATTTGTCCTCAGTCACACAGCCAGGGGTGGAATCTAGGTCCTCGGCTTCCATTTTGTAGTTCTCCTTTCCTCTGTCCCACACCCCCTCGTGCATAAGGACCTAAATGCACCGTGTGTATTCCTCATAGACCTCTGGCCACAAGGCAGCCGTGCAGCAGCCGAACTCAGCAGACGGTTGGGGGCTTGGAAAGCAAGCAGGCCTTGCTTCCTGCCCGCAGCAGGAGGCTCCCCACTCTGGTGGCGCCAGAAATCTCTGAAGGAACTTTCAAGTCACCCGGGTGGATCACACCCTGACCCTCACGCCCACCTGGCCTGCTGGTGATCCGGAAGTGCAGCCAGGGCTGATGACCTCGGCCACAGGCCTATGGAAATGGTGTTCCCCATCTGTGCCTGCATCCTGTCCCTCCCTCGTGATCGGCCCTCTACCTGCAGCTCCTGAATGTTGCCACGCGCCAGGCAGGGCTCACAGCCAGAAGGGAGGGAAACCAAAACGTGGTTTCTCCTGCACCAAATAAATAATGGGCTTCGGGAGAGCAAAGGAAAAGAGGAGTGACAGTCTGGTGACAGCGTGGCCGAAGGGGGGTGGGGACACTGAGTGGGGCCTGGACGAATGAGCTCGGGAAGAAATAGTCCTGCAGGGCTTGAAGGCAGAGCGCTCAGACCCGAAGGGTGCTATGGGCATACTCATGTGGGGGGCAGGCTAACCTCGGGGTGCAAGATGAAGTGTCTAGGAGGCTATGACATTAGTCCAGGCCAGAAATGACAGAGGCCTGGCCTGAGGGAAGCACTCACTTCCTCCAGCAACAACGCCTGGATGCAGGGGAAGAACCTTAGGCAAGACAGGTGGGCTTCCTGCCAACAGAGTGCACCTGGAACATCACTGTCCAGTAGAATCTGCCACAAGGTGCAAGGCCTCTCAGTCTGCACAGCCCCATCCGGTAGCCACCAGCCACACGGGGCTCTTGAGCGCTTGCGATGATGTAAATGTCACTGAGGAACTTAACCTCAGATTTGATTTAATTTTTTAATAATTTAAATAGCCGCACGTGGCTTGTGGCTACCATATTGGACAGCACCGGTTGGAAGGGTTGAAGGTGGGTTTGGCAGGGATCGGAGGAGCTGTATGGATGAGGACACCATTAACAAAGCTGAGCCGTTTCAGAGGCTGAGGGCAGAGGAGGAGGCTGACGGGATGAGGTTGAGGGAGGTGACTGTGGGTCACCCACGTGGCAAGGTCATCCTTTTCCTTGGCATTCTCTTTCCTACCTGTACGCATCCCTCACAGCTCAGTCAATGCCCTCGTGGAAGAATTCAAAAAGTCTGGTAGATGTTCAGAGTGAGGAGGACCCCTCTCTCTGGCTTGGCGGAGTCCCAGGACCTTCCCAATGTGAGGCCACATAGCTGTCTTTCTCCTCCCCATGGCCTGCCCCTCTCTGCTTCTGGGAAGCCAAGCCAGTCAGCAGTGGGTTCACCAGAGCCATCAAATATGTGCTCAGCTAAAAATGTAAAACGTTCCAAGGAAGCAGCTCAATACATTTCAGCAGCTAGGACCCTGGACTAATCGGTGTGCTGTCTGGTTTCGCATGGCCTCCATATTTACCTCCACTGAAAAATGCACCATGACAACCCCTGCATTATTTATGCTCCTTCGGACACAGGGCTCTTCCTGCCACAGCCTGCCCCTTAACAGGCCAGGGATAGAGGGAAGAGCTTAGGAAGAGAGAGAGAAATAACCCACATCACTGAAGAGCCGACTGAAATAACCCACATCAACCCTGAAACTCGCCACAAAGAAGCCAGATGTGTCCCATTGATTGAAGAGGGTGGAAGCCAGCTCTGCCCCTCCCAGTTAACCAGCAGGATTTGGTTCCATGCCTGAGGTCCCTCCCAAGCTGCTCCCCCCTGCTCCTCCCTCTTTCTTCTCCTCCCCTCCCATCCCCTCCCTCCTTTACTATGTTACTGTCCCCATCTTCCTTCCCTATCTTCTTTAGAGAATGTTAGACAACAAACGTTGGTGGTGGAACCTCCCACACACCATTACTGCAAGCCTCTGCTTCTTCACAGTGAAGTCCTTGGACTAGATTCTCTCTAGACTGTTCCCCATTGCCATCCAACCCCTCTGCTAGAGCCACCACGCCATTCACCGGCCCCAACGCTGGCTGCTAGCTATTAGAATATGTTTCACAGGGAAAATTTTCCAAGAATTCCTGAAAAACTATAAATCACTAGTCCCCAAAGAATCTAGAAAATTTTCTTCAGCTCTTCAGTAAGAAAAATGTCACTGCCATAGTCAAATCATTTATTGGCTTATCGTTTTCCTCCCCATGCTAGACTATAAGCACTTTTGTTCTGCTTCACGACTATGTTCCTGGAGCCGACAAAGTGCTCAGCATAAAACAGAGGTTAATACATATTTACTGAGGGGCACCTGGGTGGATCAGTTGGTTAAGTGTCTGACTTTTGATTTCAGCTCAGGTCAAGATCTCACGGTTCATGGGATCGAGCCCTGCATTGGGATCTGCGCTGAGAGTGGGGAAACTGCTTGAGATTCTGTCTCCCTCTCTCTCTGCCAATCTCTCTCTCTCTCTCTCTCTCTCTCTCTCAAAATAAGCAAATAAACATTAAATGTTTATATATATAATATATATATTTATATGTAATGTTTATTTGCTTATTTTGGTTATATATATATTTGGTTATATATATATTATTTGCATATATATATATATATATATATACACACCTACTGGGGAACGGAGGAACCTTATCTTCACTTGGGTCAAGTTCATCAGCTTCATGCATTTGAGACTATGTTGTATATTTGAGACATGGTTCTCCACACAAAATGCTGTGTTGTGATCCTACTTCTGAACTTGGGTAAACTTGAAAGAGTCAAAGAGAAGCCAGGCCCTTAATCTCCTGTAACAAACAAAAGGAGTTTGCTTTGTTAACTCTGGCCATCCATGATGGGCATTGCTGTCCCATTCTCCTGGGTGGGAGCGAATAAAATGCACTTGGCAGAAAAGGATATGCGTCTGCAGAATATTTGCACAACTTCCAGCAGGAGTTAATAAGTCACACTAACAAACTTACTTCTGGGACTTTTGCTTTAAAGCTTCATCAGGCTTTCAGTATAGAAGACCCCCAACAGGAGGCAAATACTCATAAGGGGAATTGCTTTTGAAATTGACCAGGACTTGATTAATGATAAACACAGCTCTAGTGAGTGTTCAAGGGTTGCTTTAGATTGAACATTTCTGCTCGTCTTTTGGAGTTTGTTCCTAAAAAGAATCCCAAGATATGTTAATGGAAGCAAGACTCTGAATAAAAAGGTCAATCCAAATTGCACTTAATCCAGTGCAGTCACTTTCTAGGCTGGAGATGGAGGGCATACCCAGAGAGGGGGAAATGGGAAAAGTGAACTAAGTTGGCAGGAACAAACCATTACCAACCCCAGCTCACTTCAGGAAAAACAGGCAGGAGAGTGAGAGCAACTTTTAAAGCTGAATTCTCTCAACATGACTCAAGGGTCGTCTTTCCTATGCCAATTTTCAGTCTGTTTTTATAGATGGATGAATGGGGGCTCAACAACACAACCTCATGCTGAAATGAAGGATGAACACATCTCCCATATCATCTGAGCCCAAAGTCGAAAGGGGCTCTTCACCAAAATCTAGACAAATATTGAATGCATGTCTTGGAAAGGGAGATAATGTCCAATTGGTCTCTTTTATAATACGCGTGTGTATGGGCAGGGCAGGGGGAGGAAGTGGGATTTAAAAATAAAACCGTCTACGTCAGAGACTTGGATTATAAAAGCATAGGTTTTTCTTTCAGGACTCTCTGAAGTTGGAAAGTATGAATTACATACGCTCATTAAAACTTTTTATGTTAAATTCAAAGAGTAAAATTAGAAGCCATGTTAATGATCCAGCCATGCAACAACTGGCCAACAGATGTTGGAGCCTTCTGGTTAAGAGATTACATGGTTTGAGCTGACAGTTTACTGTATGTGTCCCTGGCACCGAGGAGGTGTAACAAACATATTATCAGACACAGAAAATATGCAGCCCCAGAAAAAAGGGAATGCGCAAATCTGACCGCCTGAGACACTTTCATTTCAAAGCTGCACATTTTCCCACTGAACCGCTATTTCAGAGAGGTGGAGTTTGGGTTTTTTGGGGGTGTTTTTGTTTTTGTTTTTGTCTTTCCTTCAGAACGAAGAGTTAATCTTGTCCAAGTTCGGAGCCAGAAATCTGTCATATTAAATCCCAGTGAAGCCCAACATTCTTTCCGACTTCCTTACTCACAATGTAGCTGAGTTTTCCAGGGGTCCACAAGCTGTCATGCACAATGGAGCCGTTCGTCACCGCTTCGGAAGGCTCTGGGATTCCAAGCTGGGGACAGGTCTCTTGCTGGTAAAACTGCTTGGAGAACTCAAGGAAAGGAAATCTGAACGACTGGGAGGGACTTGGGGGTTGTTCTGGTTTACACAATACAGGTAGGTCACAGTTTTGGCCCCCTGCAAAGGCGACCGCCCACTGGTGGGAAATGTCCCAGGCTTCCAGCCTCGGATTTGATGCCTACCCCCATCAAAGCTGTAAACTATCAGGAAGAGGAAAAGCTGCAAGTGAGTCGTGAAAGGGGAGAGTGTTTCCCCAGAAGGGAGAGAAGATGCACTGGGGATCCCCCCGCTGGGGGATGAGTGTAGGGAGATCTGGCGAATGCACCCCTTTTCCTCGTGTCCTCTGCTTGGTCTGAGCTTCCAAGCTCCTTTCTCCTTTCCAAACTGCTTGCAGCAATGTAATTCTTTCTTCTGGGGACAGGTGGGGCTCCGCTGTTTTCCCGCTTTCCAGGGTGTGCCCCGTGGGTTACCCAGGGTGGGCGGAGAAGTGAGGCCACTCTGAAAGATCCTGTAGCAGACACAGCTGCCTTACCTCAAAGGGAACTGGTGGATCCCAAGAAACCAGCCACGAGGTAAAATTCGGGGCATCCACAGCTTCCACACACACACCCCTACAGAGGTTGTGCCCATGCTAGGGATGTGCAAACAAACGGAATGTACCCAGACACCATTCGGTGAATGCTTAGCTCCCCTAACAAGCATGTAAGGATTATCTACTGTGTACCAAGTTCGGAGCTAGCCACTGGACAGAGACGGTGGGCCAAGGCCAGGCCTTGCCCTCCAGAAGTTTGCAGGCTGGCAGAGACACACACAACACCAGAGGGTCCCGCCTGCTCTGCGTCTGGGTGAGGCCAAGTGCTTCTCACCTGCCTGCCTGACCTTAGTGTCCCAGCCTGTCACCTGCCAGCTTGGGGTTAGCAAACCTCTAACCACTTCTATTACCTGACTGCTCCTCAGGGTGGCTCCTGGTCTCCAGGCCTTCCTAAAGTGGGCCTTCCTAAAGGGGGTCGAAGGCCCACTTTACCCTCCAAGGTCTGGAGAAGTCTTGTTCGTAGCTGCATTGGTTGGTCTGCTTGGCCTTTTGCCTACTCCCATAGCCTTAGGAGATAGGCTCTCACCCTATTTTGTCTCGTCTATAGGGCTTTTTCCCAGTTAGGAGCATCATTAATGGCCTAGCAACCAGGCACTACATGGGGCCAGAGTGGGCAGGAAACTACACATTGACCCACATGGACACACATGCTGCCAGCCAGAAAGACACCAGCATGTGCAGTGTGGCCCCCAGAGCCAACCTAGATTCCAGGTCCGAAGGCCAGGTCACTAAAAGTACAGAATTCGCCACTCTGAACAAAACTGGTCCCTGTGACTCCCTGATAGGCAGGGCTGATAAGCAACAGGTCAAACTGGCTTCCCACCAATCCCCCGATACCCATTCCTGGGTTTCCCAGGATGCTCCCTGTGGAAGAGCTGAACTGGCTCTCCCCCCTGCATCAAACCCTGGGACAGAGCTTCCAGAAGGATCTCTCAACTCCCCATCTCCCTCTTCCTTCTCTCCTGGCCTCTCCCCACTGGGCAGCTTGAACTGTAGAGCTGGTCAAGTTTCCTCTGGTCCATAGTCACATTTCTAATCCAGTTACCTAGAGATCCCTCTAGATTCTTAGATTGTCATGTTGTTCTAGAGGAAGCTTTTGGTCTCCTCACTCCACAGTGAAAATTGACAAGAAATCAACATATCTGGTGTCTGGGTTTTGTTTTGTTTTGTTTTGTTTTGTTTTGTTTTGTTTGAGCATGTGATTAGAAAGGATGTAGGTACCGAACCTTTTCTCTAGGGAGGCAGTGTCCCGGTTAAGGGCTTGAAAGCCCAACTCTGTGATATACTGGCCATGTGACCCTAGGCACTAGCTTTACTTTCCTCGTATTATTTATTTATTTATTTAAAAAATTTTTAGGGGCGCCTGGGTGGCTCAGTCGGTTGAGTGTCCGACTTCAGCTCAGGTCACGATCTCGCGGTCCGTGAGTTCGAGCCCCGCGTCGGGCTCTGGGCTGATGGCTCAGAGCCTGGAGCCTGCTTCCATTCTGTGTCTCCCCCTCTCTCTGCCCCTCCCCCGTTCATGCTCTGTCTCTCTCTGTCTCAAAAAATAAATAAAAACGTTAAAAAAAATTAAAAAAAAATTTTAATGTTTATTTATTTTTGAGAGAGAACACAAATGGAAGAGGGCCAGAGAGGGAAACACAGAATCGGAACCAGGCTCCAGGCTCTGAGCTGTCAGCACAGACCCCGACACGGAGCTCGAACTCACAAACACAAGATCATGACCTGAGCTGAAGTTGGATGCTCAACTGACTGAGTCACCCAGGTACCCCTACTTTCCTCATCTTTGAAATGGGAATAATAACTGTCCCTGGCTCATGGGGTTAAGTGAGTTAGTACGTGTCAGGTTCTTAGAATAGGGCCTCCACACATAACAAGCCCTCGCTGAATCCCGATGGCTATTATTATTCCCTGCATGAGAGTGATGAATGGGCAGAGCCCTCCTGCCTAAGCCAGGTTGGAGCCATAGTCAGAAAATAGAAAGTTTTACATTATTTAAGCCTGGCCATTTGCTTTCCAGAGAGCCCTGTGTCACATTAAACTGCAGCATTAAGGGGTCAACTGGAGACCTATTTTGAGTTCACCGAAGGAGCTCACTCTCTTACATTTTCCTTTAAGTCCAGCTTCACAAGATGTACTTGGGAGCTGCAGGAATGAAGATAATCCCATCCTGCGAATTAAATCCAGGCCTTGGAATCCAAAGATTGTAAGGCAGCTGGACAGACGGAAACTGCACACATTCTGGCATTTTCTTTTCATCTCCAGACTCTGTCATACATCCTCAGGCACCTGTCACTCCCGAGGCCATCAGGCATAGCTGGGAGAGATGCAGCCCATGACTGGAATCTGGGTTCCAAAGACTCAGGAGAACCGACAAGCAAAGTCCTCTGTTAAGGGAACACAGGTTAATGGCCACTGTTTTGAAGACCCCTGAGCTGCTGTCCTGCTCAACCCTCCCCTGGTTGCTGACCGGAGGGGACTTGGGGGGCTCAGGGCGCAAACTGAGCCTGTGACCTCATAGTCACACCTCCCTGGCCCCAGGGACCAGCTCCGCCACACGGTCAGGAGGCCTTCTTCCCTGGAAGGAATTCTGAATTTTTCTGGGTGTCCGTAACGACTAAAATGCCTGTTTGCATTTTAGTCATTTCCGTTCCCATATGTATAAAATTTGGGAGCTGAGAGCAAAGGCTGGAGCCGCTGGGCCCACGTGCTTCAGCCTCCTTCGATGTAGGAATGCGGGGCAGAGCATAGGCTTGAGGTTCTGGCTCACATTTTTTCCCTAATAAGTGTTAAAACAAAAACATAACTATTAAAGCAGTGTTTGTGTACCACCTAGGCTCACCCGGCCTGCCTCAAATATACCACCATACTTGAGGACGTCTTTAGGACCACCAAATGGAGGGGACTAGAGACAAAACAAGGCCCTGCCCAATCTTGGCCTAAATGGAATCTTCGTGACTTGCTGATTCCCACAGCCCTGGGCCAGGTCCACCTGAAACCTTCCTTGCTTTCTCCAGGGTCCCAGCTCCCATAGCTCACAGGCCTCTCTCCTGCCTTCCCTGGTCTCCTGGCAGCTGCCCACATCTGCTGGCTCATGTACCTCTGCCTTCATGGCCTCCATACCATCTTTCTGTGATCCCCTCACGTCCAGCCCAACCCACATTTAGAGATGGCTCTCTGTGGGCCACCTTAGAGACACAAAGGGGAATGGAACCCAGCCCCAGCCTCGTACAAGCAGCACTTGGCTATCAGGGTGGCCCTCTGGCCTCAGCCTCTGCCGTCACACTCCCAGAGTCCGAGGCAAGAACTCCCTGGAACTGTGATTCCAGATGTGAAAGGTCTTGTCTGCTCATTCTGAGAACCAGACAACAAGGGCAGATGTCCTCCAGCTTTAGGGATTTCATTAGATTCCCTAAAGCTGGGGCTCCGTCAGCTGGTCCCAGAAATTGGGTTCCATGGAGTTCCAAGTGTTCCTTGTGATGTTCAGTGAAAAGCAGGCTCTGTGATCAAGGAGATTTGGGCAACACTGAAGACTACTACTGCTTCTTGGAGTACTACAGCCTTATTAGTTTACATAAGACTCTAAGAAATCCTACAGTAGACAAATTCGTTTAGCCCAGCATTTCCCTGATTTATTTGATCACACAATCCTTTTCTTAAAGAATACAGTTGGAGATGGTGGAAGACACTGGATTATATTAAGGTCCTTCTACCTCAATACCTCCCTCACTACCCCCACCCCCCACCCCCTATACCTCTTCTCCTCTGGTCTGGTGGTGAGCTCTCAGTCAAAATTTGGGACAGATTGAGTGATTTTTCAGTGAAGGGTAACAATTTCTGATAATTGCATGTTAGAGACCTTCCTTCCCCCTCTCCCATAAGAAACTTAACCACAGGGGGAAAAAAATAAGTTTCTGGCCTCAAATGGAAGTAAACAGCTGGAGCTGATGAATTCCAGAAGCGAGTATTCTTTTCTCCTACAAGCATCTATGAAAGAGAGACACAGAGAGAGAGAGAGAGTGACCACAGAGGCTATGTAAATATAATTATTTCTAAGTAGAGTACCTTCAACATTTTCCATTAGGTAGCAGGGAGGTCATTGCGAGGCCAGCTGTCCAAATATGGCTGCTGATTCCCCTGAGTCAGCAGAGTATATAAAAAAATGATCTTTGGGGCAGAAATTTCTAACCACACATTCTAGTAAGTATCTCCAAATGTATGGGATATTAAATTTAGGGCTGTGGTTTTCAACTTTTTTTTCAAAGCATGAAAACCCCTTTTTCAAAGGAAATCTTACTCAAAACCCTTCGCACAACCCCAGGCCAGCCCCTGAGGCTTCTTCAGGAAACCCCTGGATTCTAGTCTGGAAACAGGCCATGCTGCTCAAAGCATTGTGCTCAGACTAGAAACTTCTGCATCACCTGGGCACTTGTGAGAAATGGGGCATCTGGCTCCATCTAGACCTGCAACTCTGAATCTACATTTTTCACACTGTCTCTTGGGGATTTATGGGCACGTTAAAATGGAGGAGGCGGACCTAAAGGATTTACTCCCAAATATCCCTCCTCTAGTCGATCTTCCTAAATTCCCAGATGAGGCTTCTTGACAATGAGTCTGGCATTTAGGCTCCCAACCGGGCTGCAGCTCCCAATAGGGTAAGCCAGTGGGGGCGGGTCCTCTGCATTGAATCTGTGCCCCTTCCCGCCATGGAAACACTGGGGAAAGTGAGGGCTGCTTAGAAAGAGACAGCAGAAGCAGTGAAACTCAAAGACTCTGGACTAAATTTCCTGGGTTTGAACTAATACTCCACCTCCCCTCTGGGGGGGACCCTGGCCGGTAAATTAAGGCTCTGTGTCTATTTGTCCCCATCATCTAGCAGGGGTGGGGGGATGATGATGATGGTGAGGAGGATGAGGCTATGCATTAAATGAGCTGATGGGCTAGGAGCACCTAGAATCTCTAGGTGTTTGGTCAGGGCTTTCATTCCCGAGTCAGTAAGAGCTAGCCCCATGCAAGGGGAATGTGCCAAGGAAAACCTGGGTCTGTCAGATTAAATATGGGCCCCACAGGAGTCACCATCAGGTTCTTTCAAATAATCTCACCACTTAAGCACGATTGAAAGACCAACTACTCCAATTTCAACTTTTTGATGTATTGGTAACTTCTGTTTAGACTTAGTTTCAGAAAAACCTATGTTTCTATCGAGGCTTCTCCATTTATTAGTTCAGTGATCTTGGGCAAGCTCCCATGGCACTTATCTCATTTTCTGCACCCAGGGTGGAGACGTAATCCCACCCGGTCAAGCTCCCAGGGATCCTGGAGGCTGTAAGCCTCCGGAGCTCACAGCAGAGGTGTGCAGGGGTGATCCATTCTTTACCTCTGACCTCCGAGAACTGCAGAATAAAAACACACAGAGGGTCCCCTATCCTTCCAGGGGAGGGCTGGGGCAAGAAACAGAGCACAAACTAGAAAAGCATTCAAAAGAGGTAAGAACAGGCAGGAAGTGTTATTCTGGCTAGTGCCTCACCCATAAACGCTTTCTCTTTATTCTAGAGGACACTAGTAAGAGTCACCTGCATCCCAGCCCTTGCCCCTCACCTGAAGATAAAGGTGAGCCCCTCGCCCCCTACTGGAGCTGTGGACCATTTGCTGAGGGAGCCCCAGGGCGGTGGTTGTTGTATACCCTGAGCGGTGAGCCTTGCTGAGCCTGTGTGCGGGCCGATCCCAGGGATCCCCACCCCCAGTGGGGGTGATGCTGGTGCCTGGAGGCCTTTCTGCACCACACTCAGAGCCTCTGAAGCCTCTTTGGGTTTTTGGCCCCCTGAACTGCCTGATCTCAGTCCAGAGATTCGCTCTTATACAAGAGGAAAAAACAAAATAGAAACGTCGTGAAAAACAGACACAGGGAATTCGGTCACCCTAGAAATTCTAAGACATGAGCAAAGCTCTTGTTTAGCATAATTTTAATTCAGGACCACAGCAAGGTCTTGAAATATGTAGGTGGAGAAGAAGAGTCAAGATGGAACGAATGGCAGGCGGGAAGGAGGTCAAGGTGATCCCTGGCTCTGGACGGTCAGCTAACCATGGTTTCTGCTGCACGGGGCACCTGCGGGCCTTCTGGTGTGGTGAGCGCGTTTGACCTTCTTTTTGATCTGGGAGTTTGGGATCCTGACATGGTAACTGAAGGAGGCCGAACCTCTTCATACAATTGAGCCCCGAGCTGCCCGCTCCCCACTTTGTGAACTTCATCATCAGACTTCCACTTCCTTGATTTTGATGTCAGCGTGGCATTTACGGGGGGTGGAGCAGGCACCAGGTTTTGCCCTGCAAACACACCTCTAATGATGAAAGCTGGCCTTCCACTCTGCAGTAAGCCTTTAAGCCACTTAAAAGACTATTTTTACTCTAAATGCCTCTTTCTGTAGACAATCACCAGCCACTGGAACTCACTTACACCTTGGAGCAGCGGAATGCATTTTAATTGAGTTAGTAAGAGCTGGACAGGAGTGAAGACGAAAGGCCCACTCCTGTGCATGAAAGGTGGCTGCATGAGCCGAGGGCAGCAGACGGCCTGTCTCCCGGGAGCTGGGGGCAACAAGCAAAGAGACCGATCCTGAGTGAGAAGGAAGCTGTCATCCGGCTGCTGAAGGCTGGAAGGGAAGGGGGCTTATCGGTGGCACTTGGGTTTAACCAAAAAGGGAACAGAGGAAAACAGAGTCTCGGTGTTGTGGAACGAACCGTGGTCTTGAGATTGGCTTCAAAGCACGTTATTTAACCTATTTCCTCATCTGTAAAATGGGTGTAATGATCTCCGCCTCCCAATGTTGTAATCAAGATCAAAAAAGAGGAGGTTTCAAAAACCCGGAAAGTACTACGTGCATATTACTCTTCAAAGGCTGCCACTGATGGTGTGCTGGCTGGGGGTGGGCGCTGTGCCAATGATCGTCAAGACGTGGTCTCTGTCCGTGTTTGCAGCAAGCCTGAAGGGGAGCCCGGTTACCCCCATTATACAGATGAGGAGAGCAGACGTCAGTTAACTTGCCTGAGGTCGCATGGCTGTGAGGTGAGGGCACTGAGCTTTGAACGCAGGGCTGTCTGACTGCGTTCTTCACCTTGGGGAAGGTGTGTGCTTCTGTGCTGTCCTAGTGACTGCATAACGGGACACGCCCACATGCCATAGAAACAGTAGCCCATGTCCACAACACAGCCCTCTCCTCTGCAAGGCTGCCCCCCTTACGTCTGCCCCTGCCCTCCCTCCGGTGCCATCACCTGGCAGTGGCAAGGGGCTCTGCTGTCACTCGTTGTGCTGGCCCGAGCTAGGGCTGCAGTAAGCTTGACTTGTGAACGTCTTTCTTCCTTCCAGAAGCATGCTCCCGGCTTGGTTAGACTTCAGGTGGGACCAGAGAGCTCAGAGTGATTCTGACAGCTGACAGGACGTCTCATCCAGCCCCTGGCACGCCGCTTGTTCCTTTGTGGTCTCCGCTTCCAGAGACAAGAATGCCAACCTCCGTCACATCCCTTGTAAGCACAGAACACCCCTTTGTCCCAGTGCTGGCTGTCAGCCATTCCTGAAGCACCCACTGAAATCGACTTCTTCCGAAGGAACTTAGCATGAAGAGACTCTCATCCCCACCCTCTGTGCAAGGACACTGGGAAGTGACCTCCGTCTTTTTCTCTAGGCAAAACATCCCTGTCCCCTTGTCTTTGGGGCTAATGGGGCCAAGCTCTCAAGGAGCAGAATCAGCAGATTTACACAAAGACTGGTTTCAGTTTCCGGCACCTGGAGCTCCTCTCCTTGCCCTGTCTGTCCCCAATCTAATCCCCATCCTCACCACCTGCCTGACTGAGCGACATTAACCAACCTCTCTAAGCCTCAACCACCTCATCTGGAAAATGAGGATATTCGCACATGGCAGGAAGGTGGGAGGACTGGGGTTACCGCAGGCAAGGTGCCCGGCTCGGTGCCCGGCTCTAAGAAAGCTTAATAACTAGGAGAGGCTGTCATTGTCAGGTTCGTTATTATATTGTTCATTATTATGTCACCGGCAATGAAGATGGGTTTCGCTATAATTGTCTGCCTCCGTTGCTGATTCTTCATCTGCGTTTACAGGCCCCAGTTCCTAGAAAGTCTGGACGTTCTGAAACCTGAACAGGAAACGTATCAGCCCTCCCCCTTTCCAGAGCCAGTGAGCATGGGAGAACAAAGCCACCAGCTGTCACCACACTCCATGGCCGGGTGGGAGGTGTGATTCCAGGGTGACTGAGTGTCTCCTGTGTGAGGGGAAGATGCTGGGTGGGAGGCGGACAGAGAGAGAGAGACAGAGAGACAGAGAGACAGAGAGA
The DNA here is from genome assembly GCF_027475565.1 of Acinonyx jubatus. NCBI lineage: Eukaryota > Metazoa > Chordata > Mammalia > Carnivora > Felidae > Acinonyx > Acinonyx jubatus. The sequence goes on along the minus strand of NC_069387.1, from coordinate 27,482,896 downwards.
GAGACAGAAAGATTTGCCCACAAATAAGTGCATGAGCGGGCCTCAGATCTAGTGGAACTCCAAAGCCCAGGCTCCTGTTCCCTCCCAGCCCCTCTAGCTTGTGTGATCTGCCCTCACAGAATCTGACCTCATGGAGCCTGTCCCCATGGAACCTGCCCTCATGGAGCCTGTCCTCATGGAAACTGCCCCTCACGGAGCCTGCCCTCATGGAGCCTGCAGTCCTGGAAGGTATCATGAAGGGCCAGGCCCGGCCAGGACTCTTTGGGACCAGACTTGGGGAATGTTCCAGAAGCAACCATATATTTGCCATATATTCGTTTTTCTAAGTGGTTTCTAAAAGAAACCACTCTCAAATTGGAAGCCAAAGGTCAGGGGTCGGAAGAGAAGAAAGCCCCAACAAAGAGAAGGCTAACAAGAAAGAAAGAAGGCGGACATAAGGTGGATTCAATTAAATGCGAGCTTTAGTTTTGGTCAAATTGTAAGTTAATTCCTGCCTCCTAGACTATTTAATTAAAGGCAAATCCCACAGGCCGCCTGTTGTTTTAACCGTTTTTCTTCTCTGGTGGAGACCCTGGGACTCTGCCGAGGGAGCACAGAGCAGTCACCCGCGATCGGACTCTCCTGGGGGAAATGAGGGAGAAAATGAATGATAAACATCTTGTCTTCAGACAATCATAAATTTTTCAATACGAGACCCCAAAAGCATTAGATTTTCATCCTTAATTTGAATGCAGCCCACCCGGTAACGGCACACGCTAGTTTACATTCCCCACCTGTGCGTTTTATTTTCTTTATGGGGTCAAGAAGGAAAAAGGAAGACGGACCTATCCCTCATTCTGTTTGTGTCTGCACAGTGTGACTGCCGAGGTGATGTCCTTTGATTAAATCACAGTCTCCCCTCCCTTTGCTCCTCACCAGGGAGGGACGCGGATCTGGTTCCTGCCATTCGTCTGCACGACGACGGGACGATGACTGCGTCTCTCTCCTGTTGTTCGTTCTCTAGCCGCTTGAGGCCTGAAAGGCAGTTCAGTGAACCGGGACGTCCGTGCACAGCCTTAGGAGCTGAAGCCATCCTGTCAGGTATCCCTGGGACCCGGGGACCAGGACCAGTGGCCACAAATTTGGCTCTTGTGCTGCTTCACTTCAGATTAGTAGCATTCTCGAGTCAGCAGTGAGCAGCCACTGACCACCCCAAGTGGGTGGGCTAAGTTTGGATTCTAAAGGGCATGGCCCCACAGCATGTTCTGCTTGGTCATCCTGTCAGGCAGTTTCGCAGGAGCAAGCCTCCTGGTCAGTCCTCATGGCAAGCTGTGCGGCCAGACCGATCGGGCCCTCTGGCCTGGCCCCTCTGGAAGGAGCCGCGCCAGCCCCTGGACCTGGACTCCGGGGCTCTGCCCACTGCACCGCCTTGACCGGCTCCACTCCTGCGTGGACACGATTTGTGCCACGTCCTCGCACCGTGCCGTACTATCTTAATAATTTGTGTCACATCCCCACGCCGCCTGTAGTCTGCTCTTCGCTCGGTCTTGTTTCCTTAAATGGACTCAGTTTTACCTCAACTAACTAGTTTATAAGGAAATTTCTTTTTATGATGCTAAATGGGAAAAATAGTGCCATTCGTGAGCTAGAGAAGATAACCTTAAAGAGTGCCAGAAAAACCAAACAGGGTCATCAAAATTGAGCTGGTGCCTGTGAGTGTCCCTAGGCCTGGGGTTCACTCTAATCTCCAAGGGGGAGATTAGCCAGCGTGGAGGGGTGCTGAGGACCCACTGGCGCGGGACAGAGGCACCCCCTGACATCGCCGGGTGAAATGGAAGGGAATGGAGAAGGGAGCTGTTTCTCACCAGAGACTCGGGGTTACTGGCAGGGGGCTGGTCTCTCTCAACTCCTAGTGCTGGGATGCTGTCCATAGGTCATCATCCTGGCCCTTCCTTTCCCCCTCAGACACGGCAGCACGGCCTCAGTCCTTCCCACCATCGGGACCTCCTTGTCATCCGGTTTTGTGGCCTCACCATGGTCGTCATCATACTGCACCTTCTCACGGCATTCGACTCCCCTCTCTCTTCTCATAGAAACCCCTTTCCGGGTTTCTGGCACTGTAGCCCTGCCTTCCAGATCGCTCCTCCCTTTCACCACCCCTCACCCCCAAAACACACACTCTGGGCATTCTTCCCTCTCCCCTTTGTGTGCGTGCTGGTGCACCAAAGGATTCCGAGCCCATTAGACAGTGCTACGGTCACAAGGACCAAGAGACTCACTGACCTCTGTCTTTGGACGTCACCTGTAGGACTGTGCTCCAGGCGGACCAGCTGGGCCAGAGACGGTGGAATTGGTGTCGCTTTGCTGGGATCTGCTTCCTGGTGTGACCGTGTGGCATCGCTGCTCAGACAGTTGGGAAAGCCCCAGCTCACGTCCTGTGCTTTTCAGAGGGGCAGATGGGCAGAAATAAAGCTCCCGAAGGTCTCCCATGAGGGGACATTTGCGCGGTTGCAAAGCCACAGACAAATGCCCCCACAGGGCAGGGCCCCAACCGTCCCTACGCGCCCTCTCGGCTGCCCACGAGGGACCCTCATCCTGCCTGGTGTGAGGACAGTGGGTCAACAGGTCAGGGCTCAAACCCAGGCCCCCGTGACTCCAAAGGCCTGGCTCTCTCACTGCGGTGTGCACCGATGGACTGGGCACAACGTCCACATTTTCACACCTATTGAAATGCGACCCCTCTCAGATGAGCTTGTGCTGCTCAGGAGTAGATTAACTCCACTGTTCCTTGTCCAACGGTTTCTTTTGCGAGGCTCTCCTCGGCCCGTGGGTCTCAGGCTTCCCTCAGAAAAGAGAGGAATAAAGGCCAGGTCTGGAGACACAACTCCCCCCTTTGAAACTGAGACTTTGGGGAAAAAAAACAAAAAACAAAAAACAGCCAAGAGAAAAAGATGCCTTTTCCCCTCGGGGGTGAGTGAACCACGGGCCAGGAGCCCGGTGTGTGGGGTCGGATGGGTCCGGAGGATACTGTTGTCCACAGCACACTGTGGCACGTACCTTCATGGCCCCATTTCCCCTCCGCGCGCCCGCCTTAGCCCGTGATAGCGTCGCCTCAGCTTAGCCCGGGTGAGGCAGGCGGGGCCTCTGAGAGGACACAGCATAGCCCCCAGGACTGTTGGACCTGGTTGTGTGTCCACCTGGCATATGGAGATGGGAAGGAAACCGTGACGTTGAACGGCCCGATTTACCCTGACTTTAACGAAGCAACTCTTTGCCACAAAGCGCCGTCGCGGTTACTTGGCTCTGTTTCAATAGATCGTGTCACCCTTTGCTCTCGGAGTTATTCCAAAGCTGTTGTGGACAAGGGTCCAGAGCCCAGTTTTACAAGTTCGTTGCTTAGAGGTGCAACCGTGCGTTGGCTCAGCTAATGCTCAAATCTTTGGAGGAGTTGGGAAGAAAAAGATTAAAGTGACTCTAAAACCACAAACTATGTTCAAAATGTATTATGGACTTAAATTTGTGGGGTTTTTGTTTTGTTTTGTTTTGTTTTGTTTGCCTCATACAGCTTGAGGCAGTGGTTTCAGAAGAGTCTGTTGTTTGTGTTTAAGGCTGCTTTGTAGAAATAGTCCATTTTCAAAGGTCCTGGTGGTCACAAAACAATTAGCACGGGTCCTGCTTGGGCCCCGGGAGGAGGCTGGTGCTCTGGGTGATGCAGGCAGGGTCGGAGGCAGGATTGGAGCTGCTGGACTCCGGCCTGGGTGGGGATAGGGCCGCCAGCGTCAGCCCAGAGGCCGAAAAGCCGGAGAGCCCCAGATCCTCACATACGTCTCGCCTGCCTCCCTAACTTCCAGTTGAAGAAACAGAGTCCTAGGGGTTTATCCACCTTTGTCCTGTTTCATCCTAAAGAGTTGGCACTTCAGCGTGACCTTTTAGACACAAACGTCATGCACTGCCTGGACCTTTTGAGTCTCCAGGGACTTCTGAGTTCCAGGTGGTGCTGAGCGTGGAACAGTATTGTGAGGCTTGACGACGGCAGGAGGTCTCCGATTTCTGTTGTTGGTGACAAGACCTTGTGCTTTTCGAACTTCTCATCCTCTGTGTTTAGTGGGTGGTGAGACAACTGTCACCCATCCTCCTGGGAATACGTCTGGTTTAAGCACAGAGGCTAAGCCCTTCCAAGCCAGGTGCCATCCTCTATAGCTTCTCTCTTTGCCCTCATGGTAAGCATACGCAATACATAATCTGGATTGAATCAAAAGTCCTGGACCCAGTGTTACGGCCTCAGACATCTGTGCCTGGGGGAAGAAATGTAAGAAAAGCAGCCAAGTGCCTGGGATAAAGGTGCTCATTGCAAACTTGCCATTTTAGCCTTAATGAGAAAATTCATACACGCAAGGGCAGCACGAATCCCTTCAAGCCTGCGTCACGTAGCCCAAGTTCTGCCAAGTTCAGGCCTCACACTCGGCTCAGAGGATCTTTAGCACCCATTTCTAGCCACACATGGACCCCAGAGGGATCAGCTTCCTCCTGACGCTTGAATTTCAGTCCAGCCTCCGACCTCAACTTGGCTTGGAATTCAAAACAAGTTCCGGCCTTAGCATGAAGATTGGAAAACTGTCCATGTAGAGAGAGTCAAAGAGTTCACTGAGTCCAGAAACTTCTACCAGAACAACTGTGGAATGTTTAAAGGCTCAGCACTGGGCTGGGAGTCAGCACACCTGAGTTCTAGGTCTGCCTCCCACCTGTAGAGGTTCGCTAAGGCTGCTCCAAACAACTGGCACAAATCAAGAGGCTAGCATAACCTCAATGGGTTGTCTCGCAATTCTGGATGCTACAGTCCAATATGACGATGTTGGCAGGATTGGTTACTTCCACGGACTGTGAGAGATTTTCCCCAAGATTTGGGTAGTTTGCTGCAATCTTTGGCCAATCCTTGGCTAGAATCCTTGGCTTAGTGAAGCATCACCCCAATCTCTGCCTTCACGCTTACATGGTGTTCTCTCTGTGTGCACATTTGTGTTCAAATTTCCCCTTTTAATAAGAACACCAGCCATGTTGGATTAGGGCCCAACTTAATAACCTCATCTTCACTTAACCAATTGTATCTACGATGACGCTGTTTCCAAATAAGGTCATGTTCTGTGGAAATGGGAGGAGGGGTAGTTAGGAATTCAATATATGAGTTTGGGGGGTGAGGAGACACAAGTCAACCCGTAACACCACCCTACATTTTGGACCTTGGGTGAGTGGATGAATACTTCTGAACCTTATTTTCTCCATCTATGACGTTGCTAATCTTTAAGAGTCTTTTCAGATTTAAACTCAGCGATTCTAAACGCCTCTCAAGTATGATGGTCTAGTTTATTTCCTTTCTTAACAGTTTTCGAGCAATTCTTTTCATTGAATGTCATTTTTTTATAACACTTTATCTAGGCTTTAAGAAACGTGTCACTTTTTTTTTTTTTTTTTTTTTTGCCTTTGACCATAGTTATTTGCATGGTGGTATTAAATATTTTTAATGATCCATATGTTAGGGCCCCAACCTAGCAAATGGCCACTAGTCGTTATAGCTACGTTGGGACTTGCTGGAGTGTACTGGTGTGTACTGGCCGAATCCTAGCCCTGGCCCTTTCAACATGGGCCTTAACTCTCCTTTTCGATGTAATGTTCTTCTTCCAATTTTTTTCTGATATTAAGATAAACATGTAATCATTATTGAAAATTGTAAGGAATACAATGCTTCAAACCTAAAATACCTCTCCTTAGTCATACACTTTAGTATTGAAGCGGGTTTTTGTGTGCATTCTCCGTTTTTTATATTTCATCCTAGATATTTTCCTGTACACTAAATATTTGTTGAAAACATGACTTTTATTTTTGCAAAATATTCTATTCTATGGATGTGCTACTTCCATTTTTAAATGTTATAAATCACCCTGTCTCTGACATAATGTTAAGTTACGATAAAATTTAATTTTTGTGCATGTCCTAATTGCTTCCTTAGGTGAAGCTCTTTAGTGTGGAATTACTGAAGCAAAGCTGATACATATTTTAAATGTGCTTTGTAAACTGCCCTCCAGAACAGTGGTGACTGGTTCCTGTCACCAGCGGCATCTGAAATGACCTTCGTTTCCTATAGGGATGTTCATTCTTTTCTTACTGATCTCCAAGAGCTCTTGTTCTACTTAAGATATTAGATCTCCTTCTATCAAACATATTGAGAATATGGACTCGAAACTTCTTAAAGTCAAGGTCTGTGCCTTATTACATGTGAATCTCTCATAATAATGAGTTTCGTGACTTGTGCACAGTAACATGCAATCAATGTCCAAAAAACATACAGGAATGATATCTGCCATTATGAAGCATCTACTATAGGCAAAGGAATATAAATAAATACAAAATCCAAAATGAAACAAATGCTACAAAGGAGGCAGCATATAACCACTGTAGGATCAAACAGGAGCATGTGATCAATTCCAATCAGAAGAACTGGGAGGTCCAATTTTATTTAGGTCTTGAGTGTGATTTCTTAACCAGAGAAGACACTCTAGGCTGAAGGATCAGCATAAATACAGCACATGGCATGAAAATGTCTCGTATGTTTGAGAAAGAGAGGTATTTACTGACTCCCAATGCTAAGAGGGCCCTAAAGGCTATAGAGCTTTACATGGACAATAGGGCCAAGTGGAAAACCTGTGACTTTGACTTATGCTTAGGGAAAATGGTGCCAGTAGCTGTGTGAATGAAAGACAGGAGAAGAGAGAGACTGTTAACTTGCTTTAAAAGAAACTTTGTGGTACTCCAGCTAAGATGGTGACACAGAAGACTCCCGAATTTCCCTCCTCCCATAGACACACCAAATTTATAGCTACACACAGAGCAATTCCCTCTGAGAGAGATCCACAAACTAGTTGAGTGACTCCTACCTATTGGACAATTGAGAAAATACCCACATTAAAAGGAGTAGAAAGGGCTGAGACCCACCTCTGGCACAGTACCATTCAATTGAGAGGGTATTCCTAACTCCCAGATTCTCCCTGAGGATCAAAGGGTTTGACCGATACATCTAGTGATCCAACTTTTAAGGCTTCCACCTGAGGGATGGGCCCCTAAGTCACCTAGCTCTTAAAGCCAATGGGGCTTTCATTCTTGAGTCCCATAAGAATATAGTAAACAAAGAGTTGTTAATGGGCACCTGAACACTCACTGTAGCTATCACCCCAGGGCTCAGTGCAGAGGGAGTAGACAAATATGCCCATTTCCCAGTCTTTCCTTGGAAGGGGTTTGACTGTATACTTTATAAGCTGCTATTGAGAGTCCAGCTTCTAATCATCTTGTCTCTAGGTGATGACTATGATCCTCCCCCTTCGGGACACTGACAAGTCTTGGCACACTCTCAACTACTAGAAGTCACTAGAAACAATGTCAGCAGCTTGAACAATCACAAAATTTGATAGGCAACCAGGAACTCAAGCCAAGCTGATTGATGAGGTTCTCTCATGTGAGACCAGTCTGTCAAGACCAGGAGAGGTGGCTGTTTTATCTACTGCACAGAAACAAACACAGAGAGTCAAGGAAAATTAAAAAAAAAACAAAAAACAAAAAAAAAAACAGAGGAATGTGTTCCAAAAAAAGAACATGATAAATGTCCAGCAACTGATCTTAATGAAATGAAGTTAAGTGATCAGCCTCCAAGATAAGGCAGTGGAACTCATCTAGAGGGAAAAGAGAAAAAAAAATGGAAAGAATAAAGATTCCTTAAGGTATCATGCGGCATCATGAAAAAGATAAATATATGTATTATGAGGAAAGAAAAAAGATACAGAAAGAGACAGACAGCTTATTTAAAGAAATAATGGCTGAAAACTTCCCTACTCTGGGGGAAGAAACAGACATCCAGATTCAGGAAGTCTAGAGAGTTCTGAATAAGAAGAATTCAGAGAGCCATACTGGGGTACCTGGGTGGCTCAGTTAGTTGAGCATCCAACTTTGGCTCAGGTCATGATCTCACACTCGGTGAGTTCAAGCCCTGCATCAGGCTCTGTGCTGACAGCTCAGAGCCTAGAGCCTGCTTCGGATTCTATGTCTCCCTCTCTTTCTGCCCCTCCCCCACTCTCTCTCTCTCTCTCTCAAAAATAAATAAGCATTAAAAAATTTTTTTAAAAAGAAGAGAGCCATACCAAGACACGTTATGATTAAATTGTCAAAAGTTAAAAGCAAAAAGTATTAAAAGCAGCAAAAGAAAAGCAACTTGTTACATACAAGGGAAACTCCATAAAGAATATCAGTAGATTTTTCAGCAGAAATCTTGCAGTCCAGAAGGGAATGGGGTGATGTAGTCAAAGTTCTGAAAGAAAAAGAAAAAGAAAAAAAAAAACTGCCAACCAAGACTACTTTACACAGCAAAGTTGTTCTTTAGAATTAAAGGCGAGATAAAGAACTTCCCAAACAAAAACTGAAGGAGTTCACCACCACTAGCTTGGCCTAAAAAGAAATGCTAAAGGGTGTTCTTCCATCTGAAATAACAGGACACTAACTGGTAACATAAAAATTCATGAAAGTATAAAACTGGTAAAGGTAAATATATAATTAAATTCAGAATACTCTGATATTGTAATGGGGATGGGTAAATAATTATATATACCTCTAGTATAAAGGTTAAAAAGACAAAAGAATTAAAAGTAACTCTAACTACAATAATTTGTTAATAAATGTACAATATAAAGATGTAAATTGTAATCTCAAAACACAAAGTGTGCATGGGGGTATGTAAAAATGTAGAGCTTTATATGCATAAAAAGTTAACTTGCTATCAACTTAAAATACTTTGTTATAAATATGTTACATGTAAGCCTCCTGGTAAGAACAAAGCAAAAACCTACAGTAGATACACAGAAGATAAAGAAAGAATCAAAGCATACACTACAGAAAATCAGCATATTACAAAGGAAAAGAGAAAGAGAGGAAGAAAGGAACAAGGGAATTACAAAGAACCAAAAAACTAATGAACAAAATGGCAATAGCAAGTCCATACCTATCAATAATGACTTGAAACATAAATGAACTAAATTCTCCAAACAAAAACCAGATAGCACCTGCATAGATAAAAGAAAAACAAGACCTAATTACATACTGCCTACAAGAGATTCACTTCAGCTTTAAGGACATTATAGGCTCAAAATGATAGATGGAGAAAGCTATCCCATGCAAATAAAAACAAAAGAAAGCAGGGGTAGCTGTATTTATATCAGACAAAAGAGACTATAAACCAGTAACTGTGAAAAGAGACAACGAAAATTATTAAATAACGATAAAAGGGTCAATTCATTAGGTGTATGTAACTACTGTACAATCTATGCACCCAACATCAGAGCACCTGCATATAGAAAGCAAATAATAACAGAGCTGAAGGGAGAAACAGCAGTAGTAAAGTAGACTTCTAACACCCCACTTTCAACAATGGATAGATGATGCAGACAAAAAAATCAATAAACATTGGACTTAAACTACATGTTAGGGCAGATGGACTTCATATCAGACACACTAGATGTATCAGACTTTTCCATACAATGGCAGCAGAATACACATTCTTTTCAAGAGCACATGGAACATTCTCTGAGATAGATAAGATGTTAGGCCACAAAACATGTTTTGATAAATTTAAGGAGATTTAAATCTCATCTATATCCTTCTGACCACGATGGTCTGATACTGATACCAGAGATCAATTAAAAGAGAAAACTGGGACGCCTGGGTGGCTCAGTCGGTTGAGCATCTGACTTCAGCTCAGGTCATGATCTCACAGTCCATGAGTTTGAGCCCCGCATCGGGCTCTGTGCTCACAGCTCGGAGCCTGGAACCTGCTTCGAATTCTATGTCTCCCTCTCTCTCTGCCCCTCCCCCACTCATGCTCAGTCTCTCTGTCAAAAATAAATAAATCAACTTAAACAAACAAACAAAACTTAGGGTAGGTAGCAAAAGCAGGTCAAAGAGGGAAGTTTATAATAGTAAACACATTAAGAAAAAAAAAAATAAATCTTAATGAAACTAACTTTATACCTCAAGGAACCAGAAAAACAAGAATAAACCAAGCCCAATTTAGTAGGATGAAGGAAATAACAGAGTGGGAATAAATGAAATAGAGATTAGAAAGACAATAGAAGAGGTCAATGAAATTAAGAGCTGATGTTTTGAAAAGATAAACAACATTCACAAGACTTTAACTAGACTCAGAAAAAAAGAGAGAAGACAAATCAAATCAGAAATGAAAGAGAATACATTGCAAACGATAAGCAGAAATGCTAAGTACAAAAGAAACTACTATGAACAATTGTTTGCCAACAAATTAGAGAACTTAGAAGAAATGGTTAAATTCCTAGAAACAACCTACCAAGACTGAATCATCAAGACTGAATATGTGAATAGACCAATTATTACTAAGGAGACTGAATCAGTAATCAAAACCTGCCAACAATGTCCCGGACCAGATATTCACTAGTAAATTCTACCAAACTTGTAAAGAAGAATTATTGCCAATCCTTTTCTAATGCTTCCAAAAAACTGAAGAGGAGGAAACACGTCCAAACTCACTTAACAAGGCCAGCATTACCCTGATACCCAAACCAGACAAGGACACTACAAGAAAAGAAAATTATAGGCCAATACCATTGATGAACATAGACACAAAAATCTTCAACAAAATATTAGCAAACCAAATTCAACAGTGCTTTAAAAGGGTTAAGCATCATGGTCAAATGGGATTTATTTTTGGGATGCAAAGATGATTCAACATTCACAAATCAATGAATTTGACAAACCACATTAACAAAAAGAAGGATTAAAATCATATGATCAAATCAATAAGTGCAGAAAAAGCTTTTGACAGAACTCAATATTCTTTCATGATAAAAGTTCCCAACAAATTAAGAATAGAAGGAACATACCTCAACATAACAGGCCCACACTAACATCCACTCTAAGATCAGGATCAAGACAAGGATGCTGAATTCTTGCCACGCTTCTTCAACATAGTATGAAAGTCCTGGCCAGAGCAGTTAGGCAAGAAAAAGAAATAAAAGTAATCCAAATTGGAAAGGAAGAAATAAAATTGTTTGCAGAGGACATGATATTATATATAGAAAACCCTAAAAACTCTACCAAAAAACCTGTTAGAATTAAATCAGTAAAATTACAGTATAAAAATAACAATATAGAAAAATAAGTTGCACTTCTATATATTAATGACATACTATCAGACAGAAATTAATAAAAGAATTCCATTTACAATTGCATCAAAAGAATAAAATACCTAGGAATAAATTTAACCAAAGAGCTGAAAGATCTGTACAATGAAAACCAAAAAATGTTGATCAAAGACATTGAAGAAGACACAAATAGGTAAAAAGATAATCTGTGTTCATTGATTGGAAGAATTAATATTGTTAAAATATTGACAGTACACAATATGATCTACAGATTCTGTACTATCCCTATCAAAAGTTTCATAGCATTTTTTGTAGAAATATATGAAACAACCCTAAATTCCTTTGAAACCACCAAAGACCCCAAATAGCCAAAGAAATCTTGAAAGGAAGAATGGAGTGGGAGACATCATGCTTCCTGATTTCAAACTATATTATAAATCTACAGCAATCAAAACAGTATGATATCAGCATAAAAACAGACATGTAAATCAGTAGAACAGAACAGAAAGCCCCATAATAAACTCATGTATATATGAGTGGTCAGTTTTCAACAATGGAGCCAAAAATGTACAATGGGGAAAGGATTGTCTGGTGTTAGGAAACTGGGTATCCACAAGCATAAGAATGAAACTGTATATGTCTTACACCATATACAAAAATCAATTCAAAATGGATTAATGATTTGTCGGTTTTTTATTTTGGAGAGAGAGAGTGCAAGTTGGGGAGAGGGGCAGAGGGAAAGAGAGAATCTTAAGCAGGCTCCACGTTCAGCGCAGAGCCCAATGTAGGGCTCAATCCCACCACCCTGGGATCACAACCTGAGCCACAATCGGGAGTTGGACATTCAACTGACTGAGACACCCAAGCACCCCAGATTAATGATTTGAATATAAGACTTGAAACTATAAAACTCCCAGAAGAAAACATAGGGTTTGAGTTCCTTGACATTGGTCTTGGCAATGATATTTTGAATTTGACACCAAAAGCAAAGGTAACAAGAGCAAAAATAAACATGCGTGACTACATCAAGCTAAAATGCTTCCGCGTAGCTAAGGAAATCATCAATAACTGGAAACAGTAATCTACAGAACGGGGGAAAATATTTACAAACCATATATTTAATAAAGGTTAAATATCCAAAAATATACAATGAGCTCAAGTTACTCAATAGCAAAAATCAAAAACCCCAACTGAAAAACAGGCAGAAGATCTGAAGAGACACTTTTCCAGAGAAGACATACAGATGGCCAACAGGCGCATGAAAGAAAATATTATGTACGTACGATAGTTAATGACATTGAGCCATGAGAAAGAAAGAAGTCCTGTTATTTGTGACATCACAGATGAACACGGAGGGCATTGTGCTAAGTGAAATAAAGCAGACAGGGAAAGACAAACACTACATAGTATCACCTAGATGGATAATCGGGAAAAAACAAAAACAAAAACCATTAAACTCATAGAAACAAAAACTAGAATGGTGGTTGCTAAGGCGGGGAATAGGGGAAAACTGGTTAAAGGGTATACGTTTTCAGCGACAAGATCAATACAGTCAGAGAATCTAACGTAGAACGTGGTGACTACGGTTGATAATGCTGTACTGTGTAGTTGAAATTTGCTAAGAAAGTAGAACGTTAAGTGTTCTTACCAAAAACAAAAAAATACGTGAGGTGATAGATGTGTTAATTAACCGGGTAGGGGGAATCCCCTCGCAATGTATATGTATGGATATCAAATCATCATGTCGTGTGCTTTAGGTAAATACGTTTATCTGTCAATTACACCTCAATAAAGCTGAAAAAAAAAAATATCAAGAAGCCTTTGTGACATCTGAAGCTTGCCTCCGGTACCGCATCCCTGCTGCCGTAGTTCACAAGCCCGGCGCTTCTCGCGGGGAGTTTACGGCGGTTCTAGCACACTATTGTTCCCCAGCTCAAACCTAAAGGTGGATTTCCTGTGGAAGGAGCTAATAAGACCTCTGTGGATTTGCAATCCAATCTCCAAAGCCCATCTCAAACATCATCTCCTTTTTTGCCTTTTTAAAAAGCAGTTTCACTGACACTGAAATCACAATACAATTCTTCTGGCTGAAATATATAATTCAGTCTCTTCTAGCATGTTCAGAGTTGGGCAACCATCACCACAATCGATTTTTTTTTAATGTTTATTTATTTTTGAGACAGAGAGAACATGGCGGTGGGGACGGGGGGGGGGGGGGGGGGGCACGGAACAAAGGATCCTAAACAGCCTTCCCCTTGCCGATAGCAGTGAGCCTGACGTGGGGCTCAAACTCATGAACCACAAGATCATGTGATCCATGAGATCGTGACCCTAGTCGAAGTCGAACGCCCAACCGACTGAGCGACCCAGGCCCCCCGTTCACGATCAGTTCATGAACACTTGCATTACAGCCTGGAAGGAATCGGGCCCCTAGCCATCGGCCCTCTCCAACCTCCCCATCTCTCCTGGTCCTAGGCAACCACTCGCTCTACTCTCTGTCTCTAAGGATTTGCCTGTTTTAGACCTTTCACACAAATGGATCGCACAGGGTGTGGTCTTTCGTGACTGGTTTCTTTCACTTAGCATAATGTTTCCAAGGCTCATCCCTGGTGTGACGTGTGTCAGCACCTCATTCCTATTGCTGTCTGCATAATATTTTGTCGTGCAGCTCCACCACATTTCGCCGATCCATCCATCAGTGGACGGACCTGGGGGGTTGTTTGCACTTTGGGGCCATTATGAATAATGCTGCTGTGAACATGCAAAACCTCATCTCCTGTGAGGTTTTGTTTTACCCTTCAACCAAACACGGTTCTCCATTTTATGTGACCCCCACAGCTCGGCCCCTCTCCCATGATGCTTAGCACCTCCAAACGCACACCACAGTTATTCACGGGCTCCTCGTAAACCCCTGCTGGAGGCTCAGTCCCAGGAGAGAGTTCACTCCTCTTGTCTCTTAGCTTATTTTCCGCCTCTTGTCCACTTAGCTTGGTGGCTGGGGAATAGCGGACGATCCTTTGTCGGGGGCTGTAGGAGGGCAGCCTTGTCTCTCCACCTTTGTCTTTGAGACAGGCAAGTTGAAATGTCTATATGGAAAAAACCCAAGTGGGCCCTGTTGCAAGTAACCCTGTTGATTTGTTTTTCGAGTTCTTTCCACATTCCAGAAAAAAGAGAATCATCCAAATGAAAACCAATGCCATCTGCTGTAAAATAACAATATTAAAAGAATAGGGAAACATGGTTTTACCTGCCTGCCTGATGAATTGGGTCAAAACGCCATGGAGTTAAAAGTAGTTGTTCTATTATTAGTGACCCAGTTCATAATACTCAGAAAAACACTGTTTTTAGGCTTAATCAAACTTTTAATGAGAACTTTCAATGTTTAGACTCCAAAGAAAACCGTTTTTGGGGGGGATATGATGTAATTGAAATGACTAAGGTGTGAATTATGAATTTTACACAAGGGCACTTCTGTCCTGGCTCCAGAATATGCATAGGTCCAGAAAAAATGTGTTTTGATGGATTTCAGATTTTTCTGTAATTACCCTTCCTCCAACCCCCCAGTGACACTTGCCCAAAGTGGCTCTTCATGTCTCTCTCTCTTCTGCCCCCCTTCAAAGGGGTTGAGAAATATAGTCACAATAAGATATAACTGACACTCAAGTCCCATGTGTAACCACCCTAGGGAGCTGGCCTTTTTTATAGGTTTAGGATCCCTTGTCACTAGAAAGCCCCCGTCCCATGTAGTCTCAGTGTCCTTTCTTTGCCAGGAACCACCTTATCCCCCTCCTTCCTTTATGTTGTGTCTTCATCTGAATCTCCTTCTGCCCCCGCCCCTCCCTGAGTGTCACGGACAGGGGACAGGGAAGTAGATCTGGGGTCACAGCGTTTACATGTGGACCTGCCACTTTCCAGCCATGTGATTCTGAGCCAGCTGAACCTCTCTGGGCTTCAGCTGCAAACTGGGATAACAACGCACCTTGTCCGATCATGGGTGAAACCTGGCAGTGGGTGCAGGGGCCGAGCACAAGAGAGGCAGGCACGCTGTGCATTCCCTCCTTCTGTATTTCTAAGAGACAGGTAATTACCCTGACATCTGAGTTTCTAGGGAACATTTAGTTTATACCCTCTTGCGTTCTCGACGATTGTCCCTGCGGGCAGAAACCCCTCCTGTTCTGACTACCTGTCTCCCCCAGCCCCCAGCCTGAGCACCCTGAAGATAGAGAGAGGGACCTTTTGCAGACTGGATGACAGATGACTCTCTTTTCCTCTGTCCCGGGGAGGGGAACCACTGCTTAATGTCACCAAACGTGAAGAGTATTGGTACGGAATGACCAAAGCCACCGCCTGAATCAATTATTTTCACAGGACCTAGTGTGTACACATTCTTTCCCACCCTCCTTTTATAGCCAAGAGGGGAAAAATTCCCTAATTCATCTGTGTGCCGTTTCGTGCCGCTTCGAAGAGAATGAAAATGATAAACGCGCTGCGGTTCCTGCGGAATAAATAGTTCTTGTAAAGCCAAACTAAGTAAGGTGATTTGCAATATGGATTTTTCCCTCCGAGTTATTAGAATATGTTCAGTCAGCACATTCGGCCTCTGTCTCCAGCGATACATTAAATTAACGGCACTCACCTCCACCCCAATCTCAGGGTGTGGGTGGCGCCTTGCGTTTGTCTTGGCAGGTCAGGCTGCGGGCAGCAGGGGACAAGGAGAGCAGGTTCGGGATGTGTGTGGTCGCAGAGATGCTCACTGGCTTACTGCTCCCTTGAGGACATAGCCAGCAGGAGCTCTGGAAGCCACTGGAAGGTGGGCATCCGGGGGCCACGGTGCCTCCCTCCAGCCTGCATCTCATGTGGATGCTATTCCCACGGGGTCCCCACAGTGCCTAGCACACAGTAGGTGCGCTTGTCCGACCCCCTCTTCCCAGCAGGTCTGGCCCCAGAGGAACCAAGTGACAGTGTGAGAACCCTTACAGGACCCGGCCAAGCTTCCAGAAACGTCCACACGCTAGAGTCGGGCTGGGCACCTAAAGCATTGGGGGAGGGAGCCAAGTACAGTTTGCAAATGTTTAAACAAGAAAACCTGATGTAATAGTTCTGCTTAACTCTAAAGTAAGTCCCTCTACAGCTAATTATGGGATGTCTAAGATAAAGAGCTCACATGCCAAGGCAGGGGGAGGGGCAGCGAGGACATGGGTGTCTGCTCCCCTGTGTCTCTGAGTGGGGTGCCTTTGGGCTCTGATCACACCGTGTTGATTCACTTAGCTCTTTCCACCTTCTAGCATGACTGTATTCTGTGACAAATTGCTGGTTCCGCGGGCCAGTCATGCGCTTTCCTTTGCTTTTGCTAAAATGACACAACAGTACATACACAGTGTCACACGTCCTACTGGGAAAAGCAATGCCTCCAGATCTGAAGCATCTCATTTAATAAATGAGTCAGGGAGCTCACCTTGTACCTCCTGGGCCCACGTGGGTTTTGCTATATTCCTGTCCTCAGGATCCACGGACACGAGGCCACCCTGTAAGCAAAGGTATTTTTGTGTCTTTGGATGCCGTGCCATGCGATCTTTTCCCCTTGTACCGTGTCCTCCGTTATCACAGCTATTGGGTCAACACCCCAGAGCCTTCCAACCTCTTCGTCAATAATATGCAAGGGCATAATCCAGAATCTTTACCTCATCTACAGAAGTTTACCATTTATTTTTTTTTTATTTTTCATCCAAGCTCATTTACTTATTTTGAGGGGGGGGGGGAGAACATGCTTGTGTGAGAGTGGGAGAGGGGCAGGGAGAGAGAGGGGGAGGAGAGAGAGGGGCAGGGAGAGAGAGGGGCGGGGAGAGAGAATCCCAGGCAAGCTCTGCCCTGTCAGCACAGAGTCCAAGTCGGGGCTCGAACCCATGAACCGTGAGATCATGACCTGAGCAGAAACCAAAAGTTGGACGCTCAGCCGGCTGAGCCACCCAGGTGCCCCTAAAAGTCTACCATTTATATCCAAACTTTAGGAAGCCTTCTTCACACCATGAGGCCTGGTGCCAAGTGTCCTTGCCGGGAAGCGAATCCTTAGTCGTGAGTGAAACCCCCAATTCAATAAATTCTCACCTTTTCAAGCTACTCATTCCACCCACTACAGCTGAGAATCTTCTTAAATGCTGCCCCAGAGGCCCTGGGCCGCTCGCATTGTACTTTGAGTCGCTAACCGGCTGTCCTGAGCCTATCAGGTAACGACACCGGCCAGCTCTGCAGCCCTCACCATCACCGCTGCCTCCACAGTGATCAGATGCCACAGCCGCCCATGCACCCCAGTCCTTCCCTTCTCCCCACGCTTCATCCAATCACAGGCGACAATCTAAGTTAAGACGCTGCCGCCCATCACATGTTATCACCACCCACTTGCCGCATGGCCGCCACTACTGGTGGCTGGTATGCCTTTCCTGCAGGCATAGGAGACGCCCAGAGAGGGGCCTACTCGAGAGGGAGGTGACACTGTAGGAGCCTGAGGCAAGGTATGGTCACGTTGCACCCATCAAAGCCAACCAGCCTCCACGGAACCGGTCTCTGCAGCAGGGGCTGGATCACAAGGTGGGGGGGCAAGATGATTTGAAGTGATGCTTGAAGGTGTCTCAGATGGCTTCCTGTGCTAATGGGGAAATAGGTGATCACAGACAACATAACGCGTTTGATTTAAGAATATCTTTAGCATTTCATTTCTATAACATCTACCTTTAAAAAAATTTTTTTAATGTTTATTTATTTTTGAAACAGAGAGAGAGAGAGAGAGAAGGAATGTCAGCAGGGGAGGGGCAGAGAGAGACGGAGACACAGAATGCGAAGCAAGCTCCAGGCTCTGAGCTGTCAGCACACAGCCCGATGCGGGGCTCGGACTCATGAGCTGCGAGATCGTGACCTGAGCCGAAGTCGGTCGCTCAACTGACTGAGCCACCCAGGTGCCCCAATATCTACCTCTTAAATTCCATTTAGCTCAGGTTAATGTTGACATCGCATTCCTCAAGCACACTTAGATAGCCAGGGGTGGGAGCGGGGAGGGAAACCCACCCTGCACAGAAAATCCACAGGTGACTCGTTTGTTTAAAAAAAAAAAAAAAAAGGCACTGTTCTAGGCACTAGGATTACAGCAATGAACAAAACAAAACAAAAGTCTCTCAGGGAGCACACGATATGGGAGGGGGGGATCAGTGAATAAGGCAGGAAGAGGGTAGGGAGTGCAGGTGGGAGGGGCTGCTGTTTTAAGCAGGGCGCTCAGAGAGGACCTCCCAACCAGGCGAAGTGTGAGTTGAGACCCAGAGGAGGGGGACAAGTGGACATCTGGACACAGCATAACAAGGAGGAGAAACAGCCGAGGCAGAGGCATGGTTGGAGCAGTGGGGATGTGTCTGCCTGCTGAGCAGGGTGGCCAGTGGGCTGGTGGGGATCAGGGGAGGGGGCCGGAGGGCTGGAGGGATACTCCTGCTTCTACCTGCAGAGCAAGGAGGGAAGGCACTGGGGGGAGGTGATTGGAGCAGAGAAGGCGATGCTCTGACTGTATCGGAATTGCGTACCAGCTCACACATCCATGGGAACGCATCCTGGCCTCAACGTGGCTCACTGGGATAAGTCTCAGGAATGCCATCCGGCAGACGTGACAGTCTAAGCAGAGCTGCAGAGAACGCAATGTTGAAGGTCACTGTCTGGGCACTTAGACGACAGCAGGACTTCGGTCATAGACGAGACAGGGCTGAGGGCAGAGAGAAACTTCCAAACTGCAGAGATGGTCCTCGTCGAGGGATCCAGGCACCCCGAAGTGCACGCCGGGGGCTCTCTGGCAGCACGTGGTGCAGGGCTCGCACACGGGGACCCTTGTCCTCCTGGGCAGTAGGCGCCTCTGTCTTCCACTGCTCTGCATGGTGTGTGTAGCACGGAGTTTGAACTCGTAAACCACGCCATTGACAAGCACGGCAATAAAACTTCACTGTCCCTGATGGCAGTAAGTCTATTTTTCTAACCTTTGGCTTCCCCTTTCCTGGTACTTTTATACATCTGGTTCTGGTAAAATAAAAAGATTCACTCGGTTTATAACTGTACTTCCTGTTCAGGCCTGGGTTTCAGGTGGACGTGATGGGGTGCTCCTCCTGGAGACAAGCCCCTCCGGGCAGGACAGTGTCACAGGCATCCCCAGGGCTATCAGAGGCAGCCGCCCCACCCCCCACCCCCCTGCCCGGGGCTCACCAGAGTGCCCTCTGGAAGCACCATCTGGGAAGGGACTTTCCTGAGGCCACCCCGGTGTACTCCCCAGCTTTACCAGGCCCCCAGATGGGACTCAGTGCCGAGAGCTGTTCCATAGGACAATGATATCTCCTAAGAGTGTGGGTCCTTGGTCCTGGGTGGGTTTCACTTACCATTTCCTGTCCTCTGCCGTGTTTGCTTGTGCTCAAGCAAGATGCCAAGTCTTCGGGATGCCGGTAGCCTCTTCTCTGCAAATGCACCACAAAGTCTGTCTGTAGGAAAGGAAGATGACAGATGACAGAAGAACAAGGGCCACTTTGAGGCCCACAGTGAAAGTTGCTCCATGGGGCAGGGAGAGGAAGAGACCAGTAGAACGAAGGTCCTTGTCGCCTAATGAGGGGCCTGAGATCAGGCCCTCGAGCTGTGAATGAGCACAACTTTTTCCTCCTGACCCCATGAGGGAGGCAGGGCAAAGCTAAGCCATCCCCCGGGCCAGGCCTCAGGGGCTGTTCTTCAAGTCTCACTGTGCAACCGGGAATCTCATGGCCAACAGACACCAGCCATGTGTCCAAGAAGAGCCCGGAGGCACAACTACGGAGCACATCCCCACGACCAAATACTAGCCCGGACGCAGCAAGCCTCACTGTGAGCGGTGCTCTGGGTGAAGGCGTTCTCATTTGCCCTGGTACTCTCCCAAAATGAAAAGCCATATTCTATTATCCCCACTTTATGGAAGGAGAAACGACCTCAGAAACATACTTTGCTCAAGTTTCCAAGGATGCTCATGAATCCAGATCCATAGGACTTCGGGGATGTAAACGGACAACAGACACAGATACACAAACACCCACACACACATACATACCCCAAACTATACACACACACTCCCCTCCACACATTAACACACACACACATATATATATACTCCCCACATGCACACACACACACACACACACACACCGATACGCAGGTCCAAAAACACGACAGAAAAGAAAAAAAGATGAAAGTATTCAGACTTACAAGTGCTCAAAGAAGTACGGATTTAAACAAGACACGAGGGGTGCCTGGGTGGCTCAGTTGGTTGAGCATCCCACTCCAGCTCAGGTCACGATCTCACGGATTCTGAGTTCGAGCCCCGTGTCGGGCTCTGTGCTGACAGCCCGGAGCCTGGAGCTTATGCTTCGGATTCTGTCTCCCTCTCTCTCTGCCTCTCCCCCACTCATGCTCCATCTCTCTGTCTTTCAAAAATAAATAAACAATAAAAAAATTAAAAAAAAAAAAAGATATGAAACGGGCCCCATCCAACAAAACACTACTCTGACGGCGGAGTCAGACTGCCCAGGTGCTGGCCTGCTAGGTGACAGTGGTGGGGTGGGGGGGGGGGTGGGGTGGAGGGGGTGGAGGGGGTGGGGAGGGGGCGGAGTGGCACTCTGGTAGTTATTAACCTCTGTGTCGCCTCCAGCTCCTCCATGATATGGGGATAGTGACACCTCCCTCAGAGTGGTATTGTGAGAATTTATTAAGTAAAAATATATGCGGGGCTTAGAACCCTGCCTGCCACATCAGGGGAAGCACACACGTTCAGCTGTTGTTATGACTGTTACTGCTGCTGTGGCCAAGGGTGCTACGGAAGGAGCCCTTTCGTTGCTATTGGTGAGAACGCCTTTGTGGAAGGTGATCCGGCCAAAATCCTCAAAAACCATCCCACCAGTACCATGAGCCAGTACTTCCTTTATCCCGAGGACATAAGGAGAGAGGCTCTCACAGACTTATGGGTAAGGGTGTTCACTGCAGCATTATTAACAGCCAAACAAGGAAAAATGGAAACAACCTGAAGTTTCTGCACCAGGAGGTTGGTCATGGGGCCATCTTGAAGCCATCCTGTGCTCCTCCCTCACATCCAGGGTTGTCTTCCACCTCCTCCCTGAGGAATCTGACCACTTCCAGCTTTCATCCCTCAGGGCTCTGCTTCAGCATGACTTCCTCAAAGAAGCCTCACTACCACCACCTCCGCCCTGCCCACCCCTGCCCGTCACCCCCCATACCTCTCAGGTGCCCTCTCTCACATGCTAACGTGAAGCTCTACCCTTTTCTGCTGCGATCGTCAGCTCTGTAACCACCAGCTCCCTACCTCTGCCTCTCCCACCAGATTGTGAATCCCCCGAGGGCCAGATGTGACTGTCTCCTTTGCTACTGTGCCCCCAGAGCCTACAACAGGGCCTGGTACACACGATGTTTCCTGACTGAGGAATGAGGGAAGAAGGAATGTGATTCAATCTTAAAGCCATATTCTTAGGGCGCCTGGCTGGCTCAGTTGGTTAAGCTTCAGCAGGTCATGATCTCACAGTGTGTGGGTTCGAGCCCCACGTCAGGCTCTATGCTGACAGCTCAGAGCCTGGAGCCCGCTTTGGATTCTGTGTCTCCCACTCTCTCTGCCCCTCCCCTGCTCAGGCTCTGTGTCTCTCTGTCTTTCAGATATGAATAAACATTAAAGAACTTTTTAAAGCCATATTCTCAATGAATCTGTAAATGAGAAAAAAAGTCTATAGAACTCTATATATCACATGACATTAACATTATTACACATAAACAGATGTATAAAAATCCAAGCACTAAATTCTTAGCTGTGGTTATTCTCAGTCACTTTAATTGTTTTCTTTATATTTGCATTTGTTTTCCATACACTTTACAATAAACATCTTTTTCCTTTGTAGTGGTGAAAACATCGGATAAGATAGATGGATACAGCAAAGGATCCAGAACTTTTGGAATAAAACATTATTTGCGTCCAGGATCGGAATGGCGGAGACATCCTGGGAAATACCCATATTTGAACTTGCCCACAGTGAGTGTCTATCATATGTCATTTCCAGATCAGTTCCGCACAGTCACAAGTGATTCCTCTAATAACGGGCTCCTTCCTTTCTCTCGGGGACACACGAGGCCACGTACAGCAGAGATGACAGGTAGTGGTTTCAGTAAGATGATATAATTTTTTTCTTCTTCTTCCTAACAGAAAAAGTCCGGGTAAAGGAGTCTTTTTTTTTTTTTTTTTCTGAGTCACCATACTCACACATTCAGTCATGTCATAGAGAACTTGCTTCTGTGTCCCCACGGGTGTGGCTTTTACTGGTTGTAGTAACTATGGAAAGGTGCCAACGTGATAGCCACCACATGGGGACATCAGAGTGCCCCGAGGCCAGACCTCCTTAGGTCTGGGAATCCAAGCAAGCCCAGGGCACCAGCACACAGATAGATAGCCCTTGGATGGACCCAGGGAGGATGTGACTCCGTGGCAGCGGTGTCTGTAGAATTGGGGACAGTGGTTTCAAGTCTTGGTCTGGACCCTGGATTTCTTCTATTGCCTGATTTCTCAGCACCTTAGTTTTCCCATAGGTTATGTTGGAATGTTGATGCACTTCTCTGAGACAGTTTTAAGGAGTTGTGGAATTTACAGCACTGCCATTGGGATGCATCCTCCTGACCTTCTGCCCACAGGGCTCTGTGGAGCAGATCAGCATATGAGGAACAGAGTGGAAAGAAGTAGGATGTTCAGCCTGGGGAGGAGTAGAAAAAGTCCAGCATGGTGGAACTTAAAAAAAAAACCGTTACATGCACGAAGGACAAATTTGTCCCATGTGGCTTCCAGGGGGAGAACCAGAGCCAGCGGCTAAAGTTCTAGAAAGCCAGGTTTCTGCTTCACTTAAAAAAGAACCTTCTAAGAAAAAAAAAGGCGCCCCAAAAGACTGCCTTGTAAGGCAATACTGAGTCACCCGTCACTGTGAATATTTCAGGGCTGCTGAGTGACAGCTCATAGGGCAGTTTGGGTAGAGGGGATTTCTGAGTTAAGCTGAAGGCCAGACAGATAAGCTCTCATATCACTCCTGATTCCAAGAACCTATGTTTCTGCCACTTGGCCTTTCTGCTTTTGGAGCTGTTTGAACATGATTTACAGTTCATCCTTAACACCACTTCATCGAAGTCCAGCCAGAGCTGCAACTGCCAGGAGGCCTCCCTCCCCTCACCCCTCTGACGGTGGAAATTTGTCTTGTTCGTGGCTGGCTGGCTCCTTATTACAGGAAAAACTCACAATGTGAGTCCTGCCTTCCGAATAAAAGCCAGAACTCAAATTCCCAGCATCCCTTGGAGGAAGGATGAAGTCTTGGCCCTTCAAATGTTCCTATTCAAGACTTGAATTTGAAAGTAAATGACCTAAAAGGGGGGCGGGGGGAACAGGGAGAAGGGAATTTCCACCTGGTGCCGCCACACTTTCTTCCAAGTGTTTTGGGTGATGGCAGAGAAGTCCGGCTTTCAGTGGTGCAGCTGTTTCCCAGACATTGCAAGGCCCGGCCCTGGGGCTGGAAGTTTCTTTAGTTGTGACAGAGGTGGCTTTTGCAACCAAGCAGTTTTTGGCATCTAGTGCTTGTGAATGCGGAGGCTGCTGACGCTTACTAGGGTCTGTGGCTGGGTTTCGGGAGTGCTCCTGGAAGGTCGGCCTCAGCTCTGACTCCCACCTGCCCAGGACTCTGCAGGCTTCCTAAGGTCGCCTTAAGAGAATGGCTGATGATACCCAAAACATGACACCCATGTTTTTCTTGGTCCTTGAGCACACACAGGGCTGGACCACCTTTCCCGGTCTTCCTTGCTCTTGCATGTGGCCATAGGGCTGAATTCTGACTAAAAGAAAAATGGGCAGAAGTGTCTGGTCCTTAAAACCTCTGGTACAATCTTCCATGCTTGTATCTCCCAGCGGGAGCAGAGGCTGCACTGGAAGACGAGATTCCTAGAAGATGATGGAGCCGCTAGAAGAAAGAAGTCTGGGCCCTTGGGGGCACCTTGGGTGACCCAGTCAGTTGAGCATGGGACTTCAGCTTAGGTCTCTCTCGTGGTTCATGGGTTCGAACCCTGCATCCGGCTCTGTGCTGACAGCTCACAGCCCAGAGCCTGCTTTGGATGCTGTGTCCCCCTCTCTCACTGGCCCTGCCCCACTCGCACTCTGTCTCTCTCTCTCAAAACTAAACATTAAAAAAAAAAAAAAAAAGTCTGGGCCCTTGAATTCCCCAACTAGACTGTGCTGTGAATGAAAAACAAGCCTGTTATTGCTTAAGCCACTTTGATTTGGGGGTTGTTGTAGGGTTAGCGCATCCTGACTAATACGCTTAATAAATCCATTTTTTGCTGAACGAGCCAAAGTAGATTTCGTTTTTTATGACTAAGAGTTCTGATTGCTTCATTTTCCTACATGATCTGTCCTCAAGGGGTCTGATTTGCTGATTTGATGGTCATATCTACAGATAGGCTCTGGTTCCCTCAGAATTGGAGGCACTGGGCTCCCTTAGACCTCTCTCTCTCTCTCTAGAGTAGGACAAAGGGCTCTAGGCAGCCCAGAAATCCCATCATTCCTCAGGCCCAGACCACAGAAGTCTCTCTAAGGAGAGTCGGCTTCTCCTCTTATTTGGTCATGGCAGGGTCTTCACTCCTGACACCCTAGTAGATGCTGGGAGAAGTCAGGCGTACTCTTCCTGGTGCCCCCAAGCTCAGTTTAGGGAATCCCACCCTTCCTCTTTATTATAAGGTGAAGCCAGCTCTGGATGGAGCCTTTGGGAGCCCAAAAACAAGCTCTCTCAAGGACATTAAAGACATCAATGAGCCCTTGGGTCATCTATCCATTGAATGGAGTTGATTTAATTGATGAAGGGTGCGTGGGACTGTCTTCTATGCTAGGTGGACAGAGAAACAGGCCTAGAAGATGCCAGTTGGCTAACAAAAACGAACCAGCAGACATAGAGAAGAAAAAGTGAGAGAAGGAGAAAGGAACTTTCTGAACATGGCAGATCCCATGTTGTGGGTCCATGAGCAAACTCCTCCACCCATGAAACAAAATTTCTCCAGTTTGCCTAAGCGAGTTGGTTAGTTTGTAATCTCTTTAAGTGAAGGTCCCAACTGATACAGGAAGAAGCAGAAAACGTCACCCCACAGATAGCATCTCAGGGACACCAAGGCACCTCCTGGCTTGTCATGAACCGGGAAACCTAAAAATACTCAGAGCCAGGGAAAATGTGGTGGCTAGACAGATCTCTTGGGATTTATTCCTAAGTGAAAAGGATATGACTGACTGGTTCTCCAGTCCAACAGCCTCACATAGGAGCAGAACAAATGCAGAGAGCCCAGAGAAGTGGGGTGACTTACCCATGCTCCCACAGGCAGCCAGAGCTGGGCCCCAGGCCTCCAAGCTGCAAGGCCAAGAGCGTGAACCCCCAAACCTGAAACCCCCTGTAGAAAGAGCATCTCTTTCCCACACTGGGCCCCGGGCGGGAGCTAGCAGGAGAAGTAAGCACGTGTTGCTAGGCTGGCGACAAATGACGCGGCTAATTCCCCGCGCCCCTCTGGTCCCCGAGCCGCCCTGACGCCGCGCTCCCGGCGCACATGTGCGCACTCGGGCGGGCGCGGGAGCAGCTGCAGAGGCCGGGCCGCCCGGGAGGGTGGCGGGGGTGCTCAGCGCCTCCACCCCACCCCTTCTCACCCCTGCGCTGCGGGGAGGGCCCAGCCAGCCGGGCCTTTCAGAGTTAATTAGCCTTCATGAATATGGATGCCACCGCCGATTGAATACAGTTGAGAGGTCATAACCTGACCCCGGCGAGGCGTGCATAAAGAAAAGACTACTTTTCTCGGCTCGGTCCCTAATTGAAAGCCGAGTTGTCAGGCGCTGCGCCGTGGGTGTGATCGCCGCCGCCCCGCTTCTCCCGCAGAAGAAACATTTCTCGGGGCCGCTCTCCCCGGCGCCCGGCCCCCATTAGTAGTCACTCTAATGACCTGCAGGTATGTGCAGGCCGCCCCGCCACCGTCCCCCTGAAATGTCGCCCTAATGATATCTGCGCTGGGAATTCATTCCGAAGCGTTCCTGTTCCATGATGGTTTTCATTTCCTGTCATTTAGAGCTGGAAGCATTTATGGAATATCACATGGTTTTCGTTTACACAGGAAATCAGCTGCAGTTGTGAGAAGATACCGACTTACTTTTGGTGTTTGTTTTTTTAAATCCACCCCCCCCTCCAACCCTCGAATGGAGAGGAGAGAGAGAGACAGAGAGAGAGACAGAGAGAGAGAGAGAGAGGTAGCTTGCAGCATTTTGATTTCAAATAGTTTTCCTTTTTGATCCGGAGTCCCTGTTCTCCGGAGTGGTCTGTGATTATTCAGAAAGGGGCAGTTTATTTCTGACACGTGGTAATCACTTTATACGAAGAAAGGCCAGCAAGAGGAAGAGACGCTCTTTGCTTTTCCCGGCGCAGAGGCGGGAGCCCGGGCCGGGCGGGCGCGGGGGCGCGCAGCTGCGCCGCTGGCCCCGCCTCCGGCCGCCGCGCGGGACCCGCGCCGCCCTCCGGGAGGGGCCCGCGGGCGGGGACGCCCCGGAGCGCCGGGCACACCCTCCCTGCAGGACGGCGCTGGCCGCCCGGTCCGCCCGCGGGCACCGCTCCCCTTCAGCCTGCAAAGAGAGGTGTCCTGCGCCCACCCGCTCCCCCCGAAGGACCTCGACGTGGCAGTCTGTTCTTGACCCCGCCGCGACCCATCACCCCTGGAACCAGAGAATCGCAGGGTTTTGCAAACAGAGATGGGGAATAACGTGGGAGAGTTTGCGATTAGCTCTTTAAGCCACGCCCTCCGGTTACCACTGAGCGTGGACTCCTGACTAGCAGCACCCCACAAAGACCACTCTCTCGTGACCCCCTTCCTTCCCCAGTGTGGCTCCAGCTACTTCTCACTCTCCACCCCCGTTCCGAGGGCAACTAGACGGCCCTGGGCAATAGCGCCACCTTGTGGGCAGCATCCTTTCCAACCGTCTCCTATCCTGCGCCAGGATGCTGAACAATCCCTGAGGTCTGATGGAAGACAACCTTAAAAGATCCAGGGTGCCCAAAATGGATCCAGGGCTACAGAGGAGCCCCTAGAAGGAGTTGAAATGGTCTCTATCCCTAGAATGAGCTGAAAACAGAGGACAAGGGGTTCTCCTTTCATGTCAGCTACTGAGACATTCCACAGTAACAAACCCATTCCTATGATTTAAGGCTGAATTCCCAATTGAATGGAAAAGGCTCTAGGAGAGATATGATTTAGGCATATTTTAGAGTGGACTAATTTATTACCTTTTTCCTAAGGGTAAGAGGGCTCCTAGAGAGAGGCAAAAGCAAAGAGCAGGAGCCCCCCACCCTCCACACACAGGCGAGTTCCAGGAAGGGCAGCAGCCAGCCCTGTGGCCATCCTTCAAGGGCAGAGGTCAACCAGATGGTGAGACTAGGAGGTGGTGAGGTAGTGGCTGTGGGAGGCAGGGTCTGACAAGAGTCCCGTGCACATTTGAGGGGTGGGCGGGGAACCGTCAGAGAACGATGAGTCCCTATTGGGCCCCCAGGACCCAGGTGTCCCTCGATGGTCGCTGTGTCCCTGGCAGCTGAGCCCCATTTAATGGAGACTCTCAGACAGCCTCACCGTGACCATCCTCTTCTGCTCCTCTCCCCCAGCCCGTAAAGCCAACAGCCATCTGTGTGAACATGAGCCCCACGTTTTTATGGGCTGTCTGCTGGCGGCTGCAGGACAAGTGGGGGACAAAAGCTTCTTGCTACAGCCCTTTCCGTCTCCAATATTAAACTGTGTAACGTGACCCGTGCTCTGAAACCAAATATTTGCAAGGACACCCAGAAGCCACCTGGCTCCCACGTCTCTTGATCAGGGGGGTCGTTTGTGCCGTGAAAATCCCACCTGGGGATTTTTCTCAGCTTCTGAGAGGTCAGCAGGCAGAGCTCCCTCCCATTGCGCAGGGAAGCCTGGCCTCCGGGCCGTCGCAGGCGGGCTCCAGACCGGGGTGTCCAGACTCCATCTCGGTTGGCCCTGTGAGCTGACTGGAAGGAGCCCCGTTCCTTTCCACGGCAGGCAGGCAGCTCTGGTCTCTGTCTGAGGCCCTAAACTCTTCTCCCAGGAACTGCATTCACCTCATTTAGCTCATTACCTAACTGATGAACTATTTGAGTCAGCATGGTGCAACCCTGAGCCTCTCCAGCTCTGCATTAGCTCTGCCTTCAGGGGCTCCGGGAGAGCAGTCCCTTGTGTGCCGAGTGCACGGCTTTGGCACATTTTGAGATGCGTCTTCTCGCTTTCTCGTGCTCTTTCTCTCTCTCTCACAACTCTCCTCTTTGTTTCTCCTCTCTCTCTGGAAGTAGGGGGTTTACTGGCCTCTGTGGGGGGAAAAAAATCCCAAACTTAATTACTATAAGCTCCACCCCCTGTCTGGCTGTTTTGATTTTAGGGTGGTTCTCAGTGAATCACTAGGGCACACCCTCTCTGGGCCTAGGGCTCTTCCTGGTCCCCTTGGCTTGGCCATCTGGAAAATGGGAGGATTTTCTGAGGGAGGGGCACGTTTTGAGAGGAAAAATCGGATGCCCAGAGCTTCTCCCTCCCCCAGGCCCAGCCTGGCCCAGCCTGGCCCAGCCTTACCTAGGCCGCTGTTGTCTCTCCCAGAGAGAGCGTTCCCTGAAAGGGTGAGCGGCCCCACTCGCCTGCACCTATGGCTTTGCCATCCTGGGCTCGATTTTAAATAGATTGACAATTCAATTTGTATTTATTCCTGTTGGATTTACACAAACAAAAACAAAAACTCAACCTTCTGGTAATATGCCAGCGTGAGATATATAATGATGTTGTTTAGCGGCAACTGTGTTATTCGGTGTTGTTGACAGTAAAATAAATTAACATAATAAACATAATTTGCTCAAAAATGGTGAAGGAAAAGCAGATGGTTAGCACATTTCGGCAGGACCTGTTGGTCCAAGTTTGCACGGATGTTTAGACGGAGTGCTGCCTGCAACAGATGCTCGCCTGGGCCCCCACGTGACCGGCACAGGCATGGGGGTTGGGGGGGGGGGCTGAAGAAGGGGGAGCACTGCGGCCCGCACGCGTCGGGGTCCTAGCCAGGGACGGCCCAGGGCGGGAGCGTCCAGGCCGGGGCGGTGCTGAGCAAAGTCTCCCAGCGCCAGGCCATTAGCATTCATGACCCATCCCTGCCCAGCGCCCATCCTTTGTGCGCCTGGAACAAGCAAGCTTTCTTCTGGGGAGGGAGGGGGTGCAGGATGGTGCTGAAGCCCTCTGGCTGCTGCCTACGAGCCTCGAGCCTCGTAGGGGCTTCCGGGGCTAGTGGGCTGTGGCTGGGTGCTCAGAGTGGTGCCTAGAAGAGTAGAAAAAGTTATTTTTTAGGAAGAGGCCCTGGCTTCCCAGTGCCTGGGAAGCAAAGGATGGAGCGGATCTCTTTCCTCCCCAAGTTGGAGGGGAGGGGGCCCTGCAGGGCACTGCCATCCAGGTCCTGGTGGCCAGGGGATGCCAAGTTCCTCCCACAGCTCTTTTCTGTGGCTCGGGGTGCCAGGCCTGTGACAGAAAAGGGGACCCTTGCCGGTGTGGCCAGAACGCCCCAAGAAACTCCGGAAGTTCCTGTACCGCCTGGGCCCCGTATATGTAGGACCCGGGGTTGATACTGGAGACTTCAGAGATGGCTCAGACATGGTTTCTGACAGGAAAGAACTTCGAGTAGGAGAGTCCACAGTATAGGAGACAGCCAGAAAGACGGATGCCTGTTGTAGGACCACTTGTGTGCCTGCTGTATCGTACGTAGCTTGTCTGTGAAACGGCACTGAACCTGAGTCCAGCTCCTTGTTCCCTAAGTGGAGTTGTTAGGAAGGCTGGATATAATAATGACTGTTACCGGGTGCTTGGCCCCATGCCCACACGTGCTGCCTGCTCGCTAAATGGCGGCCATCTCTTCAGTCCTGATGGCAACGGCTAAGTTGGTTTCATGGAACGGCAGCATTGCCCCTGGGTCCAGAAGATAGTTTGGAACACATGCAGAGGTCCAATGGGCTGCTCAAACAGCATGCCAAGATTTAACTGTCCCCAGCAGCTCCTGACTGATCTCCAGCTCCGTTTCCGCTGCCGGAGGCCATCCTCTATCCCACAGCCCCCGATGCAGAACACGTTGTTCCTCTGCTCGAACCCCGCTATGTCAGGCCAGGGTCTCTGGGAAGCAAAGGCAAGATGGAGTTAGAAGGCTCACTGGGTGGGGGCAAGGGGAACATGTGAGGGAGCAAGGGGGAGACAGCAGTGGGAGTCAGAGAGTCTTTAGACCAGGATACAGGTCTGACACTTAGGAAAGGAGAGACAGAGGAAGAAAGATGGGGGTAGCAACAGCCTTAGACCTCAGGGCTGCTCTAGAGAGTCTGTACCAACCCCGCAGGGAGTGCCATGTTGGAGTCCCAGTGCCAGTACTCCTGTATGGTCACTCATGGAGCAGAGTGTGACCTCAGGTCGAATGCTGAGTGGATCTTGATGGCATTGCAGCTGGAAGCTGTCAGCTGACCACTTTCCTCCCAGAAGGCTCTATCCTGAAGGGAGAATGCAGCTGCACACCCCGATGGCCCCACACTCACCTACGGGTCCCCATCGCATTTGGAGCAATATGCCCGTGGCTCTCTAGGCTCTGGCCTGCTCATCACACCCATCGTCCTCCCCACCACAGCCCCACCCCCAGCCACTGTGCTCCAAGACCTGGATCCTCCGACAAGGCCAGGTTGTCCCAGTATTGTGGCTTTTAGGACTTCCCAGAATGCTGACCTACTCCTCTTCCCCTGGTGGATTCTTCTTGCCATTCAGATCTTTGTTCAGTGTTGGCAAGGCCTTCTCTGGACCTTCCATTCTAGAATAGCCCCCATCCCCTCCCGCCATCACTCTCTTCCACGGCATCTTATGTCACCCTTGCATAGCCCCCTCATCACTGTCTGCATTCTGTAGGTTTCTTGTTGTTGTTGTGTAGGTGTGTAGTATTGTGTCACTTGTGGTGATCAGGGCCCTTCTCTGATTGTTTACCACCGTTTTTCTAGAATACTGCTTGACACACAGTAGCCACATAACCCCATACAGGATGCAGGCATGAATGCAAGACCCAGAAAAGCTGGGAGCACTAGAATTCAGTAGCTGAGTGCTCTGAGCAAGGCTCTGCCCATTTTTCAGAACAACAACAACAAAAAGAATTAAGACACTGAGTGTTTGTAGGCCTCAACTCTACTCTCCTGAGACCCTTAGACAAGTCTATAGGAAAATCTAACAGGGAAAGTGCTCTGAAAAACCAAGGGCACCACACACATTGCCTCATTTAAACCTTTTAGGGCTTTTAGCACAACAACCACGATGATGTGCTAACATCCAGTGAAGGATGGATCAGAACCTCTTTCCCCAACATCCCTCTTCTCTGAGTAGTTTTCAAAACTCCTTTAACATAAAAGACCTGCTTTTGTTGTCTATCCCAGGAGACTGGCTCAACTGCTGGCAATGTAGTTATTACCCACAGAATGTTCTAGAACATTCCAGTAATTTGCTATATGACCTTGGGCACTTTTCAAGCATAATTCTTAGGTTATTTTGCAGGGGCAGTGGGAGGCTATATCTATGCAGAGTTCTCCTGGCTGACATTTATAAACAAATGCTTGCAATTGATACTTCTATACCAAAACCAAGCAAAACGCCCCCCCTAGAACCACACCCAATAACAACCTCAAAAACCCTGAAATTTCCAATTATCCCAAATCCCCTGGACTAGAAGAACAGAGCCCTCTCAGTACCGTATGTACTGTGCTAGCAAATCATCCCCAAACTATTACAAAAATCTCAACCGGGGCCGTGGCAGCTGTGGAGCAGATGTTCTTGCATAGCGGCTAGGGCATTGTTTAGTGTCAATAAACACTATCTCCAAGACATAAAACGTGCGCGTGGAGCTAGAAATGGTGATAACAAGAGCCATGCAGGCCATTTGCAGGGAAATGGGAAAAGACTCGGGGCTGAGAGCTGCCCCCTCCCTCCCCGCATGGAATGCCCCATTTCAGAGCACACTGTGATTTAGGTGTTGAGTGTTGGCAGGGCCCAGGCTCCCATCTCTGTGCCAAATGGCCAGTTTGCTTCTAGAGATGGATGCCTGGAGTTTGTGCTAAACCTGAACACCCCAATTTGTGGTTCTCAAGCCCTGGGTCCACCCTTTTGTGTTTGTCTAGCAGATGTCTCAAAAGATTTAACTCTGCATGTGCCGATTTCGGAAGCAGCTCAGGTTGTGGTCAGCTCAGCCACACAGCCAGTTGTAAAGGAGTAACTCTCAAGCAGATACCATCCCTCCAGGATAGCCAGCTAGTGTGTCCCTGATTTCGTTTCTGCCAGATCAGGCACCCTTTGGAGGTGACGAATCACCACACTCAACCTCAGAGCTCATCGGGGGTTCCTTGAGGTAAGACGTTGAAGCAGTTCACTTGCCCCCCAGCAGGAGGTGGTGAAGCCAACGCCGCTTGTCAGGGCACCACTGGACTGAGCTGGAGGGGACCTTCGGGGATGCGCTAGCCTGGCCCTCATTTTGCAAGTGTGGACCCGGGGCCAAAGCAGGAGCATGACTGTCCAAGGTCACATGGCCAGGTAGAAACAGCTAGAACTGCGCCTCAGGCCAGTTTCTTTGATGTCAATATCTACTTCCACTTAGTCTTTCTGTGGTTGTGACTCATCTTTTAAGTGTAAATCATTGTGGGGTGATTAGTGCATCCTCAGTTAAAGGAAATACTTTAACAAATATCTGACTTTTTTTTTTTTTTTTTTTAATTCAACCAAAGCAGCATATCAACCTGAGGACCCAAGCTAAAGGTTCCTCAGCCTGTTACATGGGAAGGGCCTGGGAAAAGGACATGAGGTTATAGACTGATCCAACTCCAAGGACGTTTATTCCTAGAAAGTGGGAGTCGAGGGGCTTCCATATGGCTCTAAAAGGGCCAAGATTCTAGAAAGTCTTGCTTGGATCTATTCCAGTGTACTCCCGGGTAAGTCAGATCACTGTGTGAGTCACAGTGTCATGTGCTGCTCTGAATATTGGGGGCAGGTCCAGGGTGGACACCTCCCAAGGACTGCCTGCACCAGGGATGATCTGAGACAGGGACTGCCTTCCTGGGCCACCTGAAAAGGCTCCCTTCAGCCTTTGTGGTCTAGGCCAGGGTACATGCATGCTCCCGACTTGCCTGACTCGACTCTCCCAGGAAAGGAAAGAATTTCAGGACCTTTTTGGTGAGAGAGGGTCCACAAAGTTCTCCGTTAAGTCTCATTCACCCTGTTTTAAAGGAAAAGTGTTTCCCAGAGTGGCCCGTAGTGACTGCGGAAGTCAGGGCCTGGTCAGGAATAAGATCTTCAAATCCTGGCCACTGCCCCTGTGCCGTCACGAGCCAGCATTAATGGAGGAGAGTGGAGAAATGCCCCAGCTAATTGGGGCCTGCAGAGCAGCTGACAAGGGGTGAGAAAACAATGGTAGCCTTCTATCTTCTCCCGACAGCCCCGGAGTGTTGTGGGCCGGGGTCCCCAACCGTGGCTGTTGCTGCTAGAACTCCTGGAAGGCAGCTGTGGGAGGATGTGTCATCATTAGACCAATATTTGTTGAGCACCCACCGCTTGCCAGGCACTGTGCTGGGTGCCGGGACCACAAGGACTGGGAAGCGAGCTGCCATCTCACCCTTGGCAGGAGCAGGAGGGAAGCTCTTTCCGGTCCGTCAGAAAATGCCCCGGTGCAGGGGACGCGTGTGTGCTTTGTGAAGGGCACCTTGGGCCAAGAGAACAGCTCCAGTGAGCCCTGGCGAGGGTGGTGGAGGCTGCTAGGTGAGCCACTGCCAACTGTTTCTCCTCTGGATTGCTCAGGTGAGTGCAGGGACAGAGGTGCTGGCCTCGGCGCCTTGTCACGCTGATGTTTGACAGGATGTCCGTGGGTGTTTGTACCCGGCTGTTTTTGTAGCACTAGCTTCCATATTTGCAGGCACGAGAGGGTCCCGAGAAGGCAGTGGAAGCAGCCAGAACCCTGCTCCCTCTCTCTGGCTCCGTGTGCTAAGGCAGGGAGGGAGTCGGTTCTTCCGCGCTGGTGGTCCTTCCTTCCTGAGCCTCTCCTGATGGTGAAGGCATCAGCTCTGCCATGGTGAGGGATATGTTGGGGATGCCAGATTTTCAGGTGCATTGGAGTAAATGGGGCTGAATTATTATTAAGACCTGGGGCCGGGGCTGGGCCTGAGGGGAGATCGGGCTTTGGTGTTGGCTCAGGCTGGAATCTTCCTCTCCCAGCTCCCGCTCACTGCTCTTGAAATACAAGTGGGTGCTGGATATAGTGCCCAGGCTTGGCCAGGTCTCCGGAAGCCTCTCAGCCCGGATCCTGAAAGCAGCTGAGTGAACAACACCCCCCACCCCCCAAGCCCCGCCAACACACACATTGCCCCAAGCCTTGCGGATTAATAAATGCCATTTAAAAATAATTAGAAGTGATTGATAATTAATTTCAGAAATAGCCTTTGCCAAATAACTCATTAAATGTAATCTCCCTGGGTGTCAGTTCTGCTCACTGTCAGGTCTTTGGTGCTCATGAAAGTAATGCTGAGTTTAGCCAAAATTTCCATTCAGAATCTTTGCAACCTTCAGCTGCTTTCGTGATTTGTGAGCCCTCTACTGTCCCAGCAGCGTCCATCCTGGTTCTCTGCAGGCCAGGACTGTGTGTGTGGGGCGGGGCGCAGGGGTCTGGCAGGGCGTTAGGTTGCGGGGGGGGGGGGTGGTGGGTACCTCGGGCTTTTCTCTCAGGCAACCACAGGCAAAGGTGAGAAATTCTCACTTCTATACTTATGTCCTCCCCGATATTTGTCCCTGATGTCGGGCCAAGTGCTGATGTGCAACAAAAATCCAAGCAACCAGGACATCTTCCTTATGGCTCAGGATCAGACAATGGAAAAAGTGGCACTGAGGTTGCCCAGGGCTGCGGTCAGTTCAGCTGGCTGGGACTTGGGCCCCATCCTCTGGGTTTACAGTGAGACAGTGAATTCTCTGAGGTGGACTCATACCAAAGAGTGCCCAATGAAGGAGGTAAAGGGAATGTAGAATCGTGGGCTGTGCATACCAGGGAGCATGCTAGGGGCCTATCGGTCTTAGCTTGGTGAACTACATTTTCTTCCCTCCCTCCCTTCCCTCCCTCCTTCCTTCCTTCCTTCCTATGTTTCACGTTCATTTATTTTTGAGAGACAAAGCATGAGCAAGGGAGGGACAGAGAGAGGAGACACAATCCAAAGCAGGCTCCGGGCTCTGAGCTGTCAGCACAGAGCCTGACGTGGGGCTCAAACCTACGAACCCTGAGATCGTGACCTGAGTCGAAGTCGGACGCTGAACCGACCGAGCCACCCAGGTGCCCCCTCTCCCTACTCTTTCCAGTTTGGCCAGCAGTTGGCTCTGCTTTTGCCATGTGGGTGGGTTCTTGGCAACAGAGCTGGCCATGACTAGCTGGATACTGAAGACCCAGGGCTTTGCCCTTCGGCAACTCATAGTCTGGTTAGAGAATTGCAGTGCGTGTATGAGGGATATAAAAACAAGAAAACACCTCCAGTGATGTCAGATGAAGGATTTGGACAATGATTCCTTTAGAAGTCTAAGAGAAGGAACCAGCCCTTTCTTGGTGATCCTGGAAATCCTTCACAGAGGAAAAGAGATTTAAGTCCTGTCCTAAAAACACAGTAGAATTTGGAAGAAGGTGTGTGTGGTGGGGGGTGGGCAGAGGACAGCAAGCGTAAATGCCTGTGGGCAGGACAACACAGGGCACTTTGCCCAGTGCGTTCACTGGCTGGGTACACAGGGGAAGGGATGGGGCAAGTCAGGCTGGAGACGTGGGTCAGGACCAAATGGTTCAGGGCCTTGAATGATAAATTTTAATCTGACAGAAAGTTTGTTCTGAAAGAAGTGATGAGATTAGGGTGTGAGTGAGAGATTTTACACTGGGAGGTATTGTAGGGGAGCTTCTGTCAGCCCCCAAATGCGATGCCTCAGGAAACTCTGGCAGTGGGATATGGGATGAATGGTTGGGGTACAGAACAGTCTCCTCAATCTGCAACTCTGAGGATACATTGTACCTCAAACTACTGTTGGGTATTGGGCTGCAAGTGACAAAAAAAAGCCCCAAAATAACACTGACTTAAGAATGGTTAGTTTCTCTCACATTCTAAAAATTCAGGACTAAACAGTCCAGGGATTGGACGGTTTTCTACGGTGTCAAGGATCCAAACTGCTTCTAGCTTATTGATCTGCAGTGAATGACTTTTCTTCCCACCAGCTTCTTATGGGTCAAGATGGCTGCTGCCACTCCAGCCTTCACAGGTCATTCCAGGCAGCAGGAAGAAGTATGGAAAACTTGACATGGCCATGAATTCCTTGACAGTTCTCCCAATGAAAAGTGGGGATTATGTCCTCTCCCCGCAAGTGGACCACTTTGTCCACTAGAAGATGGCAGAGGTGATGTTATAGCAGTTTCCAAGGCCAAGCCTTATGAAAATGGCAGCTTCCAGTCTCTAGGAACAATATGGAAGCCTTGAGCTGCCATGTGACACACCTGAGTATCCTGACAGCCATGCTGGAGAGGCCACATGTAAGGACTGTGTTTGACAGCCTCTGCTGAGCCCAGCCTTCCAGCCACCTCCACCAAGGTGCCAGCTATGTGAACAAAGCCATCTTGGTCCCATTGGCCAGCCCACTCACCAGCTGAATATCACCAACTGACCCTATGGAGGGAAAAACATATCACCGAGTGGGCTCTATCCAGGTTTTAGACCCATAAAATTGGGAAAGACCATAAAAATGATTGTTGTCTTAAGTCACTAAATTGTGGGGTGATTTCTTATGCAGCAATAGATAACTAGAATAAAATTTGGTACCAGGGCACCTGGGTGGCTCAGTCAGTTAAGTGTCCAACTTTGTGGGTTCAAGCCTCGCATCCGGCTTTCTGCTGTCCGTCAGCCTGGAGCCTGCTCTGGGTCCTCTGTCCCGCTACCCCCCTTTCTCTGCCCCTCCTTTTCTCATTCTCTCTCTTTCTCTCTCAAGATAAATAAATAGACTTTTAAAAAAAGAAAAAGAAGGGAATGCAACTTTTGATATCAGAGTCCTTAGTTTGAGCCCCAGGTTGAGTGTAGAGATCACTAAAAAAAAAAAAAAAAAAAAAAAAAAATTGGTATCTAAAATTGGGTTGCTGCCATAACAAAAAGCTAACACATGGCCTCGGCTTTGGGATGAGACACTGGGCAAAATCTGGGAGGACCTTGAGAGGATTGTTAATAAAAGCTGGAAGGACTTCAGAGAGACCTTTGTGAGAGCTTGGAGGGCAGTGAGGAACATGATATTGCAGGCTGCACAGGAAGCTTGGCAACATTGTCGCCTGTGGTCACATAGAAAATGGAAAGGATACCCAATGGACTGCAAGGGTCTGGCTGAGGAGTCACCAGGCAGAAGATGGAACATGCTACCACCAGCTTCTTCTAGTTGCCTAGGAGAAACTACAGGGAGAGAGGGATGGGCTAGGGGTGGTTCTATCAAGGTGCAGAGCAGAGCTCAGAGGACATAGAAAGGGACCAGAACATCCTGAGGTGTTTCCATTGTCTCTCACCTAAAGTGTCTCATGAAGACATTTCTCATGAAGAAATAGCTTCAGGACGGACCAAATCCGGGGCACCCTCTGTAGAGTGTGGCCTCAGGGTGACAATCCCAAGGTAGCTGTAAGACTGTTTAAAGACTTTAGAAAGATGGGGCGCCTGGGTGGCTCAGTGAGTTAGGCGTCAGACTCTTGATTTCAACTCAGGTCGTGATCTCATGGTTGGTGGGATACAGCCCTGCATAGGGCCCTGTGCTGACAGCACAGGGGCTGCTTCGGATTCTCGCTCTGCCCCTCCCCTGCTCACGCACGCTCTTTCTCTTGCCCTCTCTCTCAAAATAAAGAAATAAACTAAAAAAAAAAAAAAAAAAAAAAGAAAAAAGAAGAAGAAGAAGAAGACTTAGAAAGACTTCAGGATATTCCTAGTGGGGTTCTAGGAGTCTTAAAGTCTTGCCTTGTAGTCTTTCTCAGTCAGACAAGGGGGATTTGAGGAGCGTTAAGGGCATTGTCCAGAACAGCTCCAGACGAAGAGCCGCTGGGAGTCACTCCCTGGGAGCAGGTCTTGGCTGTCACCAGGGCACTGGAGGCGTGAGCCTGGCTGGATTTTCAAATCGCTGTGGGCCAACCGCCAACACAGGCTTCCCTCCTCTCCGCTTTTGGAGGGGGAGTGTTAAATGGTGCTTTCCTGTCCCGACATCAGCATCTTTTGTTGCGTGTGTGGGAGTCATGGCATTCTTTCTTAAGTTTGGTCTTCAGAACGAGGGGTGCCAGCCTCGAGGAGCTTTTCCTGAAGAAGCACGCGGGTGGACCTGCCTCAGATAATGTGGTGTATGGGCCCTTGAGCCTGAGCCTGAAGCGGGAGGAGACTTTCGGGGGTCCTGGAATTTTGCGTGCGGAGCAAATGTGAGTAATTCGTGCCGGATGAACTGGAGCGCACGTTCTCTGATGCTTGCCCACCACACTCTGGGCTTGGAGCACAAACCAGCTGGAGTTGAGGGCTTTTCGTTTGAGGCAACTCTGCAGTCTAGTTTAAATTCAAATGAACACATCATAGGTTAATAATCCTCGGGGTCTACAAATAGCCTGTCAGCACTTCGGTTCTGGAAAACCCAAGCTGGGCTCCAAGGGATGATAAATTGACAACACCGTGTGGAGGGAAGCGGTTGAGGGGGAGGACAAACAGACGAGCGCCCGGATCTGGGCCCGCCTGCACCTTCCCAGTGTTCCATGAGGCTTCCGAGGGCGCCCCTGGTTGGGAAAAGTGATACAGTCTAATGGACTAATGGACTGTGGCACTTGTGGAAGGTCACACACGGAAGGGCAGGGTCAACGGTTTAGGAACTGCACTCGGTCAGCAGGGAGCCGAGGGGCGCACGGTGGGATGCAGGCTGACACAAGCTGTGAGGAATGATCTAGAAAAGTGCATTTTCCAGCCCTCTGTGGGGGTGCCCCTGAGCTCTTTCCCAAGGGGAGTCACAGTCCAAGGGACAGGGAAAGCGGGACATGCGGGTGACCCCAGGGACAGGGAGGCCCTCTCACCAACCCCCAGGGAAACAGCTTCCCTCCATCTGCCCGCTCCCCTGACGTTTTTCTTGTAGCTCCGTGACTGCATCCAATTCTGTCTGCTCAGCTGTTCTTTTGAAGGCGCCTTTGCCTCTGTCTCCCAAGAAGCAGTTTAGAAATGAAGATTAAACCAAGACTCAAGGTCAGGGCCCCTGTGAATTTCACCGTGGAGCAGGACACATGTGTGCAGGAGAGAGTCTGCCCCCGCCCCCCGCCCGCCGTGCTTCTTTGATTCCATCCCCCCAGTTCCCTTTCCCTGCTCTACATTGGTCAGAAACTTTAAGTGACTGCGTTAAATGGATTATAGGGCGCACCGTCATAATTGCCTCGAGTTAATAAAAAAGTTTTCCTGCTCTTCTGCAGGTTAGTCATTACAGAGAAAGGAAAGTGAAGTGTGCCAATTTAAGAGCCCGGAACTAAGTTTGGGGACAAGAGCTGGGGCCGTCAAGCACCCAGTCGCTGGCCAAAGCTGCCTTCCTCTTGTAGAAACGTGACAGCAGCGAATGTCGAGGCAGAGAGCTGTCCCTGTTACTGGGAGGGCTGGGGGCGCAGGAGTCCCGTCCTTACTTTCTCTTCCTAAGTTTTTCCTAAATGAGCGAATGCCCTGCTATAGAAATGTCAAGCATTTTCCAAATGACGTTCCAGGTAGAGCCAGTCCACTAGCCTTTCTGAGAAAGCACTTAAAACCAACTTCAGGAGCAGATGTCAGCATTTTGGACCCTCCTGACGCCATTAAAGGTGCAGGTGGCGGCTGGCACGGGTGAGGGGACGGCCAGGAGGCAACACGCTCACCATCCTCTGGAACAACCATCAGGGCGATGAAAGAAGGCTGGAAAATGGGCCCTACCTTTGAACACACGTATTTTTATTCCAGCTTGGGGGTGTATTCCCATCATAAGAGGAAACGAATGACCCGGCAGGCTGCTCATGGCTCCTGGTGTTGGGACTGCACCGGAGAGCCTGCTCGCCCTCGGGTCCGCCTCGCCGACCTTCCAGATGGCGCCCGGGGACCCCGCCCAGACCACTCTCCGGGAGCAGCGCTGCGTGGGTCCCCCGGGTTTGGAGCGGGGCCAGCGCCGTGCCCACCGGCATCTCTGCACACTCTCCCCGTGCTGCCTCAGTGAGCTGTCCTGTCCCTCCCACGCCACGGTGGCAGACGTGTCCGGCCCGGAGCTAGGGCCTAAACTGCAGCTCTCGTTTCAGGAAGCAGCGTGGCCTCTGGCCTAATTGTAGGGGTGGGATCACAGAGGCAGCCACAGGCCTTTCCTTTGCCAACAAAAAGGCTGAAGTTCGGTCCTCCCAGGTTTCATTTCAAAGACAGCTAAAAACCCCCTCATTTCGCCTAAGTGCTGCCTTCACAGAGTGAAAATGGAGACTTTTATTTGTCTCTGCCCACTGCTTTCTGCACCCCACCTGCTTCTGAGGTGGTCTAATGGGTAAATTACTCATGTCCTGCTAATCAGTTCCAGGGCCTGTGACAGGAAAGTGAAGGAGGCCAGTTACCACAAGGGCTCCTCCTAGGGGCTGTGAACCCAGCGGGCTGTCTGCTAGATGCCAGTTAGGCCCCGGGCTCCAGCTGAGAGCTCTGATGTGGGTTCGGTTGGGGCTCATTTGGATGAGAATTCCAAAATAGCTTCCTACTCAGGCCTTTTGAACTGGCCGTCAGGGTCTGACCTGGGGTGGGAGGAAGCTGTTCCTGCCCCTCCCCCACACCCCATCAGTTCCCTGTGGGCACGGCAGGGCCACAGGGCCTTACGTGACTCAGCTGGACTCTATATTTTTTATTTTTTAATTTGAGAGAGAGAGAGAGAGAGAGAGAGAGAGCGCATGTGAGCAGGGGAGAGGGGCAGAGGGGCAGAGAGAGAGAATCTCAAGCAGGCTACATGCTCAGGGCAGAGCCCGACATGGGGCTCGATCCCACAACCCCTGGGATCGTGACCTGAGCCAAAATCAAGAGTTGG
Source organism: Acinonyx jubatus (assembly GCF_027475565.1). Lineage (NCBI taxonomy): Eukaryota > Metazoa > Chordata > Mammalia > Carnivora > Felidae > Acinonyx > Acinonyx jubatus. The sequence continues at coordinate 27,441,476 of NC_069387.1, read as the reverse complement.
ATGCTCAACCGACTGAGCCACCCAGGCACCCGTCAGCTGAACCATATTTTTAAAGGAGTATTTGATCTATTAAAATTAGGAAATTACAAGACCCAGTCTTTCTTAAGCTTGTAAGTTCAGCTTCCAGTAAGTCTAGCATTCATTTTGAACTTGCAATGTTTGATCCCATTTTGAGGCGTCATCTTCCCCAGCTGGTACACTTCAAAGCTTGGAAGGCTCTGTGGTTCTTCCATAACAGTCTTAGATTTCCCTGCAGTTCGGTCCAGCCAGTTTTCCTCTCTCCCCCTTTCCGTCCTAAGGCCCCACCGTCTTAGGGGAAAATATGACTTGGGAAATAGTGTTCAAATGTGAAGTTTCCTCAAATGTAAACACTGGAGACTTCGTGCCCAGTGGACTCCATTTTGCCACATGTGCTTTGACTATGCAGCGTATGAAGGTAGCATCTGGAGCAAGCTGCCTCTTAACCACGCAGACCAGAACATTTCAGGAAGAGACCCTCTCTCTGCACCCCTCCTGCTTCTACCTGGAGGGCCGGGTCAGAGCACACACGCGTCTGGGTGGGCAGCTAGCAGTTCCCACCTTCCCGGCAGGAGCCGGGGGCCCGTCTGGAGCTGGGCGCCCCTGCCTCTGTGCCTCCCTGGGCCAGCCTCCGTCTTCAGCTGCTCTGGTCTCATCCCAAGCCTGGGAGTGACCTGAGGCCACTCACTCACCTGGGGCACCACCTCATCCCACCTTAGTCACTTACTGCCGAACCTCACCCCCAGACCCCAACTCACACCTGTTATCCAGTGAACAAATATTGTCGGCACGTAGCTAATCTTTTAGGATTTCTCCAATGACATATTACGTGTTTTGTAAGACCGGTTTTTGTATTAATGGATCCTACCGTGAGAGGTGATCTTTTAGGTATGCCTTGGAAGAGAAATTCGTTACTGGAAAATCAGGGAAACTTCAAATGACACACACACACACCCCACAGACTTTTACAATAATAGATTTTTAGAGTGGCCCGGTCGGTTAACTGTCCGACTTCTGCTCAGGTCACCATCTCACGGTTTGTGGGTTCGAGCCCCGTGTTAGTCTCCATGCCAGCTCAGAGCCTGGAGCCTGCTTTGGATTCTGTGTCTCCCTCTCTCTCTCTCTCTCTCTCTCTCTCTGCCCCTCCCCTGCTCGTGCTCTCTCAAAAATAAATAAATGTTTAAAGAAAAAAAATTTTTTTAAAGAATACATTTTTAACAAAGGACGTCTTTGGAGACTTTTAAACGAGCCCCCTCCTGGTGCTGTCCCTGGACTATACGCAGTGGTCGTTAACAACAATCTGGGGACTTGAGTTACCAGTTACAGGCATTCTGGGTGTAGCCGACTGTTTACGGGCCTGAGCCATTCTAACAGCACCCGGTTGGTGTTGAGCAGCCTCAGCTCGGCTTGTTGAAAACCAGTAGTTGTGTAACACCCTGCCTAGGTAATTTGAAAGTTGCCCTTTGGGATGCATATATTTTAATTTCAAGACCTGAATTCATGAGCAAGGCTATTCAACGAAGAACAGGCATGGGGAATTGCGCAGAGCTCAAGAAAATGTCCACCAGGCCAACTACACCAGCTCTGGACCTTTAACAGCTCTCGGGCCGGGTATGTCCTGCCTGTAAGAAAGTGCGTATCGTTCCACTGTTTGCTTTGCATGTGTTTCAGGGAGTAGGGATTTCTGCTTTTACTCCGGTTGATTTATTTTTCTTTGCCTTGGTAATTGTTGAAAAACAAAATAAAACCTCCGGGGGGCCTTTTGGAACTTCTGGAAAAGTCCGTCTGCTGAGGATGGCTGAATCCGAGAATTGTGGAGGGCAGGGCTGGATAGCACTTCTGCTCCGCAGCCCTTTTCTTTTCTGGGTGTGTCTGGGTGTGCAGGGGGCTCCCTGGGACGGCCCGAGGGAGTAGGGGCTATGCCTAGGCAGTCGGCAAACCACACCAAATCAGACTGGGTTCATGCTGGCTGGAGGCACCAGAAAACCTTGCTGATGGCACCAGGAAGGACAGCTGTACCATAACGGGAACAGGATTCTCCTCCTCCCTCTAATTGTGAAAAAGGAAAAAAAAAAAGGTGGTCAAAAAAAAAAAAAAAAAAAAAAAAGAAAGAAAGAAAAAAGGTCATCAAAAAAAAAAAAAGTTTACAATGTCTTAATACAAGAATCCTTTTAACCCAGAGCTACTATCTTATGCTCTGACGGCCACTTTGAGGCCGTTTCCAATTGTAACCCCACTTTGGGGGGGGGGATTTACAGAAGGGAGGGTAGACATTCTGTTCCAGGTTCAGTGTCCTGCAGGCCTCAGGAGGGTCACGGTTCCTTGGGTGGGCAGCTGGTGTTCCTAAAAACGAGAGAGGAAGTCTGTGGAGTCCATTTGTTCGGGGTAGAAACTGCCACTGCTAATTCCCTCTCCAGTTCACTGCCAGCGTGTCCTTGGCACCTGGGCGGTCCCCTTCCTCAGTGACCATCTCTGTCAGACACTGACTAGGTGACAGGGTGCCTTCCGAAGCCTGCCTCACCTGCCATCCTTGCTCCCTGTGTTGGGTCAGGGTTCACATAGGAACCTGCGTCGTCTGGGGTCTATGTCACATCTTGCTACGGGACCGTGTCCTGCCCATCTTTGCCTTCTGACCCCAACTCCCCAGCCTCGTGAGGCTCAGCCTGGCTCTTCCGCAAGGGAATAGCAAACGTGTGCAGAATCATTTACTCTTTTTTATTGATGGTGTTTATTTACACCCACATTCTTCTAGAAAGCACTTCAGGTGACTCAGAAGATATGTACAATTACAGCTAGATGGGATACATGATTTGCTGGCTAGATGAATTTCAGTTCTTTCCAGCTCTGAGAATCTAAGAGTTGACACATAGGAGATCCCTTCCATGTACAAGTATACACATAAAATGGTCCTGAAATACACACAAAAACAAATTCTGAGGGGCGCCCGGGTGGTTCAGTCAGCTGAGCATCCGGCTTCGGCTCAGGTCACCATCTCGTGGTTCATGAGTTCAAGCCCCACGTCGGGCTCTCTGCTGTCAGTGCAGAGCCTGCCTCAGATCCTCTGCCCCCCCCCCCCCGCTGCCCCCCGCCGCCCCTCCCCTGCTCATGAGTGTGTGTGTGTGTTCTCTCTCTCAAAAATAAGAGACATTTAAAAAAAATAAGTAAAATAAAAAGAAGTCCCGAGTCTAAAAAGAAGACCCACCACCTGGTGCCTCTCATTTGGTTATGTGGTGACTGAGTGTTTTCCAGTTTCATACGTATAAGTCTATTTTACTCACCGCAGTAAACGGCACTTGGAGAGAGGTATGGTCAGCTACCTCTGTGTCCACCAAAGGGCATACTAAAGCTTGGACCCGCTGGAGGTATGTAAGAGAACTTCTGGCCTGATTGCAGCCCAGCCCTGGAGATAGTTGTTCATAAAATCTACGGCAGATGATAGGACATTCCCATGACTTACCCCTATGACGGGGGCCGGTTGCTACCTGCCCTTAAGTCTCTTTAAATGTTTGTAGCATTTAATGGAATATCCAGTTTTGGGATTTCAAGCACAGAAACGGGCTCTGGTGAGTTTCTACAGAAACAGAATTTCATTTCAATCCCTTTTTAAAAGACAGGAGGTAGCTTGCAGAATGTGTGGACATCTGTGGACTCTGGAAAGGGCAGCAAACAAGGAAGGAGGGTGGGTAGCAAGGTGACCATACGGGGACCTGGTCCCACTGCAGCTGCTGACTTACCACCCAGCGGGTCCTTGTCCTGGCCACCCTGGAGTCACGAAACTGCCACTGCCGTGGCAATTTCTCAGTGGCCTCAGCCTCTGTGCCTCAGTCTCTCAAGAATTAAGCCCTGGATTTCAGCCCATGCCTTGAGAGACAAAACCAATGATTTGACTTTGTTTTCCTCTCTGACTGTCCAGTTCCATTATCGGCAGCCACCCTGCCCTATAACCCTTGCATCCTTCATGCCCTGAACACCATTCTGCGACAGACCCAGCCCAGTCCCCCAAGCCCTGCCCTCAGTGGGCACTTCATTTCAGGTGGCTGCAAGTAATAATTTCGCTAGCAATTTTCCCGCTGTGGCTCACGATCCTACCTCTGAGCCCTCAGCCAAGCAACGATCTGGTCTCTTCCCTATTGTCCCGGGAGTCGGTTATTGGCAACCTGCTTACAGTTAGCAATGCATCCCCTGCTAGACGGTCAACTCCATGAGGGGAGGACACGAATAAGGATTTCAATCGCGCTCTGCATCACAGAGCTATGCTTAGGAAATTCTTCGCTGGGATTCTAAAGTCTTCCATGTAGAGCCAAGATCAGCCATTAAAGAACTGTTTATGTTTTTTCAGCATCATAGGGGATCCATTGAAGGCCAGAGAGTAACCAACCTCTGGTTGTAATCCTCTGGTCCATTACTGTTTCAAGTCAGTTTTGGAGTGATGGGTGTGTTTGATTACCTGGATCCACCCAAGTTAACTTAAAGTGGGGGCCCCAGATCAGGGGATTCTTCTTGCTTCCCTCCTCAGAGAGGTGGATTCAGGTGGAAACCCTTAGACCTTCATGCTGGGCTATGGCCTCCGAGGGACCAGTTGAGACCTTTGAGAGACTCAGTTCTGTGAACATTTGAAACAGCGATGATCTGAAGGGCACTGCATAGAGATTTTTTATAGATGCATGACGGACTTAAGTTTTTTGTTGAGTGATTATTTACGAGGCATTGCTTAGAAATTGTTCAAACAAAATTCCCTCAGCTCTGAGCACCCATTTGTCTATGGACTAACATTACAAATAGTGTTTGCTGGATTCATTGGCGTCCAACCCTCTTATTTCTGGGGACACCAGTGCTCCGAATACTAGCCGAGGGGAAGCTATTATGTGTTCCCGCATCTTGGAGAAAGCTGCTTATTAGTAAAATGCATCACTGCCAAGTTTAGGCACTCTTACAAAGATCCGACCTGAAAGGGGCCTTCAGATCCTCACTTCAACTTCTTAATCTAAGGAGAGAAACAGGGTGTACTTAAGGCCCACACTGCCTGGAACTCTCATCTGCCCCCTCCTTTTAGAAACTCCAAGACTCTTGGTGCTGGTTCTGGCTAAGGAGGCCGAGGAGTTAATGACACGAACCTGAAGCCTAGACGGTTCTCAGCACTTCCTAATGCTCCGTGGTTTCTTCTCTTCTGACATGGTGTTTGCTTTCCAGATTACTTGCTTCCATAATGCGCTAATGCTGCCTGGTTTTGAGGAGCCGCACAGGCTCTCAGGACTTGGCGGGGCCTCCTGGTGCAGAGCCTGCATCTGGCTGTGGCCCACCTGTTCTCCCGCCTGTTTCCCGGATGCCCCACTCACGAGGGGAGGGGTTCTTCTCTGCCCCCCCCCCCCAGGGGGCGGGAGGCAGCCAGCGGGCCAGAAGCTGCACAGCTGGGACTCATTCAGGGCAAGCCTGGGGCGGGCAGGCCCAGCCCAAAGTGGAACCACGTTCTCTGTCAAGTGCCGGCCAAACCCATCTGCCCCACACCTTCTTCACACGAACTGTTCTCCTGGTTTCTTTGGAAAGTAATTTTACACCAGCCCATCCAAGCTGAGGCAAGGAGTTGAAAGTTTAGCACAGGCCCATGGGGAAACAGGAACAAAAATGAAACGGCCCAAGATACTCTCCTTTTTACCCATTCCAACACTGATTGCATGGCCTCCGGCCGTGCCTCAGAGCACACAGTAGAACAGCTGGAATTGATCAGTGGGCCCCATATTAACCCATTGGTTCCAGGAGGTGGGATTTCCTGAACCCAAAGCACTAATTTTTGCACGTTTTTTGGTCTTTCCTTTCTGACTTTTAGGGAAGCAGGGAGCGTGTGTGGGCAAACAGGCCAAACGGAGCGGCAGCACACTGTTCCTCCATTAGCTTCACGCAGCAAACTGAGAAGCCCAGAGAGAAAGGAAAACACATTCTGGACGGCCTTTGTTTATTGTTCCTCGCAGGTATTCTGAGGTCTCCATGTTCTGGCCCAACTTGCCTGTAGCCTCTGGAAAATAAGACCCGAAATAACACTGACGCGCCCTCCCCCATCGCACAGGAAGAGTCACGAGAGGCGGCGGTGCATGCGCGGGTGGCAGGGCGCCAGAAAAAAAAACCCCGAAAACAGTAGGCAGCTTCTCACAGGCTTTCGCGATTGGCTCAACTTTCCTCTTGTCCCCTCTTCAGAGCAGCTCGGAGCTTACCCAGAGGAGCCTGCTGGGAGTGAGATCGTCAGCAGACCTTAAGCTTCAGCGAGGTGGAAGGCAATCCCCATGGCGACCACTCAGTCGGCGTCCCCCTGGGCTGCGCAGGTGCAGCACCTGTAGTAGGCGTGGCCACATGAGCCCGTGAGTAAGGACCCTTCATCCCGTGCCAGCCACCGGATAGGAGCCAGGCCATGGTAGGTCCTGCTGCCTGCTTAAGCTCTTCTGCATCTCGTGCTGCTGCATGAATTTCCCTGCAAAGATCACCATGTGGTACGTACATGTGGGTCCACGGTCAGGTGACCGCTGGGTAAAAAGCGCTGGCATTTTCCCATGAGCTGCAAACGTTCAGAGCTCGGCAGCGGAATCTGCACATGCCTGGCATGCGTTTGCCCTCCTCTGTGGCCCCTTTCCCAAACACCCCGACTCCCCCCGCTAGATCCCTGCCTCGGGCCGGCAGATCAGAGGCCTCCGTTTTCAGTAAGCACGTCGACTGGGTGGGACTGCCCATACACCCTCCAAACGTCCCTCTAAGGCCCAGGGGAACGGGGTGAGGTGCCCAGGATTTCAGAGAACACATCCTGGCCTTGCAGAGCAGGAGGGAAGGGGGCATTCTCTCACAATGCATGGGGCCTTTCCTAAACTGCGACCTGCAGTCTTAGGGTTTCATTACCCACATGTGCGGGAGGGCTCTCTGGAGACCAAGACTGAGGTGACAGGAGGGTACCCCCATCTTTGGGCTGCAGGCAGGGAGGAGGAGGGAAGGAGGGCAACCTCCCAGCCAGCAGGGAGAGGCCAACAGAAGAGTGCAGACAATAGCAGGTGGGCGGGCATTGCCAGTGGGCCCAAAACAGAGGCCTCCAGGATGTTCTGAACGCTGTGATGTGAGGGACCCAGGAACCAGTGCCCGGCTGCTCTCCATTCTAGAAGTACTGGTTTTGTTCGTCGGAGCTGGGGGAGGGGGGGGAGGGTCTCCTGTCCTGTGATGCCAATTCCCCCAGGAAGGGTGTGCTATCAAGAGTTTACAGACCAGCTTCCCGTAGGACAAGGGCTCTCGGGGTTGCTGACAAGCAGGAGGAAAGAAAGGAGAAAGACAGAGAGTGGTGCCTAGTTTATCTCCTTTGCAATTATGCCCTGGCGGCCTGGACAAGTGGTGAAACAGTCTCTTGAAAAGTAATTAAGAAAGGCATGCAAACATAGCTAATAGTTTTTCCCTTAGACCTGACTTTCATTTACCTACAAGCACCCTCAAAAAAAAAAAAAAAAAAAAACAGCCCAGATTTGTTTAAAAGAACTGGATGGTCTATAAGGAGGTGGCCACGCAGGTGGGAGAAGAGCGGCTCGGGCAGGTGTGGAAATGAGATAGAGGAGACGTGGCCACGTGGCAGCAGCAGGGCGGGGAGCCACCTGGAAGGGAGGCCTGGAGGCTGTGGAGGGGGCGGCCAGGAAGGCGGAGGGCCCTCCGCCTTCCTGGCCGCCCCAACCTACAGCACACGCCCAGCCCCATTCCTGGGCTCAGCGGGTTGCAGGGAAAGCCTGGGGCGCAGCTCCGGGAGCGCTCTGATCCTTAATAGAAAGGAAAGGTAGAGAATATTGAATTTCTGATTAGGCCTGCTGCCTGATGCTCATCGGCTCAGCTCTGAGTCCTCATGGGCCACGGATCGTTTTCATGACTGGTGAATAAATGATTATTATCTCCATAATATCCCCAGCACAAGGGCCCGGCCGGCGGCGGCTCCAGCGCCATCCCTCAGGGGGTGGGGAAGAGCTGGGCACAGCAGCCGTTTTCTGCTCCACAGTGGCTCTGGGACTTTCCAGTAAAGCCACACCTGAGAAGGTCGTGAGTGCAGACAGCCAGGGCCTCGTGCCCCTCCTGGCCTAGCTGGGAAGGGGCAGGGAGAGGGGTGTGGCGGTGTCCCGGCGGCCTGTAACTGGCACAGTCCCTCTCCACGCCATCACGGCTCTGCCCATGACCCGCATACCCACTGAGGAGGGTGCAGGCTCCCCGCCCCCTCTGAGAGGAGGGAACAGAACCCCTGTCTGAATCGCCCATTTCTCCAGCAGACACCAGGCCCTGCTGCCCGCGGGTGTCCAGCCTGTGAGGCGCAGAGGCAGGGCCTCGTCTGAGCTGAGTTGGAGTGATAAGGGGCCGCTTTACTGTTTGTTTGGTAGGCGGATGGGCAAGCACCTTCCTAAATGTGAGCCTGTCACAGCATTTTCTTGTCCTACTCTCCCTCTGGGCACCATCTCTAGACCCAAGGGCAGCGGAAGCCGCAGGCTGCCTGCCGGGGCCAGATAATGCAGGCACAGTGCTGCAGTCACATTTAATTTTCTTAAGCTGTCACATCTCAGCCTTTGGAAGACACCACTCCCTGGAGAAGGGATCTCAGCCTTGTCTTCATGGTCCCCCTTCTGTGCGCCAAATGGCTCCAGCTCCTAACGTCTGCGATGGGTCATCAATTAGCCCGGTGAAGTCACCGGGGGCGGGGGACTGCCAGCCTGCCTGGCAACAGCTCTTGGGATTCTCCACCCTCCCTTCCTCTATATTAAATTTCAGTTTCAGGATCACCACCGTCCACCCGACACGAAGAGAAGACCCAGGCCGGAGCTTCCAAAGGCCAACAAAAACCCCTGGGCCCTGGCACTGTCTCAGATGCTGGCTCTAAGAAAAAGCAGGGCTTTCTGGTCCCCGTCAGCCTCTTGTGCATGCAGTTTCCTTCCTCTGGTTTTGTAATCTCTGTTAATTGCCAGGCGCTTTCCATTGTATGTGACTTCATCGTGGACTCCAGGCTCCGTCAGTTCAGCGAGTGGGGACTGAGCCAAACAGTGTTCTGATCAACTTCACCCTCCAGTGTGTTCTGGGCTCGCTCAGCACAAACAGGCACTGCTTTTCCATGCACGCGGCCAGCTCCCCGGACGAGCCTGAGGCCCCCTCTGCCGGCCGCCGGCCTCCATGGCACCCAGTGACAGGCCCCGCGAGGTGGTGCCCGTCAGGCCATCTGTACCTATGGAAGTAAACTCAGAAAGTTATCAGGCATTTTTTCTTAGCACCCTACAATAGCTGGGAATGGGAACCCATGCCAGAATTTGTCTGGCTGGTCACGGTTCACTTGGTGACCCCCACTCCGCTAAGCTGACTTAACCAACCTTCTGTGTTTGTGTGCCACTTCCACGGACACAGTTGAGATGCGTTCTTGGGAGGCGTTACATACTCTGCATGAAGTGTGGCAGCTCCTCCCGCAGGCGCCCGTGAGCCCTGTTGTGTTAGGTCCGTGTTCCGTTTGCTCCTTCACTCAGACATCTCCCTGAGAGGCCATGTTGAACACAGAGCCCTGCACATAGCAACTGCAACTACTTCTGAATAAATGTGTCAAGGACTCTTTGAATGACTCAGTGGGTGGTTTGTTGCTATGTGGGAGAAAGGTCTGGTCACTGAGCTACTGAAGAATAAAAAAGGCATGCTTTCTTACAGCTCACTGGGCCAGTCACCGGTGTCTCTCAGAAGTTGCCCCACCTGGTACCTCTCGTGCCGACTACCTGGTACCACTGTCTGAACTCCGAGGGGACAGTTCCCCGGCATTGGTAAGCCGGAAATGCTAAGAGCGTCTTCGTGAACACACATCATGCTGATGGTCTCACAGGTAGACGGAGCTACAGGCACATAAGCACCAAGTCAGGCCACACACAGTAAAAATAGACCAATGACCCAAAGGGTGCGTTTTTTGTTTTGTTTTGTTTTTTTTCTCGTTGCCTCTCAGGGCGGATTTCCTGAGGAGTAGGAGTGTGAAGCATTTGCCCCAGCCTCAGGAAATCCTGACTCCCCAGATGGCCGTTAGAGCAAACACCTCTGTAACCTTCCCCCTCAGAACCAGGAAGAGGCCTAGTCAAAGACCTTTCGCTGTCTTTGGAAGGCTTGGGGGCGCGGGAGGGACATTGGCTTCTGTGGTCATCAGCTGGTCTTGAGCAGAGTGAGGCTCGTTGCTTCAGCGTGGCCCGGGGTCTGTGCTGGCCATGCAGGTGTCCCGCCGCCCCCCCTGGTCCTCAACTGAGGTTTGTATACACCTTTCTCCCATGATGCAGCTCGTTTGTGGTCAGCTGTAACAGGTGGTTGTCAGAACCACTGGTGGAAGCCAGGGAAGGCCCCTCTTTCAGGTCACGGGTGGCTTTGTTGTCCTGTCCCAGACAGGTGTCTTCATGCTAACCTGTGGGCACACTCCTCTAACACCCCACCCCCCAAGGACCGCCCTACTAAGCCTTCTTTCGGCATTAGGTCCAAACTCCTTGATGGTTCCCTGAGGCCTGGGTCCTCTCCCCCATGGGAGGGCCGTGCACAGGGCCTCCCCCACAGTGGCCCCTTCTCCTCCCGGCACCCCAGGAACTCCCCACACCCCCAGCCTTTGCCTTTCGTTCCCTCAGTGGCCACACCTCCCGTGGTCATCCCTCTGTCTGGTCTTCTCTCTCGCCTGCGGCACCCAGGCCACGTTCCATCTTCTTCGTTCATCTGTCCTCGTCTAATTGGAACCTCACCTCAAACGCCCCCTTTTCTCAACTCCCGTGGTACTTAAGTATCAGGAAGAACTTGCTGGTATTTTTGTCTCTGTGTCTCTCTACTAAATCCTTTGAGGAGATGTACTGAGGTGAGAGAGGACGTGTCCCCCATAGACTTTAGCTCTTGAGCTCTGGGCCTGTGTGCTCCTCTTTAACCCTCTGACAAATTACCCCACCTCAGTGGTTCCCAACTGGAGGACGATTTTGCAGTGTCCGGAGACTTTTTTCGTTGTCAGCGGTGGGATGGCGCCCACAGCCTCTGTTGTGCACAGGCTTAACTTCCTACGGTGCACGGGCAGGCCCTCCAGCAAAGGGTTATCTGACCCCAAATGTCAATAGTGCCAACAAGTGAGACACCCTGCCCGACCTCCAGTCTTCCCACCTGTAAAGGAGGAAGGTTGTGAACTAACCAACTGAAACGATGTGTGTGAAAACATCATCTATTTTCTAGCTCTTTCTATCTGGCTCTCAGAGACCCCTTACCACGCAGTGTCTCTTTCTGCAAAGTCGGGACAGTGTGAGGATAAGAGCCAACATTGAAGGAACACTTACTATGGATTATCTCACCTGATCTTCCGGGAAACCAACTGTACAGCCACAAGTATGGGCCCTGCTTTCCAGAAGGGAAAACGGATGCCTGCAGCCCGGAGGAGGCTGCCAAGGAAGGGCTCACACCCAGCGGTGCAGCTGGGACTTCTGAGGTTACACTCTAACCATTCGTTGGGTCACCTCGAGATGATCGTAAAAGCATTTGAAACATAGGACTGTACAAGTGTGATTGTGGTTCTCTCTCTCTCTCTCTCTCTCTCTCTCTTGTGCTGCCTCCTCCCACAGCACGGTGTCGGGCATGCAGCGGAGACACAATAAATCCTTGCAGATTAATTCAATATGGATTCCTCTGGTGAGTCAGGAGAGGCTGAAAAACTGAGGGATCCTGTGGGGCCTGCAAGCTAAATTACTAGGAACTTGGAGAGTGCAGGGAGCTGGGAAGAGTTTCAGTGGCCCTAGAGGAGCCTGAGACCTTGTGAGTAGGACAGCTCACAGCCCATGCCCGGCCTGACCACCACAGGGACATGCAGGCCCTGTGCACTTTACCAGTGCACCTGTTCAGGCCGCTAGCGAATGGAATCAGCGACCCGGGGCCCAGGGCGGCCTTCTCCCTGGGGGCGGCAGTGCTCTCAACCAAGGTTGAAGACCACGAGCTTGCAGGACTGGGCACGACAGTGTGATGTCCACAGCACGACTGTCCCCTGCAGTGATGCCTTGCTCTCCATTGAGAAGGCTTTTAATCTCTGAGGGAGAGGCTACCAGCTGCCTTGTGGGGACACATATAACCATGAGGATGGAAGGCCTAGCCTCAGCTGTACACCGTCTACCAAATCAGAGTTAACTCTTGTCTTCCTGTATTTAATGGCACATGAAGTCATTGTGACTTGCCTGTTGTGACCTGGCCGGCTTTGAGGAACAAAGTTCCTCATCACCATTCCATCACTTCCTCTTTGTTTTTCCATTTTGGAAAGTGCGAGATTAAATTTGTATCTGAAAATCTCTTTCCAAGGTTCTCCTCTGAAAATAATTCTGAGATTAAGAATGGTTCTTCTCGTGCCCTGGGCATTAAAGCCTGTAAGACTAATGACGTTCACAAAATTCTCCGAGCAACGTGCAGGAGGCAACCTAGTCCTTCTGGTAGGAAAAACATCAGTCCAACAAGAAGATGACATATTGCCTGTTCCCCTGTAAATAAAACGGGCCACATCAGTTTCTCTTCTGCCTGTGAATGATGACCAATTTATCAAGTATACACTGAATAATGATTTCCATGGGGACAACCGCTCTTATGATAAAGTGTTACTGCTCCAGCTGCATTATTATAAACAGCATTCAATTTATGGAGTTAGGAAGCAGATGCATTTCTCAGTAATGTGTCACCATTATCTAGAACCAGCCATAAAATCTAGGCTGTCATATATTTTCTGGCTGCAAACTTTAGGCGATTAATATTCCTATAAAAGTCTTGATCACAAGCCCAATTTAGAAATTAGTTGCTCAATATGATGATTAAATTTCGGAGCTGGAACTTGCCGTGGCCAAATGTGAATAGCCAAATGTGACAAATCTTATACAACTTTTCAGACGGAAGGAACTGTTTGAGACATTGGGGATTTTTGGTGAATTTCAAATGAGGCACCTTCACCTTAGGAAAGTGCCACAATCTCGCTTGGCCTTCCAGAGGAAGATGAGTCACTGGTATTTTCCTGCATCAAATACCATGGCTGTTCCCTAGGCCTGACTCAGTGTTATGGAGGTGGCAAATGCACGCCCAGATGGATGCCACACCTTGATGGATGGCGGAATCACACTGCTGCCTCCAGGAGGGCTTAGATGGCACCCCCTCCTTTTTCCCCAGCTCAGGGAAGGCATATAAAGCTGCCAGGACCCTAGGTGTGAAGTAAGAGACACAAAATCTGGGAGAATAAACGTTGGAATGATACCCGAAAACACGACTCTCTAGAGTATAGAGTCCATATACCAGACCATGAGTGGAAAGAGTGACAAGGGCTTGGGACATTGTCACTGACTAATCAGGTACTTGAAATACACGGGCAAGGCCATGCTTGAAATTGTAATCCATAATATGTCAGCAAAACAGTTTTGTTTTATCATTTAGTTTGCAAAACCTATTTCAGCATTCAGGTCACATTGAACTATGTCATTTGTTTCCTGAGTCATTTCAAAAGAGCTGTCTTTTGTGTATCTGCAGGCTACCCAGGACGGTGATGAATTCCAAAGATGAATTTCACTATATTGAACATGGCCCATTGCATTTAAAATTAAAGAGCTCAGAAGAAACCACCACTCGCTGATGGTAAGTGTCTGGGGAAATGAACACTCATACATACTCTCATGAAGGTGCACACTGTTATGTTATGAAACTTGGGGAAGACAATCTGGCAATAAGTTTCAAAACCTGTATCTTTTGACCTGGCCATTTCACTTCCAGGAATTTACCCCAAGGGAAAGAGTTAGTTAATTTTTTTTTTTTTTTTTTTTGCCATTGAGTTGTATGAGCTCTTTATATATTTTGGATATTAGCCCCTTACCAAACATACAGTTGGCAAATATTTTCTTCCATTCTGGGTGTTGCCTTTTTGTTTTATTGATAGTTCTTTTGCTATGCAAAAGCTTTTTAGTTTGATGGTCCCATTTGTTTATTTTGGCTTTTGGTGCTCTTGCCTATGGAATCAGATCCAAATTAATATCATGGAGACTGGTATCAAGGAGCTTACTGCCTATGTTTTCTTCTAGGAGTTTTATGGTTTCAAGACCTACATTCAAGTCTAATCCATGTTGAGTTTATTTTTGTGTATGGTGTAAGAAAGTGGTCCAGTTTCATTCTTTTGCATGTAGCTGTCCAGTTTTCCCAGCACCATTTATTGAAGACATGGTCTGTTCCCCATTGTATAGTCTTTCCTCCCTTATCGTAGATTAATTGATCATTTATGTTTGGGTTTGCTTCTGGCCTCTCTATTCTGTTCTATTGATCCATGTATCTTATCTGTTTTTGTGCAAGTACCATACTGTTTTGATTACTATAGCTTTGTAGTATAGTTTGAAATCAGGGAGCCTGACACCTCCAGCTTTGTTCTTCTTTCTCAAGGTTGCTTTGGCTCTTCAAGTTTTTTGTGGTTCCATGAAAATTTTAATATTTGTTGTGTTTGTGTGAAAATTGCCATTGGTATTTTGATAGGGATTAAATCTTGAATCTGTACATTGTTTTGGGTAGTATGGACATTTTCACAATGTTAATGCTTCCAATCATGAGCATGGAATGTCATTTCATTTGTTTGTGTCTTCTTTGATTTCTTTCAACAGTGTCTTACAGTTTTCAGAGTATAGGTCTCTCACCTCATTGGTTAAATATATTCCTAGAGATTTTATTCTTTCTGACACAGTGGTGAATGGGATTGTTTTCTTAATTTCTTTTTCTGATAGCTCATTATTAGTGTATAAAAAAGCAACTGGTTTCTGTGTATTATTTTTTTATCCTGCAACTTTGGTGAATTAATTTATCAGTTCTAATGGGGTTTTTGTTTTTGTTTTAGTCTTTAGAGTTTTATGTATAGTATCATGGTCATCTGCAAATAGTGACAATTTTACCTCCTCCTTTTACCAATTTGGATGCCTTTATTTTTCTTGCCTAGTTGCTCTGGCTAGGACTTCCAAGACTGTGTTGAATAAAAGAGGCAAGGGTGGGCATCCTTGTCTTGTTCCTGATCTTGGGAAAAGCTTTCAGCTTTTCACTGCTGAGTACGATAGCTTTGGGTTTGTCATATATAGGCTATATCTATATCATCTATATCTTTATCTCAAGATATACATTTCCTCTATACCTGTTTTGTTGGGAGGTTTTTTTTTATTATCATAAATGGGTACTGGATTTTGTCAAATGCTTTTCTGCATCTATTTCAATGATTATGCGATCTTCATCCTTCATTTTGTTAATGTGATATATCATGTAGATTGATTTGCAGAAGTTGGAACATCCTTGCGTTCCCGGAATAAATCCCATTTGATCATTCTTTTAATGTATTATTGAATTGGTTTGCTACTATCTTGTTGACAATTTTTGCATCTATGTTTATCAAGGATATTGGCCTATAAATTTTGTGTGTGTGTGTATGGCATCTTTGGTTTTGATATGAGGGCATTGCTGACCCATTAAAGTGAATTTGGAAGCGTTCCTTTTTCTTTGATTACTTTAGAATCATTTGAGAAGGATAGTATTCACTCTTCTTTGAATGTTCGGTAGGATTCACCAGGGAAGCTGTCTGGTCTTCGACTTTTGTTTGTTGGGAGTTTTCTGATTACCGATTCAGTATCATTACTAGTAATTGGTCTGTTCGGATTTTCTATTCCTTCATAATTAAGTCTTGGAAGACGATGTGTTTCTAGGAATTTATCCATTTCTTCTAGGTTGTCCAAATTTTTAGCGTATAATTTGTTCACAGTAGCCTCTTATGATCCTTTGTATTTCTGTGGTATCCGTTGTAATTTCCCTTTTATTCTTTATTTCATTTGGGCCCTCTCTCCTTTTTTTCTTGATGACTCTGTCAAAAGGTTTGTCAACTGTGTTTATCTTTTCAGAGAATCAGGTCTTAATTTCATTAATCTTTTCTAAGTTTGTTGGTTTGTTGTCTCTATTTCATTTATTTCCACTCTGATTTTTGTTTTAATTTCCTTCCTTCTACTAACCTTGGGCTCTTTTTTTTTTTTTCCTAGTTCCTTTAAGTGTAAAGTTAGATTGTTTATTTGAAAAAGTTTTTGTATTTGTTTCTTGAGGTGGGTTCATATTGTTACGAACTTTCCTCTTGGAACTGTCTTTGCTGTGTCCCATAAATTTTGGAATTTTGTGTTTCCACTTTTATTTGACTCAAGATATTTTTTGATGTTCCATTTGCATTTCATTTCTTCATTGACCCATTGGTTATTTAGTCTTCATGTGCTTGTGTTTTTTCCATTTCTCTTCTTATAATTGATTTCTAGTTTCCTGCTATTGTGATTGGAAAAGATGCTTGGTATGATTTCAGTCTTCTTGAATTTATTGAGACTTGTCTTGTGGCCGAACATGTGATCTATCCTGAAGGATATTTGTGTGCACTTGAAGAATGTATGTTCCGCTGTTTTTGGACAGAATCTTATGTAAATATCTATTAAGTCCATCTGGTCTAATGTGTCATTTAAGGCTGATATTTTCTTGCTGATTTTTTGTATGGATGAAATATCCATTGTTGTAAGTTGGGTATTTAAGTCCCCTAGTATGATTGCATTGCTGTCAATGTCTCCCTTTATGTCTGTCGATATTTGTTTATATATTTAGCTGTTCCTATCTGGGGTGTGTAAATGTTTACAAATGTTATATCTCCCTGTCAGATTCACCCCTTTATCATTATGTAATTCTTTCTTTGTCTTTGGTTACAGTCTTTGTCTTCAAGTCTCTTTTTCCTGATATTAAGTATCACTATCACAGTTTTCCTTTCATTTCCATTTGCATGGAGTATCTTTTTCCATCCCTTCACCTTCAGTCTGTGTGTCTTTAGCTCTGAAGTGAGTCTCTGCTAGGCAGCATACGGATGGGTCAAAAGTTTCTATCCATTCAGCCACCCTTTGTCTTTTGACTGTAGAACTTAGTCTATTTACATTTAAATCAACTATTGATAGGCATATACTTCTTGCCATTTTGTTAATTGTTTTCTGTTTGTTTTGTAGTTTTTCTCTTCCTTCTCTTGCTCTCTACTCTTGTGGCTTTTTTTTTTTTTTTTAGTGTTATGTTTAGATTCCTTTCTAATTATTTTTTGTGTATCTATTATAGGTTTTTGGTTTCTGGTTATGATGAAGCTCATGTATAACTACCTATTTATATAGCAGCCTATTTTAAATCGATAGTCACTTCAGTTTGACTGCATTCTAAAAGCACTACATTTGTTACTCCCCTGCCCCATGTTTTATGTTTTTGACATATTTGACATATTTTTATTTTGTGTATCTCTCAGCTAATTATTGCAGTCATACTTTTTACTACCCTTTTCTTTTAAGCTTCGTACTAACTTTATAAGTGGTTGATCCACTGCCTTTACTGTCTTTGCCTTCACCAGTGAGATTTTCTTTTTCATATACTTATTTCTAGTTATGACCCTTTCCTTTTAGCTTAAAGAAGTCCCTTTAACAATTCTTGTACAGCCAGTTTTGTGGCGATAAACTCCCTTAGCTTTTTCTTGTCTGGGACACTGTTTATCTCTCTTTCAATTCTGAATGATTACCTTGCCAGGGGGAGTATTCTTGGCTGGAAGGCTTTTAGCATTTTGAATATATCATGTTTCTCTCTTCAAGCCTGCACTATTTCTGCTGAAAAATCTGATAGTCTTATGGGATTTCCTTGTATGTAACCAGTTGTTTTTCTCTTGCTGCTTTTAAGATTCTCTCTTTATATTTAACTTTAACGTTTTTAATTATAATGTGTCTTGGGGTGGAACTTTTTGGGTTCCTCTTGTTTGGGATCCTGTGCCTCCTGGACCTGCTTGTCTGCTTTCTTCCCCAAATTAGAGACGTTTTCAGCCATTATTTCTTCAAGTAAGTATTCTGCCCCTTTCTCCCTTCTCCTTCAGGAGAATGTTAACATGCTTGTTGTTTTCCCACAGATGACTTAAGCTGTCCTTATTTTAAAAATTCTTTTTTTTTTCCTTGTTGTTATTTTGTTTGGAAAATATCCACTACCTTATCTTCCAGGTCACTGATCTGTTTGGTATTATCTAGTCTGCTGTTGATTACTTCTAGTGTATTTTTTAGTACAGTTATTGTATTCTTCAGCTCTGTGAGTTTCCTGTTTGGTACTTTCTTATATTTTCTCTCTTTATTCAAGTTCTCGCTGTGATAATTTATTCTCTTGAGTTTGGTGAGCATCTTTATGGCCGTTAATTTGAACTCTTTTTTTTTTTTTAATGTTTATTTATTTTTGAAGGAGAGAGACAGAGCATGAGTGGGGAGGGATAGAGAGAGAGGGCAACAGAATCCGAAGTAGGCTCCGGCTCTGAACTGTCAGCACAGAGCCCGACTCAGGGCTTAAACTCACGAGGCGTGAGATCGTGACCTGAGCTGAAGTTGGATGCTTAACCGACTGAGCCACCCAGGTGCCCCCATTAATTTGAACTCTTAATCAAGTTTATATTTACCAGGTAAATTACTTATTCCATTTTGTTAAGTTTTTTTCTGAGATTTTATCTTGTTCCTTCATCTGGAACAATCCCTTTGTTTCCTCATTTGCCTGACTGTGTTTGTTTCTGTGTGTTATGTGAAACAGTTCTCTCTCCCTCTGTATAGGAGATGAACTTCATTCTTTAACCTTGCCCTGGTTCTTAGGTGTCTCTTCGGTTGTGTCTCCAAGTATTTCAGACTCTTGGGGTTCAGAAAGGCAACCCCACCCCGCGACTTGAGCCTCATGCTCAAGGGGCATCCCCTGTGTGGGTCGTGGTGCCTGTTGCCTCCGGTGGGGTCATGGGAGCAGTGCAGGCTGGGGGTGGGCTGTTTGCCCAGGACTGTTAGGTAGGTAGAGTGAGGGTATAAACATGGTGCCCGCCAGGGCAGCATCAGCACCAGCACCAGTAAGATAGAGGGAGCCCATGAAAATGGCATCTGCCAGTGTTCCCTCCCGACAGACTTCTGCTCGGGGAGCTTCTTAGCAGTTCTTTTTATGATCAGGTGATCTTGAGCAGAACCAGTAAGAGAGGAGTCTGGCCTGGGGAGCTGGGGCTGGTGATCTTCATCCATCTAGTTGGTGATTCCATGAGACCCAGACAGAAGCCGTGGCAGGGTGAGGATCACCCATATCCATCCACATGTGTGTATGTGCCTGCTGGCTAGCGTCTGTCCCAGTGTGAACGTGCACGTGCATGCAAGCCTGTGTGCCAGCCAGAGTCCAGACTGGGAGGATGCTGCTCTGTTTTGGCACCAGGGCTGGTAAACCCAGGATGAGGCAGCTGTGGGTACCACTGCTTTGTTCTCTGTATCTTCATAAACAACGATTTCCTCTTTTCTTGGTATTGAGTGCTCAGTTCCTGAGAGTTGTGGGACTTGTTCAGGGGGCTATGCAATTGCATTATGCCCTCCCCCACGCAAATTCCCTTCGGTGCCTCTCAACAGAGGTGGTATTGGCGTGAGAGCAAGAAAAATATTTTTGGCACGGGACTGACCCAACACTGAAGCATTGTTAGAGTTTTCCCGGCCCTCCAGATGAATATGAGTAGGATGCTTTCTGACCCTGTGATAATCAACAATGCCCCTGCTGTTCTTCCAAAGCTACTGCAGCTGCCTTTCTGAAATCAGAGGTTTACTCTCCAAATAGAATTCGATTGATTCTTAAAGACTTTGGACCTGACTTTTCTCTTAGTCTGTGACCTTTTCTCTAGGAGAGTGACTTCGAATAACCACACATTTGCATGATGGCTTTCCTGTTTGTTATTCCCAGCTTTATAATACCCCATACCTCAGATAAGAACCTATCTCTGTGTCTACGGCAACTTGTGGCCTTGACCTATTTTGTGATGTCGTGAATCTTGGATTATTAAAGGATGTGTCAAGACTCAAATATCTTAACTCATTCATTCATTCATTCAGTCATACTTGTTAAGGACCTACTACTGCGTTAAGGTTCTGGGATAGAGAGAAATCAATGAAGTGATCACACTAATAATACGCAAATGCAAACCCAGGTTTGTGCTCTGAGGAAGGGAAAGAATAAGGTTAAAGGCGAATTTGCTATAAAGGAACCACGTCGACTAAGCAGTCAAAGAAGGTTTTTGGTAAAATGATGCTGCAATAGAGACCTGAGGGTCATGCAGGGGCTAGCTAGACGAAGGGGTGGTTGTCATGGCATTTGATCATTCTAGATGGAAGAACTAGCGTGTGCAAAAGGCCTCTTCGAGAGGATCACTGGGGCACGGGAGAAATTAGAGAGGCCAGTGTGGCTGGAGCACAGAGAACAGGGGCATTTGAATAGAGGCCTTGTGGGCTTGTTAGAGAATTGGTTTTCATTTTAAGAGCGATGGGAACCCCTTGGTGGGCTTTAGAACAGGGAGTACTAAGATCAGCCATGCTTTTTGGAAAGATCCTTACGGATGCAGTGTGGGAGGCAGGTTGGAAGAGAATCCGGCTGGATCCAAAGAGGTGGCCACCAGAGTCATCCAGTGAGAGAAAAAGAACCTGGACTAAGGCAGCAGCCATGGAAGTGGTGAGCAGTGGATAGATGGACAAAATGGTTCGTTTGCCGTGATGGGTTGGTCTGGGTGGTGATATTAAAGGAAATGGGATGACTTAGCTTCTTGCTTGTGTTACTTCAAAGATGGATGTTGATGTCATTTCCTGATGTGGAACCTCAGAAGCGGTCCGGTGGGGCTGGCAGCCAGGGTTTACTCAAGTAAACCATGAATTTGCTTTTGGACAATTTGGGTTTGAAGCATCTGAGGCAATCTGAGGAAAAGTCAAATAGAGAAATGCCTGGGGAGGGGAAGAGGTGGTAACAGGGTGGAGACCAGAGAAGATATCGTAGCATTCTGCTTACAGATCTTTGTGAACATTTATTTCTGTCTTGTTTTCCTTTTCTTGATGGTTCCGTCAGATGCCGGGGTGGCCATCCGGTGTGACAAGTAGTGAGAGGTGCTCGAGGGTCTCTGTGTCATCTCTTGAGAAAACAAAAAAGAACTTATACTTCTCTTTAAAGATTGGATTCAAAGTAGGATTAAAAGTATATTTTGTCCTTTGAAAACCTGAACTAAAGCAGAACACATGCAACATCTAGGCTCTTTTAATAAGCCAGCGATATTAATGAATTAGGAATTCAAGCTTTAGAAAAAAAAGTGTTTAGAAGCATTCTGACTTGTTAGGATTCCCCAAAGTGCCCTAGTGACCCTGGCTCGAAGGAAAGATGGGGCTGGACTCTGCTACTACAAGACAGAGGCCTATGTACGTCTTCAGGAAGATTCTCAGAGGCCCTTGCTTGAGGCCCTTCCTTAATGAGACTGTGTGCTGTGATGTCTTCCTAACTTCTCACAGGCTCCTGGTGTCGATGGTGGTGTTTTTGCCAATGCCAACGATCAGTTCCCTGATTCTCCCAACCCAACTGGCTGTTCAACAATTCAGTTGGATTCTAACACTGACTACTACCCAGTTAGGGCAGATCCTATAAGGTAAAGACTTATTGCCTCAAGACTGCCCCCACTTTAGACACCAACCACAAAGCCTAGGCTTCCCATGCTTCTGACAGACCAGCTATAAATCAAGGATTCCTGCGATGATTTGCTAAACTCACCACATAACTCAGGAGCACACTTTGTTTACACTTTTCACTTTATTATAGAGGATATTATAAAGGCTACAAATGAATAGCCAGATGAATAGATATATGAGGCAAGGTCCAGAAGGGCCCTGAGCACAGGGGCCTCGGTCCCTGTGGAGTCTGGGTGTGCCACCCTCCCGCCACACACGTGTTCCCCAATCTAGAAGCTCCCTGAACTCCATACTACTGGGAATTGTATGGAGGCTTCATTACAAAGACATGATTGATTATTAACTCAGTCTCCAATCCTCTCTCCCACCCCAGAGATTGGGGGAGAAGGGCCGACAGTTCCAGCCTTAGACTCAAGGCCTAACCTGGCAACCTGCCCCATCCTGAAGCTATCTAGCGTAACATCCAGAATTGTCTCATTAGAACAAAAGATGCTCCTATTATCCAGGAAATTCCAGGGGCTCTAAGAGCTCTGTTGTCATGAACCAGGGACAAAGACCAAATAGTAGAACAAAAGACAATCCTATCACCCTTATCATTCAGGAAATTCCAAGGGTTTTAGGAGCTCTGTGTTAGGAACCATATTTATTTCTTATCATACTGTAGGTGGCTAGTGCACTCTGGAGGTGCTCCTTGGCCAGGGGTACTCCTGTGGGGTTTTTAGAAGCCATTTGCAGGTAAGCTTCAACAGCAACTGCCTCCTGTCTCCCTTACCTGCCCTGAAGACCGCCCTTACTGACTGGCAGAGGGAGCCCATCTCTGATGCACCAGCCATCATTGACCCGGGCTGGGTCAGGAAAGCCCAGATCCAGGCAGTTGAGGACTTGCCAGCAGGGGAGAAAAGTGGGGGGTGGGGGAGAGGCAGTGTTCGTGTCGCAGGTCCGTGTCTCTGGTATGTGGTTGTCTCACAAAAATGGTAACTCTTCCATCATAGGCATGTTACCAACAAGAGAACTAGGGTAATGCCCACCACTCACCGCGTCTCTAATCTGTGCAAACATTTACACATATTATTGCTAATTCTCAAACCTTGGAGACTATCCTCCATTTTATACATGAGTAACTGGAGGTTTATAGAAGTTTGAACACTTGCCCTGGGTCACAGTTAAATGGCAGAGGCTGGATTCAAACCCACATCTGTCAGGTGCCACTGTCTATTCTATGACATTTCATGATGCTGCCAGGTTCACGTCAGGAGGACAAAAGCCAGACCCAAGAGCCAATCCCTGGAGGCTGGCCAGACCCAAACAACAGCTGGTGACTTACCCCGTAAACTAAATCAGGGAGATGGGAGCCCCCAAATGCCTGAGAGATTTGGTTCGTGGTTGGCCGTAGGAGGTACAGTGAGTTAACTTTGCTCACAGGCAAGATGGAAGGGGATTTCTTCAGCTCTTTCCACGCTCTTATCCTGGTGCCTCGGAGACCCTATTTGAAAGTTCCTGTGTGTCTTCATGGATGAAAACTTTCCAGCCCAGAGACAGCCCTGGCATGGGACCCTCTTTCCCCCAAGACACAGCCAGTCAGGATTTTGGCCTCACCCAGTCCCCAACTCCCCATCATGCGTAGGTATCTGGGCAGGACTCAGGTGAGAACTGGGTGGTAAGTCCATGACCTGGTGTGGACGAGCCAGCCCTGTTGGTCAATATACAAATAGCTTTCCCTCAGAGAAAGGGGCCATCCAGTGTTCTCCGGCTCCCACTTCTCATACTGCCCTTCATAGCACTTAACTCGCTTTCTTAGGCCAAAGAGACTGGTGGGGGAGGGGAGCCCCAGTTGTCCCCTGGGGCAACTCTGCTCCTTTAGTCAAATCCACAAATGCTTCCACATGAGCTCAGACCCCATCCTCCCTGCGAAGCCTTCCTCAGCCCTCTGCCCCTCACCTCCCTCCCCTGCTCTGAATCCAACACTTCCTGCTTGCACCCTTAATTTTTTTTTTTTAAACACCAGATATTTAAGCAACTTGGGGGCAGGCGATAATGGGTGAGCCTTACACCTGAAACTACAGCCTTCCCTCCAAATTCCTTTTGGACCTCTGTGGCCGACTTTACAGATATTCACCCATCGTGGCAAATGGTGTGCACGGGGCATCTTGCGATTTCCTTCTGGAAATGTTTATCTCGACGCACATTTCCATGTATGGACACCAGCGGCATTCCTGCCATTTCGAATGGCTCTGGGGAGGGCGGTCTTGTCACAGTGTGTGGGGGTTTGCTGAGTCATTACAGGATCGCTGGGCATTTGGGTTACCTCCAGCATGTTGTTATTATAAATAGCCCTGCTGCCTCCCAGTCACTTTTGCATTTAATCACCCGCTGCTTAGATGTTTAACTGTTTCCTGGGGCCTGGTCCTCCCTCCTCAGAGGTGGGGATGTGGTTTCATCTTTTGTATCCCCCCTCACTGCCCGCAGGGGTGCTGGGCCCCAAGAAGAGCTTCATAAGAAAGCTAGCGAGCTTCCCATTTCTTGAGCCCTTGCTAGGTGTCAGACACCAGGGCAAGCGCTTGCCATGCACGATTTTATTCTCGCAGCGACCCTGTGTGGTAGGTGCCGCCGTGACTCTCACTTTGTAAACGGGGAACCTGGCACGGCAAGCGACTGGGCGATTTTCCCAGCACGTAGCCAGTAAGAGGTGGGGGCACGGATCTGACCCGGGCCCTCAGACTCCGCACACCCCTGCTTGGCCCATCTCACGGAATTTATCTGGGCACCGCCGTGCGCTCCTGGCTCAGCCCAGGCCGACGTGCGTCTTGGTGAGACCCTTCCTCAGGGGTGGACCCATCCAGGATCCCCTGATGGAAAGTCACTCCGGTGCCCGTGAGGCTCATTCCAGGCACCTGTGGGTATCTGCCCTGTGACAGCCCATGTGTCCCACCAGGATCGTAGTGGACTCCGTATTGCAATTCTAGCTCCCAGGTCCCCAGCCTGAGTTTTCAGAACAGAAGATTCTTCCTCCGATTCCTGTGAGCGCGGGGAGAAGGGAAGCAGGAAGGGCACAGAGTCCTGCTCTGGGGCGCTTTGCACCTCAACTAGTTTAGAGAAGCAGAGCTGCCTAAGAAGCTGGGGCCAGTGCCAAACGGCCCCGTGGTGAAGGGGCACTGGCAGGGCCGCAGCCTGAGAAGAAAGATAGAGCCCAGTCCTTGCTCTTTCGGAAACTCTTGTCCAGAGAGTTGGCTCTGGCAGGCCTGGTCGCCTGAGGGCAGCTGTGGCCCTTGACTTTGTCCTCTACTGTCCCCTGCTCGCGCCATGAAGTGGAGAAGCACGTGGCCTCCGCCATGCTTGTTTCCCTAGTCACGTCCATCTGTACTCTGAGAAAGGTGGCCCCACCAAGGAGGCTCCTGCGAGGCCATCGGAGACCAGAAGGCAAGCCTTTCAAACAGCGCTCTGACCACCAGCCTTCGGGCAGGTGAAGATTAGTCTCCCCATTTTACTGGTGAGACCACCGAGGGCCAGAGAGGGGAACCAACGAGCTCAATGATGTGGTCAAGATGACGCATCTCAGAAGCTACCAACGGGTAACACCGGATTCACTCTGGAACCGCAATGATCAAACCTACCAGTTATCAAGCATCTTTGAAAATAGCGTGATATTTCTTTCTGAGTAGAGAAACAGTACATTGTGGAGCTCTGTAGCACAGAGCCTGCTTTAGGATTCTCTCTCTCCCTGTCTCTGCCCCTCCCCCACTTGTATTGTCTCTGTCTCTCTCAAAATAAATTAATACACTTAAAAAAAGAAAAATAGTACCTTGTCATTTTAGAAACTGTCAGAAAAAAGAAAATCAAAACTGTCCATTATCTCGTCCCTTGGAGGCAACCCAATATTTACAATTTGGTATATTATATACCCTTTTTCATGGACATACTTTTTACATCACTCCGTTCATGCACATAAAATTTTTTGCAGTGTGCGTTTCTCACTTAACATTATAAACATTTCCCTGGTCATCAAAAACTCTTTGTAAAGATGGCTTTTCTAACTACGTACACTTTGACGTCATGTGAAACTTTTCTTAAATATTTCCTTGTATAATAGTTGCTTGATTCCAATTTTCTGCTACTACAGATAATTCTGGGCTTAACATTTTGGTCTAAGATTTTTCTGCTCATATTTGTGAAATTTCATAATATAGATTTCCTCTAATCTCCTCTATGGAATTGCTGGTCAAATGATGTGAGCACTTTGAAGGTTCTTGGTAAATTGCTCTTCGGAGGAGTTGTGTTCTTGTATACACAGCTGGTGCCTGTCCCACTCACCCTCTCCAGGTTAAATGCGATCATTAAAAATTTTAAAAATACTTGGGGCGCCAGGTGGATCGGTCGGTTACGTGGCCGAATCTTGACTTCGACTCCATTCGTGATCTCATGGTTGTGAGTTTGAGCCCCGCATCAGGTTCTGTGCTCACAGCGCGGAGCCTGCTTTGGATCCTCTGTCTCCCTCTCTCTCTGCCCCTCCCCCCCCCCAAATAAATAAACGTTAACAAATCAAAACAAAAATTTACGTTAATAAAATGATCAAAGGCCATCAACATCTTCAGTCCTGATTTTCTCTACGGCTTCCCGTCCATCAGTAGGTTGACTGATAATGACTGCATTCTTGGGGAGAGTCCTATATATCAGACCCTGTGCTAAACACCATATACGATTTATCTTATGTAATTGTCCTGGCACCCCCGGTCAGGTATTATTATCGCCTTTGCTTTGAAAATAAGAAACTTCAGACACAGAGAGCTTAAATGAGTTCCCCAAAGCGCACAGTGAGTGGTGAGATTGTCTCCTGTACCTGGCTCTGACCACCGGTCCTGAATGCCAGGTGAACTTGGGGCCAAGCCTGGGCTGCCTGCCCTGCATGGATCTCATTCCTGGTTCTGAGTGAGAAACCCGTGACCAACTTCCTACTTGATTGCATCATGGTGAGGCCAAGGGGTAAACCTGACCGGATCAAACTGACAAAACGATAATATATTCAACTCCACAAAGAGTTGAGTTTCAAGATGTGCCTGCAGGATTTGAGAGCAGCAAAACATTGTTTTCTCCCTTAAAAGCTTACTGGTTGAGGGGTGAAGGTCTTTCCCTTAAAAGCTTACTGGTCGAGGGGTGAAGGTCAACACAGAGATGACTGATCTATGAGGTAGGATACGTATGGGCCTAAAAAGAGGTGAGATATGGGGCGCCTGGGTGGCTTAGTCAGTTGAGCGTCCGACTTCGGCTCAGTTCATGATCTCGCGGTCTGTGAGTTCAAGCCCCGCGTAGGGCTCTGCGCTGACAGCTCAGAGCCTGGAGCCTGCTTCAAATTCTGTGTCTCCCTCTTTCTCTGCCCCTCCCCCACTCATGCTCTGTCTCTCTGTCAAAAATAAACAAACATTAAAAAATTTTTTTTTTAAAAGAGGTGAGATTTGGGGATCTTGGGCATTCAGAGAAAAGAATGATGGCTGACTGGGGGGTTCCACTGAGGAGGCACAATGGAAGGTCCCTACAGGGTGAGGAGAATTTCCTTTGGCAGAGACGGCAGGACCCCAGACAGAGGCTCTGAGTGGTCCACAGGACGGAAGGGTGTTGAGCGGTGGGCGTTCCAGGTGGGAATGAGGAAAGGTGATCTGAAGGGTTGTGGCTGCGAAAGGCCCGGTGTGTGCTCTTGAGATGGGCTGCAGGACCACAGGTTGTATCCACACCAGGGGGACGATGTCAAATGCCGATGGGCTTGGAGGGCAGATCTTGAATTCAGGAGAGAGAGGAAGCCTCGAACCGGGGAGACGGGTGTGGGAATGGAAGCGAAACAACAGATCGAAGAGAGTTTATGGAGTGTAGTTTGCAAGGCTGGGTGATGGGCTCAGAGAGTCATTTGTGATTGACTGAATCCCTGAGCCCCCTCTTTCCCTGCCCACCCCCATCGCTGGTTCCATCTCTGTAACACATCCGAGGGCATCAGTCTCCTACAGCTCCTAGACCACCACCGTGACCAGATCCCCACCATGGCTTGTCCCCTTCACTGCTGCATTCGCTCCCAACCGACTTCTCAGCTGCCTCAGTGGCTGTTCCCATGCCTTTTCCTTCCCGTGGCCATAGTCGGGGGATCTTGGGACTTGTTGTCTGACCCCACACTCTGGAGAGTGAAAGGAGGCATTATGAATAATTACACACAGCAAAAGGCATAAACCAAGACTGTTCTGGGCAAACCCGGACATATGGACTAGTGTAGCCAGAGGGATCATTAGCAAATGTAAGTTACACCACAGCCCTCTCTTGCTTAATGGCTTCCCTCCGCAATGAGAATAAAGCTTCCTTGTCTTCCCCCATGCCCAACCTCACCCTCCTCTCTCCTTCTGCCTGTGCTCTGGCCACACATTAACTTCTTTCAGTACCAAGAACTTACACCTGCCGGTCCTGGTGCCCGAACAGCCTCCCCTAGAACTTCATGAGGCACCGCCTCCCTCCTTTCACGCCTCTTCCACATGCCCTCACCGACGCTTCTCGTGATCTTGCAGTAACTCCCATCTCCAGGTGGTTCTCCAGCACTAATCACTATCTGAAAGTAAGTTATTTACAGATTTCCCGTGTTGGCTCCAACTTGTAAAGAGCTTGGAAGTTGTCACTCCCATCCTCACGGCGAGAAACTGAAAATGTATGACTTTTCTTTTATATGTATTAGAGAACTGAGGTTGCTGGGTGAGCCCCTGCCAGGGAATCTACAGAGAAGGGTGAATCCGGGGTCGCAGCCAAGAGCTGATTCCCTGGGGCAGGAGCCCCTGGACCCATGAGCTGGCAGGAACACTTGACTGGTCATTCTGAAGAGCTGCCGGAGGCCAAGTGTGGTCTAGTATGAGAGCAACAAATTCCTGGGGACTGCAGTCTGTGTAAGACCCCATACTTTCTGCGTTTTAGCTCTAGGAATTTACCAGGTTCTCCTGGGGAAAACCTGGGAAAGGTCCCTGGCTCTGGCTGGGGTAAAGAAAGAGCCATTCTTGGTGACCTTACTAGAACATTCTCCATACTAAAGTCTGCCCTCAGGGGAAAGGCAGCTCTCCCAGCCCACCTCCTCTGGCCTCCCTGCCTCACCACTCAGGAAGACTACAGACCAGAAGCACATGCCCACTAATGGGCAAAGATTTGATCAGAAGATTCTAGCACTCTCCCCCTTCTCTAGACCAGCAGGGCCAACAGGGGTCTATATACAAATGGTAATATAATAACCATATCCTAACATCCTCCTCTCTGAGGAGGAGTACTTAGGGAAGCCCAAAGTCAAGAAGAAAGACAAAAAGCAAACCCAAGGATACTAGAGTGTCTGGAACTTATAGCTACAGAAGACATTAGACAAATCTGCCACCTCCTAGGCAGATCATCAAAATCCTTGCATAAGAGGCCTCTTTATCTCGGTTCCTATTACCCACGACAGCAACTCCTGCTTTCAAGAAAAAAAAAAAAAAATCACAAGCCCCACCCAAAACCAAGGAAACACATGGTCTGAAGGGACAAAGCAAATATCAAAACCAGATTCAGATAGAACACAGATGTTAAAAATTATCACTCAGGGAATTTAAAGTAACTGATTAATTTGTCAAGGATTCTACTGGAAAAAGTAGACCACATGCAACAACAGATGGGGAATGAAAGCAGAGAGAGAAGGAAGGCTCAAAGGAGATGCTGGGCATTGGAGAATGCCTTTCATGAGCTCCTCAGGAGACTCGACAAAGCCGGATAAAGAATCAATGAGCTCAAAGATCCAGTAATACAAGTACAATGGAAAAAAAAATCCAGAACATCCAAAAACCGTGAGACAATTACAAACAAAGTGACATAAAGACATACGATCGCAGCACCAGAAGAAGAAAAGGGAGCACAGTCAGCAGAACAAATATTTACAGTAATAACGGCAGACAGCTGCCCAAAATTAATGTCGCACAGCAAACCACAGATGCAGGAAGCTCGGTGAAATTACACCAAGTCCCTTCATGCTTATGGTTTGTTATGGGCACCCCCCTCCCCCCCACCAGGACGCAAGCTCCTTGAGAGCATCCGCCTTGTTCTCTGTAGACTCTGGAGGCCAGATGGGGCCCAGCACACAGTAGGTGCACAGTAAATATTTACTGAGTGGATGAGCGAGTCAGATTGGTTTTGAGCCCATGTACCTGCACAGAGGCACCACAGGTCACAGGACTGTGATGTCCACGTGTCTCTCTGTTGGCCCTGGCATCCTTCATTTAGTCCACTAAGAAGCCTTCTGATGAGCAACGGTAACCTGCATGGTGGAGGACCAGGTCAGCCCCGCTCACCAAGTGTCCCCGCGGCCTGAACACGTGACCCACGGTCTGCTAGGTTCCCCTGCCATCACACCGGCTTGGACCACCGTCACCTCCTACCCAGGTTACAACAGCCTCATGGCCCATCTGTTATTCTAGCTTTTGTGCCCTCCAACCCACTCGCCACACTGCGGCCAGAGTGCTCGTTATCAGTCACATTGATCCGTTTCCTCTTCTCCAAATACTTCAGTGGCTTCTCACGGCATTCAGGATAGAAATCCCAATTCCAGAGCGTGGCACATGAGATGGCCCATTACTGGAGCTGTGTCCTCACCCGACTCCCAGCTGGCTCCAGTCCCAGGACCTCCCCCTTCTCACCCTCAGCCCTTTGAAACCACTCACAGTTCTCCACGGTGGCCCCTCAGAGCTTCGGTGCCGATTTCTTCTGCTTCCCCCTTCCCACCCCACCCCCTGCACCCGGGGAAGGCATTCACCCTTCTGGCTCAGGTTGACGGCCATTTCCCGTGGAAGCCCTTGTGTCCCCCACACCCCAGTCTGAATCTGGTGCCTCTTTTGTAAGCTGGCCCTTCTCGTATCATTTGTCACCTAATATGTTAACTACTTACGTCTTTGTCCCACTAGAATGTAAGCTCCCCAAGGGAGTACTAATTATGCAGAACTTGGACATGAAGCACAAAGATAGATGCCTTCTTGCCTAATAGCGGTCAGGGCCTCACCCACTAAGCCTGCCAGCCACATCTGCCTCTTGAGGGAACGCTGTCTTGTCTGATCACAGCTCCCTGTTGATTAGGGCCCAGACTTTTTTTTTTTTTTTTTTTTAGGGCCCAGACTTTAATACATGTTAACCTGGAGGAAATGGAGAAATTGCAAATGATTTTTGTCCAGTAGAGGTGCAAATGGTGGCTCGCTGGTACAGAGGAGGAATCGCAAATGGTAGCATTTTGATTACCCTTTGGGATGTAAACCGGTTTTGAAATCGGATTCCCTCAGTCCTCCCCCACTATCTTCCCTTCTCTGTATGTACAGGAACATACATGTGTCTGCGTATACATGTTTTGGTTTTTTTCCTCCTAGACCGCCCAAACTCACATTACCATCCTGTCGCGGGCTTCTGTCATTGACCATTTAATGATTGAAGTCTGAGGCATGTGTCCCAACAGCTCGCAGCTCTGTCACCTTCAGAGAGAGGCTGCTGCGTGGAGTCGGGGTGGCCGACAGCCTCTAGGTGCGGTGCCTTCTGAGCCCTCCTCCGCTTTCAGGCCATGATCAGGTCCGGCCAGTGACCCAGCCCCGGGGGGGGGGGGGGGGGCGGGCCCGGTTTCGGCCTCAGTTCGAAAGAGCTGCCTGTGCTCCAGGGCTCCTCACAGGCAGGTCCAAACTCTCTCAGTGCCCTCCTCAGGCTGAAGCTCCCTCTCCCGCATCCTCCCTCCCTCCCCGGGTGTCAGCCCCCATCACCAGCGAAGGCTCCCTCTGCTCCCCCCCTGCTCCCTCTGTTTTCTTAGCCCGAATCAATGTTTCTCCCAGTAAATATCTTGCATGTCTAACCCTGCTTCCTGGATGCCCCAGAACGTCACCTGTGTTCACCACGTGACTGTATGTAGGTTTCGTGTGTTGAAAATTACGCTTTGCCAGTAAGTCCAAGGCAGTCATTTGTCCCATTTTAACGTGCCCATCTAGGATGGTGTTTATACCAGTGGCAGGTGCTCAATAACTAGGTGTAGAACGAATGAACGTGGGAGAAAAGGATTCTGCTTTTAGAGGCACGTGTGCCCAAGTGTAACACCACCACAGTCTTGGTCGCCCGGGGGGCCCTGATCTGAAAGTAAAGTGGGCCATGTTGCTTGAAAGCCACTGGAGATGCCTCTGGGTCACCTTCCCTCTGAGCTGGTGTGGTGTCTTTCCTTTGAAGTGCCCGCGTCTCCCACATGACCTAAGTCCTCCTCACAGTGTCCATGCCAGGGCAGAAAAGGGGAAGGCGGGTGACAGGACGTGAGGGAACTGACCTGAGGAGGAGGGATAAGGTGACGTGCCAGGACAGAGAGAAGCTCGGGACACAGAAGCGTGGCGGGCCCAATGGGTGCCCGGGCCAAGCTCGTGGGTGGGGTGGTCACAGCCAGCAGGCCGAGTGGGAGCCTGGCTCCTCAGGGCCCCGAGAGGCGGGCCTGGGAATGGAGTGCTAATTTGAAAACTCTCTCTCATCGTCCTGACACGCATGGAATCGATGAAAACCTGTATTTAAACTCATTTTTCTGATCACGCCATTTTCTCTGGTTGTTCAGCAAGCTCAATAGCCGATGACGAATCATCCCCCAACTGTGACTAATTAAATATTTGAGAAACGGAATTTAGCACTTTTCATCTGTAGAGCGCTTTCCTGACATTAACTAATTGAGTCTAAGAAAGAAAGGTACCACCTTCATTCTGTAGATGGCAAAACTGGCAAAGGGAAGAAGAAAAAAAAGGTGTGTACAGGGGGAGGGATCCTTCGAGCAAGACTGTTCTGGCCCGCAGAACCCCCAATCTTTGGGAAGTTTGGTTTGTGTCATTCTCACTGCTGGTATCCCTGCAATGCTGGCCTCCCTGGATTTGCTTCTGGAAACGTTCCTGGAGCCCCACAAGGGGAATCCTCTCCCAGGATCACTGGATTCAAGTTCTTTGTGCTGGAAACAAATTACGAGTGAAGGTGGGGTCCCTCAGCGTCAGCTAGGGTCTTGGGGGGAAGGTCTTATCCCACCCCAGCGCCTAAGAACTGGCGCTTGCTTCGGAGGTCAGGACCCAGGCAAAAGAAGGGCCGCTCCTGGGGCTCCTCCAGGGTTGCTGGTGAGCAACAGCGCCACCTGCTGGTGTCACAGCTCTTCTCTTCGCCCCGCTGACTGTGGGCGACCATCAAGTTTTCCTCTGTAATTTCCATAGTTCCTTCTCCCGCGAGTCCCAGCTCTGAGTTCTGGCTTCTTCAGCTGGAGGAATGCAGCGGACAGGCTAGTTCAGAATCCATAGAAGTCGGTCAGAGGACCACGTGGACATAAACAGCAAACATCTCACCCTGGATTAAAATGAGTGTTAATGAAGAAACTGACGTCTTGCTTGACTAGCCATTGGGAATGAGGTCTTAATCTACCTCCGGGGAAACTGAAGACTGTGCCCGGGAGGGGCTGGGGGAAACTCTTTGCCTGGTGTGGGTTTCGGGGGACTTGTCTAGACACTGTTTTCTTCCTTAGGCTGTGTGCTTGTTTCGGGGTGGCAGGAGAAAAGGAGCTGACGGGGACCAGAGTTTGGCAGTCATTGAGTACGGATTTGTGAGGACCCCACATGAGGCATTTGGTCATCCTGCCACGGCCCCCACCTGGGTCTCAAAGGTCGTGGTGGGGGTTCCATCTGAATATTTTACTCCCTCCAAGTGAACAGAGATGGAAAATGTTCTCCCAATGATGGAAACCGGTTCTGAGTTAGTTTCTAAGCCTACACATCCCTTCTCATAAAATACAAGGTGATTCAGCTTCTTGTCCCCACCCTGCTGCCCAGCGGCACATCAGACAAGAATCACTGCGAAAAACCCTGTCCAAGCCAGGGGACCAGGATTCTGAAGCGCAGTGACACAAAACCCTCTGCGGTCGGGAGTCAGGAGAAAGAGGGGGCCGGTCTCTCTCCCACCACTCAGGGACCATCAGAGTTTGGCCCACGGGGACAAGGAAGTTGGAGCCTCCCCCTCCTCCATCCAGCTTCTAGAAGGGGGGTTCCTGACAGCTCATTGTACCTCCCCGCAACGGGAGGACTCGCCTGAACTGGCTCTTGAGGACAGCTGGCCCATTTCTCTCCCTTGACACAAGCTGGTGTCGTACTGAAGATGAAACTAAATTTCTAAGATGTGTTTGGAGCCCCGCAAACGAGGGCGGTGCTGGATCTTGGCTGAGAAGCGTAATGCCGTGTCACCTGCCGAGTTCCCATGCTGGCAGTGGTGCCAGCCACTGCCCCGGGCGGAGCCCTGGCCGGAGGAGCCCTGGCCCCAGCCTGAGCCCCCGGGAGCCTGAACATCCAGGGTGCTGAAGCGTCGCTGGGTTCCCCCTCTGATTTCTCTAGCGAACGGACCCTCGAGTGGTCTGGCTGGCGCCGGCACAGGCTCTGCCCCATCGCAAGCATCCTTTGTTATTGAACTTCCCTGCGGAGGCACCGGGCTTTGCACATGTTCTGTTCTTCCGTGCAGCCTCATCCAGGGCAGGTACTGGCTAAGTCCATTTCACAGAGCTGAATGGAGCTGAGGCACAGAGAGGTTAAGGAGCTTGCTCAAGCTTAACAGCTGTAAGAGGCAGGGCTCGGGGCGGAAGTCTGAGAGGCCCCAGAACCTGTGCTCCTCTTCTGTGCGATTGAGCCTCCCCAACCTGTGTTGTTGGGTTTGTGGCACCAGCAGCCCCTCCAGTTAATCCTAGCTTCCGACAGAGATGGCAATGGGTACTTTGGGCAAATTGAGGTGCTTTCTGATACTTAAGTCACACTGTGGGTCAGAGATGGTGAGAACCGGGATCTGCTTGCTTTTGGCCGAGTGGAGGTGGCAGGATACAGTGGAATCAGAAGCAGAGCCAAATTCAACCTCTACCCTCCGTTAGCAACCGGAGGACGGGGCGGGATGGGACTTCCAAGGGCCCCACCTGTACCACGGGGATAACGAACGCCTTGCAGGGCCTCTTCCCAGGATGTGATGAAATCACCTGGTGGGGAGACTCAGCGTGTGACCGCTTTTGCACATGCCTCCTGATGGAAGAGATGATGGTGGGCTTTCGCTGGTCTTGGTTATTCAGTAACAGACAAAAATGGAGCACAGACAACCGAATCTGGGTACAGTCTTGCACGGCCTCTACCATAACTAGGTCTTCCAGCAGCCAAATCCCCATCTGAAGTTTCACATGCCTCAGTCTTTCACCTGCAAGATGCCCAATCAACCTTACGGGGCTATTCAAATACCTCAGTCTTTCACCTGCAAGATGCCCAATCAACCTTATGGGGCTATTCAAATACATACATCTATATATGATGTTCGACACATTCAACATTTAAAATAGCAATTTAATAGTGCGGGATGCAGAAACTGTAAATATTTTCAATGCAACAGAATAATTTCTTGCCTTTTTTTTTTAGTGTTTATTTTTGAGAGAGAGAGAGAGAGAGAGAGAGAGAGGAGAGAGAAAGCGAGTGGGGGAGGGGCAGGGGGAGAGGGAGACAGAGGATCTGAAGCAGGCTCCTTGCCGACAGCAGAGAGCCTG
The DNA here is from genome assembly GCF_027475565.1 of Acinonyx jubatus. Lineage (NCBI taxonomy): Eukaryota > Metazoa > Chordata > Mammalia > Carnivora > Felidae > Acinonyx > Acinonyx jubatus. The sequence goes on along the minus strand of NC_069387.1, from coordinate 27,406,361 downwards.
ATGCGGGGCTCAAACTCATGAACCATGAGATCAGGCCCTGAGCTGAAGGTGGATGCTTAACTGACTGAGCCACCCAGGTGCCCCCAATTTCTTGTCTTCTACAGTAGCTTCTAAGATTAAAGCAACAGGGCTACTTCAGGTCCAGGATATCTGTAAAAGATGGCATTACTGTGTAGAAAACCCCAGGCCAGTATTTCCCATGAACTATGTTGTCTGCCAGAGATTTCAGAAATATCTGCATAAGAAGACTGGGCTAGAAAGGGATCTAACAGAGCAACGCCTTTAATTATGTGACTATAAAGGCACAAGATAGAAATGCTAGCACATGGTATAAGATAAGAAGGTAAGTTGAGACCAGACTCAACTTAGGGAGACCAGTCCCCCTTTCTAAATCTTCCCCTTTGGGGCTGCTGCCTGATGGGTTGATGCCTAGCTATCATGAGAAATCCTACCAGTCCTTCCATGCCTACCCCATGGGACTCAGTCCACGAAGCTGCCCTGATTCCTTCCCCGTCCCTTTCCCTCCAAAGGAAGGCTTGGTTTGCACTGTGTGGTTCCCTAGAGTGGCTTTAAAAAAGCCCCGCAGGCTGGGTGGCTTAACCAACAGAAACTTACTGTCTCACAGTTCGGGGTGTTAGGAGTCTAAAATCAAGGTGTTGGCAGGCTTGGTTTCTTCTGAGGCTGCTTGCTCTCTGGCTTGCGGATGACCCTCTTCTCTCTACCTCTGTGTCCAAATTTCCCCTTCATATAGCGACACCAGTCCTACTGGCTTGGGGCCCACCCTAATGATCTCATTTAACTTAATTATCTATAGATTATCTCCCAATAAGGTCACATTTGGAGGTAGTGGGAGTTAGGACTCCACCTAACTTTCTTTTGAGGAGGGAGGGGCATACAATTCAGCCCCTAACAGACTCCCATTGCATTGTTATTGATACTTGTTGGTAAATCATCATCATTCTCTCCTCCTCCCAGATCCTTGTGGGATCTGAGCCTTGCCATAACTCATATTTGTATTCTCTGGTGAGCCTTACACTGTGCACGCACTCAATAAACCCTTGAACGGGTGAGCAGTAAATACATGTGCTCGCTCATGAGTGAATATGGGCCACTGCCAATAATGACAGGTCTGGAATACACAACGTGTGATTCCAGAAACACACTTCAGATGACGTGACCACCACTGCAGTCAGCACTGACCTGTGGAAAGGCTCTAGCCAACAACGAGAAAAAATTTCTTTCCCCCCGGGGACCTGAAATGTCATCGTTGGCAAATGATACTCCATGCTCGCCCTTTGGGATTCCTGATTCAAAACCCAGAATGGCCCTCCTGCAGGAGTTACAAGTGTCTAGAGGGAAAGGAACCACAGCAGGCGGGGATAGAGGAGGCACAGGAAGACAGGAGGAGGTGAGGCAGGGTGCCTGTTTTATAATCGCCTCCTCGGATGGGCTCTGATGCTAACCATGACTGACAGTTTCCAGAAGCATTGTTCAGTAGCTTGATTTTTTTTCTATGGAGAAACCATGAATTGAAAAGTACCAGTTGGGCCTGTCTGTCATTCCCATCTGATTTTCTTTTTCTTTGCTTCCATATTAGGCATAAGGCTGCTTGTTCAGTTCCATATTTCTTTACCTTTCCGGAGATAACACATTGTGTTAGAACCATTTCGGGGTGGATGCTAAAATGGTGTTCAGATGGCAAAGTTGGGCTTAACAATTCAGTGAGGTTTAATAACAGGCAATTTGTGTCAATTTCCAGATAACACAAGTCAGTTCCAATATATCCCTTAAGAGGCTTGCAGAGCTCCACGGCATTGGGTGTCAAAAGCATTTCCCACAGCTGTGGTGAGGCCGTGAAGGAATGCTGGGGCTGAGGCGTCATGGCCACTGCCTCTTAGCACTTCAGCTTGCATTCATTTCTGCTCCTATAGCCCTCTTTTCCGTCCGGGCATGATGGAAAAGCTCAGTAGAGGACTAATTCATTATTAGAAATGAGGGATGCTGGTCCGTTCATCCTTCTTCCCTGCTGATCCGCAGGGATCAAGGTCATACACTGTCATGCACTGTGCATTTGAAGGGTGAGACCCGGGGTGGGGGGTGGGGCGGTGGGGCTATTTCCACCCAAGCTCCACACTGGCTGCGCAGTGCTCCTGCGGACAGAAAGCCTCCGATGTGCTCCCCTTGCAAATCCGTCTTTCCGATCTAACTCCTGGGGTATGTCTATTGCAGGTAGTCTGAAACAACCTTGATGTTCCTTCTCTGGTGCGGAAAGAGCAAGTACTTGCAGTGCGATGCATTTGCTCGGTAGAAATAAGGTGGGGATTTTTCTTCGGGTCAGATGCCATATTACTGTATTCGCTTTTCCATTGTTTGCGTTTGAATCATTACCTTGATCTGTGACTCGCTCTTCTCCCGTTGACCTTCCTAGTCACTGCTGTTACGCAAGGCCTGTTTTGATGCCTCTGGCCCTTACTCTGGATCAGAGGTCAAGGAAGGCCTGTGAAAACAAATCCCCAGACCCTCTCTCTGGGCCCTAGCTTTCTGCTACCCACTCTCGGCTAGGAATGGGGAACGGTTGTGGGGTTGGGGGTTTGGGCTCCCACAGCTGCTTAGGCCTTTACTCTGTGCCCCGTGTGGCCTCAGAACCTCCCACACACTCAGATAAACATCCAAGAACCAGTGTCAGAGCCCCACTGTTAACAGAAAATTAAGATGGCCAAGAGCAAATGCAACTTTTCTCTTCAAAAAAGCATGAGCATGCATCTCTGCTAATAGATGCAAAGACCAATCTAGAAGAATATAAGTCAAATTATTGACGTACTTCTATTTGAGAAGTGGTGACAAAGACACTCCCCTTGACCAAACTTTAGTCAGGCTCCTCCGAGCCCACCTAGGCCCTGTCCTTGGGCATGTCTTCCTAGAGCACACTTCCTGCACAAATCCTGATGAGTAGGTTTAGTGAGATCCCTTACCCTTGATATCTGATCACCCTCGTTATCTAATCAGGTTCGTCTTTCTCCACCGTCCCCTCGTGGCGCCTGGTCACCCTGGCCTGGCTTCAGCATGAATCCTGTTAGGTCAGTGAAGCTAGAGTTCCCGCTTACTCTGGTATTTCTTTTTAGTAATTATCTGTCCACGGCCATGGCTGTAAACTCCCACTCTTCCCTGTATTCAGAGTTGGGCCCAAGCTCTCTCCCCTACACCTCATTGCCGTGGTCCCTATGCCGATCGCAGTGGTCCCGTACCGTCTGCCTAGTAAGGCAGATCTAGTAAGGCATGACCTTAACAAGTGTCAGGAGTAATTAGTTAGCAGTGGGGACATCTGTGATTTTCAATCCCTAAATTATGTTTGTATATTACTGGCGTATTATGTTTGCAGGTTTCACACAGATCAACCGCTTTCTCGAGATACGTATGCCATAAAATTTAAGGTGCACCTCTGTAAGGTGTACAATAAATCTTAGTACTTTTATAGAGTTGTGCGACTCTCACCCCAGCCCCGGTGAAGACAATGCCCATCACCCCCCAAAGTTCCCTTGTTCTGCTCTGCGGGCGCCCTTTACTCCCATCTCCGTCTCCGGCCACCACGCGTCTGCTTTCTGAGTGGCTTTTCTGAAATCTCATTGAAATGGAATTAAGCACCATGTGGCCTTCTGTACCTGGCTTCTTTTGCTTGTTAATGTTTCTGAGGTTGATCCACGTGGCAGTGGGCATCAGCAGTCCGTTCTGCACGTTGTTGGATGGTACTCCATTGCGTGGATGCGCCGCATTGTGTCCTCCACTTCTAGTCAGTGGACACGTGGGCCGTTGACAGGTCTGGGCTGTTGTCAAGCATGATGCTATGAACATTCACGCACAAGTCTCCGTGTGCATAGAAGGGTCACTTTTATAATCAGAAACGAAGAAAAACGATGAAAGACCAACATGGATTCTCAAGCTGTTGCTGGAATGCATCCTCTTTTACCCAAAATGGGGAGCTCTACAGGTGGGGCCAAAGGTGTAAACCGAGGAGGAAAAGAAGTGGGTCCCTGAGAAAGGATTTGCCTGACCCTGGCCTGTGCATGGCCCCAGGGGGACAAACAGGGACAGTGGTCCCATCCCTCTGGAAACTGATGGTATCCCCACCGTTCCTCCCAAGCCTCTAAACACACGTGACATGTCATGTGTCCCCACTGCAGCTCTGTGTCAATCCCAACACAAACACACTCCCCCGTCTCAAAGTCCTTTGGTTCAAAAGCAGGCAATCAAGGCAACACCAGACCACGTGAATTTGTCGTGTTTAATAAACGTTCCCCAGGGTGGTTTGCTTTTGGAGTGGCTGCAGAGAAAGGCCCGAAACGCGGGTGCAGCCTAACTAGCTGGGTTGCTCAGATTCAGCAATTCAAGTGTCCAGGCCGGGTCCTTTCCCTGGTATGCAAAGGTCAAAAGTTGCGGCTCTGCGGGAAAGGCGTCAGAAAAGCCAAGGAAGAGAGGATCCAGTTCTGTCAGCAGGAAAGAGAGGCAGAAGGCACAGAGGCGAACAGGAAGCTGGTAGGTACACAAGATGGGCACCTCGTTTACAGAGACGAGGCGGGGAGCAGACTGACAGCACACCGTTGGGGGATATTTAGAACCAGTAGATACGACCTCAAAGCGCTATGGGTTGACTCGGTGGTGACGGGCACCACTGCTGACACCTGCCTTATCTGTGGTCTCAGCAGGTTCTCTATGGAAGTTCTTCCAGCAACCCGAGTTCCTGTCTGTGTACGTAAGGGTCTGGGTGGCTTTGAACGGTCACCCACGGGGGCAGCTCTGCCTGCCTCTCTCCTTTGGAAACTCCCCTGGTCGCCCTACTGGCCCTGAATCCCGGTTTCTCTTTGCATTCTGCCTACCGCAATGCCACTTTCTCCTTTCTTTTTTTAATGTTTATTTATCTTTGAAAGAGAGAGCCAGCCAGGGAGGGGCAGAGAGAGAGAGAGAGAGAGAGAGAGAGACAGTATCCGCAGCAGGCTCCAGGCTCCAGCTGTCAGCACAGAGCCCGACGGGGGGCTCAAACCCACGAACCTTGAGATCATGACCTGAGCCGAAGTCGGACGCTCAACCTACTGAGCCACCCAGTACCCCCTTTTTCTCCTTTCCCTTCTACATTTATTTCTTTGGAAGGCTTTACTCATTCTGCTTTAATCTATCATTTCGAGGAGACTACACTCCTTTACTTCAACACTGACGCTTCTCCTACTTCAGCTACTGTAACAGTAATATTAATACCAGCAGGTATCAGCACTTGACAATATTCAAAGAGTTTCTGCTTGATCCTCACCAAGAATCAATCCTATGACGTGGGCGGGATAGCTGGCATCGATTCCTTTTTTGAAACAGAGAAAATCGAGGTGGGGAAGTTCAGAGACTGCCCAATATCACAGAGTCTCAACACAGTGGGACCAGGGGTGGGTTATAGGCCCCCGGCCCTGGTGCAGTCCCAGGGCTGGGCACACAAGTGATAAAATTTAAAGCAAATGTGCTGGGGCGCCTGGGTGGCTCAGTCGGCTAAGCGTCCGACTTCAGCTCAGGTCACCATCTCGCAGTTCGTGGGTTCGAGCCGCGCGTCAGGCTCTGTGCTGACAGCTCAGAGCCTGGAGCCTGTTTCCGATTCTGTGTCTCCCTCTCTCTCTGACCCACCCCGTTCATGCTCTATCTCTCTCTGTCTCAAAAATAAATAAAAGTTAAAAAAAAAAAATAAAGCAAATGTGCTGTTGACTGATCTGTTTGACAGAGACCGAAACAGGGGTCGGTGGGCAGGAAGGATGCAGTAACAACTCATGGCAGGTCTACAGAATTCATTTTATGAGTCCATGAGCCTGTGAGGAGAGTTTTCTCATTTTTAGGTTTTCTAAATGTCTATATATTCAATATTCCTTTTTTTAAAGCTTTTAAATTTTTTTAATGTATATTTATTTTTGAGAGAGAGAAAGAGAGAGAGAGAGGATGGGGGGAGGGGCAGAGAGGGAGACACAGAATCTGAAGCAGGCTCCAGGCTCTGAGCTGTCAGCACAGAGCCCGATGCAGGGCTTGAACTCACAGACCGCGACATCATGACATGAGCCGAAGTCAGACACTTAACCGACTGAGCCACCCAGGCGCCTTGTATTCAATATTCTTAAAAAGGCACTGAGATCCTCAGTATGAGATGCAGAGATCATTTTAGGGTAAAAAGCTTCTGTTGAATGATGATTTGCAAATATATGTCTATAATATAGTGCTCAGAACTAATATTATGGGTCAAATGTCTATTTAGTTATACAACCCTACATAAAATCTTGCTCTAAAGTTTTAGCAGTTAATATTTAACAGCCAAGTATTGATACTAGGTTGACATGAACAAACAGAACGTTTTGCAGAAAGGAACATGCTTGGGATTCGATGTGAATCAATTATTGTGTTTATTCCTGAAGCTTTTATTTTGGAGCCCTGTATCACAAAATGGCATGTTTAATGTTTACAACAGGTTTTAGAAATTTGAGATGTTTTTTTTTCATTTCTACTGTTTTTTTAGAGTAAAATTGGAGATAATGTTCCAAACCATCATCAAAAAACGCAGAGCAAACTTTTCTGTATATAAACTGTACATAAAAACAAGGCACTATACATTTCAGGGAAGATATTAAGGTTGAAAGGTGGATTCGCACAGATTCTTTAGAGCCCGTGCCAGGAAGTACAAATGTCTCTGTTCATTTTAGCACCGGAAGCAGCACTCAGAACAAGTCAGACCTAAGGCCGAAGGAGACATTTCTGAACTGTGTGTGAAGATACAGAAGGGTGCCAGAGCTAATTCCACAGAAGCAATTCCATCTACCTTTTCATATTATTTTGACACCAAAAGGAAAACAAATCTTAAAAGTGAATCGAATAATATTGCTTTGTTAAATACGTATTTGATTTATATGGTGTTTATATAAATATATATATTTTAGAATCCACAAACTATCAAAATAACACTTTATGAAGAGAATTGCTTCAAAAAAAAGAGTAGGCAACGCTCAGCTAGAACAGGAGGGCAGTGCGAGAGCAGCTGCTGAGAAACAGCTACTTAAGTGCACACGGGGACACCTTTATTAACATGACCTGCTGAGTCGTGGAAAGAGAGTTTCCAAAGGGTTCGCTGAAACATTTACAAAATACACAAATCCAGGACACGCAGTAGAGCTAGTAACTTCAGGTTTTAAAAACTCTGATGAAAAAAATCTTTTTTGTTTTTTTTTTTTAAATACCAGTCCAAAAAAAAAAAAAAAAATTTGCCATTTTCCTGGTCCAAGGGTATCGAAAGTGACGGCAGATTCTTCTAGCCATCTCTCCCGCTCAGAACAGACCTTTTGCTTTCTTCAGGTTCACCTGCTTCCAGGCGGGCAGTGCGTTGTATTCTTCTCTGGTCATGTCTAGTGCAAACTGCAAAATTGGGGGAGACGCCCAGTGGGTGAGTGAGAGGACTCCCATCCAAGCCAATGTGTCGCTTAAACGCCATCCCACACGATGAAATGCTTACCTCAAAGTCTTCGTCAGTGAGATAAATCTCAAGCTTCAGAGGATCAACTCCCTCGGGCAGTGGCCTGGCTAGCAGATCGGCCAGCGGATAAATGGTTTTACAAAGCTTGGCTAAGACATCTTCCACAAGGGTGATCTGATTCGAAACTTCCGTATCCTAGAGAAGAGGAGGGAGCAGAGAGAACTTCGTGTCCTGCACCTGCACCAGTGTTTTGTCACGCGCCTGCAAATACACGACCCTGTCCTGTCTGTGCCCTCGCCGGACCCTGTCTAGTCTGTGCCTAGCCGGGGGGGTGGGGGGGGGGTCGCTCAAGGGGAAGCAGGCTCTGAAATGGAAAGGGATTGCCCAAAGCCCCACAATTCTCCTTTACATGTCTTCCCACCTCACCAAATAAATCCTGCCTTGGACAAAAGGGAGTATCACGTGAGTGAATTATGGCTTAAGATTATTAAAGCTGAACTCTCGGGGCGCCTGGGTGGCTCAGTTGGTTAAGCATCCGACTTCGGCCCAGGTCGTGATCTCGCACTCCGTGAGTTCAAGCCCCGCGTCAGGCTCTGTGCTGACTGCTCAGAGCCTGGAGCCTGTTTCGGATTCTGTGTCTCCCTCTCTGACCTTCCCTCGTTCATGCTCTGTCTCTCTCTGTCTCAAAAATAAATAAACATTAAAAAAAAATTTTTTTTAAATAAAAAAAAAGATTATTAAATCTGAACTCTAAACACTAGAAGCATTCAGATAATGGAATTTGTTTAAAAGTATTTTAAAATAACCTTATGAGGATTCATGCTGCCCCCTTGAGCCCTGTTTCTTAATCCGTAATAGAAAAAGGTAAGAAAATGCGTCCAGGATATGCTGCTGAATCCAGACTTCAAACAAACAAACAAAAACCACTCTGTGTGCATTTACACTGAACTGGTTACTACAGGTAAATTCTCTTCCTCTGTTAAACCTGGAAGCCAGATCACTGCCCTCCTTTTGAGTGGCGGAAATGAATGACTAACAGGGTTGCCAAATTCATCAATGATGGTCGAGACTAGTGGTCACAGAGTGGGTTTGGAGCAATCCTGCACCTAAGACCCGGGACAAGCTACTTCAGGTGTCTGTGTCTCAGCTCCTTCCCTGGGAAAACGGAGATACACGAAGATGAATCTTAATAGACTGTTGTAAAAATAAGTGCCTGGCCCACGGTGAGCACTCAGTGATTGTGTTATTGCCACAACTTGGCGTGGAAAGCCCGACCTCACTGGCCGGAAGCCCGCCAGCCTGCGCGAGATGCTCCCAGGCCACTGCTGCCTGGGCATGCACGGTGGAAGCAGGACACAGCGGTAATTACAGCCTTGAACTCACACTGCAGGAGGAGGTACGGGTGTGGGGCGCTGCACCCCCAGGCACGACTGCATGTTTATTGTAAACAGAGCCCTATCCGGCTCCTCCCCGCGTGGACCAAGCCCACTGGCTTACAGAGAGATGTGAGTCTCGGCAGCGATGCTGGCATTAAACAGGCATTTGCGCTGCGCATCCACTGTTAAGCAGCAGCAAACTCTTTTTGTTTAAACGTCTTCGGACCTCCCGTAAAATACCCATGTTGTCTCCTCCAGAAAAGCAGCTCTCTGACATAGTAAGAAAATTGAAATGGAACAAACCTATTTCCTTCACAATGTTAAAAACTCATGACTTAAGAAATTCTACACAGCTGTAGTAAGCTTTTTTTTTTTTTCTATGTGGTTGGAAATTATAATGTTCTGGTTAATAATATGCTTTAGTAAATAAAGGTTATGATAAATGCTTCATGGGCTAATACCAACTGGTCTCATGAAATACTATTAATGAGCTATTCACACTCCTAATCAGGAGTGACTCACGATACATTCATTCACTTCGTACTTTGATCTGTGAATAATCCATCACAGATTTATTTTGTGTCTCCTCAAACACAAGGTTAATGTCTGAAGCCAGAGGATTTTGTTGTGCCTTACACGGACCTTGAAAAGCAACAGAATTTTAGCAAACAGAATGAAGAGATGGCAGCTTTTATTTCTGTATATTCTTCAGAGTAATTAAGTTCACCTTTGCTTTTAAGTTGTTTAACTTGAACACCAGGTGTAGAAGAATACCAAAATAGTTCAAATGACTGATTACCAAAATAGTTCAAATGATTTTTCCATTTCCTAAGCTAATTCTATGTAGACTTGCTAACATGTTGTAAAAGAAAACAACAACAACAACAACAACAACAACAACATTTTATCACTTAGAAAATGCCATTGGGATGCTTCTTCCCAAGGTACAGTCGACTCACAATCTGAAAGGTGTGGAGCCACCTTCAGGGGGAAGCAAACCACACTCACCATTTCTGTGATTTCAGCAATGTCCTCTCTGTGCTCCCAGCTGGGGAACATATTGGTGAACGTCAGGGGCTCCAGACCAGCGTGGATAAGGTAAGACTTGGGGGGTGGCCTCTTGATATTTTTTCCTGTAGGTACACAGAGGGCAACATCAGGACACCTGGGGTATGGGTCCAAAGACCCGGTCTTTCTCTGATTTCCCTTGAAATCTTTTCTTCATTTGGATCTCTTGACTTATGGTTAGAGTGCAAGTTGTGAGTAGTTCATAATAACGCATGGATGGTATTTATACAAAATGTTAAGTTTATGCATATAAGGATGCATAACACTGCATGTAAGTGACCTGACTCTAGCAAAATGCTTCCATGTCTCTGGATCTGAGAAAGCCTCTCTCCATGGCTCCTGGGCATGAGATTTTTTCCTCTTGCATTCACCTGTAGAAGTATTCCTCTGACTTCCTAAGGCAGCGTTAAGTTCAATGTGAGTTAAACAGCTAACGAGAGCATTTTCTAAACCACTCTAATTTAAACATTTGGTGGGAATTTGTTACTTGTTACTGACGAGCTTTTCAAGAGAGAATCAACTGTATGAACTCAGTGAAACTAATCCATGAAACCTTAAAAATTAAGACAAGAAATTAATTACTGGCATCTTCGTTTTACATAAAATTCTATACCTTTTTGGCGGATGGTATAGTAAAAAGCCATGAGTTCACAGTAGATCTTTCTTTTTTAGATATCACACTAAAAATAATAACGAATGACCAAAAGGTTGCCATTGGCTTTCCAGCTCATTTAGGCGAGCTTTCCACTCTGGACAGTGGGCGGCTATGCGCAGAAGGAGGCCCCCAGCATGATTACACCAGAGTGCAAAAGGGTTCCGACCCCTCCAGGGCATTCCACAATACAGCCTTAAATCTTGAGGGTAGCAACTCAGACGGCCCAGTGATGTAAAAGAGAAAAATGAATTCCCATTCATGGTGACAGTCAAGAATGCATTAATCTCAAGATTAAGAAGCCTCAAAAAAAAAACTTGGTTTCATCACTGCCTGCCGGGCTTTATCAAGGTTGGCCGGCACGCGCAGGAAGGAAAACACTGGTCTGCAATCCTGCCGGGGTGGATGAAGCCTGTCGCAGAGCTGAGGGCCCCAGGCCTGCCCACTGGCACCGACGCCTCACCTTTGCAGTACTGGAGCACGGTCTCCATGGCACTCTTGCGGTCGGAGGCCCAGCGAATGCGGGCAGAACCCGTGATCTTGTTCTCGATGGGCCACCAGCCCTGCCAGAGGTACACCTCATGGTGATTGTCAACAAGGAAGAGTGCTGTGAGGGCAAGGGCAGACCAGACAATCAGGGGCTTCTCCGTGGATGCTTCCGGGGCACTCTTCCCCAAACCTAATGGATGCTTCCCTCCAGGCTGCTTTTGTCAGAGGGAGGGGTGCAGAATCCCCTTGGCGGGGCCAAAGGCGGGGTGTCCACGACGCCTCAGCCCTTTGAGCATACAGTCAGTTAAAGCCTCTGGGCAGAGAGAGGTGGCATCTGTGATGCCGGCCTCTTTTCCCTCCCTGTCCCCACACTCTCTCTCCCTTTGCCCCTCCTCAGTAGCCGGCCCGCCGGCGGCCCTTCCGAGAACTGGCAGCATGCTGAGGGGAGGGATAACGCACCCGCGAGGGGCTGTAAGCAGCATTTCTCTCCAAAGAGCATATTGAAAACCGGAGAGTACACCCCCCTTGCCCTACAGGTCACTGATGTGCGTGCCCCACATGCGATTGCTTCCTAGGTGACTAAGTTCCTGGTTCTCGGTGAGAGAATAGGGCTTGAAGGAGCAGACGCGTTCTAACACACCGTCAGCCCGACTTGTATTCCATGTGGCAGAGGGGCTCTCACACCTGCTCGGTCCGCCTGCCCCGCGTCCTTTCCTGGCCCGTGTTTCAGAATTCCACGCACACCACACATTTGAAAAGCCCAGAAGAGGTTGATAACCCACCCTGAGGCATAGCGTGAAGAGGGTGGGTAGCGGCCTCCCTTTGAAGGAACTTGCTAGTATTTCCCGCAGTATGACCCGTGGGCCAGCTGTTGAGCTTTTAAGGTGGGGAGCTGGGCCGGGTTAATGAGAGGTTGTGGCTGAGGGGAGAGGGCACAAGGGCTCAGACTCGACTGCAGGAGTCTGGCTGGGTCCGTACAGCCCAGTCTCTGGTGACGGTGACTGTCCCAACCAGCACAAGGGCACACAACTGGTTCTGTCGCGAGGTGGGGGCCGAGTGTATACAGCCTTGACCTCGGAGTCAGAAGACATGGGTGGGAACCACAGCCCTGCCGTGCAGCCTTGGCTAAGGCAGACACCGTTCTTTGGCTGATTCAACAGATACTCCCAACCCCTTGCCGCCCCGCCACTTGCTCTCCCAGGCTCCCCGGTAGTGGAGGGTGTTCACGTGACAGAGCTCTGGCCAACGGGATGTGAGCAGAAGTCAGCTGGGGGCTTCTGGGAAAGCTTTTGCTTTATCCAATACAAGGGAGAGACACGGCCATCACTGCCCTTTTCCCAACCCTTTCTTTGTGTCTCGAATGGAAAACATGATGCCCGGAGCAGGGGAGGCCGACTGTGGGCCACGAAGCCACAAGACTGAGGGGAGTCTGGGAGAAGAGCTGAGATTCCAGGCCTGACACGGTTGTGCTCAGCCTACCTGGGCGAGTTAAGTACCTGGGCCTCGGTTTCCTAGACTGTAACATACGGCTGATGTTCCCTTCCTTTTGGGGTAGGTGTGAGCATGAGATAACATAAGAAAGTTACCCGCCAGGGCACTTGGCAAATAAAAACCGTTTAGTCAATATGCAAGTAAAGTAAAAAGGCCGTCTGGAAGGTGTATGTTCTGTGGCTCGGCACGATGACCCCTTCCGCGGGCCGTACCTGGCTGTGGCGCGCTGTACAGATCTTCCTGCAGGAAGGGCATAGAATTGACCACAGAGGGGTCTCGGGCAGGATACATGAATTCTGTGGCTGAGAAGTCACCAGAGGAACTGCTGAGGATGAACAGGCGGGGTGTGAAGTTAAAATTTCCAGGATCTTTGAAAGAAAAGAGAACAGAGCTGAGGACACGATATGCATCAAAGGAAATCCCAGATGGACGGGAGAGCGACCGTAAGACATGAAATAACCCCAAAACTTCGTGCAAAAATAGGTAAAATTTATCTGACCTTGGAGGTAGGGAAGGTCTCCTTAATCATAATTATGAAAGGAGGAATGAAGGCACAGGGGATTTCTGCACTGACAGTACAAAAATGAACACTTTCATTGCAAAAAAGCCCCAAACCAAACAAAAAGGCAAGTGACAAAATGAGAAATGTGGAAACTGGTTCGTGCCCTTGGTATATAAAAGAATAAAGATAAACATCTCAGTAAAAATGTACAAAAAGGCAGAAATGAAAACATTCACCAAAGTAGAAATACAAATAATTAAAAAAAAATACATAAGCATTTAACAGTACTTCCAATTTAAACCATTAGTTAAAATAGTGCTTAGGTAGCAGTCTCCCCCCCACCCCCCATTTTGGCAAAGAGGAAAAGGCAAAGTCCACGGGGGAATGCACACTCTCTGATGTATATTGCCGGGTGAATATGGAGATTGGTGTCCGTGTTCGGGGGCACCCTTGTTGAGCTGTACCCTGAATCTTTTCTACCTTTACCACAGCACTTCTGTATCTAGGAATTTAACTAGAAGCAAATACACGTACTTGGCTTAAATTTATTCACATCTCTATTGTGTAATAGGGAAAAATCGGAAACCTCTCTCCAACCAAAAGAGACAGGTTAAATAGAAAATGGCATATAGCATATTCATGGAATGCCCTGCGGCCAGAGAAGTCTAGATATTAACAACTTGAGCAACTGTTCATAATAAAGGGAAAAATCGGGTTACAAAACTGTGTACTGCTGTCCAAAATTTCCTTTAATATAGATGTGTATGGATCCCATAGAGAAATGTTGATTCTAGTTATCTTTGAGAGAGAAGATCATAAGGGACTTAGTTTCTTTTTCAACCTCTCTGTACTTTCAAACATTTTCCATCACCAATATGCATTATTAAGAAAAACTCTGTAAAAGTTCAGGAAAACTGAGATGAGTATACCCCACTGTGGTCCAACCTTGGGCAAGCTGATGAAGTTCGCTGTGCCTCAGTTTCCTCATCAGAACAAACACGGTGGCGTTAGGTGGTGAGCGTTGAGTTAAGGCAGATCAGGTGCTTAGGCGGTGTCTGTCTCATCCTAACCTGCCTAATACTTGTTAGCTTTCCCTCTGTGTTAATCTGTACGTTAAGTTGATCTGCGTTTTGTGTATTTAATACAAAACCGACCTATTCTCTAATCTGAACTCTGTTAGGTCCCTGCACCCAGGATGCTGGCCAGACCGAAAGCGTCTCATGCCATAGGGTCACGTTGTGTCACTGTCCCTCTGGTTTCCTGGAATTCGCTTCTCTCCCTCCGTCTCTTCAGGTCATGCTTCCCTCTGAGGCTCTGTGTAAATGTCGTGTGATTTTCCTGGTGGAACTACTCTTTCTTTTAACTCTCAGCCTCCTTCATTCGTACCTCTTTCGTGACACACCAAAGTTTGATTTGGCATTATGCTTAGCTGTGCGTATTATTTAGCTTCCTTACTGCGTTGTAGGCCTGGGAGGACCTAGCCTAGGTGTGATTCACTGGGTGTTGTGCATAGTATGTGCTCAGTAAATATGTACTGACTAAATTAGTGATGGAAAGCTACGGAATGTTGGATTACCTTGAAGCATGCAGTCGTAGGCTTTCCTGTCTCTCCTTCCTAAAGCGTCCCAGAATCCCAGGGGCTCCGATCCTTCATCGCACTCATGTATTGTCACTTTACTGCTACTATGCAGTCCGGCTTCCAGGGGACATCTGCACGGAGAAAATCCAGTAGTTTGTTTGTTTGTTTGTTTGTTTTAAGCCTGGAAGTGTTGGCAGTATGGAATTATTCAAGACTAAATCTGCAGATCAGTTCACCATCTCTCTTCTTCCTAAAATAATTCTTACTAATGAATTAAAACATGCTCCGTGGTTAATGAATGTGTGTGTGTGTATGTGGTGGTGGGGGGGGGGCAACAATGAGAGGGACTGGCTTGGCCCTTAGAAAAGAATGTATAATTACATACAAGTTGCAATGAAAGTGATCACGTTTTTATATACAACATACATATTAACTATTCCTTGTCCTCTCTTGCTAGAACGTAAGCGTCATGGGGACAGAGACTTAGGTTAGTTCACTTGCAAGACCCTGGTCCCTAAATCTGTGCTTGGCACCAAGTACGTGACCAGTGAATACCTGCAGAGCGAATGAGTTCATCGTTCTGTTTTTTTCCCAGTGGTCCAAGGGGAAAATCCAGTGGGCCAGTGATGCCTTTGGATACCTCGCCGAAGGTCAACTATCACCCCTCCCCACTCGCTGGCACAAAGAACAGCGTTTCGAGATGAGACATTTTGCTTCCCGGCCGTCTGCCTGTTGACAGGGCACTGGCCTGCGTTCTCTCCACCCTCTCCTCGGTGCGGTAGGTTCGAGAGCCATCCCAGGGGAAGGATGCCCGCCCCGCACCGCTGTGGTGCCCAGAGAACGGATTTGACCAGATTACCCTTTGGTGGCATGCTGTGGCCCTGGAAACGCTTCGCTTCTACTGTTCACATGTTACCAATGTCCTCCCAGGTGACAGCCTGAGGAAATGCCAGGCATCCCCTGCCTAGCTGGCAGTCCAGCGACTCAGGGGCAAATGCAGGCATACGGTTGTCCTCTGGAAAGGGGACATCTTATAGTCTGACACAGTTGGTGGTCTCCCAGACTTTTCTTTAGCTAAATGCTTCCTAACTTTCCACTGCTCTGGCAAAACTGAAATGTTGAACCCCTAAACGATATTTGAAATTTGCTCTCTTTAAATACCAAAGGCCTCCAGGCTTTTAATTCAAAATCATACCCATGAAAGAAATGACGGCACTCGTTGGGGGCACTTCCCTCACTCCTCACTCTGCCTTTCATCGAGGCAGGTACATCCTCAGAAGGTGGGGGAAGCCCTCACGCGGGCAGCTTGAAGCGAGACGTGTGTCACGGCCACTTGGCACGTCAGAGGCCCCCAACCACGTTCATACCCACCCCCTGCTGAAGTCACTTGAAGTACACCCGGGCTTCTACTGGCGACCCTGGGTATCCTTCCCGCCTCAGCCGGCGTCCCACGGGGAAGCCCCTTCTGGGAGATGCCCTCACACACAACACTCACTGTTCTTTGATTTTATTTGCTGCGGTCCTTCCGACCTCCTTCGTGTGGGCTTGGGCTTTGCATCCGTGCCACAAGTAGATGAGGGCTTTATTTACGTTGAGGACAACCATGGAAGTCCTGGACCTCAAGCTACTACAGTGACAGGCCACTTCCAGCAAATTCCCTTCCACAGGCACTTCTCCGCGCACACAGTACAGCCTCCACTCACCTGCAGGGGGCAGCAGCGGCACAGAGTTAGGACGTGGTGTGCCACGGGGACCCGCCAACACCACCCACCCTGGGCCCACCCAGGCCCATCCTGTGACTTGGGGGTGGGGGTGGGGGGCTCAGGCGGAGTGGCGGCCAGCTCGCTGCCGGCCCAGAAAGCACATCCTTTCGGAGTTAGAAGCAGGTTCGTGAAGTAGAAAACCCATTTTTGTAAATACTCAGGTATTTACAAATACTTACAAATACTGAGTATCTTATAAATACTCAGGTAAATCACATAACAGGCATATTTTGAGAGGCTCTGAAGCTAAGAATTCTTTTTATTTTATTTTTTTTATAAATCTATTCTATAAATTAAGAGATTTTTGTTGGCCAGCATCCAATTTATAATAGATGACCCACTGAATTTTTCTCCCCTCTTGAAAAGAGAGACAGAGTCACTGTGGGAATTCAGTTTAAGGGGAAGTAATCTCCCAGCCTCCTGCATCCAGAGTCCTATGTATCCTAAGGTAAACGCCACAGGAAGGTGGGGGGGGTGGCTATGAGCTCCCCATAAGGCTGATTTGTAAGGCAAACGTGACGAGGCTTTCAGGGGGGAAGACACAGCTATATAAAGGGAGACTTACTTTAATACCCGCCCCCCACCCCCAGTGTGAAAACACCTTCTAGGAGAGGGAAACGAATCTTATTCCAACGGTGACAGTGACTTACTTTGTGTGTTCTCTTCCTCCTCTTCCCGCCTCCCGGAGTGTACTACCATTCCCCCCTGGAAACACTGCAGAAAGCAGGGGGGCTCCTTTCCCTGCAGGACCTGGACCTTTCAATGGAAACACATTCCAGTAAGTAACACGTACTGGTTTTCAAAGTCTTAAAAAGAATACCTGCCTAGTAGAAACTCTGAAAAACAGCGAGAAGTGCCCACAAACACCAGTGACACTACTGTTGTGTCTAAAGATAACCACTGTGAAAGGTCTAGGGTACAGCTTTCCTTTCAAAGTATCTTTCAGGTATGTGTCTTTCCCAGACAAAAGTAGGATTGTTGTCCTTTGTTACTTAATACCCGATTTTATTCACTTGATGTTTTGCCATCAAAGACTTTGGAAACACAAGTTTTGATATTTTAGTGGTATTCCGTGGTATAGACGTAGCATGATTGATCTAAACAAGTCTGAAACAAAGTCTACCTCTCAGCGGTGAGAACGACTGATCACTCAGTGACTCAGGGGCGGGGGCGGGAGGGGAGAACTATCTTTTGCAACCATTCCAATAGTCCCCTCCTGGAACACTGCTCCTCCGGACCAGCCTCCCCTTCGCCTGGGAAGCACTGTGTTAGCTGCTCATAAAACTGTTACGGTTGACTCCACTCACTCTCACTTTGGCTAGACATTTTCCCTTCACGAGGAAATTGTTTATTCAGCCTGGAAGTCGGGGCAAACCGAAAGGTAGGAAGCATTTCCCACCTGGAGTTAACAGATCAACCTCAGGGCCAACTTTGCGTAATTTAGCGCCATTTTGTGGCAGCGTTTTATAGGTCTGAAGTGTTTTTACATCCACTGGCTTGATAAAAAGTGGAATGCTCAGACTAGAGAGATTAAGACTCAAAATTCTAAGGGTGATTTTGCAGCCACGATTGAAACATGGCTTTTACAAAAATAAAGGCAGTTGAAATTGCCCACTATTAGGGATAAATTAAAATGCAATGGCCACTAACAGTTATTTTCAATTATTGTATAGTCCATAGTAGAAAATGTGTATTAAGTATTTTTTTAGGGAACAGGATTGGTTCTTAGGAATCTAGAAGGCTAGGTGAACATTAATCTGTTTCGGAGAAAATTCCTCTGTTCTCCTCCCTCATGCTATTGTTAACTACTCCTCCAAGGTAGTGAAGATACCTGCCGTGGTATCATGCTTTCCCAAAACCTTACAGTCAACTCTTCATTACTAAAGGATGGGACCCCAGGCAAAGGTAACCCAAACGGCAAAAAGAAATGTTCACAAAATCTTGGCCCCAGGGCATTATACAGGCCCTGGGGTTATAATGGCGGATAAAGACCCGCACACAAGGTCTCTTTCATACTTTCTAGGGAAAGAGGGATAACAAGTAAGTAAACGCAATGTCTACAAAATGTAAATGAAATGACAAATGACTACGAAGTGGTTTTAAGTAGTGATAATAGCAGTAAGTGCTATAAAAAAAAAAAAATAAAGCTCAGCAGAGGGACGGAGAATGGGGAGGGATTTGGATAAAACAGGTGACACTGGAACAGAAACCTGAATCATATGAAGTTGAAAGTTACTTATGGATACAGGGGAAATGTTCCAGACAGGAAATTGCACAAAGGCCCTGGGGTGGGAGGAAAGAGGTCTGTGTGTCTCAGGAGTGGCAAAAGGCTAGAAAGCCAGGGGGAGGTGGGAGAGGTGTTCAGGGCCAACCACGAAGGTGCTGGCAGATCACCGGGACACCGGTTTGGAGAGCAAGGGAATGACACGGTCCGACATGTTCCCGAAAAATCACTCGGGCTGCTGGGAGGAATGCAGATGAGAAAACAGATAAGAATACTCATTTTTACATTAATCTCTGGTATTTCCTTTGGACAGATTTGTGTAGGTGGAATAACTGATCAAAGTTTATGAGAATTTTAAGGTTCTTGAGCCAAACTGCTTTTCAGGATGGCTGTTTCAAGCTACACTTCCCAGTGGAGGCATCCTACTGAATCCTTACCCACCCTGGAGCCGTTCTTTACAAAATCCCTACCAATTTTAGAAGTGGAAAACAGCATTTCTTGGTTTTATTTGTAACTCCTTGAATATCAGTTAAGTGGAAACTTAAAAAAACCAAACCCTCCCTTGGCGCTTGGTACCTGTCTTATGGATTCGCTATTTACAGATACAACATCTCGTTGAAGAGCCTATTACTCCTGACCTGCCAGTGGGGAGAGGAGAGGGGAGGCCCAGCCTGCAGTCTGGAGAAGCCAGACCAGAACTAAAAGTCACTTGTGCGATGCCGTCTTTGTTCACGAGAAGTCAGGGGTCTTCAGGGGACCAGGCCGCACACCCTGTGGCTCCCCAGGAAGGACGGTTCTCTCATTCAGCTGCTTTCCAGCACTTACCTGGGCACCCCTCTCCTCGTCCAGCTCCACCGTCATCAGCGCCGACGTGCCCTTCTCGCTCACGGTCGACTGCCGACCTTGCCAGAAGAAGTAGACACACTTCTCTTTGCCAGCCACCCTTGCTGAATGCTCTCCCTTTTGTCGACTTCCCACTGCAAACACAAAGAACCCGAGAGGGCAGGGTAAACAGCTGATAGGCCAAAAGAGGAGCAAATGTATGGCTTTCTTCTCCGGGCTCTGTGAGGACAAAGAGGGAAGACAAAAAGCTTTGGGGCATGGGGCTGAGGAGAAAAACCACCTTTCTTCCAGTAACTGATCCTGAGCCTCCAAATTGGCGAAAAATGATCTAGCCTTCTCGATGCCCTAGGAAAAACACCTGTCATCCTCCAGGAAGGCGGCGGATCACTCCAAGTGTGTGACAGAGAAAGCGGGTGACGGCCAGAGCAGGACCAACGGCTCCCAAAGACAGAAATACATTTTCCGTCTTACGCCATTTTTTTTGGCAGAAGATTAGCTGGTAGAGAAAAGATATTGAAAGCAACAGCTGGGCTAGCTTTAAGTACAAAGGGAAAATTTAGCCTGCTAAAACGATTCTAGTGAAAACACACTCTGGAGTTTCCACATTCTGTCAGAAATGGAAGAGATCTATTGCTGACATACCGCTTTCATAAAATAATCTGGGATTTCAATACTATCTGTCGCTGGGTCCGTAGCCAGGGTTCAGTGCTGGTTGTCCTTACCGCCTGGCACCTCACAGGCATTTGCATTAGCAGCACCCGGCTCACAGGTCTCACCCAAGAGCAGGCATGGGAAGCTAATTGGCCAAGTGGCCATTTTGAAAAGGCAGTATTTCAGACCTCAGCTCGCTACTTTTCGGTATATACCGCACTCCGGTCTCCTCTCGTTCATTCAACAACCGCTCACCGAGCACCCACGGTGTGCCCGGGGCCTCCTGGGGATACCAGAGCTATAATGAGAAGACGGCCCCCCTGCTTTCATCCTAACAGACATGAGCAAGACAGTTTCAGACGGTTGATAAGTGCTCTGAGGATGACAGACGGGGCTGTGACATGGGGCAGGGTGAGTGCTAATAGGATTCCCTGTTGAAGGAAGGCCTCTCCGAGGAGGTGACAATGACAAGGTGACAGGGACTTGCAGGCAGACCCTTCTGGAACGAATGAGGTCAGGAGACTGAGCTGTTACCCTCAGATGCCTGCCTGGGTGGTCCCAGAAAGTGATGGGCAACAGTGGGAGAACGCAGGTTATAACACCCACGCTTGTTGAAAATTAAAGATAATAACTAGGTTCTCTGGTTCTCTGTTAACCCAGTTTTTCCCAGCGCCAGTCCCATTTACAAAATCACAGTTATCTTGAGGTTTGAAGGTAAGAAGAAAGCTCATTTAAGTTCTCAAGAGGCCAGGGTCATATTTATTTGATTTTTTGGCCTTTTAGCAAAGTACTGTATATATAGTTTCCATAAATGATCATAATTATTCTTGACAGTGCTTTGCTTAAGCACAACATTTAGTGCCATCTTTTGTGGACCTGAACTGGTCAAGTTGGTGTATCTTTTATTAAATGTTCATTTTGAGACAGAGAGAGAGAGCGTGCGCGAGTGAGCGCGAGAGAGCCCGCGCGCACGCATCGAGGAGGGGGAGGGGCAGAGAAAGAGGTTGAGAGTTGGATGCTTAACGGACTGAGCCACCCAGGCACTTCAAGTTTGTGTATTTTTAATGGATAGGCTATGCATATTCACAATTAGTTTGGAAGCCACTCCATTGAAATTTCTGCTCATTTAGATAGAACAAAAGTTTGTCTTTGATTAGCAATCCCACTCTTCAAAGTAGTGAAAATTAGTCATGTCAGCTGGGGAAAGATGTGCTTAAAACAGGTCACAGAAGTTGATATATATCTTGAAATCTGTTAGCACTTAAGTACATTGTATAAATATATATTCAGGCTTAAATAACCAGTGTTTTACCATCTAACATTCTAATGTGGACTTCAGTATATACATCTAAAATAGAATTATTTCCTTAAAATATCTCATAATAGTTTTCAGCAATTTTCTTCAATATGCACAAATTTATTACTATATGCAACTTAATTTTTAGTTCATCTATTTTTTAATTTTAGCAAAGTAAAGATTAAACTTTCATCAGTAAGAATTTACGGACTGTGACCTTTATTTCACTTTTTATATTTTTTTAATATTTATTTTTGAGAGACAGGGAGACTGAGCACAAGTGGGGGGGGGGGGGCGGGGCAGAGAGAGAGAGAAGACACAGAATCCGAAGCAGGCTCCAGGCTCTGAGCTGTCAGCACAGAGCCCGACGTGGGGCTCAACATGAACCAATGAGATCATGACCTGAGCCAAAGTCTGACGCTTTACCCAGTGAGCCACCCAGGCACCCCCTGACTGTAACCTTAAATAGCCTTGATCAGATGGCTAATTTAAAGTGTTGATGGGGGTGCCTAGGTGGCTCAGTCGGTTGACTGTCTGACTCTTCAGTTTGGCTCAGGTCATGATCTCACAGTCGTGAGATTGAGCCCCATGTCGGGCTCTGTGCTGACAGGGCAGAACCTGCTTTGGATTCTCTCTCTCCCTCTCTCTTTCTCTGCCCCCACGCACCCTCCCATCAAAATAAATAAGTAAACTTAAAAAAAATTAAGTGTTCATGCATTATCTCTAAAAATACTTTGAAGAGGACGTTTGTGACCAGTCGTCGTGTTTAGGAGTAACAGGGAACCACGGTTTGAAGAACTGCTCAGGGTCAAGCGGTCCTGCTGCAGAACCCCATTTACTGCCCACTGCGGCCTCCGGTCTCCCTTCCCTGGAACCCCGGTTCGCTTCTCCAGGAGCTTCTCTGTGCACCTGTGCACCTGGCTAGTATCCACCAAGAGGACGGCTGTACTGTTTCTACAGCTGCTGGTGTCTGCTGACCTTGTCCCAGAAGAGCTTCCCGAGCTCCAAGTTCTATGTCCTGTTTGCACGTGCAGCTGTGGAGCAGGAGTGATGAGGAGCTAGACTGTGGTCACTGAGGGGCCACTGTTAATGCCATTGTGCTATGCTTCTCTGCTCCCAGAGGGACCGTCTGGAATCGGAATGCTCCCTGCTCTGACTTAATGCTCTACAGCTGGACTCCTTCAAAGCTGTAACTTTGCTCATAACGATGCTGCTGGAGCTGGCTGCGAGATGTGCCCTGTGTTTACTGGAAGAAACACAGAAAGTACTTTCCTAGGCCAAATCATTACTTCTTAGGCGGCCTCCAGCAGAGTAGTCTATGAAGGCCTCAGAAATCTGATGACTTTTTTTTTAATTAATTCATGTCGATATCGTTTTATTCATTTATTTCCTATTACTTCTTTTTATAACTAACAGCTCAGGTAGGGAGATGAGTGAATTTCAAATTCTATTGCCCCTTTGTCTTGTTTTGTAAAACATGCAGTTTCCTCTCTGTATTTAAGGAAGGGGAGCTATGTATGCTTTCAAAGCTGGTCCTTAACGTTCCCTGCTGCACAACACCGAAGGTTAGTGGATTCCCACCCGCCAAATCCCCTCTTACTGCCTTTATTGCCAACACGCGGCACGGATGGTTACTGCAGCTGGACAACTGCACCACCCCCAAGGAGCAGAGACTCGCAATAGCGACTCTTTGGGAAGGACGCTTATTTTGGGGAGACTCATGTTATCTCATCTTCAAGGTAAATACAGCAATTTTGCTTTCGGGGCTGAGGGCATCAGTGACGATTATTTCCCGTACCTTGTGAGCATGTGCCAGGCCCTGTGCTAAATTGGACACCTACCAGATTATAATAATCTCTGAGCGGGGCATCATCATCAGACCGAGGCTCAGACAGGTTACGTCCCTTCACCCACCTTGCATGGCTGGTACGTAGGGCCTGAGAGAAGATTCAGACCCAGGCTGCACAGTCCCCGGGCCTGTGCCCTTTCCCCCTAGCCACATGGCCTCCTTATGAAAGGGAAAGGGGCTTTCTGTGTCCTAATCTGGTCTCTCCTAGCTGGGTGACTTCAGACAGGTAACAACTGTGGTGTCCTGTTCCTCACTGAGAAATTGGCATCATGACGTAGTATGTCCCAGAGCCACTGGGAGGCACTCAACTCGAGGTTGCAGCAAAACCCCCAGTGCTGTGCCTCCTGGGCTGTGTGGACCTCCGGGCCCGCAGCACCCCGGACAGCTCTGGGCAAGACTGCCTCCTGCCCTGCCCAGCGATGCCCCACACTGGCTGCCCACAGGGCGGTGTGCTGGGCTTCCCCCAAAGCAGCAGGGTCAATCTCAGAGACCCCGGCTCTCCTCCGGAATGACGGGCTTGCCTCTTCCCGCACTTGCCTTATTGTCATTTATTATGTGCTTTCGGAAGGTAGGGTCTGACATATTTACTTAGCCCCTAGTAAGTGTCTGTATGTAGAGTAGGTGCTCCAGTAAATGCTGCCGGGTGATTAACAGACTTATTTCTGATACATTAGGAAGGAAATCATATGGTTCTCAGTCTGCGGGTATCTGATGAGCAGACAGCAGCCTTCATCCCCTGGAGCTCCAGGGCAGCCACACCCTGGCAGCAAAGCAGCTTTCAAGGGGTAAAGAAACGCTCAGGAGTTGAACGTCAAAATCACAGCATTGTGACAAATCCTCCCAAATGGTGGGGCGGAGGGACGCTGCAGAGGACTGGCTCCTTGTTGGCAAGGAGAAGGGGTTCTCTCTCCAAAGCACACTGGCTTTCCTCCCTCACCCCCTCTAGCACAGAGCCCGTTTCGCTGAGCATTTCACCGACAGGAACCACGCGCAGTTTCGACTGTGTATTTATTCTACCAGATCCACAAAGCCTGTTCGTGCTCTCAGCCTCAGAGGAAACAGCTTCTTTTATTTTTAATAAATCTTTTGTGCATAACTACACCATTTGGTTCCAGTTCGAAATCATCCAGATATACTTTACTTCAGACTTTAATTTAAGCAGCAGACAGCCACATGGTAAGTATCATTTGGAGGCAAATCATCACTTTCCTAGAAAACCTCTGGGGACGGGGAGGGGGCGGGAACGAGGGTAGCGGGGAAACCGTAACGCGCATGTTTAATTTCTATAAGGAAACACAACCTTCCTTAGCAATGCTAGGGCGTCGGGATCCATCTATAAAGTTTACTAAGGGGTTCTCCAAGCGAACAGTCAGATCGGCACATTCTCTGCGGCCGAAGGCAGGGGCGCACACAGGGAATGGCTTCTAGCGGTGCTAGACTCGCAGCCGCAGAGCCGGGGCCACCCCGTGTCAGTGTGAAGAAGACAGAAGTGCTCACTGACCTGCGGTGCTCACCATGTACTTCCACTTGACCACATAGGCATCTCCCTCGTGGAACTGCCCGATGCTCTGTTTGGGGAGCCGGCTGTAGTCAAACTCTAGGATGTGCCACACATCCACAGAGACACTGGCGATCTCAAACTGCCTCCTGTCGTCCCCTTCTACCAGGCCATAGCCACGGCCAATGTTCACCCCGTCCAGCACCGTGCTGGTGGTGGTCTGGGGCACCTGCACCATGCGCGCAACGTCGTACGGCTTGGCTTCGGCCCGAGGATCTTCCTATGGGGGAAGGTAACAAGGCTGGCTTGGTGGCCTGTTTCTACAGCCGTTTCCTGCCACACTCACTGCTGTTTCACTGGTAGACTTTCCAGCTCTGTCTCAGCGTTTAACTGCGTTTTGGGGAAAGACTGTGGAGGCCTGAATACCCATCCCACAGCAGTGAACGGGACACCTAAAAGCTGGGGACACAAACTGGACTACTTCACCTCCTGGAGGTAGAATATAATTGGAAACCCGTTTGCTGATCTCCCAGTAAACCCTGGGAAGGCTTTACCTTCGAGGCCTCTTTTGTTGGGACCTAAACCAAAGGCCTGAGGTTTGAGACTAGATTACCAGAAATACCTTTTGCTGGGCAAGTTCGCTGGCGTTCTTCTCATTAGGTCTCTTCAGTTCGGTCCAATCGAGAAATTTCTCTTTGAACAAAATGGTTTCATTGTGTTCTGTAAGTCTCCCGAATATTGCCCAGTCGGGCCGCCCCTGCCCTTTTCTGCGAAGGTGGGTGGGTGGGGGAGTAGACAGGATAAGAACCAAAGTTAAGCCATGGGAAAACAAAGGAAAGGAATGGAAAGCACACACACGTGGCTAGTGAACACAACTCATGATGCATTAGTGGTATACAGAACGCATGGTCTGTTTTGTCAGATAAGTGACATTTTAGTCTTTCGGTCTGAAGCCTCACAGGGAATCGATGCTCCTGAACGTGGGGTGAATCGTGTCAGGTCTGGACTTTCCTTTCATACTAGCAGATTCTTGCGTTTGGGATCCCCTGGGGGCAGCACACCAGACTGGGAGCTGGGAAAAGGCAGGAGCCACACACATGCCTTCCTTGCCTATGTCATGTGCTCACGGTCGCCTGCAAGGGCTCCCCAATTTTCTGTCTCATTAGCGAATGGATGGGAGGAAGGCACAGCTCACCCTGAATTCTCTGTTAAGTCCTCTTACAACGAAGCTCTCCGGTCTCCGGGAGCAGAGGAAATTCTCCTCCGTTACTACAATGAGCATACTTTCATAGGGCATAAAGTGAATTTCCACATATTTATTTCTAGGCCACCAGACACGACAGCAGGAAGGGAGAGCACGAGGACACAGAACAGGAAGTGGCACAGCCCAACCTGGAGGCCTCCTGCTACGGCCTCAGGATTTCAGAATTTGAAACTGCTTGGAACGCTGATCAGGCAGAGGAAGGCAGGATTGAGGAAATAAATACATGCTGAAGCAGGTTCGCGCAGGTATCGCCCATCCTTCCAAAACGCTCTTTGGCTGCGAACGGAGACCGGGCTGCATACACCCCGCGAGCCTGATGAGCAGTGCTTCTGGGGCCTGCTGCCGCCCCTGCCCATCACTTCCTGTCTCGTCACGACTATGGCTTCTGAAGTCACCCCCACGGCACATCAAGGAGAGTGCCCGTTCGGAGGGAGACCACCCGGGGGAGGCCACGGCATTCTAACACCCCCACCTCGTACTCTCCCGGGACTCTAGGAACCAAGTATCGGCAACTAAGGAGGATTCAGGACTCCCTTGCAAGGCTGTGGCCTTTAACAGCAAATGTCTGAATGACCATCTTTGGTATGGAGTCCACTCTGCAGACTTGCTAGGATGTCTATAGACAGCACTTGCTTTCAGCTTTAGACATGGATTCTTTCTGGTGGGAGTCGAGCAAGCAGGGGAGGCAGTGGGTTGCAGGGTACAGGGGAAGCTGAGAGCTCCAGAGGGTGAGCTTCTTCCTGCCTCTTCCTCTGCTAAGGAAGGGCTGGGTGCTTAATCTTGGCTGTACCTTACAACCCTTGAGGAGCTCTTAAGACCTACTGACATACAAGCCCCACCCCACGTGAACTGAGAACACATCTTTGGGGCTGGGCCTGGCACGTACATTTTTGTAAAGCTCCTTGGGCGATTCTGATCTGGGACATGTTGAAAACCAGTGGGTTAGGCGCTGACTCATCTACTCCCACATCTGTGATTATCTCACTGCTATATATGTTATCTATCATATGGATTTTGTGCTTTGGCGTTATTGTTTCTTTTAGTACATCAAATAAAATACTCTTTTCCACCTTGGCTTCATTCCTTTAAACACCAGTTGCTACAGGACTACCTTGACGTTAAATGTGCATTTTGTTAAAACGGATTTGAAAACTTCATCTACGTTGACATAATTTTTTATTGTTTTTATAATAATGATAAAATCAATATTTGATTTTAAAAGAAAACTAGGTGGGGAAGTTGCAACTTGTAGACTAGATCAATGCAAAATATTAAGACCCAGTTGCATGATACCCAATGTTTGCTCTCTGCTGTTAGGTTAGAAATAGATGTGCCACCAATTATATGGCACACATAATTTAAAAGCACTTCCCCCCCCCCCACCCCGGTAGTAAAGAAAAACAACAACAGCCCTTGGCATATAAGAATTATTTTTCTTATGATTGTGTTTCTTAGAGTTTGTGCATATTCTGCTGATTTGCCAAAATTATTTTTTTTTTAATGTTTGTTTATTTTTGAGAGAGTGTGAGCGGGGGAGGGGCAGAGAGAGGTGGGGACAGAGGATCTGAAGCAGGCTCTGCACTGACGAGGGGCTCGAACTCAGGAGCCATGAGATCATGACCTGAGCTGAAGTTGGACGCTTAACCGACTAAGCCATCCAGGCATCCCCAAAATTACTTTTTTAAAATAGTCCAGTACACTGTAGGAAATATTAAAATTACAGTCATTA
Organism: Acinonyx jubatus; assembly: GCF_027475565.1. Classification (NCBI taxonomy): domain Eukaryota; kingdom Metazoa; phylum Chordata; class Mammalia; order Carnivora; family Felidae; genus Acinonyx; species Acinonyx jubatus. The sequence goes on along the minus strand of NC_069387.1, from coordinate 27,378,606 downwards.
TTTCAGTACACTCTCTGTCCCCTCACTCTCTGTCCCCCAAAAGGCATAAACGTCATCTACTGCCAAACATATGGTAAATCGTGGAAGCTACGCTGGAAAGGTGTGAAATGAGAAGGAAAAATGTTGCTTTTGCCCCTTCAGATCCGTGGCTGAATTCCAGATCCTGGGAAGCTTTTCAGATCAGCATGTAATTTGCTTAAACAATTGCTACTCATCTGCCAGGGCAGCACCTGGAAGACTGCAGGTGGGAACAATTTGCGTGCCTCCAGACACAGACTAGAATGCAGCGTCCATATTTCTGTTGCAGTTAGGCGAGAGCTAAAAGAAATGCTCTTTTTGTGAATATACAGGGTACCGCCTGCAGTCAGTTATGAAAAGGAAAGCCTTTGGAGAGCCACAGTAGGTGAGCACAATGGGAATCCCCTGGCCCTTCCCCACCATCAGCAGATGCCCGGAATACCTGGGAATAAGCGGATTGCACTCTCCAGGGTCCAGGGGGTTGATGTCACAGTTCTCGTAATCAAAGGTGCCATTCCATAAATGCTTTGCCAGCTGGAAAGCTATTTTCCGTTGTGCTAACGTGACTTCTTTTCCATGCCACACATACACTTCACTACCAAAATCAAACACCAGTACCTGGGGAAACGGCACAGAAGATGTGGTTAATGTCAAAGCCATGCTCCCGATGAACCACGGTCTCTGAGGACACTGAGTTGAGCAGGTGAGGATACAAACCCTAATGGAGCCATCAGTGCAAACATAAAAAGATCCAGGGGTGGACCAGCTGGCTCTGCCCTGCTCCCCTAGTCTCTACCCTGCAGGTGGGATTTCCATCTTGTCCTGAACTCTCCAACTCTGTAACACCCCTCATTCATAAAAACAGTTATTTGGCTATGACTTCCTATCTTCTTTTCTTCTTCCTTGTCTCCCTCCTTTGTTCATTCATTCACTTAGCATATATACAGGCCTTCTCACATGCCAGGCACTGAGGACCAGTGAGGTCTTCTCTCCTCTGTTCAGTTCCAACACCCTCAAAGGGAGAGACCATATCATACTTATGTTTACAGTAGGGATTTACGAAGTGTTTGCTGAATGAATACGTGAATGTAATGCTATTTCTTCTTTCCATGCCTTTGGCTTATTCTATTCTTTCTTCCTAGAATAATTTCCTCCTTCATGTCCAGCCATCCAAATCCTACTCAACTCCCAACCAGGCTCAATTTCACCTTCTCTTTAAAATTACTCCTGATTATTTCTTCCCTGTGATTTTTGTTCTCATTTAAATGCCCGTATATATCACACACTCCATCTAGGTGTGGATTACATCCTTTCTAGTACTCCTCTATTCAATGAAACTTAAGGTTCTTTTGTGTCTTCCACTTTTTTCTCAACATGTGCAATACAGAAGGGTAATGCCAATGTATGTACTTAGTAAATATTTCCCAACGTGAGAGAAAAAATCTAGTACATCACTTGGCAAACCCAAATTATATATACATGCATCTGTTATTCCTGAAACTTCAAGACTGCAAAAATATAATGTTCATAGATAAGCAAGAGATAGGGCTAAGGAGTATTTACATTTTATTCCCTGTTTATATTGAGATATAACTGACATATGGCACAGCATAAGTTTAAGGTATAAGGCATAATGACTTGACTTATATAAACTGTGAAATGATGACCACAATAAGTTAACATCCAGCACCTCATACAGATACAAAAGGAAAAAAATACAAAAAGAAAATATGAGAAAAAAGGAAAAAAATTACATTTTGCCTAAAACAGAAAAGGCTTCAATGCTCCATGACCCCTCTGAACAATATTCTGAATTCTATATTTGTATTTAACATGGCACCAGTGGTTTGAATTCACAAGTAAATATCCCTTAAAAATATGCCACTGTTCAGGGCGCCTGGGTAGCTCAGTCAGTTAAGCGCCTCTTATTTCGGCTCAGGTCATGATCCCAGGGTTCGTGAGTTCAAGCGTCGCGTCGGACTCTGTGCTGACGGTGCGGATCCTGCTTGGGATTCTTCCTCCCTCTCTCTGCCCCTCCCTGACTTGTGTTCTGTCTCTCAAAATAAATAAATAAAAACTTAAAAATAAATAAATAAATGTCACTGTTCAACAACAGGCACTAACACTGGCCAGCGCATATCGGGCGCTTACTATCCATTTTATTGGGCAGCCCCGCGCAAAGGGTTTCTCAGTGAGGGTGATGCCTGGGCACTGTACCTCTTTTGACTGTAGAAGGGAGCACTTTGGAATTTTCCCCCAGTAGTCGTCATCAGGAACAAGTTTGTCATCCATCAGACGGTAAATGCAGTTTGTTTCAATTATGGCTGTCTCATAAAGTTCGTCTTCTTTTGGGTCTCCGGCGGCTTTGGGAGGAGAACAATAAGACAGTCTGACATTTTACCCTGAAAAGTGGCTGGTTTAGAAGAACGAAGTAGGGGGGAAGAAAAGTCTCGTGATTCTCTGAAATACAGTAAACTCTTACACTGGTAACTGGTTTGGCCACCCAGAAGCTTCCAGAAGTCTTTGGCTGCATGAGTGTGTGTATTAATTCCTTCTTCGATAGTTTGGATATAAGTAGCTCTACAACCAAGTTCCCTCTTTGTCTGAATTAAACCCGCAAGTTCTGAGGCCTGGAAAAAAGGAGGAACACAGTTACCTGGGTAGACAAGCCTGTGGCTAGGGTGGAGGGGAGAAATGGTGTGTCTGCAAGGAAAACCAGGTGACCACAGGGGCTGCAGGCTCTGGTTGTTGGCTATTTTCGGCAAGGTGGAGAAAACATACGGGGGGTACAATTCTCTAGAGCAACAGCTCTTTGTTTTCAAATCTAAGAGACGGCTTGTGGAGTTTTTGATAAATGCCCATTCTCTGGGCTTCTCTCCAGGAGATGCTCATTCAGTAAGTCTGAGGTAGCATTTCATAGATACCTGGGACAAACAGCTTTGAAGTGATACGCCAGTTCCTTTCACACGGAATAGGACTTAAAATCTGGCAGGAGGGCCAGAATCCTTCCAAAACATCCCACTCAAGCAAATACCTAATGATTACTTGTTTGAGAGACATTCAGCAAAAGAAATACTACCCATCCCTTCTCACTCGATTTCGCATCTGAGAAGCCCTTGTAATGATCTAGCAACTGTGGAACATTCTATCGGGCGTGCACAGGAGATGCTTAATGGAACAGTTTTTATTTTTCAGATACCAACCTTTGCCTTTTCTATGACATTTGCAAACTCTCCTACCCACAGGAAGCAGTGATGGGGAGAGAGCAGGAGGAAGCAGTCCCCGCTGTTGAGCGATGAAGCTCGAGGTTCAACCAGTCGTGTCTGCACGTGTCTTCTTCCTGTAAGGTGGGAGGCAAAGAGTCACCATCTTCCCAGACAGGAGACCTCTCCAAGCCACAGGAAGGACCAGGAAGCACCTCTGCTACAGACTTTTGCAATTCTAAAGACTCTTGTCTACCAATACCAGTTCCGTGATGCGGGCTGGTGGAAGGGGGCTTCGAATGTTGGCCTTACAGGTTACTCTCCCTTGCCAGTGTTAGGACACCCGCTGGCGTCCTTTTACAGCAAGTGTGTGGATTAATCAAGTTCCCTCCTCCAGGAAAGTTAGCAAACACGTTCCTTTTCCCTCTGTAACTCCTCTCCCCGTCTCTTTCTCTTGGCGTGGCCCACCTCCTACATTTCATACCCTCTGCCAGCCGTGCTGCAGGTGAGGACATGCCTTCACACAGCATCTTCCTCCTGGGGGCTTTCATGCCACACCGAGGGCAGTCTTAGTGGGGATCAGCTAGGAGGGAAGCACTGCTTTGTGCTGCTTTCCACACCTTCTCCTGAGTGGCCGTTGATTTAGACCTTTCCACAGTCACACGGACAGTGCTGTCTCTGGGTCAGAACTTGGGAAAAGAGGGTTATTTGTGCTTGTGGCATGTCCTCCGAATGCACTGAAAAGGCCGGTGCAGAAACACACGGGACACCCTCAGTGAAGGGTATTTTGTCCATCCTCCCCTCGCTGATTACTCTAGCAGTAATTGTCCCTCCTCCTAGCCTGCAGCTTCTCTGGTTGTCTCCCTTGCCAGTGACAGAGGGGGTGTTGGAGTGGAATCCTGGTCGCCCTCACTTGCCTCTGCTGTCCCTGGATTCCTTCTCCAAGAACCTGTGTCTCTCCTTCTGGCCCACGCTGACGTTGCTTACCTCAGCCAGGAGAACTGAGTGGAGAGAGCCACCACGAAGGCTGAAGGGGCATCTGGAGCTGTGTGACAGTGCGGAGGCGGGGCTCACGGGGCTAGGGGAGGCAGCAGCAGAAGCTGAGCTTCTAGAATGGGAGAGACCTGGGGGCAAATCCAGCCCTGCTACTCGACAGCGGCTGTGACCCCAATCAGGTCACTAACCTCTCGAAGTCTCAGTGGACAGAGTATCTCCCACCTCAAGGAATCTTGAGGACCTCAAAGAGCATGCGTTCCCTTCTGTTTACGGTCAGGACTCCTGACGTCACCAGACTAAAACCCCCAGTCAACGTGCGATTCCTCTGTGCTGCTTTTATTCATTTATTTATTTTTTTTAAGTGATTTTTAATTTTTTTTTTTGTCTTTATTTATTTTTGAGAGAGAGAGAGACAAAGTGTGAGCAGGGGAGGAGCAGAGAGAGAGGTAGACACGGAATCTGAAGCAGGCTCCAGGCTCCGAGCTGTCAGCTCTAACTCACGAACTGTGAGATCATGACCTGAGCTGAAGCCGGACGCTCAACTGACTGAGCCACCCAGGCACCCCTCCTCTGTGCTGCTCTTAAATACCTTTAATCTGTAACAGCATCAGCTTCTTGTAGGGCACCGCGCTGTTGTTGGAATTCTGTTCGGTCAGGTTGACGCTCCGCAGGCTGACGTTGCTGAAGTTTTCTTTACTGGCTAAACCTGCCAGGGTGACTTCTGAGAAGTTGGAGTTGGAGGACACTGGGAGGGTTGAATAAGGAAACAGTGTGGGGGTGGGGCGTGGGGGAGCAAGATGGGCAGGTGAAACGTCAATGTTTACAATCAGAGATTCAGAACCGACTACCTTTCTCTTTGAAACTTAATCCTGCGGGGGAGAACGTGCCCGGGTTTGGTTGCCTATGCAGTTGGGTGTTGAGGCACCATACCAGGGTTTAACCCTGTATTGGAGTAGACACACGTCACACCTCGCCTTGCAGAGAGACAAGAATTGAGAGACAACGTGGACCAACTGCTGTACTATAAAATCAGGAGCTGGACTCGTGTGTTGCACTTCCACTGAAAGCTGTTATAACTCCTAACAATCTTTAGATGTTAATGCAAATGCACCCCAAGGAAAACCACGAGACGTATTTTAACAAAAGTCTCTATACATAGGCACTCTGTAGGGATGGCTTAGTCCTAATCTTTCTCCTGGAGGCAAAATGATCAATTAGCTGATCTCCTGAGGTCTTCCACCCCAGGATTAAGACCATAATAACAAGATGCTGGGTTTTCCATGGCACCAACAGATGTGTACGTGACATGTGTCTATCGTCACAAAGCTATCCCCAAGCCCCTGAGAGTGGAGGTAGAGGAAACGTACCTAAAGTTTGTGCCAGCAAGCCTTTATTTCTTTAACCGATTGTTTAAAAAAAAAAAAAAGCGTATGTGCTAGAGAGAAATTCAGCAAATTGTTTTGCTGGGATTAGTCATATGGCTGGGATATGTTCTCTTAGTCAATCAGTTACAACGAAAAGACTCAACCCTTTTGTGTAAATACTGAGTCTCTAAGAAAAACGTTAGGAAGTAGGTTCATGAGTGCTGAAGGAAAATAACAATTATAGCAAAAATATTCAAGCTGGCAAGACTGTGTATGCCATTAGCTCCACCAAGAAAACCACTGTTTCAGAACTATGGAAGCCCATGTTACCAGGCTGAGCAAAGCGGAGCGTGGAGCTCCTCCCTCCCATTCACTGCCTCCACCCCCAAGCCCCGGCGCTACCCAACTCACACCCCCAGCTCCGAGGCTCCTGACAGAAGCAATCTGGAAAGCATTGTTTTATGCGTTTAATAATATGAAAATCTAGGATTAGGAAAAGCAGCAGTTTGGGATGTTTTCTCACGAGAGATCAAATGATTTGCTCTTGAGCAAGATTAAGTGGGGAGTGACTATGTTTGGGCTCTGCAGAGCTGAAAATGGGCTCAATTACAAAGCCCAGAAACGTCCTTTTCCAATCTCTTGAAAGAAAAGTCAACCAAGCAGGATAATTTAAGTTAACCAAGGGAACAGATGCTCCACGCTGTTAGAATTTCTGGGAAAAGCCTTTAAATTCCAGGCAGGTGTGCACAGCACATGTGTGTGCAAACTTACTCATTTTTATGTGACGAGTGTCTTTTGAGCACATTATTGGCCTTAGCAAGGCAGAAAGAGAGGATTCAAATCACCTAATCACCAGTTCCGAAGCAGGGGTAGGGTGGTGGTTCCACATACTCACTCTTTTCTACTTTCATCCGCTTTGACTCCATGAAGGCAACGTTTAATCTCTGCTCCGTGTATTCCTGAAGGAGATCTTCTCTGGCTGCCAGCATTTTCAACGGATTTTTGGAAGCCTGAACCCGGCGCTTGGGCCTCACTGCGCGCTTGTGCTCGGCCACAGAGGAGGTCAACCTGGGGAGCAAAGTGGAGCTGTGCCCTCGGTCTGCGTATCATCCACACCTGGTTTATTTGGGGGTCTCTGACCCGAAGCGACGGTCTCTGCAATGTCACTTCCTGATTTTGTTGTAAGTCTTACAACTCCCCCTCCTGCCCGCCACTCCCCGACATGGAGACAGAATCTTGGAGATGGAGATTGATCCAAAATCCCAGAGGCTCTCCCCACACCGCGCCCTGTGGTCTCTGCCTGGGGGCACGTCTGGTGCCTCATGGGGCAACTCATTCCATTACTCGATGGCTCTGAAGGGTGGGAAGTTCTTCCCCACCCTCATCAAACCCACGGACTCTTCCTAATATTCCCGTTGGAATATTACACATATGTACTTCTGTCCCTGGCGAGCCCTTCAGGGATTTACAGCCAGCCCTTGCTTCTCGACTTAATTCTCTTTCCTCCATACTAAACTTTCTCTTGACACAACAGTTTTCCAGTTTCCTTATGAACCCACCCCCTGCCCTTAACTAGCCTCCTCTCAGCCCTTTGCGCCTTTCTGAAAAATAACCACAACTTTGAAGAGTATGTTGAAATAAAGTAAGCCCACGAAACCAACTGTAACCGCCATACACACACTCAGCTCTCTGGGGCAGAGCAGACACGGGGAGGTGGGTGGGCCAGTCACACGGTTTCCTAACAGATTCTGCTGCTGCTCTCGACTTCGAACTGCACGGTCTCTGTGCTATCGTATAACATATAATATCGTCTTCTGTGTGTGTGTGCATAAACGTAGATGTATATATGTTTATATATAATGACTTAAGCAGTGACATTTGGGATGGGAGAAGATGAGAAATGGTTAAATAGCCAGGTGTGCAAATACGTAAAATATCATTTAAAGGTGGGAAATGGAAAATTCTTCATTTAAAAAAATGTTTAAGCTCATTTATTTTGAGAGACAGAGAGACAGAGAGAGAGAGAGAGAGAGAGAACGCAGATGTGTGCGTGAGTGGGGGAGGGACAAAGAGAGAGGGAGAGAGAATCCCACGCAGGCTCTGAGCTGCCAGCGCAGAGCCCGACATGGGGCTCGAACCGATGAACCGTGAGATCGTGACCTGATCTGAAATTAAGACTCGACCCAACTACTGAACCACCCATGTGCCCATTCATTTTTTTCTTAAGATAGAAAAAACTGACAAAATGGAAATATGCAACAAATGCATCAGGAGCAGCTTAAGGAAAAATGTAGGATAACCACACAGACTTCTAGAAGAGACTGTCACTCTGACAATCTGTGGGGAAGAGACAGATGTGGTCGGTAGCTGTGGGCTTAGCCTGGCCAGCATATATGGTCCCTGGTTTCCGATAAGAGTACCTGGATTCTGGCTCTGGCTCTGAAGGGCATCCAGAGACCAGCTCTGGGGCACCTGGCATCTTCCCGTCCCTTGGCCACAATGACCACTGTAGGGCTGGGCTCAGACCCTAGAAAATCAAGCCTGGAACCTGTGCTGGAAGGAACAACTGGGAAGAGAAGCAGCCTATGCTGGGGTGGCCATGGAGCCGAAAATTCCACAGCTGGGGTGGGCCACTCCCGCAACGCGGTGATAGCTTGGCTGGAGCAAAGCAGCCCCATGGAAAATGGAAAAGAGAGAGACTTCCTTCTGAGGAGCCTCTGGAACCCGAGTTCACACCTGCACTTTTCAGCGAGTGAACCCGTAAATCCCTCCACACCTTTCTTTTGCCACAGTCAGTTTGACTTGGGCTTCTTTCTGGCACCTGCAGTGAAGGAATCCTAACACCATACCTGCTTTCCTGAGGTGGGTTAGCCATGATCCTGTGTGAAAAGAAACCCTTGGACATCAGAGAGAAGACTGTCGGGCCTATTAATTTCATAAATTATTGTAAGTTAAATAACACACTTTACTGATGTTCTAGTTAGTTGTATGAGTTTGAGCCCATGTGATCCAAAATTTTTTCAGAGCGAGGAGTAAGTGAAAGGTATAGAAATCTTTGCTAAATTGAGGGGTGGGGGCAGTATCTAAAAATCGGCAAAACAAGAATCAGTTATGTAACAAATCCAGTGAGATTATTTTTAACGGGCCAGAGCAAACATGTGTGGCACACACTGTGTATGCCAGATCTCCTGCCTGGGCGCACATTCACTCTGGAGCGCCCGTGTTTTCCCTACCCCACGGTGCCACATGGCTGGCTCTGGAGAATGATAATTTGGCTGTAATGAGTTCTAGTCGTAGAAGGAGATACAGTGAGAGAAGATCCTCGTGGAAGTGCTGTGTGAAGGCCGAGGTAGGAATCCGATCTCTGTGGGTGAAAGATAGAAACTAAAATAACTCACTTAGGGGCGTAAGGGTCGAAAATGACATCGAAGTCCTCGTCCAGCTCCACGGGGCTTCTCGGTAGAGTGTAGTCCATGCTGCGGTAAAACCTGGCAAAGGTTTCGTCATCGTCCAACTTCATCACCTCTTTAACAGATTTGCCGGTGACTGTGAGTACAGTTTCCTGCATCCCACCAACTATGAACAAGTGCAGCAAATAAATGACGTCAGATTCGTGTAAAAACACTACTCCAACTACGCCTCCCGATAGCTTAAAAATGATTCCCCCCACCCACGTTCCAGGAGTGGAGAAACATGGTAGTGATGCCCAGGGCTCTGTGGATGCTTCCTGGGCCTTATTGGACTTGTTGTGAGAGGACTTCTCGTCTGAAAACAGCTGGCACCATGAGAGAGGTAGGAGGCAGGTACTTGTTCCTTTTGCTACTGGAGGCAGAGCCAGCCTCGGCCTAATTCTAGATCAGGAATCAGTAAAAACTTTTTCTGTAAAGGGTCACGTAGTAAATATTTCTGGCTCTGCATGGGAGGCTATATGATGTGTTGCATGCATCAGCTCTGCTGTGCAAAAGTGACTGCTGACAATACATGAACAAATGAGCATGCTTTCATTCCAATAAAACTTCAGGAACAAAAACAGGTGGAAAGCTGGATTAGTTTACTGACCCCTGGGCTAGATCACAGTCACAGATACATAGTAAGCTTTGAGTTGTTTGAATGTCTTGCCTTGCCAGTTTAGTTATTACATTACACTTTTATGTTTCTGGTATAAAGTGCTTTTCTGTATTATTTCCAACCTATTAGGGGGTCACTGTCAATAGTAGTGACTCCTAGTGCTTAGTATTTGATCAGTTTCAAGTACTGGACATTTTTATTAAGAGATGAGGCTATTTCTGCATATTATGCTTTTACTTTGTATACTTCATGAACTTCTGTATTGAAATATTCAACATTTATGCAGAAATCACTTGCAATAAGATATGTCAGCTGCTACCTTATTAGAAACTGATATATACTATTTAAATTCCATCAGGCCTAAGATCATGTCGATTTTGTGTAATACCTGCTTTCAAGTATAAGAGCCACATTACCAAGTTCACAGTCCTGACTGGATGACATCCCAAAGATTGAGACTCAGAGCCAACCTTATTGGGGGTCCCCAATCTAGTACATTATGAAGTGAATCAGACCTTGGTAACCCAATCATTCTTGACTTCCTTTTTAACATGATAAGAAAGATCATGCTTTCGCTATTAATTGATGAAGTCAAGTCGAAAGAAGACAATTTAGCTGAGAAGAAGCAGCAATCAGATTTGTGATTTGGAGATTTTGAGAGAGGAGCAGGGTTTTTTTTTTTTTTTTTTTTTTTTTTTTTTTTTTTTTTTTTAGGTTTCCTTAGCTGCTCATTGAAATCTGCACCACAGAGTGTTCTAAGCATGAAAACCGAAGCTTCCCTCCAGCTTCTGGTATGTACCTTTGTTATTCAGCCTTCTTAGAAAGGTTTCCAGTCTGTCCAACTTCAGGTCCGATTCCAACTGCATGTCTGGTCTGGCTTCGATATCTAGGCAAGTGGAAACCATCCATGAGAGGTGCAACTCACACTCTTCTGATCTGAGACCCACCGGTACAACTGGGTACCTCAGTGACTTACCTTCCAAGGGTTTAGACACTGGCGTGGTGCCCCTCGTTTTATTGCAAATAGGAGATGCCACTGGAGTTATGGCAGTGGGTGATGCCAAACCTGTAGAACATCAAAGGGGCGATTTAGTATCTCTGGATCATTTCTGGAGATTCCCAGGACCCTGCTGGCTATTAGTCCCAATGTAGATTTTACACTTCTAGAACTTACACACATGCGCGAATGTGCACGCACGTGTACATTCGGCAGGTGCCATGACTATGTAGGACCACTGCAAATGTGGATAGAATTTTATAGTTTCTAGGGACTAGACTAGGTGAGAAGCTACTACAATGAGGACATGTGAGAACATATGCCCATAATCTGTAAATGGAATAAGAGTGTACAAGAGGCATCAGAATATACTTGAACAAACGGAGTGGTGGGTTCTGAAGCCCCTTTGAGGCGGTGGAGGTGGTTCAAGAGGAAGTATATCTGCACCGTGTCCCATAGAAGAAGTGGAGAAAGGGCTGTGTCACAGTAGCGGGCTCGTGGCCCCTCACACTGGAGTTTTCCCGCAGGCGGGGATGCAGTGGGGGCAGTGTGGCCTTTGCGGCATCCTTCGGAGTGTGATTTTATTGAGCAATAGCCCAAGGAGTGCTAACCTTTTAGAAGAAAGACACAGAAGAGGTTACACTTAAATTGATTTATGATTGTTGGAGGGTCACATCCATCTGGGGTGTGGCTGGGAACTAGCGATATGCTTTCACATCTATTTACCAAGAAGCAGAGTGGGGAATCTTTTAAGAGTGTAAAGGTGGGGCACCTGGGTGGCTCAGCCGGTTAAGCATCCAACTTCGGCTCAGGTCATGATCTCATGGTTTGTGAGTTCAAGCCCCACATTGGGCTCTGCACTGGCAGTATGGAGCCTGCTTAGGATTCTCTCTCTCTCTGCCCCTTCCCCACTCTAACTCTAGCTCAAAAAAAAAAAAAATACATATGTATATATATAAAATATATAACTAGCTCCAAGATAAACTATACATATATACACACACATATGTACATATGTGTGTGTGTGTGTGTGTGTGTGTGTGTATGGTGTAAAGGATGAAAGAAAGAGATTCCAGCACAGAGAAGGTATCTGGTTGGGACAAGAAACCTTAATAAAGGCAAAGATAAGCACTTTGTTCCTCGCCTAGGTAGAAGGGATTGATAAGGAAAGGAACCAGTGCATTTACGAAGAACAGAATGAAATGTTAATGTTCACAGTATTCACTTGTAATAAATATGAAATCATCAGATGACATTGCCCTTTCAGCACCCCTCAGAGAACCACATCTGGAGAATACGTAACTAGGTGCCTGTCGCTTACAAGGAAAAATGAATGAATGAATTGCTCTGCTCCTTCCTCCTGTTAGCTGGAGAGGGATGTGGAACAGCATAAAACTTTCAATGAAAAATACTGCAATGTAGTTTAAAGTTTCAGTCTTAGGTGATATTCTAAAAGTATTTCTCGGCAGGTACCTGTATTTGCTTGATGATGTCAATAAAAATTTAAAAATTTACTTCAATAACCCGACCTGCTGAAGGTTTCTATCAGCGAGGAAGCAAACGTTCTTGAGAGATAATAAAGTAAAAGTTGGTATCACAGGCAGTACAGGTGCAGCTCGCCATCACCTACTAACAGGATGCACAGGAGAGGGAAGAGTCCCTTAGCACAGAGATCACGGATGCTGAAGGGAGCAGAGGGGCCCCAACTCCTGGAAACCTGGCCCTCTGCACCGTCGGGGCACCCCCTGCCATCTGTTCAGGCAGCCGCACAAGAGCTCCTAGCAGTGGGACATCTCTATCCCAACTAAAGACCAGGGTTTTTCCTTAGGAGGGAGGACATGTAAATTTAAATGACACCAATAAGTCAGCCAGAGAAAAGACAGAGATCATGTTTTCACTAGGATGTGGAATGTGAGAAACTTAACAGGAGACCACAGGGGAAAGGGAAGGGGAAAAATAGTTTAAAACAGAGAGGGAGGCAAACCATAAGAGACTCTTCAACACAGAGCACAAGCTGAGGGTTGATGCACACCCGAACCCACGCGCACACGCGGAGCATGTCCACCCCTCCCCCCGCTCTGACCTTTCTTCACCATCCTGCCGGCCACCGTGAACTGGGTGGAGTCGTTGGCTGCTCCCTTGCCTTTGGTCTTCCAGGCTTCTTCTCTCACAGTGATGAGGTGCTTCCTCTCTTCGATAGTCATCTGGCTCTCCCGACTTTCTGTGACCCGCTGTTTGTAAAGTGTACCGGGGAGGAAAGGGGAGAGGGAAATGACAGAGACGTGAATTTTAGCAGGTGGCATTGCGTGAGCCGAAAGTCAGGCAAACAAACAGGAGGGCTACACTCTCCACAGACGTCTGTCACTGTTCTATCGGAAACAGGTTTGGCTTCCCTACTTCCAGCTTGGGTCAGAGATCGCCATCAAGAACAATGAAAATTTAGGTTAAAACTGTGATTTTTCTTTTTTTTTTTTTTTCCCCCACTCGTTTGTTTGGAATACTGGAACACCAAAATGATACTTGGGAAAAATCAACAAAAATAGACTGTCTTCGTGCCATGAACTTCACAGGGTTTTAAAGTTGCTCTGTTCTGGGCCGCATAGGTGGCTCAGTCAGTTTGGTTAAGCGTCCGACTTGGGCTCAGGTCATTATCTCATTATCTCATGCGAGTTCGAGCCCCGCACCGGACTCTGTGACCAGTCAGAGCCTGGAGCCTGCTTCGGATTCTGTGTCTCCCTCTCTCTCTGCCCCTCCCCCACTCACACTCTGTCTCTCTCTCTCTCTCTCTCTCTCTCTCTCTCTCTCTCTCTCAAAAATAAACATTAAAACAATTATAAAGTTGGTATGTTTTACCTAGCTAAACTTGGCTGATTAGGAAATTTTATCCCTATATAGTTACAAAACGCATGGTCAATCCAGAAAATCTCATCCACTTGAGTTCATGAGGAACACGGTCAATTATGAAGGAGAGAAAGCTGATTAGGAATAAAGTATGCTACAAGAGGGTTTTCTGGAACTCAGCATGCTTTTTCTGAGACAACTATGTTACATGGGCAGCTAGGCAGTTCAGCCCATGAAAATGACTTTTAGGCCCTAGTATATCTGACATTGAGGATAAATTGTACTATAGACATAATCTACATATAGAAAAACATTTCCACCTAAAAAATATTTTCAAAAGCTTCTAACTGAAAGAAAGATACCTGCCTCTTTAGTTTCTAAGCCACTGGACTCATTTGGTCTGGGGGAAAGAGGCTTAGGGGGACCGAGGGAGGCCAGGAGAGGGGTCTCCAGAGAGGGGTGGGCTGAGATGAAGGGAAGCAGCAGAAGGCCGGGCTCAGGACACTCGGGGCCAGTGCAGGGGAAGGGGTCGGCCAGGGACAGAGGGTGTGGATGATGGTGGTGGAGGACACTGGGGTGGGAGGCCTTCCGTGGTGGTAGGACAGAGTTTGCTTTCCCTTCTCCTCCTCCGTGATGCTCTCCTCTCACTACCAAACCCCTCTCCGAGAGCGACTTGGAATTAGGGTCCTTGAGCGAATCATGAGTGGGAAAGTTCAAGAGAAGTGTCTTTAAATTTTTTTGACAATTTGTTTTGATAAAATTGGAAATGTATCCAGTGGCAGGGGGCACGGGCCGGGGAGAGAAGCAGGGGCAGGTGCTGTGGGAGCGAGTGTTGAGGAGGGCAGAGAGGAAAAGCCTCCTCCTAAGCAGAAGGAGCTTCCCTCGCTGGCTGTCCGCCCCAGGATGGCTCCCACGGCAGGGGTTCTAACACTGGCGTGGCCTCCTGGCTTTGTGCATTTGCTTTCACCTCAGCCTTTTCTCAGACCCGAGGTGTGCCCTTCCTGCCGGGGCCTTTGCTTGTAAGCTACAGATAAGCTTGCCTTAGCCTCTGCTGGCAGTCTCCCCAGCAACTCTTCCCTTGTGGGAAAACCAGGAGACCCCCGAGGGGCAGTATGTCAGATTCTGTCCCTCCACACAGCCCATCCCACTGTGGCCAATTAGCTTCCGTTAACTGACCAGCAGAAAATAACTTCCAGATTCATTCAGCAACAAAGCAGAGATGGGCACAGTTCATCCTCCTAAAACACTGGAATGATGGAGGTTGATGCAGGAGAGGGTTCCTTCCCTCCTGTCCAGAAAAGATGTACATAAAACCACATCTGCCCTGACAACATATGGTTTCAGCCATGAACATGGACTTGTCCAACATCTAGTTTGTGAATCTTTTACAGACGTCTTCTACAGAGCAATCACTGCCAGAAGGGATTTTGAGATCCTTGGTAATTTAGGTTAAAAAAAAAAAACACACCCTTTTCCTGAAGAGATAGGACAACTAAAAGCAATGCCTGATCCTGGCTTGGATCCTAGACGGGGTGGGGTGGGGGCTAAAAGGGACACGGTTGGGGTGGAGGGTGGGGGGGGGGAATGGACACAGTTGGAAATGGGCTGTGGATTAAACATTGCATCAGTGTTGAATGTCCTCATCTGGATCACATTACTGTGGTTATGGAAGTAAGCCAGACTGAGTATATGCCCCCAAATCTCATACATTGAAACCTAAGCCCCCGTGTGACATATTAGGAGGTGAGGCCTTTGGGAGGAGTTAGGTCATGAAGGTGGAGCCCTCCTGAAGAGGAGTAATGCCCTTATAAAGGACACCCCACAGAGCCCCCCTGCCCCTTCCACCATGTGAAGAGCAGATGGTCGTCCAAGAACCAGCAAGAGGGCTCTCAGTAGACACTGAATCTACTTGAACTTGATCTTGAACTTTCAGCTTCCAGAACTGTGAGAAATCAATTTCTGTTTATAAGCCACTCAGTATATAGTGTTAGGGTAGCCCAAACTATATATGATCATATACATGATACTATATATATATATATATATATATATATATATATATATATATATATATACATGATATATATATATCATGTATATGCATAGGAGACAGAAGGGGACAGGAGGAAGTCAGCAGTGGGGGCTGGGGTTGAGGGAGGAAAGGAGACATGAGTGGGGGCAGCCAGAAAGTGCCAACAGTTGGTGGCTTTGGTAAGGAGTAGATGACAGTGCCCTATCACAGTAACTTTTTTTTTTATCAGTTTTAAATTTTATCCAAGTAAAATATTATCCAAAAGTTAAAAAGCCTTTTCCTTCACTTTCCCACTCATGGCTGGGGGGATGACCCTCATTCCAAGGAAGTCTCTCAATCACATACCCTTATTAAATAAACTATGCCAGGAAGACCTCGTCAAAATTCAAAAAAGATAATACGTTTTCTTTGAAAATGAAGTTTCAGGAATGAATTTTAATCAAATCAATATAGCATTTGGCTTAAAGCGTTTTAAAAAAGCATATGAAGCACCAAGAAAGTTTGCTTCTCCAAAGACCCAGATATCACCAGTTCTGGTGAACTTGGTGACACATCTCCAAAGTCCTGGGTGTGGTTCATGACTCAAAAAAATGGCATCCCCGAATCAACAACTCCATCTCCCAAAGCGCTCAGATTCCCCTGGAGCTTCTGGAAGAACGTGGTGGATATGAGCCCTGGAATGATACAGCTGTTGTAGGACTTAAAGCTTCCAGCAGTTTGCCGTATCTTTATTATGGAGTATTTTTTTTCACTCCCTTCTCAATATTAAGATTAAATGTAAAAGCTTTTGCCTCTCTAAAAGTTTTATTTTAACTTTGCCAGTTATTGAAATTGGTTTAGGGTCCCTACTTGCTTTATCTGACTTCAGATGGCTCTAATGGGGTATACAGCTTATTGATTCACTGAAAAAATACAGTTTCTCAAAAGTTGCTATTAAACTTTGAACTCAAAATGTGAAAACAAGATACACATCTTTGTCCATTTACTTTTTTAGCTTTAAATTTCATTATTGTCTTGTCTTGGTTCTCCCTTCTAAGGTTTTTTCCTTGTTTAGAGAAGGGCGTAGTATTGTATCCTAATAAGTATTGTACCATTTTCCAGGCTTGTGTAGATTGACTGGAATAGTGAGAGAATTGGGGAAGAAAAGGAATAGAAGCCCACCTGCCTTGTCCTTCACTCTTTCAAATGCAGATCCCATGAAGGTGGTGCCCAGAGATGGAGACAGGGAGGGGAAGGAACAGTGTGTGTGTGTGTGTGTGTAGAAGGCAGTGTAACAAGTGAAACAGTTGGGAAGCAAGGCAGGTCTTAGGGATGGACAGAGATTTGGTAGGACACAGCTTGAAGTTATGTAAAGAGTCAATCTGCAAGAATGCTTTCAGGTTATGGCACTATTCTGTATACCTACTGAAAATGCCTAGTACAAATCTTCCCACATGTTGCTGACAGGTGATAACGGTAAGAAACAGATCTACCACGCTTTAATAGGATTACTACTCTCCCATTAACACAACTAGAGAGCTTCATGGTTAGGAAATACTGTGATCTGGCTTTTAAATTTTTATCTTATTCACATCTAGTTAAACTACAGTGTTGGAAGAAATTATAAGAGCACAGATGAAGTAGTAAAAATAAGGCAAAGTAACAAATCAGTACTTCTTGCTTTTAAAAAATGCTATCACCATTTCGAATTCTGTGTACCGTTAAAAGAAATATGACTTTGCCCCCTCCTTTGGTGATTTCAGTACCTCATTAGCACATGCAGCCTCAAGTGGCCTGAACAAAATATGAAAAAGACCACAACTAGGCTTAGACCTCAAAGTAACCATAACGTGGTCTTGCCACATCTACCAGGGACTAAGATGAAGGGAGGGGAATACAGGGAAATCTTATTCTGGTACAGTTGGGAGGCATGTGAGGAAGAAGGAAATGTGTGTTAAAGCCCAACAAAGAGACAAACAGTCCATTTAGACAGAACGTGTGTGCTGTTGTAATGCTCTGTTTTCTTTTCTGAGCCTCTGCATTAGTGAACACAGATACCAGGACTGCAGGAGGAAAGGAGTCTCAGAGAACACTGATGAGCTAATGCTAAAAGGTTGGTACATAAAATACTTATCTGGGAAAGTTGTCAAGATACAAAAATATAGATTTTTTAAGCCTATTTTAATGTTGAAGTGATTAAACATAAACTACCTGTGGTAAATGGCATTTTTCTTAAAACTTAAAAATATATGGAGAGATATCCCATGTTCATGGATTGGAAGCTGCAATATTGTCAAGATGCGAGTTCTTTCCAACTCCTTACAGATGCCAGTTCTTCCTACAATTTGGTACAATTTCAATAAAAATCCCAGCAAGTCACCTTGTGGATACTGACGAACTGATTCTAAAGTTTATATGGAGAGGGAAAAGATCCAAAATAGCCAATACGATATTGAAGGAGAAGAATGAAGTTGGAGGACTGACCCTACCTGATTTTAAGATTTACTGTAAAGTTACAGTAATCAAGAAAAAACCAAACAAATAGATCAATCCCACCTGGGTGGCTCAGTTGATAAGCATGTGATTCTTGACTTTGGCTCAGGTCATGATCTCACAGTTTGTGGGTTCAAGCCCCACATCGGGCTCTTTGCTGACAGCATGGAGCCTGCTTGGGATTCTGTCTCCCTCTTTCTCTGCCCTTTCCTCACTTGCTCTCTATCTCTCTCTCTCTCAAAAAAAAAGGGGGGGGGGAGGGAAAGAGCCCAGAAATACATTCATACACATATACTCAACTAATCTGTGAAAAGTCCAAGGCAATACAGTGAACATAAGACAGTCTTTTCAACAAGTGGTGCTAGAACAACTGGACATCCACATGAAACTAAAAAAAAAAAAAAAGAAAAGAAAAAGAACAAGAATCTAGACACAGACTTTACATCCTTCACAAAAATTAACTCAAGATGAATCATAAATCTAAATGTAAAATGCCAAACTATAAACTTTGTAGAAGATAACATAGAAGAAAACTCTAGATGACCTTGAATTCAATGATGACTTTCTAGATGTAACACTAATGAAAGAATTGATAAACTGAAATTCACTGAAATGAAAAAGCCTTTGCTCTGTGAAAGCCACTGTCAAGAGAATGAGAAGACAAGCCACAGACTGAGAAAAAAATATCTTCAAAAGACACATCTGATAAAGAAATGTCATCCAAAAATATACAAAGAACTCTTAACACTCAACAATAAGAAAACAACCGATTAAAAGATGGGCAAAGATCGGAACAGACATCTCACCAAAGAAGATCTATGGGTGGCACACAAGCATATGAAAAGGTGTTCCAAATCATATGTCATTGCGACACGTCATTGCAAATTCAGACACCTGTGAGATACCACCACACACCCATCAGAATGGCCAAAATCCAGAACACTGACAAGAGCAAGTGCAGCAACAGGAACTCTGGGGTTTTTTTCGCTGGTGGGAATGCAAACTTGGGTACAGCCACTTTGTAAGACAGTCTGGCAGTTTCTCACAAAACTAAACATACTCTTACCATATGATCTAGCAACTGTGCTCCTTGATACCCAGATGAGTTGAAAATCTATAGCTACACAAAAACCTGCATATGGATATTTATAGCAGCTTTACTCATAATTGCCAAAACTTGGAAGCCACCAAGATGCCCTTCAGCAAGCAAATGGATAAATAAACCGTGGTACGTGCTCGCTTCGGCAGCACATGTACTAAAATTGGAACGATACACAGAAGTTAGCATGGCTCCTTGTGCAAGGATGACACACAGATTCGTGAAGTGTTCCATATTTGTAACCAAACAAACTGTGGTACATCCAGCGAGAATATTATTCAGGATTAAAAAGAAACAGGCTATCAAGTCATAAAAAGACATGGAGAAACTCAAATGCGTATTACAAAGTGAAAGAAGCCGGTCTGAAAAGGCTACCAACTCAATGATTCCAACGATATGACATTCTAAGAAAGACAAAAGCACAGAGACAGTAAAGAAATTGCCAAGGATTAGAGGGAGGGAGGTATAAACAGATGGAGTGCAGAGGTTTTTTAGGGCAGTGAAACTAGTCTATATGACACTGTAATCGATGATGGATATATGTCACTATGCATTTGTCAAAATCTAGAGAATGCACACCAAGGCCGAACCCAGATGTAAACTATGGACACTGGGCAATAATGACGTGTCAATGTAGGTTCAACCATTTTAACAAATGTACCACTCTAGTGTGGGATGTTGGTAGTGGGGAAGGCTATGTGTGTGTGGGGGGGGGCACAGAAGGTATATGGGAAATCTCCGTACTTTTGGCTCAATTTTGCTGTGAACCTAACACTCCTTAAAAAATAAAGTTTATTTAAGAAGTGCATAGATGTGTGTGTGTGTGTAATATACAAAATTTATATTTAAAGAGTTCAATGATACATCTTTTCTTTTAAAGTTTAATATGACTTATTTAGAAGAAACCATCCATCCCTGCTCCCCCTTAGTGACAGAACGGCAGGTTTGCTCCAGATTTCGGCCTGTCTTTTTGGGGTGGACAGTGCTGTCTGTGTGGGGCTGGCCTCTCACAGATCAGCATTCTCAACTCCAGAAGAGCCTAGGAGAGTTAAGGAAGAGGCTGCCTTGGGGAGAAAAATGGGCAGATTCCATTGTGAAGATGTCAAGATGTAGTATGAGGGCTCACCAGGCACCTCTCTCTGACAGCACTCTGTCCCTCTCGTATTTCCAATGAGGTCTTTGTGCCTCTCACTCAAAGACCTGTTTTGTCGTCACTAGTCCTAACGGAACAGTCTAGTATAGTCATGAGATTTTTAGATGGAGGACGCCTGAGAGGTCTGAAAGTCCCCATTCTGATGAGGAGACAGAGGCCCGCAGAGGGAAATGGCTAGGTAAGTTCCCTCAGACAGTTGGAGGCGAGAATCTTGGATTAGTGACAAAGCGGATGCAGGCACTTTTCACAGCTATTTGGACACCAGGGACATTCCAAGGGGAATAAAAACCAACCACTGGTATTTCTGGCTTTAAGCATCATCATGTATTATGTACCAGCAGGATTATTCAGCCCAAGCCAGGTGTCCCTTGTGGGGTGGGGCTCAGATGAAGTACTGTGAAGACAGAAGGTAAGGGGGCAGGAGGTCCGTGCTTCTCCTTTCGGGAGATGACTGCAAGCAGTTCCTGTCAGAATAGCCTCTTCCTTGCTCTGTCTTCCTCTCAGGCCCGTCCACACTCAACTGCCTCCGCCACACCTTCCCTTACCAAGCTAAGCAAGATGGCAGGGTTCCTGAGTGGGAGCTGGAACACTCTGGTGCGTTCCTTGGGCTCCTGACTTGACTTAGACTATAATGCTTGGAGATTAAAAGGGGAAATTTTCCTCTTACACCAGTTCCGTGATTATGAGGTGAATTAATGCCATCAAGTCTAAGAGTCTGACCCAAGGATGTGAAACGTGTGACAGACTGTAAATATATGAAGAACTGATCCCACGCTCTCTCGCTCGCTCGCTCTCTCTCACACGCACACGCACAAACACGCACACCGAAATGCTGCAAGGGAGTTACTTCTCCAAACGAGACAAGTTCTTCCCTACTGCTCGGAAATTGCAATGAGGCTTAAAATGTGTAGGCTTTTCCTCACCTGATTAATAGATACAAAAGACAGGTATTTATGGGCAGCAGGTATAGCAGGAGAATAAGTAGAAGCATATACAGGTTCCTATAGAGCAAAGCAAGAGGATTAGAGGTGAAAAGAGAATGTTTATCAGAGCAGGGTGGGGAAGAGGAGAGACAAAAACAAGGATTTCTTGGACAGAATGTTAATTTACTCATTGCAATTTCAGCTCTCTTTTCAAGAGAGTCCTTCCCGTTTGTTTTCTTAGAATGCTAACATAAATCCATACGAGCACAGTAAATACACCCGAGTCAGGTCTGTGCTGTAATTAAATGATTTAACGACAAGATTCCTGCAATTTATATGATAACTCGGTTACGGAGAGGGGAACCAGGACTTTAATGGACAGCTTTAGCATTTAATGTAAAATATCTCATTTGAAGTCGTTTCCAATTTTTCATTCTATGATTTAAAAAAAAATTAAAGTAACAGGATAGCTCTCTCCTCTGGATAGAGGCGGCATCTTGCCTCGGGGTAAGAAACCAAACACGAGGGCCTCAGAGGGAACCATCACTGATGAGATTACATGTGGTGAGGTAGACGTAGAATTCTGGCTGTCATCTAGAGGACACCTATGTTAGAGTCAGGCTTACCCAAAGCAGATTAGAAATGGCACTATCATCTGCAAATCCTCCTTCTTCCTACAGGTTAAAACAAATAGGAAACATTGCAGACTGCTGGAAGAGTAGGGTTGGGTTAAGGTGTCACAATCATTTTCAAGGATTTTGTGCCTGGGTTCCATTAGATGCATGCGCATGCTCACACACACAGTCGGGTGGCCCAAACACCAAGTAAACTCACATTCCATCAGTGGGATGATAATCTTTAATTTGGAGGTCATACCATCAGCCTTTTCTCTCCCTCTTCCCTTAGGCCTTTCAATGGACTGTTTCCTGAATTGTGATTTGGAATTTCAAAGGCAGCAGACAATTAGACCCTGAATTGGCAGATTTACCTTCCTTGAATCCTCAAGAATGTGCCCTGGGGACATCATAGGTCTCAGCTTGATTCCCCTGATACTATAGAGGGCAGCTGGATATCCAGTATACTGTGACTCAGACATAGAGCTGGGTGGTGATGGCAAAGTCTATAAAGGCATTTTATTTCCTGGAAAAAGTCTGATATACTGGATGATTATCTTAACAAACCGCATGGGACTCACTATCTGCCTTAAGGTCAAGTATGCCAAAATGAGGTTGAGATTTAGAGTAATTACTCAATAAAAATAAATACATGCAACTGAGCTGTAACAGACAGACTCCTGCTTTTACAACTTTGCATTATTTTTCTCGCTCTTTGGATGGAATGAGTTACCCTGGAAGAAACGGTCTCCAGATCAGGTTCAAGAGCACACATTCCATACAGTGTGGACCAGGCCAAATCTAGAAACCAAATGGCCTTCTCATCTTCAGAACTCATTATAGATGTTGCAAAAGCAAAAATGTCTAAGTCAGGTTAGCGCTGCCCTAGACTAAACCAAAAACGAGAGAAAGAAGAGAGAAGAGTGGCCTAGAGAGAGGAAAGGAAAGAAAGAGGAGAAAGAACCCAGATTGGTTGTTACAGGAAATGAGAGAGTCAGCCATGTAAACGATTGGTGCTCGGAAGCTCCAAACCATCAATCCTGATTCTGGGGGAATAAATTTGGAAAGCTGAGAACTCCTATTAAGTTACAGATTCTCTGAGACATGACTAGTCTTTTACTAGGGGAAGGAAAACTACCTTAGTTCTCCAAACCTATTCATGGGCTAAAAGAATATTTTCTTACCAGATAGGATCCCAAAGGAGATGCTGGTTAGAGCGACCACAGATTGGTTTTGTTTGAGGACAAACTCTTTGACGGAGACAAAACACTTACAGATTTTTAAGGCATCCTTTCACATTTTTTTAACGTGGTTCCTACACAATCTAAGATCACTTACGTTGCTCACATTCTATTTTTATTGGACAGCAAGGATTTTCAGAGGGGCAATGGCTGTGATTTCTAGACAGTCCTGTCTCTAGTTCCTGTCTCCTCTGCATTTCCACAGGCTGCAGCTCGTGGGACTGCGCTTACAACACCCAAAAGCTGGAGGAGGGCAAACTGTAAAAGGATCGGCACCCAGAAATTATGTGCCCTTCCTGAATGCACAAACTGTGCCGCAAGTGATGCCTTGACTCTATAACCAGCCCCCTTCCTGTCTTGGTGTTAAAGATGGAAGGTTCCGGAGCTTGCTTCCCTTTGCAGAGCTCTCCGGCAGCAAGCCTAGATCCAGCCCATGCAGCAAGATCCCATCGGCATGCACCAGGCAGCATGAACGTCCTTCTCTCTCTGGGGCAGGATTCAGACACCCGGCAAGTGGTGGTGTCTCTCAAGGACTCCTCAGCTGTGGGGGGACTGCCTGAAGACAGAGTAGGCTCGAGGCACCTCACATCTAAGCCCAGCGAAGGTGTGACTGAAATATACTGCCAGCCCTTGGGAAGAAAAGAAGCCAAGGGCTTATCAGGGGCCATGTGCAAACCACTTGACCTCAACAGAACTTGAGATTTCCCAATGTCTGCCACAAAAGCCTAAAATAGATCGGCTTATTTTAACTTCAAAGAGCTTACCGTCTCAGGCCAGAGTGAACTAGGTCACTGAGGAGGAGGAGGAGGAGGAGGAGGAGGAGGAGGAGGAGGAGGAATAGTGAGTTCACTACTGCTGCAGAATCTGCAGTGTCCAGGAGCCCAGAGACATCCTTGCACACATGGGCCCCAGGCACCCTTAGGGCCCCAGTGCTTCTGTTGACTGCATTTCCACCCCCAGGGGCTACCCTACCCTGCTTAGGACTCTTGCCCTCTGAAAACCTTAGCCAGGTGTGAGGCAGTTCGGATCTCACCCCCTACGCTCGCAGCCTTCTGGTGGTCACAGCTCAAATGATCCCCCAATCTCCCGCAATCCCCCAGTGCGATAGGGCTCTTATCGCATTCACTCCTCACAAGGACTCTAGCTGGCCATGTGCACGATAGCTCTATTTGAACTTCTGCCTGGCCATAGGGGACTGTCAGCTCCTATGGCTCCTTTGCATCTTCCAAAAGGACCAACAGGAGGTGAGTGTTAAAGTCTTTTGAAGCGGTGATTTCAAAACCCTTTTAGATGAAGTTTGTGGGCAACAGGGATACGATAGAAGGACCCTGGCTGTTTTTTCCACTTCAGGATCTCATTCTTGAAATCCAAATTTCACACCTACGCTTTTAAATATCCGACTGAGGGGCGCCTGGGTGGTACAGTCGGTTAAGCGTCCGACTTCAGCCAGGTCACGATCTCGCGGTCCGGGAGTTCGAGCCCCGCATCAGGCTCTGGGCTGATGGCTTGGAGCCTGGAGCCTGTTTCCGATTCTGTGTCTCCCTCTTTCTCTGCCCCTCCCCCGTTCATGCTCTGTCTCTCTCTGTCCCCAAAAAAATAAATAAAAACGTTGAAAAAAAAATTTTAAATATCCAACTGAACTGGAGAACTTTACAAATGGCTGAAATCACATGTCTTTAGCCATTATCTTTAATATCATATATGTCTCAAAAAAGGAAATATAAATTGTTGTTCCAATCTAACGTATGAAGACACACAGGTACCATATAAAGGAGTATCAGAGTTCCTGCCTCACCGTCCTGCATGGATGCTTCCCTTTCATGTAAGTTTCTGCATGCATAAAGGCCACATTCACTATTCCCCTCTGCCATAGATACTAAGTTGTTTTAGAACTAAAGGAGGTACAGGTGATCGTCTTGTTGGAAGTGTTTTTT
Organism: Acinonyx jubatus; assembly: GCF_027475565.1. Lineage (NCBI taxonomy): Eukaryota > Metazoa > Chordata > Mammalia > Carnivora > Felidae > Acinonyx > Acinonyx jubatus. Next base: position 27,353,651 of record NC_069387.1, on the reverse strand, counting down.
TTGTTTGTTTGTTTTTCATTTGTTTGAAGACTTTTAACCCTAGAAGTTGGCCAGAGGACGTGTCACACGTGGCCACCTTGCCTCCAGCCAGCACATGCATTTACAATCGTAGGGCCAAGCAACAGGAAAGTTACCGTCCGCTTTGAAAGTGTGCACTAACTCGTCAAAAGCTGGTCATCATTACACTCGTAATTTAACAGTTCATCACTGCTTTTCCACAGGACATGCTTGCCAGTATCGATAACAATGTATTACTTGATTTTATTTAAACTTGTTAACATAGGTTGCTGTACATCCTCAACAAAAGGCACACCGGCTCACTGTAAAACATGCTCAGGATCACGAAAATAAGTACGCACTGACCACCGTCATGTCCTTGTTCTGGGTGCGTGGGTTTTAAATCTCAGTGTGGCGCATTCGAGTCCACATCTGATATGCCAACTTATAAACTGCTAGTGGTCGATTAAAGATTTTCATTACAAAGGTTTTAATAACATTGTAAAGTCAGACTGAGTTTCAGGAAGGTTTTAAACCGAAGTAAGAGTACACACTTCAAAATGTAGGGACTTGCTTGCAGACGCCTTATGTATGCAGTGCTCTCACCAGTTTGATAACATCTCAAGCCTTTACCTTTTGATCAATTTCAGCTGCTGTGTGACAGGTGCACAGTGCTAACCCAAAAGGCAAGACAGTGTTTCACAGGGTGGTAATTAGTCAAGGCATGCATGCTCGCCTATCTGATGCACGTCCAGGCATGATGTTAGTTGAGTGCTTTTCCCGAACACGTAAAGCATTACCTTCTTCTTGAGGAACTGTTCCGTTTCTTGTACGTGCAGGCCACCGGCGATAGACGCTTTGCCATACTCCTGCTTTCTGCTAAGTCTGTTTTTCCAATCCTCTTCACCGCTTTTCCTCAACAGTGCTAATCTGGGGGGAAAACACGCCAACCAAAAGGGGTTCAGCACCACACTCTTACTTGTAACAGAACCATAATTTGGGTCAGTTAGAAGTCTTTGGTCAATACGTGACCACAGCTACTGAATTTTAACCTTTGAATTTCATTTATCCTGAAGTAAGTTATGCCTAGAAAATTAACATAACCATTCCCTTTTCTAAGATGCACCCCGCCCCCCCCCCACCAAATTTTAAGTTGATTACAATGCAAACCTGAAATCTCACTTGCCAGATAAAGATGCTTCATCATTCTACCAAAGGAATCTCTGTGTTTTTCCCTTGCCCTTACCCTGAGAGCAAAGAGATTAAGGTAACCATCCCCAGAGAAAAATGTCTTCTAATGACCCCTTCTGGTCACTTGGTAAAATAGCATTTAATGACTACAGCTGGATTGGATAGTACTCCTTTGCAGAAAACACAGCACAAATGGGTTTCAAAACTAAAACCTATAAAAAATTAACCATCGTCTTGTACCTTTCAATAAAAGGCAAACGAATGTTTAAGATTTGCTTCTCTTCCTGTACTCTAAGCCCTGTCCTTTTCCTCCAAATGCACTTGGTCTTTCGAATCTATCTTCTAAATACAGAAACTGTTCTCTACAAACCCATTTTTGAAAAATGATTACTCCAACTTTCCTCCTGGGGAAAGCCACATACAAAAAAAGAATCTAATTAATTGAGATTTTTACCTAACCTACTTTAGCTCAACTCTGGTGTAACTTGATACGGAGCTGCCTGGATGCTACAATCTGTGAAAGGCTATTTTCGTGAGCATGAGGCTGTTTTGGCTCACTCCCGTACGATGAACGAAGCAGTCTTGGGCATTTAAGTTGGACAAACATGGGAAAGATAAAAGGGAAAAATGTGGTTATCATTAAACTCATTTGAGCTGATGCTCAAACAATTTAAAGACTGGGAAAAAAAGGGATTTAGACCCCTTTTGCTCTCTGCAGAGCCTGCCCGGCCAAGTCTTTTAAACATCCTAGTGCACGTGCATAACTTGCATATTTTAAAGCAGCACATCAACCCTAGCTTGGCCGTGAACTCTGGTCAAGTAGCCTGGCCTCCTTTCCATATTGGTCATACTGGGAACTGGACTCAATGGTCTCTTAGGTCCCTTCTACTAATTTTCCTGACTCCACTAAATATTTGAATTGGAGATGGGATGAAATATATTCTGCTCCTCGATAAAAGTTTTTCTAAGCAAATAAAAAAGCAAACTTTCCAGTACTTGAATAAGAGTCCACTTCCATCTACAAACTTATACACAATCATACCTTAACCTTAAACTTGTCCATTCATTCAAATAACGCAGAGTAAGCAACAAAGAAAAGAACTCCCCCAAAGGGGCAGAAGCTTCGAACTCTGGACCTGTCCCTTACTCTTCCTTTTCCAAGTTCCCTTCCCTTCCGCGATGCGACAGATAAGACCTCAAATGACCATTCTATAAAACTGATATAATGCCACTTATCAGTCTGTGATACTGTGATTTATAATGGGAAATATGTACTTGGTTTTCATCAACTTTCTGGGCCTAGAGCTGCCGAAACCCTTGGAATTTCCTAAGTGATGAGAATGACAGAGGTGTCTATTAATCAGGTGCATTTGGGGAAGCTCCTAAGGATGGGAACTGATTGCCTCTAATCACAAATATTGATTAGAGGGGTGGGACTTTCAGTTTCATGCCCCCTGACTTCTGGAGGGGGAGAGTGGCTGGAGGTGGAATCTCTCACCAATGGCCAATGATCTAATCGACTACGCCTATGTAATGATGCCTCTATAAACACCCAGAAGAATGGGGCTCAGACAGCTTGTAGGTTGGTGGACATGTGGAGACTGGGGGAGAGGAGTGAGCTTGGAGAGAGCGTGGGGGCTCCACGCCCTTTCCCTATACCTGGCGCTATGATCTTCCATCTAGCTCTTCTTGTGTTATATCCATCCATAATAAACTTGAGATCTAGTGAGCAAAACATTTATCTAAGTTCTGTGAGATTCTCTAGTAAATCAAACCCAAGGAGCGGGTCACCGGAATCTCCAATCTACAGCCTGTAGGGTGAAAAGCCCAGGTGACAACGTGGCCCTGTCACTGGCATCTGAAGTGTGTGTGTGTGTGTGTGTGTGTGTGTGTGTGTGTGTTGGGGGGCAGTCTTATAGGACGGAGCACTTAACCTGCAGGATCTGATGTCAACTTGAGGTACACAGCATCAGAATTGAGTTGAATTGTAGGGACTCCCAGCTGGTGTCAGAGACACTTGGTGGTGGAAGAAAAAACCCATATTGGCGATTAGAGTCGGAATCGTACTCTCTAAGACAGGCCCCATTTGGCTAAAGGTTTCAGTTAGCCCTACCTGCTGTGATCTGTGAGGTTTGACAGTACTCTGCATGCTACAAGGACTAGTTCATGCACTTAAATACAAATTCTCAATGCCTTCAGGTGTTTTCATCAGACTATATAATGACTCATCTTTTCTCTAATTATTCTGAATGAGTCGGTTTTATTCTAATGAGTAAAAATAATAAAATCATGAAAAAATAATTAGTATTTGCATAGAGCTTTCGAAGGTTTCAAAGGGTCTATAAATGAGATTTTCAAAAAGGGGGCATGCCAGTCCTCTTACACTCAAGTGAAGAAGTACTTCCAATTCACCATCTTGTGACGAGAGACATTCATCTCCCTGACATTCTTGCAAATTGGTCTCAGAGCCAGCTTCTGTGTCTTACTTCACCTTTGACACAGACCAGTAGTTATTCATCTTGTCCATCTACCTTTTTTTTTTTTAAGTTTGTTTATTTATTTTGAGAGAGAGAGAGAGAGAGAGAGAGAGAGAGAATCCCAAGCAGGCTCTGCACTGTCAGTACAGAGCCTGACGACGCGGGGCTCGATCTCACAAATCCGTGAGATCATGACCTGAGCTGAAATCAGGAGTCAATGCTTAACCGACTGAGCCACCCAGCCTCCCATCTACCTTTTTAATCAGAGTTGATTCCAAATGAGTTGAGAGATTCTAAAACATCAAATTCATCCTCGTGAGTTGGGTTTATGGGAAATAATGCACTACAGTCCTTGAGAACATTCTCACAACAAAGCTCCTGGGAATCCAGAGCAATGACAACATAATCCAAGTAACCATATGGTTTCCTCAGCGGCTGCTCTGAGCGATATAAACCTGACTTAGAAAAAATCAAACTGTGGAATCTACAACCAGCTTATATTATAGTCCACCTGACACTCTACTGCTCTACACAGCAACCTCAGAGAAACTGGTTATTGTCCCTGATGCGACGGACAAGGCATGAGTACACATACAGGCCAAGGATTTCGTTGACGGAGGTCAGGCTGTACGCCACCGGGGCAGGGTGATATGGTTCCCGTGCAGGGGTGCCCTGCCTCCCAATAGGTGGCTTGTCTCACTACATTAGTGTGTTAGCTGCCCAGACATGTTTTTGTCCTCACGTTTTAGAAACTGCAGAGTATTCTGGCTTGCTTATAATGTTCTTTTCTCCCCCTGGGATGGCCTTCAAAGAATTCCTCCATTCCAAAACCCTAAAATCTTACTTCTGGAAGTGCTGGCAGGGTCATCATCAGGAGTTTCCAAAGACTACAGAGTAACCAGAATACCATGGAAGAGACGGTGGTTCGATTCAGCGCACAGGGTACTTGGACCCTGCCCTAGCTTGCAGAGTGCAAATGACATGACGGGTAACTTACAAATAACACGCACTGAAACTTAAATGTATCATTCCTGTCCCTTCGGATTTCCTACTTGGTGTTCAACAAGCTGAGGAGGGCGGGAGACCTTTCCAAACACGTTCTCTCCTCCTGCGATCCCATGACCCTCTGGAGTCGGCGAGACCGTTATGCGCTGGCAGAGGCCGAGGCGTGAAACGTCAGGTCCTACACATGCCATAAATTACTGCCTATGCAATTCAAACGACTGTCAGCGCTTGTAACATCCGCCAAGTCCAAGCACTGTTTGCAGGGCTGTGATGTTGAGAGCCTGGGCATCTGCTTAGTCTGAGGTGGAGAGCCCAGTGAGTGGCACCGTGTTAGCCTATTAACCCCAAGGCCTGGCCAGGGGCCACCGCGCTGTGTGCTCGCCAGGCCACCCGGGGGGAAATGTCTGCCTGTCTTGCCACAGCCCACACTTTCTCAGCGGGGGACACTGGCCTGACGTGGCTGTACTCAGCGGCCCTGGTCTGAGAGCCCTGCCTGATTAGAACGGGTTCTGCAGGCTCACAGCAGTCAGGGCTGGGTCAAATACGGGACAGGCAAACCACATGGCCCCTAATCTCATGTGGTTTTTCTCCTCCCCCTTTGAAAATGCCCCCTCATTTCAGACAATCACAGGCACCAGGCAGATTTCAGATAGGACTGACCGGTACCGATTAGTACTCGTATCCGATCTTGGTCTTGGCTAGTCTGCAGGCCGCAGGAGTGAGCTAGTGTGTCTTTCAAAAGGGGACAAATCAAAGATCAGAAAAGGAGGCTGCAAAGGAGAAACACACCTCCTGTCATAATTCTTACGTAAAGCTGGGGGCCCTCTGGTGGCTGAAATCTCCAGCAAGAGCCTCCAGTCCCTGCCGGGGAAGCATGGACACAGTCTCTGGCTGGTGGGGAGCAGGCCAAGGGTGGGTGGAGAGGCGTGCAGGGGACTCCGCAGGCTGGCGAGAGGCGTGGGGCGCATTCTTCACCATTCCCGGGAGTTCAGCTAAGCCCTCACAAGACAGGATGGCTTTTTTGCCTTTTTTAGTAATCTCCTGAATACGAACACACAGATACCATTGCTTCAGTAACTGTGGAAAAGATTTCTAATAGCCTAGTGCACTTCTGAAGAGGTTTCAAAGGTTTTAGACCTAAGGAACACACAATTTACTCGATTTATAATGTTTTTCAAAGAAGTACCCAACCAGGGATGATTTACACCCAAATCATTTAGGCAGTTGCGAAACAGTGACTTTATTAATCCAGGGGCAAAAGCCGATTGTGTCCTAAGTTTTGTGTTAGTGACGGTTCAAACTTCATATTCTGGATATCAGCAAAGACGAAGAAAGAGAAGGAACCTTTAGGCATGTCTGCTTGAACCTCCAGCCTGCCCTAGAAAAGGGGAGCATATTGAGGATTTCCGGTAATTTCTTAGTTGCTACACTTTCCTAGGTCCTAGTTACTATGTACAAAGTGGGGATAACACTGGCTCCCTGCTAGGGCTGCCTTCAGCACTAATGAGGTAGTTAGTGCATGAAAAATGCAGAGGACAGCACATGGCCCCGGGTGCTCCTCAGACCGGAAGCTCAGCACGCCCCCCGTCCCGAGCAGAAAGGAGACGATTCACAAGGCGGAGGAGGCCAGAACTGCGTCCTCGGGGCTGCAGCTTTTTCGCAGAAGCGGTAAAGGAACTCTGCAAAGTCCAGTCTCTACTTCTTAAGAGTCGGAAATGGGAGTGTGAAACTGGAAATGAGCCACGAGAACACGTGCATTGAGAAAATTAACACAGGAGGGGGGCAAATCTTGTTGACCCTGATGTCCGGCTAGCACTGGTGTCCTCCAGTCAATTTCCTAGCGAGACCACACACGTTAGCTGCCTGCAGGCCAGCGTGAGCGCACGGCAGTGTCACCCCGCCTACCACGGGGAAGGTGGGGACCAGTGCCTGCGCCGGTTGGTTCCCTGCGTGGGCCCTGGTGGCCCTGGGAGCCAAACCCCTCCTTTGGCAAAATGAGGCAGTCAGAAGAAATTACAGTAAGGGTTAAAAGTTCCATTTAGGGGCGCCTGCGTGGCTCAGTCGGTTAAGCATCTGACTTTTTAAATTTTTTTTTAATGTTTTATTTATTTTTGAGACAGAGAGAGACAGAGCATGAATGGGGGAGGGGCAGAGAGAGAGGGAGACACAGAATCCGAAGCAGGCTCCAGGCTCTGAGCTATCAGCACAGAGCCCGATGCGGGGCTCGAGCTCACAGACCACGAGATCATGACCTGAGCCGAAGTCGGACGCCTAACCGACTGACCCACCCAGGCGCCCCAAGCATCTGACTCTTGATCTCAGCTCGGGTCATGACCTCACGGTTTGTGGGTTTGAGGCCCGCGTTGGGCTCTGCGCTGATGGTGTGGATCCTGCTTGGGATTCTGTCTCTCCCTCTCTTTCCCTCTCCCTCCCCCTCTCTCAAAACACATAAATAAACTTTAAAAAAATTCTATTTTATGTGTCACCTCACAAAAGAAAAAGGGACACTCACATAATATATAAAGAGCATTCTTATTTTAAATGGGTCAAGCCTCATTCTTTCTTCTTTCTTAACAGAAGGGAGTGATCAGAGCCCCACTTAGGGAAAAACGATCACAGATGAATTATAAAGATACACAGGTTTGCTTTTTCAGCAAAGTACAAATGAAAGTACTATCAAGATAAGGGGGAAAGGATCACTGGCAATATATTTTCTGTTAGCATAATTTGTGACAAGCATTGCTGCTAATAAAGTATCCCCTCATCCTTTTTTTAAACAGTTATTTAAAAAAAACCGAAGAGCAAAAGTATTCTTTACTATCATGGTTCTCAACAGATCGGGGTCAGGAGTCCCTGGAGACTGAGAAGTTCTGTGTCCCACTAGCCAGATGGTGCCTGTGATCAACAGCTGGTTTTGAACACACTTCCAGGGAGGTCACAGAAACCTCACAGCCATTCTTGAATTTGGACATCTGTGAGGTCCGGGTGGTTAAGCAACTGTGCCTTTACAGTCTCTCATATTTTCTACAAACGAGAACTCTACATTAAGATTAAAACTGCTTTCAGGGACGCCTGGGTGGCTCAGTCGGTTAAGTGTCCGACTTCAGCTCAGGTCGTGATCTCACGGTCTGTGGGTTCGAGCCCCGCGTCGGGCTCGGGGCTGTCAGTTCGGAGCCTGGGGCCTGCTTTGGATTCTGGGTCTCCCTCTCTGCCCCTCCCCCACTCACATTCTGTCTATCAAAAAATGAATAAACATTAAACAAAATAAAAAAAAGATTAAAACTGCTTTCAGAAAGACCCAGATAAACTCAGATTGACTAAAAATGGGCAGGTGAATCAAGAATTACTGCATAGTGGATAGACACAAAACGACATCAAAAGTCCTAAGTCCCCACCAGAGACGCGGAATCTACTTTATGAGCCTCTGTGAAAAATGGGAGCATAATGGTATGTTTTGCTGGGATTTTATTCCAGAGATATTTTCTGATGTATAAAACGCCAGAACTTGTGGGTGAGTGATATTTCTCATTAATTCCCATAAATGATGTCCCCTCCTTCTCGCCCAGCTGATTATCAAGAGTAGGATCTCTGGGATCAAAGTCTCTCTCTAGGCCAGGTTTCAGAGGAGGAGGACTTCACACAAGCACAGGCCAGACAGCTTCCCTGATTCAAGACGTCACTCTCACTTAGCTGACCCCATCAGTTCTTCATCTAAGTCTTGGTTTAGCAGTCTCATGTAACTGTGAATCTTTTTTTAAGTTTTATTTATTATTATGACAGAGAGAGAGAGAGAGAGAGAGAGAGAGAGAGCGCGCATGTGTGCGCAAAGGGGGTAGAGGCAGGGAGAGAGGGAGAGAGAGGATCCCAAGCACAGCCTAACGTGGGGCTCGAACTCACAAACTGAGATGATGACCCTAGCCAAAACCGAAGGTTGGACGCTTACCTGGCTGAGCCACCCAGGCGCCCGCATCTACTGTGAATTTTAAACAGGTAAAGGCCAAAGTAAGATTTAACAACCTTACTAATTTGTCCGTTGAGAAAGGCTCCATCTGCCTAGCTTTTTGTGAGTGATGCTCAAAAAGCTCGGCTTGAAAAACAGAACGAACAATTCTCAGCCTGGTTTGATACAAAAGGCGAAAGATTTGTACGATCTGAAGAGAAACCAGAGTATTCATCCTGGTCTGATATATAGTCTTAGGCAGTGCAAAACGTATCCAGAAAAATAAGAGCGGCCACCGTCGGACAGCGCAAGAGAACTTCTGAGTGGTGGGAGGTGCTGAGGAGGGGTATGGGTGGGCATGGCGGGTTGTGCTGGTCACATTGGAGAAACGCAGAGAAGGTTCTTCTGGTTGGTCTTCCTGTCACAATTATGTCTTTTGCTGCTTAATTCCACGGTGGCTAATAGTTAACAAGGAAAATACGACCTGAAATATTCAGCTCGGGTTCCCTGTATCTGTCCTATTTATTTTATTTTTTTTTTAATTTTTTTTCAACGTTTATTTATTTTTGGGACAGAGAGAGACAGAGCATGAACGGGGGAGGGGCAGAGAGAGAGGGAGACACAGAATCGGAAACAGGCTCCAGGCTCTGAGCCATCAGCCCAGAGCCCGACGCGGGGCTCGAACTCCCGGACCGCGAGATCGTGACCTGGCTGAAGTCGGACGCCCAACCGACTGCGCCACCCAGGCGCCCCGTGTATCTGTCCTATTTAAAGCCAGCCTTTCTATCCTCCACTCTTCTTTTGAATAAAATGAGGCTACGGTGTTACCCGACACTCACATGTAATCTTTCACCGCTATTACCTGATACAAAATTTCTAAACGCACTTCAGCAAAGTCACCCGTTTCACTTTCTGTAGAATAAACAAAACTCAGATTCGAATCCCAAAGATCGAATATGGATTTACCTTCGTTCTGTCTACATAGACTTTACACAGACAAATAGTCACAAAGCATGGGTGCATTCAATGTGAAGCCACATGTCTGACGGGAAAAGAGCCAAGATCTCTGCTGCCGTCGCTGGCTAGTCCAAGAATTTCATATGGAGAAAAAAAAAAGCAAACCAAAAAAACAAAAAACAAACGGAACTGCAAACAAATGATGCAAGCAGATGTCTGTGTTTCCTCATCTGAGTCTGGAACCGGCGTTCCTCGGGCACTACCACCCCTGAGCATCATCCAGGCTTGCGACGTCACCCCTGCCCATCACTCAGATCTTTTTCTAGGAGCAAACGGCCAGCTCCTCCCCCACAGAATCACTTCCCAATCATCAAATCGTATTACCTTTCTTTAATTGACATGGTTTTGCTGGCTGAGTCGAGGATGCCCTCCACGGCTGGCGCTTTGATCTCTCCGGCAGCAAACATCGCACCCGGACTCTTGGAGTACCTCTCCAGTGCTTGCTCCGAAGGCTCTTGCTGCTTCCGGGACACGGGGGTTGCAGCCTGAGCACCAGTTTTCCCGGCAGCTGTGCCCGTCTGCTCGGAAGCGGGCTCCCCGAAGTCAGCCGCTGGGGAGGAGAGGAGCAAAGTCAGCACTCACTCCTCCAGGCAGACATTCTTCCAGCTGTTCACCCTCTGTGGTCCCGCACCGGGAGTTCAATCCAATCCGTGGGCGCAGGGAGGTGACCCAATCCACTCGGATTTATGCAAATCTGTATAGCAGGCTACACTCTGGGAGGAAACCAAACTGCCCAGTGGGTTACTGCACACAGCAAATGGTTTTGTGACTGTGTGTCTTTTCCTATGTGCAAGACACAGGATGTTAGCTTTAAGTACACGCTACAAAACGTTTCTCCTCCTCCAAAGCAATACTTTCTCTGTTTCAAATGGCTATAATCACAAACCAAAACCAGCACTGTAACTTACATGCTATCATTTTATGGAAATGCAAAAGAAGGACTAAAGCCACCAGCAACAGAGCTTCCTAGTCGGCATAATGGGACTGTAGAAAGAGTCTGGAAATCCACAGTCCTGGGTTCAAGCCCTTATTCCCTGCGCTTACCTAGCCCTTTTGGGGTCATCAACTCATAAAAGGGACTGTCAGGGCCAGCAGGTCACAAGGCTGTTCTGTGAGTTAATGTGCCCAAAGTCATCATGAATCCTTGTCAGGATGTATGAAAGAGCTCCAGGTATTTTTACTGCTGAAAAATTGATTCCAGGTCAGATTCATGCGAAAGGGAGATGTGGGGAGAGGAGGATTCACCCATGATTTGTAACCAATACTAGTTACAAACTGTCTTCCTACTTGAGTTAAAAATAATCACAGACACAGGCAACCAAGCAGATGCCAAAACAGGCACCAAAAACCCAGTTGGTTTTCAAAACTGTAGGAGCAGTAACGTACCTCTTAGTGAAAACTTCCTTCTTGGGACATTCTCCACGCCGACCTTCTCTTCAAAGGGCTGCCTGTCCCTCAAGTCTGGGCTCCCCTGTGCGATGCTTTTAGCCATGGAAAATTCCTTCAGTTCGTCACCAAGGTGGGCCATGGAGGGATGAGCTAGTTCCAGGCTTCCCCTTCTCGGAACAGCATCCTTGGTTTCCTTATGGCTGTCTCCTTCCCAGACTCTGTTAAGGGTGGGGCACGATGGCTCTGCTTCCTCACAGGACCCGTACGCTTTGCCACCATCTCCACCTGTCAAGACTCTCTTGCTTTCTGTCTCTCCAAACTCTCTCAACATTCCTCTGCTCCCACTACCCTCTGCTGAAGGCTGCCAGGCTTGGGACTTCAGAATGCTTCTGACCGGAGATTCTGGATTTTCTATTGAGGACGGAAGTCTATAGTCAGTGGCACCTGGGATGTCGTCCACAGATGGCTTTGGCCGAAGATCCCCAGCGTACATTGGAGGGACTGTAGATGCCACGGTGGACACAGAGGTGTTAACAGTCGGTGAGAAAGGAATGAGCTTTCCACTTTGCACCTGCGAGGACACAGTTAAAATGCAAAAAGCTGACTCAAAAAGACTGTGTATATAAATCCCAGTTTATGGATTGGCATAGACTGAAATACCACATGTGGTGCCGTTTCACTGCTTATCTTAGCGGGAAGCCAACCCTAGACATATTTTATATAATGCATCTCATTAATCAAAATCACCTGGGTGAAAAGCAGATTGTGAATCCTATTTTTTCTCTCCAGAAAGGACTCATTCCAGCTGCTTTCGGCAAGCAAATTAGGAAAACAGAAAAAGAGAAATGTACTTGGCATGGCTATCTCTCTTAGGAAAGAAGTTCTTACCTAGTTGCTTACAGGTAACACAGTTTACAGGTAGATCGCCTTCATTATACCCCTAACCTAGGAGCAACACTGTGTTCCTATGTTTTAAGAACCGCAGCCCCCCTCCCCCCTCCCCCCTCCCGCAGAGGAACCAGATCACAGCGTACCCACCTGCTCCACCTCTCCAAGCGTGACTGGCTGAGTTTGATAGCGAGCATTCATTCTCCTCTGTCTCATGTCTATTCTGTTTCGGGTAGAAATAGCTTTTGAGACCGGCTGGGACAACTTGTTAAACAAGGCCAACTTCTCTGCTAAGCTTAGAGTGGAGGAGTCAGGTTCACCTTGCTCGGTAGAATCTCTGCCCTCGTTTGCCTGGTCTCTGGCTAAAGCCTTGTGGTGAGCAGATGCCTGTAGTCTGAAAGGGATAAAAAAGTCGGTGACACAGAGAAAAACCAACAAAAGCCCCCTGCTAAATTGTGAATATTAACTTTCTTCCCAGTGTCACTTAATTTTGAACAGGGCTGACTTCTCCCTACAGAAATTTAAGACAGCCGTGGGCACCGTTTAGCTGTTAAGACCACGGCTAGCAGAACAGGCTGGGGAGACCAGCATTACCAATCTCACAAAGAGCAGGTCGTTAGCTCTGAATTATCTCTACAAAGTGAATTTTCTCTTTAAGGAACTGAAGTCAGTTTGGATATGCCTTATCTTAGAGGGACGTGTATCGTTAGTATCAATAAGTAAGGCTAAAGGGAGTCCCAAGGCATTACCGATGGCATATTTAGACATTATCTAAGTATGTGGTTCAGAGGTATTCTTTTCATGTTATAGAATTAGGAAATAATACAGTCATTCGGCAAACAACGTATCTGTAACAAAGGGTTTTGGTTTTGGGGGCGCCTGGGTGGCTCAGTTGGTCGGGCGTCTGATTCTTGATTTCGGCTCAGGTCACGACCTCACAGTTTGTGAGAGAGAGCTCCTCGTCGGGCTCTGTGCTGACAGAGCCTGCTTGAGATGCTCCCTCCCACTCTCTCTGCCCCTCCCCTGCTCACACTCTCTCTCTCTCTCTCTCAAAAATGAAAAATAAACTTAAAACAAGAGTTTTGATTTTCACTAGCTAAACACAAATGGTTCAATTTTAAAGATTCCTTTCACTTCTTCTGTATAGCATTTTCTCTCATAACTTTCTACCAGTAACTTGGAAAAGTGAAGGAAATTAGGTGCTGATAAGTTCCTCCAAACTTTCAGGTGGAGGAGAAGGCTTCCCGTTACCTGGTCACTGTGGATCCTAGAAGGTTTATGACAATGTATGTTTATGTCACTGGCAAATCCAATTCCCAAGCCCAGTGAACAGTATATCCTGTCTGAACTCCAATTAAATCACCAATTCACAAGCTGTCCCAGACCCGAGAGCAGGGTCAGTGTTCCAGGGTATAACGGATGGTAACGCAGATCAAGGAGAGCAATGGTCACCTACTTCGCCAAAGAGACACCTGCTTCTGGGTGGTGCCACACGTGTATCTGTACTGCCACGTGACTTCTTCTAACCTTACTTTCAGCCGTTGTGATTTGGTCCCTCACAGTAAAACAGAGCGGATATTTACATGCCGTAAGGACATACTTTCAAAACACCACAACTGAAAACTTAGTAGTAAAACATCTAAGCGCAGACACTATGAATTATTATTGTCCCAATCCCAAAATGTCATGGCCTTGTCTCTCTATACGTTAGAAATTTATAGGATTGCTTTTAGCATGTCTTTACGATGACAGGCGTTTTTAAAAAACTGGGGTATTACTGGAATTTCGGCATTCATGTTAACTCCCCATTTGCCTATTAATCTTCATTAAGTGCTAGTATTTTAGAAGAATGAAATCTCACAGGGATTACCACGATCATGAAAAACAGAAACAAAACAAGCGGGTAAGTGAGTTAGTGCGATCCTAGTTCCGACACACAACGTAAGCAGGTAGGCGAAATGGTTTCTCATGCAGGCCTACACGGAGTTAGCGGAGTCTTGCACTATGACAAAACAAACTGCCATCCATTCCCAGAGCAACTCGTCGCTCTGACTCGTTTCTCAAGCAAATGACAGGCATTCAGAGCATGAGATGCATCTGCTGTCTAGGACCTTTGCCCTCAGGCTGCATGCAGCTACTTCTGTCCAGTACCTGGCAGGCGACACAGGGCTCTTAGCTACAGTGGGACTAGGAAGTCTTGCCATTACGGGGTGGGTGGTCACAGAGCACGAAGCAGGGATAGGTTCACTTTAAAAGCAATTGCCAAAGAAGGAACGTTCGTAAGGAGAGAGAAGAAAAGAAGCATTAAAGGAAAACACAGTTTTAAATTCAGAAACAGCAAATCAATATTTTCACGCAATTATTTGCTAAGTGTTTGGGGGCAAATTACAAAAGAACGGGAAGAGCAATTACAGACTTAGGAAATAAGAAACAGGCTACGCAAAGTAAATGGCGTACGATTAGGCTTTGAAAGTTTGGAAATGATCCACCCTATCTTCAGAATAAATGACCTGATTTTTAAAATAACTTAAGGGAAAGCTGATATCGACACCAGCAAATCAGTAGATAATGCCCACGTTTTGGAATGTTGTTCTCAATCCATTTTGTAAAAAATCAGTGTACTCATATGATCTATAAAGCACATCAAAGTAGATTCGGGGCCCTTACCAGGTGGTAATTTTGGTTTATGTTTACTGTTTTACTCCCACAGGTAGTTGCTTCTTAGTTTACAACAGCCACTCAAACATGAAAACAAAATGGGGCACCAGGGTGTCTCAGTCGGTTAAGCGTCTGACTTCCACTCAGGTCATGAGTTCACTTTTGTGAGTTCGAGCCCCGCATCGGGCTCTGTGCTGACAGCTCAGAGCCTGGAGCCTGCTTCAGATTCTGTGTCTCGCTCTCTCTGCCCCTCCCCTGCTCATGCGCTCTCTCTCTCTCTCTCTCTGTCTCAAAAATAAACATTAAAAAAAAAAAAAAAAGGAAAAGCTGAGCTGCCATGAGTTCCTAATGAATGCATGAAGTACTCATCCACAAATACACCAGGAGCCTGAGGAACAGCTGGGTAAGAAGTGATCAAACAGCAGGTACACAGATGTGGGCTGCTACAGATGCCTCGTGGGATGGCCATGCCCTGAAGGAGATGAACTTCCTTTCTTCAGGAACAGTGTGTGTGTGTGTGTGTGTGTGTGTGTGTGTCCAGGGGAAGCACAAAAGCAATTTTTAAAACACTGATAAAAGTTCTCACTTGATTGAAGCAATGATCTCTGAATTACTTTGGGAAATCCATTCTGAACATATAGGAACATGTTGCTCATGTACAGAAAGTCATCAAACTTCCGAGTCATATTTTGGGGTTTTTGGTGATTATTTAAAAACAAACAAAAAGAACCCTTATCTTTTTGGGATATTGGCTGAAATGCTGATGGATGAAACGGTATCTGGGGTTTGCCTGAAAACGATGCAGGAGGAGAGGATAAGGGAGTAGGATGTCGGTAGAGCATGACTGGCCGGATGCCGACTGTTGAAACAGGGTGGTGAGTACGTGGGGGGTTCATTGTATAAATCTCATGTTTTAGGGGCACTCTGGGGGCTCAGTCGGTTATGCGTCTCACTCTTGATCTTGGCTCAGGTCATGATCTCATGGTTTATGGGCTCAAGCCCCACGTCGGGCTCTGTGCTGACAGCACGGAGCCTGCTTGGGATTCTCTCGCTCTCTCTCTCTCTCTCTCTTACTCTCTGCCTCTTCCCAGCTTGCACTCTCTAAATCAATAAATAACTTAAAAAAAAATAAATCTGTTTTAAATTTTCCGTTATAAAAATGATTTGAAAATGCACAGATGAACAACAATTTTAAGTTCCTCTCTAGGTTTTTCTAGGAGATACAGCAGGCAACACATCCCATTACAAAGTTCATAGAGACCACAGTAAGGGAGATACCCAAGTACCAACTTCTCTGTTGGCTTCTCACTAAACCATCTCCTGATCACTTCACTTTATTTACAAGCCTCTAAATCTTTTTTTTTTTTTCCTTCAAGAAGACATTTCTCCCAAGGCCAAGAGGTCACAAAGGGGGACTTACGTGGCTGCGATGGCCACTTCCTCGGTGGTGACGGGCTGGGTGTGGGATCTGTCCTGCAGCCGCCGCAGCCTTTGCTCCACGGCAGGGTTTCTGGAGCGTCTCTTTGGAACGTTTTTCTCATCAAATGATTTCTCCATTTCCTAAGATCAGAAACAATGTGGAATCCTTATAAATGTGGGCGAAGGGCGCGGGGGCCACAGAGCGTCTCTGTTCTGTCCCCCTACAGGACCCCTGGGAGGGCCCTCTGGGAGGGACCACCTGGGAGGCAGGCAGCATTCTCAGAAGTCCACACCCCTGCGGTGTCGGCTGGTGGTCACATCAGCCGGGGGGGGGGGGGGGGGGGGGGGGGGGAACTCAGGCGGTGGGGGGGCGCACGGGCCAGGGCGAGATGGGAGCCAGGGGCCACGCAGGGAACAGGGGGAGCGGGGTGACAGCTTCTCTTCAAGCACTCGGCGCACCTTACCCTGAAAAGCAGCCTCTTGGCAGCAACACTCAGCTTGGCTCGTTCGTCTACCTTTTCTTCATCTGCAAAAGGCCACAAAATAAACACCGAACATCGTGAGAAAAACGGGAGGTGAAATCTCTGAAAAGTTTCCCAAGGCTGACTTGGAAACCCTTGGAAGAGAAGAATGGACGTACCCCAAATTACACTTGGTAGTATTTTCCCCTCGGAGGGATCCCATCCCTCCGCTCAGTGAAAAGGTGCTAATTTCCACTGCGCTTAACCAGACAAAACTCCGTCCGGACAGGAATTTTCTATCCTAATATTTGAACAATTGAGGTTTGAGAATAGATTTTTACGAAAGGAAATTCTCATCTTCATTGTTAAATAGTAACAAGAAATAAACAAAAATCTGCTTCTTTAGCCAAACAGTCGTTTCAGTATTATACATTCCACAGTTCTCTCTCAAAAATGAGGGAAAGCTCATCCGAGAATCTCAGCTAGGTTTTAATATTTTCACAGAAAGAAAACCTGCAGAAAAGAAATCGGTTTGCTCCATAATCTCATCCTCTCAAAAAAGTGAAATCTTATGTAAACCTGGTCGGGGTGAGACGATAGAGAAGCGGTAAAAGGAAAACAGATACTTGCCCTCAGCAGTTGGCAATTCTGAATGCGACGCAGACCTGGGAAAGACATTAGCAAATAAAAATGACAAAAAGTTAGCTGGTGGGAATAGAAGATCCAAATAAAAAAGCATCAGATTAAAAGTAAAAACAAAAGTAAAAATTCAATCACACTCTCTTAAAGAGTATCATCCTGCCAGCAAGTCTCGTTGTGAACACACAGGGACAGTTGTTAATGGACACGGTGGGGTACGTGTGCACACAACCCAGCCAGGTGCACACCGTGTGGAGGCAAACCAAAACGGAGTGTAACTTAAATACGACTGATCACTGTTTAAACAAACCTTACCATTTCTACGCGCAAGCATACGGTTGTATAAAACTCAACACGACAAGTAGACAGACATTTATAAGATGAATATAAAACCCCTATTTACTTGCCCTGGAAAAGTCAGTGGATACTCACTGCGGATTCTACTCTAACCAGGGCGTTAAGAAACGAAAAACATTAAATGAAGAAAAATAACGTGTCTCACTTCTTACCATCTAAATGCGGTGTAAAACGGTTAATTGTGATACTGTTCTCCCAGGAAGCGTTCTTTAAAAATACATGTATAAATATCTCTTATGGATTAGGTGGAAGAATTACGGAATCATCAGATCCATTGACACAGCACCAGGACCATCACTGTGGTAAAAATCCCGTAAGATGGCTTTCACGTTCCTAGACTGTAGAACTACACGTACGCATGCCTACCTATCTGATTCCTTTCGTTCTGCTGAGGTTATAGGTTGAGTTCTAAATCTCTCGGAAGTCTTTCTACTTTCACCAGGAGAAAAATAGCGTCTTGGTTTCCGGGACCCTCTCTCCCGTTCCACACCGGTAGGCAAGCCAACTCCTTCGGCTGACCTCTCAACCCGGGATTGGCTTTTAGAATCATTGGGAGGGAGGATACAGAAGGGAAACGAGAGACAGAGAGAGAGAGAGAGAATAAAGCAAAGGTTTATGCATCTCAGTGAGGCAAGGCCCAGACACCACCAAATCCCACTGCATGCCCCGACCATGCATGGAAAGGAGGTGGAACATTCCAGCAACCCAATACTGCAGCTCCCCATTAGTAGGCAGAAGCAGAATGGTAGTTTTTGAGCCATTTCTTGTATAGTCTGCCCTGCACACTGGTGAGCTAAGCTAACGTGACCCAATGCAAGGACACCACACAAGTTGAGAAGTGAATAAATCTGCCAAGGACGTGCAAGTGACACATCAGGAGGACGTTTGAAACATCACCTACAGTTCGCGTTTCTTGCTGGCATTGACAGACTCCAGAAACGCATTTCGGAGCTGGGCGACAGAGACCTTTGTGTCCAGCACGCCAACTTCCGTGGGGGGTCCTTCGGCTTTGGAAGTCTGTGACTCGTGCTCTTGCTTTGAAGCGGGGTCCTTACATTTCAGGGCCTGCAGCTGAGGGGGGCCCGTGTAGTCAGACAGGGAGCGGGTGAGGACCTTGCGCTTCTTGGTAAATGCTTCCTTTTTGTGGCCCGTCGCCCTGGCATCTTGGGACACAGGCTCGCTCTGAACATACAGGACCACTTCCTGTCTGACCATCCTCTCAGCGGGTTGTTGCTGAGTGTGAGGTGGGTGTGACGGACTTTCCGATTCCTTCCGAAGTTCGAAGGTGGCAGTGCTAACCGTGGGCTTGCCGAAGTCGTCACTTCCAGAGGGTTCTTCGCGGCTTCTGGCAAGCCCGTGATCCTCCAGAGCCAAAAGCGTGTCCCTGCTTTCCTCGAGGGCTTCGGTGAAGAGCACATCCTCCTCTGCTTTTGATTCACAAATATGAAGAACTGGAGTCTCCCTCCTCTCACTTTCTAGAACCTTCAAGCTGGGAGGCTTCCTGACACTCTGGGTGGCTGATGCTCCCCAGCTGCATTCAGATACATTTTCTGGGATCTCTGAGGTCACCAGCGTGGCCGTGTGAACCGGGTCTGCCGGCTGGACGTAGCCGCGGATGGGCTGTCGTGCGGAGCCGGCTGCCCTGCTTGAGACCCTATCAAAGGCCGAATTTTCTGACTGAAAAGACAAGCACTGGACAGGCACTGGCTGCTGTCTCCTCTGAGTCAAGGGCTCTGAGGCGAGTTCAGGGCTGTTGCGAGCACTCTCCTCTTTCACCAATTTTTCTCTAACCTTAACTCTTTAAGAAAGAAAAAGGATTTAAGTTGCAAAGTACAGTAACGGCTCAACGGGAAGAAAGCATGCGCGGATCATAGCTTGCCCATGAACGGAAAGCCGCCCAGAGACACAGCCACCGTGACAATGCATTTCTGGTGGTTAATGTCAGAAACCTACCACCTGCCAGACGAACGAGTTTGAGTCTGGTTTCCAAATGCCCGCATGGTGCAAAAACTAACTCTGCCCTCTAGAAAGCTGACAAGGGGTCAGATGCCATCCTGGGTGAGAATGGATGCCTTCTGACTACATGAATGACCAGAAGCCACAGGAAAATCCGTTAGTATACACCACCGGTATGCATGAGGGCATACTGAGGCTGGTGCTGGGAATCAGTAAACTCTCCACATGTACGGGCCTTGTGTATGGACTGCGGGGGGGGGGGGGGGGAGGTGGTGGTGGGGGGTGGTTCCAAGTAGACATATACCTATTGACCAAACGCAATTTCACTGTCTCCTGGAAACGTAAGAGCATTCGTGATGATTATTTTTTTTTAATTGAGCTCAAGCTACAACAGTCACCCTTTCAAGAGCTCAACTAAACATTCGCAAGCTTTTTCATGCAAGGCAGACTATATGCATTCACGTTATTACTACCAGCATTACTAACAACAATTTCTACCGAGAAGAATGTTAGAGAAAAGGTGTTTGTTGAAAGAACTAAGGAACCGAATGTTTTCTCCCCTTTGGAATTGCTATTAGGCCCTTAGTTTAAAAGGGATCGCTCGGCTTGCTTCTCCAGCTATTTAAGTATCTGACAGCAAAACCGAAATCCAGTTTAAAAGCCTCAAAGCTTCTTCAAAAGAGTAAACACTTACTAGTGTTAGCTCCTACTCATTTGTACTTTTTGTAAAGCCACGTAGTGAGAAAGGAGAAACCACTGAAGCAGGTGAAGAAGGGGATTACTAATTGGTAATCATCTTTAAAAAGTAAAACACGTTTTTGGAGTGGGAAAAGTGATTTCTTAGGGAACCTCAACCTTCATTTGCTAAAGATCAGTCAGCAAAAATAATTATGACGGACAGTTTTGGAAGAGAGTATTTCCTTAAATGACAAACGCACCCTGCTAAATTTGATATAAACTCCTACATGTTTTCAGCACAGGATGCAGGGTATCTGTGTATATTTCATTCAGAAAAGTCAAGGACACATATAAAAGGCAGTTATCATGAACTATTCAGGAGGGGGAGAAAAAAAGCACTTGGAGTTATTTTTCCCAGAGACTAGGCAGTGTTGGAGGTTTTCATATTTATAAGCTTTGTTAATCAAAACAAGACTGAAATGTGGTTCAAGTTCTCCTGTGGAATGTGTCTCTCTAATCAGAGACAATCTGAATGTTGTCCTCAGCTGAGGACAAAGTGACTGTTAGAAACTCAGTATATGGGTGCTTTGTCCTGCCAGTGACTTATTCATTCTTATTCCTTCTGCTTCTCCCTGCCCCCAACCTTAAAAATGAAATGAAACTTTTTTGTTTTGTTTTTTTTGTTTTGTTTTTTGTTTTTTTGTCTGCCTTTAAAACCACAATGCCCCGAGTACAACTGTGGAGAATTAACTAATGGTTTGGAGATGAGGAGACATGAAAAGCAGGAGGCTGGAAATGCTGCGCGGAGTGGGTGTTGCCAGGATGGGACGCGAGCTGGTTAGCTAGTGTGACTCAGGAGGAGAGCAGCCCAGTCCTCACTACTGCCCCCGCTTGACGGTATGCGGGCGGGTGAGAGAGGAGAGAGGCCAGAAGTGTAATCAAAACGTTTTTCAGAAACGGAAAAAAGAGGGAGAAATACGATTAGCAGGGATCGAGGGTGACTGGAGGAGAAAAGCAAACGATCCAAACATAACTTCCCGCAGCCCCTTGTGAACACATGACTTTCAAACGCACCGTGATTAACCGAGGGAAGAAGAGAGTTAGAGTTTGGCCGTGGGTGGAAAAGCCGGGCAAGTCAGCAGGGGCAGTAGCAGCACTCACTACACATAAGCCGAGAGTTTCAACCTGGGATATACCTGGAAGGCCAGTTGATAAGAGAAGGTGTGTCCCCTTCGGAATCTTTCTGGAGAAACCACTCATATTTGGGTTTCCCGGTACTATCATGTACAAAAGACAAAACTTCAGATAATGTCTATTCAAATGTCAACATATGTGCAGACAATTATAATGTAAAACTTAAAGGCTGTTTTTTTAAGTAAAGAATAATCCTGGCTTTTGAAAACGTATAGGCACGTTTTGTCAGAGGTTTGTATTTATTTCACAAGGGACGTGTGGCTCCCCACTAATCTCAAGAGATAGAAATAAATCTATCCAAAGCCACCACATAAAGCATTTTTCAAGTAATCTGCAAGTATTAGGAGTCTGTTCCAGTTACCCTGTCCCCACAAATACCAGGCAATTTTCTTGTGAGAGTAGGATTAAATGTCAATTTATAATCTATAAATTCTGTTAAGGTATATTGGTAAATAGCCAAATATAAAAATAGTACCCATACAAAACAACACATATCAAATAAAGGAAATAAGTAAAAGGAAATTCAAGAAGATCAAAGCTTTAATTGCTCTTAGACATTTTCCTTTTATATTTGTCACGGAATAATGCAACAAACATTAACAATTACCAATACTAATGCAGGTCAATTCAATAGATGTTAATTGAGTTCCTTCTATGTAGGAAGCACTGGACTAGGCTCTGAAAAGTAACAAAGTTGACTCAGGCATCATCCCAGCCGTTAAAAAACTTACACTGTGGTAGGCAAGGTAACATATGATTTACACATTCATTCCTCAACACACGATTGGATATAACACCAAGTTGAATGGGATGAAGAAATTATGCCACATTGAAGATATTTTAGGACAGGCCGGGAAAACCCTGTGGTAACCATGTAAAGCAAATCACAAGACGAACAGTCACACTACTGATCTGTATCACCTAACAATGTAGAAAGAGAAAAAGGAGGGGCGCCTGGGTGGCTCAGTGGGTTAAGCATCCAACTCTTGATTTTGGCTCAGGTCATGATCCCAGGGCTGTGGGATCGAGCCCCATGCTGGGCTCCACGGTGTGTGTGGAGTCTGCTTAAAATTCCCATGATCTCTCTCTCTGCCCCTCTCCCCTGCTCTCTCTAAAAAAAATTGTTTAGAAAAAGAAAAAGAAAATTCTACACGCTAGTTAAAATGTTTACCAGCCCCAAACTGCAACTTATTTGTAAGAGTTCTTGAATACTAGGTTGGAAACACATTTGAGCTCAAAGCAATTTCCAAAAAAAAATAGAGTGGCAATGATAATAAAGTGATCTGAATTTTCTAAAACCATTTTAGTTCAAGTTTTAGTTTAAGCTGACAGGCCAGAACCAGTCTGTAACCACTAGTATACATTTTTCTGTGACCACTGAAATCTGTCCTGTACTAGGCTTGGACATTCCCTTGTCTTTCCACACCCAAACTGATCAGCCCAGTCTCCCTTTCCCCAGCATTACAGCAATTTAGTCTGTAGCAAACAAAAAATTTAGGTGTATGGCAAAGCCATTTTGTTTCCAACTGTAAAATTTGGTCTAATTTTCAACACAGGAATAGTTAGCCTATCATCTGCAGCTAAGAAAGGAGGCCATCACTCTAGCACAGGATATAGTGAGAAAAGAGGAAGCAGCAGCAATCTGCTTTTGAAAACCACCAACTTAATACAATATGCCTCCCACACAAAATTATTTTAACGCTCAAATGTGTTTTGTATAAGAGAGTGCTTTTTAAACTAAGAAGTGCTATACAACTTTCTGAACATGACTTTCATTGATAAGCCTAGAACTTTTGGTGGTCAGCCCCACCAAAAAAAAAAAAAAAAAAAAAAAAAATTGATCAGGGGCTTAAGAATATGTTGGGTCAGCATCTGAAAAATGAAAATCACACACAGACACAGGAGACTTGCTGGGCTCCATTTATTCATTATGCCATTGGTATGGAATGAGCCAAAAAACCAAGTGAATACTAGCGTGGTAGCAAATACTCAAATTTTGACATTTCATGTACGATATGTATGAATGTAATGAGAAATAATCAAAACTATGCGAAGGCATCATGCTAAGAACATGGCTCCTCCTCTCCTTCCTTCTTCCTAGACAATATTGTACTGACATCTCTGAGTTACTTTTATATTTTATTTTTTAATAAATTTTTTTTAAACATTTATTCATTTTTGATAGAGAGAGACGGAGTGAGAGTGGGGGAGGAGCAGAAACAGAGGGAGACACAGAATCGGAAGCAGGCTCCAGGCTCCGAACTGTCAGCACATAGCCTGATGTGGGGCTCGAACTCATGAACTATGAGATCATGACCTGAGCTGAAGTTGGATGCTCAACCAACTGAGCCACCCAGGTGCCCCTATTTTTTTTTAAAGTTTATTTATTTTGAGAGAGAGTGCATGTGCCAGTGGGGGAGGGGCAAAGAGAGAAGAGAAAGGGAGGGAGAGAATCCCAAGCAGGCTCCACACGCGCCGTGGAGCCCAATAAGAGGCTCCTGGGATCATGACCTGAGCCGAATTCAAGAGTTGGATACTTAATCAACGGAGCCACCCAGGCACCCCATGCTTTTATATTTTAGAGATAAGACATACAGAGCCCACTTCATAAGTCATGTGATTTTAAGGAACACGGGTCCAGCTTCAACCAGGAGGACCAGTGTGTCTTAAGTAAATTTACAGCAGGAGTGATTTAGAACACAGTAAGGCACTAGGATGTTTGCGGTTGGCTGAGGCACTTACTTGGGAGATCTTTTCTGCTATCCAAACCAGAAAATAAGGTGAGGAGTTGGGGAGACAGTCTGACGTGGGCACTTTCTGCCTGCAGGCTGTTCTGGACATGCGTTGCCACTGTCGCACAGAACGTGCTCACTCCTTGGTTCTTCTCTTCCTCACCCACTAGCGGCATCAGATACAGGCGGCCGCTCCCTTCACCTGGCGCAGTCTTCTCAGTCTCCGCCTCCCCCCACCATCTGTACCTTTGGAGTTCAGGGTGCCCACGATGGGCTCCTCTCCCCCTCCACTGACATTCAGTGCCTTAATATTCCCAGTGGGCTTTCACTTCCACGCTGACCACCTTCTCATTGTTTACCTCCACCCCGACCTCCCTTTCAACTCAGACTCTTGGGCTCAACTGGCCATTTGATGCTTCCATTTGTCTATCCAATAGACATCATAAGTCTAACATGCCCCAAAACGGAACTCTCGATCGCCCTCCAAAGTCAACTTACACTGGAGCCTTCTATATTTCAGCAAATGGCAACTCTCCACTCCAAGCTGCCCTGCCAAAAAAAATCAACCCTCCCCTTTGATTCCTCGGTGTCTCTTACACCCCACATCCAAGTTATCGGCAATTCCACTGGCTAGCTCCAAAACCTAACTCCTTTCACCCGCTCTGTTGCTGCCCTTCTAGTTCAAGCCGCCACCGTCTCTCACCCAGATTACTAAGATGACTTCCTAGTTCTTTTACTTGTTTTCATCTTTGCCCACCTATGGTCTGTTTTCAAATTAGCATCCAGATTGGTTATTCCTCTTTCCATCCCTTTTATGACTCTGCACATCATTTTGAGTGAAACCCAAAGCCCCAGTGATGGGCTGCGGACTGGCCCTGATCTGCCCACCCTTCCTCTCCCACCTCTTCTTCCCCTCCCCACCCCAGGTCCTGCCACCTCAGAGGCTCCATACAGAGTCCACTCGGGCCTTTGCAGGTGCTACTTCTGCCTAGGCTGACCCATCCCAATGGCTGCATGGCTGCCTCACTCGATGTCACTCTCTGCTCAACAACTATCCTATCAGAGGGCCATTCCTAACCATTCTATATCGAATAGCAAGTGCCAAGCGTTTCTCTCTCTGCTTTCATTGAATTGCTTGAAGTTTCTTCACAGCTGTGGTAAGTATTACATCTGTCACATTGCATATTTATTTGTTTGCTGTCTTTCTCCTAGGGGAGAAAGATTCACTAGGGGCAGATGAGCTTCTTGAGAGAAGCCTGTTATATCATCAGCACCCAGAATAGTGTGTGGGAAAGAGCAGGTCTCGATAAATATTTGTGGGATGGATGAACTGTTGAATGATCATCCCCATAATAACCCCTGGAGGGGTCCTTTTATTTTTTAAAGTTTACTTCTTTATTTGGAGGGAGAGAGAGAGAGAGAGAGAGAGAGAGCGCAAAAGGAAGGGAGGGGCAGAGAGAGGGAGAGAGAGAGAATCCCAAGGAGGCGCCCCACCATCAGCATCTCAGAGCCCAATGTGGGGCTTGAACTCACAAATCACGAGATCATGACCTGAGTCAAAATCAAGAGTGGGATGCTTAACTGACTAAGCCACCCAGGTGCCCCAACCCTTGAAAGTATTCTTATACTTATTTTATAGATGAAGAAAGGAAAGTACCAAAAAAAAAAAAAAAAAAAAAAAAAAAGTATTATTAACTGCCCCAGATCACAAGCTGGTATATAAAAGGCTGGGGCTTGAACTCAAGTGCTGTGAGATCCCTGAGCCTACATAGCTCCTCCAGAGCTATAGGCTTCAGTATTCTGGAAAATGAATGAAAAATGAAAGAGGAACCCCTCCCTGGCTCGAATGAGAAACGATTCAGTTGGGGCGTAGGTCTGGGGCTGAGCAAGGAAGGCACCAGGGCGTCCTGGCCACACCCACCACCCTGACTGGATGTTGGTCTCTCAGCCGTGCCTGTTCCACCTTCAGCAGAAAGCCTGGCAACTACCTGTAAATCCTGCAAAACCCAATTATCCTCTTCCTCTGTTTTGTTTTTTGTTTTCTCCCCATGCACAGCACGGAATCAAAGGAGCCTGGCAGTGAAGAGTAATTTGGCTCAGAGGGCACTCACTGCTGAGGACGGGGTTGGGGGGGTGTGCGGAAATGCAGGGGCCCAGACTTGGCCAAGGTGCGTGAAGCCTGGTCGCCGTCCCCCACCAGAACCTCCTAGAGCAGAAAATGTGTGGAAGCATCAACCATTTGGAAACAGGAAAACTCATGGGAGGGATAACCTGAGAGCAGGTGATACTGGACGTGAAGTGGGAAGAATCAGACATACCCTGAGGCCCAAGGGAATGCTTCAGCTTGACTGGGTCCCCGGCTGCCCCTCCTCCTCTAGCACACACAAAATATGAAAATGTGACATGACACCTAATTCACACAACCTAATTCCCACTTGCACAGGCACTTCTGAAGCTCAACATCACAACAGCTAAATATCAACTTGATAGTCAACATTCACGTGTCAGCCCTGACACGGGTACAATGCCGGCACCAAGGAAGAGAATTTCAGCGTGCGCACCTGACTTCATTGCATGCTGAGTAGTCACTAGGGAATCTGAAATGTAAAATCAACTCTGTATAAACTACCTTGCAAGTCGACACCACAATCATCCAAGATGGATCCCTTTCTGATGATATTATAAACGATCGACGTTAACATTTCTTCTCTGGTTTTAAAAAAAAATAATTTCATCAAATTCTTATATGACTTTTTTGAGTTAACAAAAATGAAATAGTCAAGGAATATGATTTTACATATTAAAAAATCTAAAACTATAGTGAAGAACACAGACTATTGGTTGGTTGGCAGGACCTGGTGATGGTGGGAAGGGTTGACCAAGAGGGAATTTTTGGGCTGATGGAACGATTCTGTATCTTGATTGTAGTGATAGCTACACAACTTTATATATCTGTCGAAATTCATAGAAGTTGACTAACAACAGTGAATTTTACTGTACATAGATTATACCTCAAAAAATATATTTTAAAGACGTAAGACTTCTAAAAAACATAATTCAGTTTAGCATTATAATCGATCTAGACAGCAGTCACAATTAAGGATTTATTTACTTTGACACAGATGTTTGGTGCAGTTCATGGAATTTTTAAATGCAAGTATTTTTTTTCATTCTTTAAAAGCAAAAATATGTGTAAATGAATAAATACCAAATGAAAATGTGGGCCAGTCATTTCCACAAAACCTATCTTAGATCTTTTTTCTTTCTTTCCTTCAAATTTTCTCCCCAAAGCCCAGCGAGGCTGAAAAACCTAGTAAAGAGCAGAAAACAACCCAGAGTGGCCACTCTTAAGTGTTGACATTGGTAGAGAAGGCAAATTCTTCCTTTCGAATTAAATGCATGGCTCCCCGAAATGGTGGGTCAAAGTTATAAAACTGATTTGGTTGATTCACAGGCACTCCAAAACGATGGAACATAATGGGACTTTTTGGATTCAGTTTTCCACCACCACAGGGTACAGCCTGATTGTAATACTGACAGGTGGCTAAGGGATGTCCAAAATCAGAAGAAAAAGTCTATCATTTTGTAAAAGTACAAAATTTATTTCTACGGCCAAAGGGCCACTGTTTTGGAGAAGTAGTAGAATACCAGGTCAGTTTAAAAAAAAAAAATGAACAAAAAAGAGATCACATCTGAATAGTGGCAATGATGCCTTAAGTTCATTTTCTTTCTTTAAACATTAAATCGATGCTGTTATTTAATGAGTGTTCCTTAATGCTATGCATAACTATTTTTAATAAGTAAAACTTGGTTAAAAAAAAATCAACCAAGTGAGGGTTTTTTTTTTTTTTTAATTTTTTAAGTTTATTTTGGGAGAGAGAGAGAGAGAGCGCGCACATGAGCACGGGAGCACAAGTCAGGGAGGAACAGAGAAGGAGACGGAGAATCCCTAGCAGGCTCTGCACTGTTAGCACAGAGCCTGATTCAGGGCTAGAACTCACAACCGTGGGATAGTGATCTGAGCCAAAATCAAGAGTCAGATGCTTAACCCACTGAGTCACTTAGGCACCCCGAGAAAGGTTGGTTTTGTACAACATGAGTTGAGTGTATGATACCATCAGGCTATGGCAGCTAAATTAAGTCCTTGCAAATAGAGTCAACAATCAATGTGAATCTTTTCTATCTCAACTGGGGTAATCATTACACGTTTCCACAAACTCACCAACCTGAGTTGGTGCATTTTAAATGGAAAATGTATGCATTTTGATGTGAATTATTCCTCAATTAACAAATATGTCACTATTGGATTATAAAGTGAGGACTTCTTGGGTAACAAAAAGGTAGAAATGCAGTCTTCTTGGGGCAGAAACAGGATAAATATGTGAGTTCTTTCAGGTTCTCTCTGAACTAACCTCAGTACCGAATGCCTAAATGCTGAGGCCTCAGGCAAGCAAGGGCAATGACAGAAGGTGTGTGCAGACGGAAAGAACTATCCATAAAGGCACTGGAGTCTGAGGAAGGTGCTGGAAGCGGCCTTCCAAAGTGGCTCAAGCTTCCAGTTCCCAGCTGGATTTGTATTTCCTTGGCTCCCGCTTAGATTCCTACCCACCACTGCTAGTACAAAGTGATCCAGTGACTTCGCTGCCTTAGCTGTGAGGCTAACCTAGAATCAGCCATTTAGGACTGGAGATGGAGTTCAGAAGGCCCCAGAAGTGTCCCTCCACGTTGTTCCCCCACATCACGATTCCCACTCGTAGTTTAATAGTATTTACGAGCACACTGACTCAAGATCATCTATCTACAAGAACTCTGACCTCAGATCAAGTGGAAAGAGCCTTATAGTATAAACAGGTGCTCCTCAAAGCATGTTCTTCTGGTTGGTGTCACTGGCCTGTGATTAGATAAAAGGCCTGCACTGGAGTGGACAAGGACAACATCACGAAGCCTGCTGTTTACGTCAGCTGACGTTTTGTTCATAGCATGTACTTTCTTGACGAAGGAAAGGGCCCACGGTTTACATGTAGGCACAAGTCCTCACGGGCTGTGGGCTGATAAACAGTTTGCGATTTTGGGCTATTTCAAGTATCTCTACTACTGTTGGGTGACGCTTCAAGAAAGTACAGAAAACAACAGAACGTTCATGCAAAAATGATTTATGGATCCGCTCGCTATGTGCCAGATGCCAGGCAGTAGCGGAGATGGAGAGACATGAAAATGACTCAGAGAAGGGAAGTAACCTTTGCATAAGGCCTGTGCTAAAGTAATGTTATTAGTGGATCTTCCTTACCAATCTTATGGAGTGGCATAATACCAAATTCATGCTGCCATGTTCGGGGGATTCTGGCAGAATTGGTAAATCTGGGCATGTCAGCCTTGTCTGCATGGGGCTCTAAGACAAGAGGTGCAGGTGAAACTATATTTGTGAGACCCCTCATTTGGTTCGTGACCTCTCCCTCCTCTTCTCCCTTTTGGCAGAATCATCATCATTGAGAAGCCAGGCTGATAACATGAGGGCTCCGTATGTCAAGCCAAGCTTCGGTCTTATAAGTGCACTGGGAAAATGACAATCTGATAATGAGAACAGACTGGTTTGAGAGTCTAAGCACCAGAGAATGTGTAAGAGACTCCAAAAATGATTCTAGTTTCTATTACGACAGGGAGAAGTTTATAAAAACCTGGAAAGGTCAAGAAAGCAGGGCAAACAGGAAAGTAGACTTTTCTAGATATGTTCTCACTTGTCAACAGCTCAGTTAGAATGAGATACCCAGATGTAATCTGACCACTGCACAACACAGAGGGACCAGGATTATTTGGGCTACTTTCATCACTGCACCCCAAGGTTGGACCAGCCATTTTGGCAGTCACATAAAGAATTTTCTGTCAACTAAAACTCCTAGGTCTGTTTCCCATGAACTATTAAGTCAGGTTTCCCAATCCTGAACTTGTACACTGATTTCTTCCCCCTCTAAGTAGAGGGCTTGATTAAATTTCATCTTGTTAGTTTCCAACCCTACTGCAGGTACACGTGCTCTCTTCTCTCCCATCTCCCTTCCTGCTCCATCCTTCCTTCCACTCTTTTCCTTACCCTTACCGTCACCGAACTTGTTTACAACCCCTCCTCCAGAAACAGGATCAGCCTATCATTGATATCTTCCAGATTATCTCATGAAATGCCAAGTTAATGCCAAGGACCACGTTAATGACAAAGCTCAACTTAGAAGCACAGACTTCATTATCTCATGCCTGGGTAACTGCAATCACCACGTCAGTGGTCTCCCTAACTGGAATCAATTCTCCTTCAGACCAACCCTCCACATTCCTCCAGAACGATCTTTCTAAAACACACAATCAATCATCCTTGCTTTCAAACGCTTCACTTTCCATTGTCCACAAGGTGAAGGCCAAATGCCTTGTCGTGTCATCTGAGGTGCCCCATGACTGCTCCCCATGTGGCACTTGGCCTCATCCCACCCCCTCCTTCTAAGTCTTCGTTCGTGCCTTTGTGCTGGGAGTAGCCTCCCCTCCATGGCTAGCAAACTCACCACATCTTTAAGGACTTAGTTCAATGTGACCACATCTCCACAGGAGGAAAATTGGTATACAATCAACGTTTTCCCATGGCACCCAACCTTGATCTCTAGAACCTTATTTACCCCATCATGTTGTAATTATTTCCTATACTTTTTTTTTAAATAATATAGCCAATTAGGAGCACAGTGCCTGGCACACAGGAGACCCAATATAATTTTCTTCGATGATTAGCTAAACTACCTCAGAGCTGAAATTAATCCATAAACCAATGCCGACGAGGTATGCACAGATACGTGGATGCCTACTGAGTTTGAACTCTACTAAACTACAAGTTTTCATTTTGTTTATAAGGGCAAAGTTCTTAAGTACCTTATGTAAATGCACATAAACTGTTTCTCTAATACCCCCGGTCTTCTTTCCTAAAAACCTCTAACCTTCGAAGGGCGAAACCAGCACACTCGCTTTTCCACGGTGCTACCTGATAGAACTGACATAAACGACGAGAGCAGACACAACGGAAAGAGCTTGACAGATGCAGGGAACTTGAGTGGATGAATAAACGGGTGATGGATACTGGCCTCAGCTTTGTCAAAGTAGCCACGTGGTCCTAACCCCATCACTTAAATTCTTTAATCTTTCATTTTTTTCATGTAGAAAAGAGATTTTTAAATAATCTCCAGGATTACTTTTGCTTCTAAGAATTTACAAGTCTTTAACGTCGGGTATCTATTCTTGTGGGGTCTTGGGGTGAGCCAACATCCCCATAGCGCAGAGGTCACTCCCCTGGGAGAGGACCGTAGGGTCACTGGGGACAAGAGAGCAGGGAGATGGTGACCTTGGGTGTAACAGAACTTTCTTATGATGCAGCAACTCACCCTAAACGGTCATAGAGGTCGTGAGTTGCTCGTGGTTTGTATCCCTAAGTATATAATGAGAGAGAGGCTTTAACTCCCTGTAACTGCTAAGAGTCAACAGGCTAAAAAGTGCTTCCTGCTGCCAAAGTGAAGTCAAAATCCAGCACAGTAGAATTAGTTTCACCCTGTGGGTGTCCAGCTCTAATTACATAACAGCTTCTAATTATACAACAGTATTCAGCTTAAGAAGAATGGTTATTAACTTAGGCATCTCATTAAAATGAACAGTTTACTTGCTTCGAGTTGCTTGTTTGGGAAAAATGCTAATGATTGCTTTGTGTCTGTGTGCTGCCATATAAGTGCGTGAGGGCGCGTGTGTACAGGCGCAGTTTTGCATTTAAAATCTGGCAGACATTTGAATTTAGGACACACCAGCTAGCATCTTGTGTGACATATTCATATTTAATTCAGTGAACATAAGGTGATACTTGCCAGTGAGAAAAGAAAAAAAAAAACAAAATAGGAGTGAGTCGGCCATATTTTAAGAGCCAAATGCTAATAGAGCAGGGTAAAGAGATGTTTGGGGGTACAAGGGCTGAAAGGTGAAAATAGTTCTATCCCGCTATGTGACCTGTTAGAGTACCCAGAGGTCTCTTCTTTAGAGACCTAGGTCTTAGAGATCTACGTTTTCCCAGGACATCTGCCCTGACCTGGAGCCTGTGTTAGGGACACTCGTGCCCTGGGGGGACAGGGGCTGAGGAACCAATGCTGATGGCCAGCGGCAGCTTTTCCCCTCTATACCACTCTCTTGTAGACATTTCTTTTCTTTTTTCTTCAATGTTTATTTATTTTGAAAGAGTGAGAAAGAGCTCACGCAGGGGAGGGGCAGAGAGAGAGGGAGAGAATCCCAAGCAAGCACCATGTTGCCAGCACAGAGCCCGATGTGGGTCTTGATCTCATGAACGGTGAGATCATGACCTGAGCTGAATCCAAGAGTCAGAAGTTTAACTGACTGGGCCACCCAGGCTCCCCCTCTTGTAGATCTTTCTGTCAGGTCAGGTTAACAGACAAATAAGAAGGAAAACAATGAGCTTGAGGCTCTGAAGACCATTTTTAGACTGAACCTCTCCCTGGGAGATGAGCACATACAATCAGAAATAAATTACAAGAGCATAGCCTAAATCTCTTTCCTTCTCAGTTGGCTGAGTCTGCCTGTCACCATGTCTCTGAAAAGGCACACTGCGGAGGGTGCCCTGGTCTCGCTTCCTGAGCCAAGCCACAGGTCTGGTGTCATCAGAGCCCTGTCCAAAGGACCATCAGCCAATGGCAGCCCTCCCCAGGTCAAATTTCAGTGATGCCTCTGCATACCATGTTCATTTGCTAATGATACAATTTGCTTAGTGGGAGAAGGACTGGCCAGCATAGAAGTGGAGTCATGAAAACAAATAAAAAAAGGGTTTTCTAGAGTGGATCACCACTGGGAAATTCAGTATAATTTTCTTCTTTGCCCAACACCCAGGTCACTGACAACAGGGAGTCACAGTGGACGCTCAGGCAAAGAGCAGATGTGGGCCCTGGGAATTAACTTTCTCCCCTCACAGACGTAACGAATACGGTACGTTTTCTTTCTTTTTTAATTACGTAAGAGGTACAAAAAGTAGCAAATTCAGCAAGAATTCTGGATTCAGGATCTCTATTAGTAGCAGGAGCTCAGAGTTTTAAAACTGAATAATCCACACGCCCCAGGTCCCTTTGAATTTTATTAACATTCATAATAGCTGAATTAACAAAGAATGGTTCATATCAGCAAAACTACCTCTCTAGAAAACACAATGCTGAAATTCTAAATATAAGGGGCTTGTCGGGATTGGGAGATGGGGATTAAGAGCTGTCTTATGCTCCGGGCGCGTGGGTAGCTCAGTCGGGTAAGCGTCTGACTTTGGCTCAGGTTACGATCCCACTGTTGGTGAGTTTGAGCCCCGTGTTGGGTTCTGTGCTGACAGCTCAGAGCCTGGAGACTGCTTCGGATTCTGTGTGTGTGTGTGTGTGTGTGTGTGTGTGTGTGTGTGTGTGTGTGTGTCTGCCCCTCTCCCACTCATGCTCTTTCTCTCAAAAATAAATAGATGTTAAAAAAAATTTAAAAAAGAGGTGTCTTATGCTCTATTCTGTTAATATACATATTGTCCATCTGTTTCAGAATGAAGTATGTACCTGAACTCCCGGGCAGTTAATGGGATTTCTGAGCTAAAGACTTTGTGACAAATGTACATATTTTCTTCATCATATAAATGCTCAAATGAACATTAAATAATTCTAATCAGTTAAAATTTACTGCTCAGCTAAATATTGCCCTTAAGACTGTTATTGAGCTTAGAATGCTCTTAATGGTACCAGAAGTAATGATTGCTCTATGTGTATATGTGTTAGCGTATATGGGTACATATGAAAGCCATGCATGTGATGTCTGGCTCACAGTTGAATTTTTAGCAAGTCTCTGATGGTATATTCATGAGTGATGTATTCCATATTTAAGTAATGAAGAAAAACCAGCCTCTTCTAGTGACCACAAAATAAAACGATGCAATGGGAAGGAGTTAATTCAGAAATTAACAGCCCAAATACTTGGCAGAGCTGGGTGATGATAGCATATAGTACAGCAGTGAGAAAAATATTCCATCTCAGTGCTAGCACACATCCACAAATACATGTGGTATAAAATAACTTCATTATCTACAGTTTTTTTGATCACTCCTTAATCTCCTTAAACCTTTCTGTTGCATATTTCCATATCAGATGACATTTCATTTATGGTTAAGTCACCAAGATTTCTTCGGTTATTGTCATAATTCACAAAGTGTTTTTTATCTTTCTTCCTCCCAAATGGAAATCAGACGACAATGGCTCTCTGACACCCGAATTTCCTGGCTCTAGAAAAAGAGCATCTAAGCAGAATATTAATCCATTTAAATCCATCTTTACAAGATGAATTACTGTACTCATTACAAAATAAATCCTTTTTTAACATACAGTGTTATATCAGTTTCAAATATATAATATAGTGACTCATCAATTACAAACATTGCTCAGTGCTCATCATGATATGTGCACTCTTTAATCCTCATCACCTGTTTCACCCAACCCCTCACTCCCCTCCCCAACCATCTGTTTGTTCTCTACAGTGAAGAGTCTGTTTCTTGGTTTCTCTCTCTCTCTTTTTTCCTTTGCTCATTTGTTTTGCTTCTTAAATTCCCCATGAGTCAAATCATATGGTGTTTGTTTTTCTCTGACTTATTTCACTTGGCATTATACTCTCCAGCTCTATTCATGCTGTTGCAAATGGTAAGATTTCATTCTTTCTTACGGTTGAATGATATTCCACTATATATGTATCACATCTTCTTTACCCATTCATCTGTCTGTGGACACTTGGGCTGCTTTCATAATCTGGCTATTGTAAATAATGCTGCTATAAACATAGGGGTGCATGTATCCCTTTGAGTTAGTGTTTTCACCTTTTTGGGTTAAATACCCAATAGTGCAATTACTGGATCATAACTTTTTGAGGAACCTCCAAACTGTTTATTTTATCATATATCTTAATTTACTTTTTAATTGCATACTTGTCACACATTATGTTCCATCCTTTTTAATGCAAGTAAATCTCAGTATTTTCCTAATATATATGAAATGATTTGTTTCTCTGCCTATAAATCATAGAATTGTACGCCTTGAATGGCTGCAAAAAATAAAGCATGTGCCTTTTTTTAATTAAAAAAATACATAAATAAAGCAGTACCTTTTTTTTTTAATTAAAAAACACATAAATAAAGCGCGTGCCTCCTCAAGAATTCCTTTACGATTTAATTCTTTTAATCCTCTATTTGTGAAAGTCCAGTGTTGAGAGACTGAGACTAGGCTTATGGAAACTTACAAGTAATGGTTCTCCAAATAATTGAGAAAGAAACACCTCTTAAGATTTTACATTATAGGGGTGCCTGGGTGGCTCAGTCCATTAAGCATCCAACTTTAGCTCAGGTCATGATCTCACGGTTCACGAGTTCCAGCCCCGCATCTGGCTGTGCTGATAGCTCTGAGCCTGGCGACTGCTGCCGATTCTGTGTCTCACTCTCTGCCCCCCTTCCTCGCTCGCACTGTCTCTCTCTCTCTCTCGCAAATAAATAAACACTTAAAAAAATTTAAAAAAATATTTCACGTTATGGACATTTTTTAATATTAAGATTTTAACTCACTCAAAACTATTAAGTATCCTATCTTTTTACCTGGAGCACTGAACCAAGTTTTTGTTATTATTACAGCTGATTCAAGAACTCACGGAGGATTTATTATATGTGATGTAGATGACTAACCCGGATGCCGTTGTTAACAACCTAAAGTTTTCATAATACGGCAATCAACAATTAGGCTCCTACCTTTTTAAAACCCGTGTAATTGTAAATCTCTAATTTCCTTTCTAAATTAGACTGTTAGGTTTCTTTGTCCTGCTCATGAAGCACATGAAGAGTTTGCTTTGATAGAAACTAAGGCAAGAACACTTTTTCTACTATGAAATGCAGGCTTCCCAAACAACAGACTTTCATTTCAAAGTAAGAGACGACAGGTCACAGTCCCAAAACTTCAAAAAGTCCAAAGGCCGAACAAAGGCCCTCAGAACCCTGTATCTGGATTTAGATATTTAACTCTCTAAGAAGCTAACATCTCTAAATATTTTGGTGTGGATGATCAAGTGAGGAGGAACAAGTCTGGCTCAATAAACTCCCATGAGTAAAACAAACTGTTTTAGATGTACGATTGCCACTAAAGAGGACCACATTCACTCCTCTGTCCCAGTGTGAAATAAATAGTATTTTCTTTCTTCTTTTCCAGAATAAAGTCGCTTGATCCTCACAAATCCTCAATTCACCTGGGAAGCTAATGCTTATTTGGACTGAAAAACACATTCAGGAGTCGACCCAGACAATTACCCCAAACTTTAAAGTAGGATGTTTAAGTAAATTGCATTTTAAATATGGTCATCACATGTATTGAATTTAAATATCTAAATTGCATTTAAATTTAAACATCTAAATTTTAAAATTTGAAAATTTAAATATTTAAATTTAGAGATTTAAATTTTATTTAAACATTTAAACCTCTCATTTTACATTTTATTTAAATATTTAAATCTCAAATTTTAAATTTAATTTAGACTCCAAAATTTAAATTTAATCTAAATTTAGAAATTTAAATTACATCTAAATTTAGAAATTTAAATTACATTTATAAATAGAAATTTAAATTACATTTACATTTATAAATAGAAATTTAAATTACATTTACATTTAGAAACACATATTTTCTTCTGGCATTTGAGTTTCTGGTCTTATACCTTTTCTGATTTTCCCAAATGGGAGCTACTCTCTTTGTACACGTTACAAATTACACCTAACGCCTGGTCTTTGAAATGAGGTGCTTTTCCACAGAGCTTCCTTCTTAGCTCGCAGATGTAATTGCATAGCTATACGTCCCAGTTATATTCAGTATATATTGCAGTCACACTTCATACCCTGTACTGAGGCCTGTCCACTGCGTTAGTGGTGGTCCTTATGCCTTGTGATCTTAAATGACAGCGACACAATCACCAAGGAGTCTTGGGTATAATTATAGAAAAATGAAGAAACAGACGATTATTAAAGGCATGTAAGAAACAGTAAAAAGAAGGGTCCTGAAGCGAGGCTCCCATGAAAGGGTCCCCAAGACACCTGTTGAGCTGATCATTTTTAAAAAGAAGTTGAAGCTTCCTGCTTTGACAGAACCTGTTTTGATACTGTGGAAACAAAAACTCTTATGTCACCTTATTTCTGCCACCAGCTGAACCCTCCACAGAATGCCAAGAATACCCAGACCCTGACAAAGGGGGAGCAAAGCAAAGATGTTAAGGCTGCTGAGCGCGCGCTGAACGCTTACCTGGCTCGCGCCTCCGCGGGGAGTGGAGGGTCACCGGCGGAGTGGCTTGGGGAGGCGGGTGGCAAGGCGTGCATTTGCTTTGGGGACCTTGGCACGTCAATGA
Organism: Acinonyx jubatus; assembly: GCF_027475565.1. NCBI lineage: Eukaryota > Metazoa > Chordata > Mammalia > Carnivora > Felidae > Acinonyx > Acinonyx jubatus. The sequence goes on along the minus strand of NC_069387.1, from coordinate 27,316,201 downwards.
AGGCGGTGCAGTCTCGCCCGGAGAACTGGAAGGACGAGGAACCGTCAACCGTGGGGGCCAGGTCGCGGGCCTGCGCGGGGGCGCTGGGCTCCTGCCCCCGTCTTTGGTTTTCCACGTTGAGCAGCACCTCGGTGTCGGAAAGACCGTCACTCCCGTGGAGGGCATAGTCCTTGGACTCGGCCACGCAGGGCCTGGAGTACAGGGAGCTCGAATCTTTGCCCGGCTCGGCCTGCCTGTCGCCTTTCCCTCCCCTTCTGTCGGCAGCATCAGCGTCCTTGCGGGACTTGGTGTACCGAGACAGCGGTTCCGAGTCGGCTTCGGAATCCAGCGCTAGCCCGTACTTCTCGGCCAGCTGCCGCCTCCTCTCCGCTTTGTACCGCGCGATTCTCTCCGCTTTGGACTCAAGAGCCGGGGCGTCCATGAGAGCCGAACCACAGGAGGCGTCAGCATGGACGCCCGGCGTTTCTGGGTAGAGTTTGGAGCGGGTCTGCTTTTCCACCGAGGAGTCCGAAGTGTCTTCCTCTTCATTGGACCGGCCTGCAAGGGGACCACACGGGGAACACGGCCAGAGTTCAAGCACAGGCGCGCACCGGCTGCACGCTGTTCAGTACACAGCGCACGCCTGAGCGCCCGCGCGGCGCAGGGCCCGCGTCTCACACAGGTGTATCTAGCCACGGTGACGACCCGGGCTGCCGAACAGGTGCGGGGTCTGCAGTGAAACACCTGAAGGCCGAGAGCCGTCCTGGCGGGGTAAGCCGCCTTCCGCCCGGCCCGCACCAAGGCTCAGCCCCTCGCTCCAGCCTGCTGCCTCTTAATTATTTACCTTTCTGTTTTTGAGTTTAGCATTTTATGGGTGAGGCCAGAGCCCTCTAGAAAAGATACTCGATCTGCTGTAACTTAACATATGACATTGTGGTTTCACAGGATCTGATAGTAACCAGAACAATAGTGGGCACTATCAATATGTACCAGGTTCTTGGGGTGTGTGTGTGTGTAACACTAGTGGATTTTTCCAACTGTTGCACACGTACAGAAAATATCTAGCATGTTAACATGAAAACATAAGGTAAAACCCTAAATCACCAATAATCACTAATATGTAATTATGATAAATTGATAATTTGCCAAATATTTCTATGTATTCCTTCTTGTCTTTTATAAAATTGACTTCTTCTTTCCTTCTATATAAAACAATTTATGTTTTATATACCATTAATGTTTGGTCTGAAACATTTTCCTGTATTTGGAAATCTTATTTTGGAGACATCATTCTTTAAGGCTTCGTAATATTCTGTCTAATAGGCATTCCATAACTAAGATAACCCTTCTCATATTCCTGGGCATTTATGTTGTTTCTAAGTTTTAATCAGTCTGATTTTCTGACTACTATCACAACAGACAAAATTCATAAGCGTATACCTGCATTATCAAAAAAGTATATCATTTTAAGATACTTGCTAGACTGTCAAATTAATTTTTTAAAGTTTGCATCAATTTGCACTTGAATCTGCCATATATGTTCTCCTATAAACATTGAGTGTTAATTACAAAATATCATTTGATTACTAGAAAAAGAGAATATGTGCATTTTCCAATTATTTATTAGCCATTTGTTTTTTCTCCTCTGGAATATCTGATCAAGCTTACTGCTCTATATTTTACTGATTCCTACTGTCCTTTTTTATTGGTTTGTGTGCACTTTTATAGGACCATGAACCTTAATCTTATTCATGAATATTTCAAACTTGTTTAATTTTTTAGATTTTCTTTGGAGTACAGATGTGAATTGTTATGTAGTCAAGTCAATTGGCCTGGTCATGTGTGATTTCCACAGCTATTTCTGTGTTTTGAAAGTCCTTTCTCATTCAGTTTGAATTAAATATTCACCTATGTTTTCATGTTTTTAAATTACTTTCTTAAAATTAATCATATGACTACTTGGCACGTATTTTTGTGTTTTATATAAGTGAGAAGAGGGCTATGTCCCCTCTCCCACTGCACAATAACCTATTTTCCCAGTACCATTTTATTAAGTAAGTCTTCCATTTCTCACAAATATGTGAAGCTTAAATTATCATGGTAATACATGGATTCACATTTTATATACACTATCGTTCATTTCTGGCCATAAATTTTGGTACTCTGTCCAGTCTTGATTCTTCATGGAATTTTAAAAAATCGTAATTGTCTAGTTTTCTGGCCATAGAAGCTCAGGAACTCCAGACAAGTGAAATTATCACATCATGAAGTGAGAGCAACAGCCCCTCTGAGGAAGAAACTAAGAAACAATGGCTATAAGCAGCAGCAGGGGCATAGAGCTACAGAGCCAGGGATGGGGTGGGACAAACAGCCCCATGTGGGTCATCCTCTTCCAAGGCCACGTTGAATATCCAATGTTCAAACATTGACAGTGATCAAAAAAAAAAAAAAAAAAAAGGTAGGTTATGTTTGAAATACTGCTTAACAGGAAATAAATATGCAATTACATGTATTATAATAATTTAAATAGAATTACATGTATTACATGTATTACATTTAAATAGAATTTAAAATTTGCATGTATTACAATACATGTATTAAAATTACATGTATTACAATAATTTAAATAGAATTTTTGTTGCATAAACACATAGACTAAGAGCCCTACCCACTCAAGGTCCAGGTTTACTTTTAATGCTACCTGCCACGAGCAGCCGGGCCCTGTGCTGGGGACCTGGGGATTCTGTAAAAATGTGTCTCATTCAGTCCTCCAACAAACTCTTACTGAGGATCTCTGGCAACAGGTCTGGTGCCAGGGCACTGAGGACACCAAGAGGGAAACACAGTTCCTGCCCTTTACGGGTCCCAGACAAGGGGGGAAATGACATCATCAATTACCCAACAGTGTGCCAAGGGGAATCATTTCTTGCTGCGACACCAGAGGACCACATCTATGAGGCAGGACAGAGCTGACATATGTGGCTGAAGCTTTTTACAAGCGCGTGTATTTAATCAGTACATCTACGTAATTCGTCTTTGCAGAGTATCTCACTTTCCAATAGCACTGGATAAAAAAGGCTCTGTGGAATATCTCGGGCAGCCTGCTTGATCACAGGCCACCAGGCGGGCATGCTCACCGGTGTGGGGGCTGGCCGGGTCTGTGGCTCGCATGTATCTGGGCGTGTCTTCCTCCAGCAGGCGATGGGTCACTAACCCCGTGCAGCTCTGCAAGAGGATGGGCTGGGTGTCCGTTTCAATTCCTTCTAGGCGCCTGGCGATTCTTTCTTTTCTGTGCAAGACAACAAAAAGGGCCTAGTGAGCCACGGAAATCAATTCTAAGGGAAAAGGGAATACTGTTTCACCAAGCTTTTCGACTTTCTAATTAGGTACAAGAAATATCTTACCTTTTCATTTCTGAAAGTTCTTTCCTCTTTGGTTCAAAGATTTTTCTTAATTCTGCAACTAAAATAAAACGAAGAAGAATGAAGATAGTCCAGTACTCAGTGGTCATGCATTCATTTCACTCCTTCGGGAAACCTACATTTATTGAACTAATGTTTCTGTTCTTGGCTTCTATGTAGCAGTGATATGCAAAATTGACACAGTTCCTGTCCTCCTGGTGATTGTCTTCTAGTGCCGAAGAGCAGACACCAAATGGGATGCACCTGCATGCACTTCACAGGCTGCGCTAAGGCGTAAAACCATGAGTAAGGAATGGATTAATAGGAACAAGTTCTGTTCCATCCAGGAGAGTCTGAGGAAGCCTGAACATTAAGATCTCTTCAGCAAGCAGAATCTATCTGTTTTTAACTGTTAGTAGGTTCAATACTAATGGCATTTCATTATGGAAAACTTCGAAAGTCTGCAAAAGTAGAGACAAGGACAAGAACCTCGACATGCCCATCAGCAAGCTCCAACCACGTGTCTCACACTATTTGGTCCCATCACACAACCTGGAGAGCTCTGTGACTACTGGATTGTGTTCCCAGTGGTACCTAATGCAGCCGACAGCCATTTACTGTAGTTTAGGTTAAGCCGGTTCCTAAGCTTCCCCTCACCGGCTTTCGCTGGAAGGAAACGCTAACAATGGTTTTCCTGCTATAATTTGGGTAGATGATGGATAAGGTAATTACCCCAATTCTCTTGGAGACTCTGGATGAGCAGACAAATGTTTTGCTGAGGTGAGGAGGGTCCCGTGTGATACTGACTATAAGGATATCACCGAGATGCCAAATCATTGTTTCTTTGGAGAAATGGACACATTTGGTGGAGAATAAAGGTCTCTCTTCTCGCTTCCTCCTCAATCCCACGAATTCACGAAGGCTCATCTGAGTGGTTCCTACTGAGGACCCAGGAACACCACAGAGTCGCTGATAGCCCTGGCGGCCCATAGAATTTTGAAAGACTGGGTCAAAGAAGAAACTCAAAGGAGGCACACCGGACTGCTTAAGTATTTTCTAATTTTTTCTTTTCCTTTTTTTTTTAATTTTTTTTAAAGTAAATGCTACGCCCAGCGTGGGGCTTGAACTCACCACCCTGAGATCAAGAGTCGCCTGAGCCAGCCAGGTGCCCCTGAATATTGGAATTTAACTTTCAGCTACTTCAATTTCCATTTTATTTTTTTAAAGTGGTCATTTTTAGAGGCGCCTGGGTGGCGCAGTCGGTTAAGCGTCCGACTTCAGCCAGGTCACGATCTCGCGGTCCGGGAGTTTGAGCCCCGCGTCAGGCTCTGGGCTGATGGCTCAGAGCCTGGAGCCTGTTTCCGATTCTATGTCTCCCTCTCTCTCTGCCCCTCCCCCGTTCATGCTCTGTCTCTCTCTGTCCCAAAAATAAATAAACGTTGAAAAAAAATTAAAAAAAAAAATAAAGTGGTCATTTTTAGTAATGAGTCAAAAACCACACACACACACACACACACACCCACCCACACCCACACCCCTTTTATATTGCCGTTTGTCTCCAGAGATACAAGCCTAGTTTTTATTTATTTATTTTTACATGATAACCACCTTAAAATTTTAGTCAGATTGACTTTTGTCGAGATAGTTGGCTTCATAAAGGTCTCTCCCTCAGGTGGTTTTCCCAGGAAACAGAGTGGCTGGAGTCAGGGGTATACTTTCTCTGCATAGTTAATTATGTTCTTATTTGGAAGACAAGGGTATAATGATAATGGTGCATCCCGCCATGCAGCCTTTTGAGAAAGCTTGACTAATAACAGCTTCCCACTTAACCAATTAGCTCCAGTGAGATTATGGTGAGGAAACTTTAACGACCGGTAGTGCAGATTTTGAAACTGTTTTCAAGGATGATATAAACCAAAGAGTATCAATTAATTATTTAAGCCCCAAGAAGAGAAAGGGGTCATGTTTTTTCATATGATTGCTCAAGAAGCTATTGAAACCAAATTCCAAGTGCTCTGAAAAGTAGGTTTCAAACTCAATGCATCACACTCGTAATTGAGAAACAGGATATAATAGGGTCTTGCACAGCCTAACGCCATTTAACTTTCCCTCCACGTGAAGCATTTCAGCTAGGTATGCTATAGTCTAAATGTTTATGTGCCCCCCCACCCCCGCCACCAAATTCATATGTTGAAATCTTAATCCTCACACTGATAGTATTAGGAGGTGGGACCTTTGGGAGATGATTGTTTGCTTTCACGAGTAGGATTAGTGCCCTTCTAAAAGAGGTCCCACAGAACTTCCTCACCGCTTCCCATGTGAGACCCAAAGAGCAGCTGGCGGTCTGCAAGTCACGAGGGGGGTCTCACCAGAACCCAGCCACACCGGATCCCTGATCTAGGGATTCCAGCCTTCAGAACTACGAGCAATACATTTCTGCTCTCTTAGAAGCCACCCCAGTCTATGGTATTTTGTTATACCAGCCCAAATGGACCAAGACAAGGATACAAATATCAATTTAACATACAGAGTGTCCTATAACTTCTATTGGAAAAAGTTATGATCTACTTTGTAATCCCAATTTGAGACTGTGAAAATCACTTTTATTGCATTAAATTTTTAGTTTTTAAATTTTTCTATAGAAATTAATGTAACTAAAGATATTTTTTAAGAAAGATCCTCTTCCCCCCAAAAAAGATCCCAGCAGTACAGAGAGAAAGATAACTAACAAATTGCTTCCTGTCATTTTTCTATTTCACATATTCTAGAAGGAACTGGACTATGCCAATGCCCCACCCCCAAAAGAACTATACTCTTCCTACTGCCATTCCCTACCCGTCTCAATATTCTGTAAAGACTACGAGAAGGGAACAGGCTGATGGTCACAATAGTCATTCATCATGGAAACTGAACCCTACGAAGTCTGGGGCAGTGGGAGAAAGGAGGATGGTAAACCAAGTTCATGGTGATCTCTGTCCCTTTCTGGACAAAACAGGCCAGGCAACCCACTAATGAACACTGTCATTTGTACGTCTTAGGATAGCATATAGCAGACATTCAGGTGCACCTCATCAGGTTGACAGATTCACCGACTGGCTCTAAAACAGAGCACAGATCACCATGGGGGTGCGAACGGCCTTTTGAGTGAAAATTTTCCTCATTGTGAGCCTTGTACTGCAGGGTGTTAAGTGTCCGTGGCTTCCCTAACAAACGCCTAATCATCACCAGTTGCTGTGACACAAAAATGCTCCCATTTGTTTCTAAAGTCCCCCCTTGCGCCCCGGGGAAGTTACTGTCCTTGGACGGTAGCCCGTCCCCTGGATGCCCAGGTTCTAGGTTATCCCACTAACAGACACCACTAGCTAGCTCCTCTCTCCAATCACATCTAGATTCAAACTCAAACCACATCTAGATTCGAAGTCAAAACTGTTTCTGGGGCGCCTGGGTGGCTCAGTCGGTTAAGCGTCCGACTTTGGCTCAGGTCATGATCTCACGGTCCGTGAGTTCGAGCCCCGCGTCGGGCTCTGTGCTGACAGCTCAGAGCCTGGAGCCCGTTTCGGATTCCATGTCTCCCTCTCTCTCTGCCCCTCCCCTGTTCATGCTCTCTTTCTCTCTGTCTCAAAAATAAATAAACGTTAAAAAAAAAAAAAAAACTGTTTCAAGCTTATAACGTACAGTCCTCTTTGATTATTTACCGAGGACTGAAATGAAGTCATAAATCAAACCATACTTTATATGTACCAGCAAGTTAGGGGCATTGGCTGGTTCGGTCAGTAAAGCATCTGACTCCTGATGTCAGGGTGGTGAGTTCAGGCCCCATGTCGGGTGTAGAGATTACTTTAAAAATAATTAAGCAAATGTATCAGCAAGCTTATTCATTCTTAGTGGAAATCCATAGTGAATCTTTTAGAAAAAAATCCCTTACGCAAACAAATTACTGCTCAGTCTATTCTTTCTAACAAATGTATTTTTCAGTTACCAAGATTTGCTTCCTTTCTATAGATGTGAAATTACAGGGGAAAGAAATGATGTGGAAGACAAAAGAACAGAGAAGCTTCCTTTCCCAAGACTATAATTTACAAGTAAAATTAGTAAAACAAACATGAAGTATAATTACCCTAGTATATCTAGCCCATGGGAAAACACTTCAGTTGTATAAAAGAGAATGAGGTTTTATTTGAATTGCTGATGTGTGCGTACTTTTTCTGACCCTTTCCAGGAAAACCAAAACCAAAACCAAAAAACAAACCTCTTTTGGGCTCTTGCAGTGTTCTTTAGGCCCTCCACTTGAATTTTTGGTCAGGTTTATTATAAAACATTGAACAAAAGCTAATACTAAGAAATCATGGAAGGCACCCCAGCTATGGAAATCTATGTTGCCTCTGTGTTGTTTCATGCATAAAGACCGCCACATAAATCACTATCACAGGCATCTCCTGATTGATAATCTTGAATACAGTTTATTATTGCTTATGATCTACCAAAAGCTTTCTTTCCTTTACAATTTTTATATAATTTTAGACTTATAGAAAAGTCAAGACATGCTTCACAACATGTTAATACCTCAATACATTTGGTTTACGTTTATCCTTTTCCATACACGTATTTACGTGTGTGATGTGTATATATGCATGCATGCAAGTACACATATTTACATGTTAACTTTTCTGAACCATTTAAGAATAAGTTGCAGCATGATGTCCCTTTTATCTGATTTGAAAGGACACATGCGGCCCAATGTTTACAGCAGCACTATCAATAATTTCTAAATTATGGAAAGGGCCCAAATGTCCATCAACTGACAAATGGATAAAGAAAATGTGGTGTGTGTGTGTGTGTGTGTGTGTGTGTGTGTGTGTGAGAGAGAGAGAGAGAGAGAGAGAGAGAGAGAGAGAGACGATAGAATATAATTCGGCAATCAAAAAGAATGAAATCTTTCCATTTGCAACAACATGGATGGAACTAGAGTGTATTATGCTAAGAGAAATCAGTCAGAGAAAGACAAATATCATATGATTTCACTCATGTGGAATTTAAGAAACACAACACATAAACATAGGGGAAGGGAAGGAAAAAGAAGATAAAAAGAGACAGGGAGGCAAACCATAAGAGACTCTTACGACAGAGAACAAACTGAGGGCTGCTGGAGGGGAAGTGGGGGGGGGAGATGGGCTAAATGGGTGATGAGCATTAAGGAGGGCAGTTGTTGGGAGAAGCACTGGATGTTATATGTAAGTGATGAATCACTAAATTCTCTCCTGAAACCATTATTATACTATATGTTAACCAACTTGTATATAAATAAACAAACAAATAAATAGCAAAAAAATAAAAAAGGAAAAAAAAAAGAATAAGTTGGCAGCATGATATCCCTTTCCCTCTAAACTCTTCAACATATATTTCCTAAAAAATAGGAAATAAGAATGTTTTTAAAAATTGGATTAAGCGGCCATAATTCAGTTGATTATATGCTGTGGCAGAATATGCACAATTCAGAAATGGTTCAGGTAACAGTAATACTAGTCATCATCTAATACACAATACATAATAGGCACTGTTGATCTAACTTCTGTTGTGATAAATGTTCTACTTTGCCTTCAAATACATTAATTAAAACTTTAACATACACTAAATTATCCCTCATTATACCTGCTATTTTAGTCTTCTGCCCTTGTCTGAGTAATTCTGAATGGTACTTCTGTGGCAATATGGATTCTGTGAGTCTATTTCTTTGGTTCTTTTTGATGGGAATGGGAGGGTCATTTTCCAAGTAAGGTAATTTAAGGGCAATTGACATCAGGGCTATAATACTTTTTTTAAAAAGGTTTGTTTGTTTGTTTGTTTGTTTGTTTTTGAGAGAGAGAGTGAGCGAGCGTAAGTTGGGGAGGGGCAGAGAGAGAGGGAGAGAGAGACTCCCAAGCAGCATGGATCCTGATGCAGGGTTTGATCCCGCAAACTGTGAGATCATAACCTGAGCCAAAATCAAGAGTTAATGCTTAACCGACTGAGCCACCCAGGCGCCCCAAGAGCTATAATAATTTATATTTTATTTAACTGCCTAATATGCTTTATAATAATATGTAATGCCAATACTCAGGATGATTTGGTCTGCTGGGTAGTTTTCTTGAGGAATACAGTTTCTTTAATTAGCCCTGAGAAGCAGGCTTTCTGGTAAAGTTATCGTCGAGTCCAGTCGTCTAAACCCAAGTACAGTAGAATCTTCCGAAGAAATATAAGTGGCAAGGGACTGCCAAGAGCTCTCCCAGCCTGCATTTGACAGGCTAAGAGCACAGGCCAGACCCAGAATGTTCTGAATACTGATCTGACTTCCCAGAGGAGTAACGCACTTCAACTTTTACACTTGGAAGGCAGCCACTAATATAAAGACAAGCAGCTTAGAAAATAAGTCATTACAAAACTAGAGGAATAAGGGAGAGGGGTGATGGCTCCGAAGTGTGGGACTTCTTTTTGGATAATGACAACTTTCCGAAACTGACGGCGGCCCTGGATGCACAACTCTGTGGATATGCTGAAAGCCACTGAGCTGAGTGCTGTAAATGGATGAACTGTATGCTATACGAATTATAGCTCACTAAAGCTATTAAAGAAGTAATGTATTTGGTTCATTTCACAATTCCTAAGTGGAAAATCTATTTCCATATTATAAACTTTGCATAGGTAAAGGTTTTTAGTCATCGGATAACTTGTGTGTGATACACAGTTAAAGGAAGCCCCTTAGAGAAAAGCCAATGATCATTTTAATGCTCATTTGCACAAAAGCAAGAATTCCTCACTAAATGAATGGAAAGAAACTGCTGGAAATGTGTAAACAGACATAAAGCTCTATGCCATTAAAACAGTTGGAATCAATTCCTATTTTTACCATTATATTGCCAGGAGCTGCCATTAAGAGATGTGTTAACATGGAGGAGTGAGATTACCGGTAATACGTGGGTCTTTCCAAACATGCCTGCCCGAATTCATAAAGTGCACAATGTAAGACAAGACGATTGGGGAATTTGCATGGAATTCAGGGGAGGAGGGGCTCTGACACTTTTAAAGCACATTTTGAAGATCTTGTGAATTTGGAAACATAAATCTGATTAATGCATGGCATTATCTTCATTTTGTGAAGAGTTACATTTTTATAACCAATTATGATACATTTTCTGGTGAAACTGGTTAATCAACTTATGTGTTTTTAAATTTTGGCACATATGGAGTTATAAGCTGTTGAGCCTGAAGGGACCTCGCATCTCATCTATTGCTTCTAATTTTTCTGATCCCAATATTGCATGTACTACCGTTCATCAAGGAAAGGACCTGGGCTAGGCCAGGAGGACGAGTAAAGCAGCTTTTACTACAGAATTTTGTCTAATCAGTCCAATCTTCGAAGCTACTGCTAAAATCAAATTTAGCAGTACTTTGTTTGGCTCATCTTCATAGATTTTAAGTCTGACTCAGATTAGCTTGAGTTTCTTTCTCTTTTACAGAGTCTAAAAAATCAGAAGGACCTTTCCATTTCATGCCATCCAGGCAGGAACCCACAGCATGTGTCCTTCCCATGGAAGCACATGACCTTCCTTGAACAGCTACTGGGAGCAGAAGAGATGATAATACAGGCCATTTCATTTCTAGGTCCCATGAACTATCAGAATTGTCTCTCTCGTATGAAATCTCACCTACTTCCCTGTAATTCAGTACATTATTCTTGTTTTTGGCCTCTGGGGCAACATGGAGTAAGCCTGTCTTCCTCTCGACAGTTTTGTAAGTACTTGGAAATTACAAAATGTCCCTGTTTGAAGTTTCTCCACAAGGCCAAATCCCTGGGGACCTGCAAATATCCTACCTCATCAGACTTTGTCTAGCCGTATCATCCATTCAATTCCTCAGGATATACGCCCATTTAGCAGCGGGCCTTTTAAACTAGATTTAGTTTCTATTAAACGAATATTGTTTCTGGTCTAATTTCTTTTAGGTTTGATCTTATGTTTGTTTTTGTTTTTGTTTTCTTTCAGAGGACCAAAAGAAAAAAAAAATCGGATATCGGATCTTCCACTAAATCTGTTTCTTCCATAGTAAGGTTTACCCAGCTCATTTGGGATGGAGATAGTTTGTGAGCCGGTACCACGCTGTGCCAGTGTTACAGTTGGGGGAAACAAAGATCTGGTAACATTTATGTCATTTCTCGGGCGAAACAAGGGGTGGTTGGCTGGTGACAGCTGCACATATTTTAGTGCACATGCATCTCTACCAATGAAAATACGAATTCACCGAACTGGCGAGTACCTACTTGGAGAAGGAAGCGTGTGTGGAACAGTCTGCACTGGTAGGCCAGTGTGCTGCCCAGCAGGGAGCTCTAGCATACTCAGTGGAAATGAAGCAACACTGGCAGACGTCCAGAGGTGGAGGAAATGGAGCGAGCGGATGGAAAAGAAAAGGGCTTACGAGCAAAACCCACCGTCCCTGGAGAAGGTGACAGGTAGGAGAGATGAAGAAAGTTGACTCTGTGCCGGTTGCCTCTCTCACCCTCCCCACCCCCCAGCCTCCAGGGAAAACCCAAGAATGCCTAAAAGTAAGAGAAGGGATATGTAGAGAGGTGTAGATTCAACACGCAGGAAGAGAGCTACCTTAGTTGAGGCTAATTGTTGAAATAGACAGAAAGGGACACGTACCAGAGTATACACCAGAGATCAGTGAAGCAGTCCCCCTCCAAGGAAATCAGGCAACACAAGACCTACAGGCTCAGGACACCGGTCAACCATTTACAGAAAGTCTCACCTTTGGGAAGTGCAGTTAAAAGCTTAGCATTGATTCCTCCTTTGTAGTTAGTGCGCTGTTCTTTGTCTTCAAGCAAGAATTCTTTCTGAAAACTAGAAATTAAATTATTCCATTAGTCATGTTTAAAGTCAATTTGAATCAAGATACACGATATTAAGTAAAAAAAAAATGCTAAACGAAAATGAGCTGTTATACATAGTTAAATAGGTGGATGTAGACGACACATAAAAAGTTTTATTTTGGGGAGTTAAGTGGGAGCTGTTTTCATTTATTTACAGTCATTTATAGTTATAGCTATTTATAGGACTTTTTTCGTGCAACTGAAGAATTACGTCAGCAGGGGCAGGTGACATAGTGTCAGGGGGGCAAAAACATGGCTGAGCTGCCAGCCAGATGCCTTGGTTGGGACTGATAACCTCTTCTAGAGCCACTCACCAACAGCTGTGTAAGTTTGGATTAGTCACTCACCCTTCCTGTGTTCTAATCTCCTCCTCAGAAAATCAGCAACTTGTCTAGGTTATGTGCATGCTTTCCTCCAGTGTTGAAATTATATAATAAATGCCTTCAAAGTACCAAGAAATCAAAGGATGGTGGACAGGTCTGCAAGGCTCATGAAAAGAGCCTTGGAATAAAGGAGGAAATGAAAGTGAAGAAGAACTGAGCACTTACTATGTACTCTTCTTCTATAACTAGGCATACTCCAAGCATAATCTTAATTATTTTCGCAAGACCCTGTGAGGCCTGAACTACTCAGTGCTGTGCTAATAAATGTTTAAAAACTTGCTCCTTAGTCTTGCTCTCCCACCCCCTTCCCCTAAGCATATGCTTTGCAGTCTTTGCTGATAGTATAAATACCCCCACTAAGGCTGATTTTCAAGCTTCCCACAGGACTCACTGGACTCACAGTTAAAAGAAAGGCATAAACTCGCTCTCAGGAGGAGGTGCAAGCCGGCTCCAGCACACCAACTGGAACAATTATCATCCTCGGTTTGCAGACTAGGAAACTGTTAAATGATCTGCCCAAGGACGAGATACAAAGCCAGCTCCCACTCTAACACTAGGCCCCCAGGCTGCTGCATGCCAACCCCATGGGCTTCCATGGGAGTGGACCTAGGGTTGGGCCAGACAGACCGAGCTGCCACTGTGCAGCAAGAAAACCCAGCGTAGAAGCAGGAAAACCAATATTCTCCTGTGATACGATCACCTCCAGAGAGGTGAACAACAGCCTTGGAAAAGGCTGAAGGTCAGGGCAAAGCTGACCTTCCCTATGGGCTGTCCTCCATTTGTGTTTCCGCACGTAGGGGTGCACGTCCATAGAGGTCCAAGAGGTGACTGAGGAAAGTGCTGTGTATCTCTGTAAGTGGAGCACATGAATGCTCTATATCCTGCACATAAATTACATTTCAAGGAGCTGCTGCGCATTCCAAAATACGTAACACCATCCATCTTCTAGAACCAAGCTCATCTAAAATCTTAGTTATTGCTGACAAATGTGGTAGGGCTTATATTCATAAATATGACTGCCATGTCTCCATATTATTTAATACAAAAGTCTTGAGAATAAGTAGTCTTTATAAACCACACTCCAGATGGCTTGAAGATTCTAGAATACCCACGTAGGTCAGAAAAGTGGAATTGGCACTGACTTCTCAACAGTAAATCCTAAGGCAGTGATCATTCTTTCTGGCATTTCATTCAGATGTATGACTTAGTATAAACCTACAAAATTAAGTAACTGTAGAAATGTACCCCACTTAAGGAATGGCATGCTATTGTAATTGATTATTTAACTATTTATTTAAATATCTTGATAAAGTTCTGTACTTTCTTTGCAAAACTAACATCTTAGGGAAAAAATTCCATATAAAAAATGGTGCAATCCTGAAATATTCAGCTTCTTAGGCCACTGACCTTGGGGCACAAATATTATCTCATATTTTCAAAAGTAGACATGTGCATAGTCCCCCTCCCCCATTTTGTGCTTATCAAAAAACCGCTAATAAAGACTAATAAACTGCTCTCTAGTTAAACATTTTTCTGAACTTTCACGGTGGGGTTTCCAAGTCTTCCCCTGCCCCTCCCCGGCACTTACTTTCTTGAAACAAAGCTGAACTGGTGTCTGTACCAATGATAAGTACAGCCTTTCCATGGCTGCTCAGAAACCAGTGGAAAACGCAAGCGCTGCTGGGAACTGCTCTCGTGGCTCCTCACCTGTTCTGTCTACCTGAGTTCTCTCCTCTCCCTCCTGCTCTGCGACTCAGGTTAAGGTCATTTCCTCAAGGAAGAACCCCCTGATCCAGTGCCCGTCCCACCGGGTACTGAATCTATATTACGCACTTCAGTTGTTTTCTCTCAAGGTAGCCTGGTTTCTTATTTGGAGAACATATTATAGGTGTCTTATTTCAAATTATTGATTTATAAAAGTGGTTTTTTTAAATCAATAAATATCTGTTGAATGAATGGCGACAATAAAATACTTCGAATGTATTCTACACTCACTCTGAAATATTTTACATACACACCCTATACACTTTTAATGTGATATGGGCAAAGAGCATTGCAAACACTGAGAATAATTAGAAGGGCACATATTTAATAATATCAGTTATAAACTTCCTCCCTCCCCCACTTTCCTTCTTTCACACTTATTTATGTTTTTACTTACTTACTTACTTATCTATTTATCTATCTATTTATTTATTTTAAGGAGGCTCCACGCCCAGCGTGGGGCTTGAACTCATGACTCTGAGATGAAGGGCCACATGCTCTCTACAGATGGAGCCAGCCAGTCACCTCTCCTTTCTTCACCTTTAGAATAACATATGATAGAAAGAATAAGGCAAATGGGGTTGAAAAGTGGAGCTCTGACTCAAGAATGCTAGAAAAGCTATGACTGAGTCAGGACCCCTTAAACCAATATGAAACCAGGCTTTGAAAAAGTCACATCTTTTCCCTGGACTTTCGAGACCCAAGGCACTAGCCAGCAGTGGGAATGCAGGCAAGACACATTAGTAAAGAACTCTGGAACATTCGTGAATGAGCAACGTCTTCTGATCATCTAATGGCTGATAAAAACACAAATACCCCAGGGAGCCCTAACATAAATCTCCTCTTCACCTTTTTGAGTCAGAGGCACCAAAGCAGTGGGACTGGCGGAGCCCAAGCCCAACTCACATGATGGGTACCTCGAACGCACTGAGCTCTGGATGCTGCACTGTGCTCTCACCATCCCCAGGATAAGGGACTCTACCCGACAGCCTCTGTAGGCACGGGTGGTTGCCACAGCTCAATCACAAGTATGATTCTGTATTTCAGTATGATACCAGCTCTCCATATATAACTAAAGCAAATGCTACGGTCTTAATGTTTGAATTCCATTTTTAAAGTTTCTACTATCCAGAAAGAAGCACCTTTTAGATGTGTTATTGGTCTGCATCTCCTCTGAAACAGTGCTCTTTTCAGCACTAAATTTTCCATACTCTGCCTCCTTCCCTCTGCTTCGATAACCTAAGAAGAGATTGCTACCCACGTCCACAATTTTTTATAATGTCCCATTAACCTACTTAAATGCCAGCAGTAGAAACCAGAGGAAATTGTATTAAAGTGAGAACAGGATAGTCTGCAGTTACTACTGCACAAAATGGGGCTATACCACGACAGTGATTATTCAGCACCGGCGCTGGGAAAGGCTCTCTACAATCTGTTCACCTTTCTCCTAAAGTTTACAAGATCATCAAAGTCCACTACCTCATATTTGTACCTGTGGTATCTGGTCAGCTAGACTGCTTTGGAGGAGGCGAATTCTTGTATCTCTAATCCTATTTTACACTTAGGATCCATAGCAAGGAGGCCATAATTTCAATAGGTACATATGAGATCATACCCACCATATTTGAAATGTCTGACTATTTCATTCTGCTATCCTTACAAAGCAATGCTTTCCTCCTCTTCCTTTTTCTTAGTCACTTGTTAGCTCTGTTACAGCTAAACCAACCTGCCCGGGGACACACTGGGGACTAAGCTACTATGGTCTGAATGTCTGTATTCCCCCAAATTCGTATGTTGAAATGCAAACCCCCAAAAGCGATAACACCAGAAGGTGGGGACTTTGGAAGGGGATTAGGCCATCAGATGGAGCCTTCATGAATGAGAATGGTGTCCTTATAAAAAGAGACACAGAGACAACTACACTTCAATGAAAATAGAACTAAACAACCCCCCCCCCCAATGGCGCCGAGAGACCCTAGCCATCTCCCTAGCTCATTCCACCCAGTGAGGATACAAGAAGTTGGCTGTCTGCAGATGGAAAGAGGGCCCTCCCCCAATCATGCTGGCGCCCTGATCTCAGACTTCCAGCCTCCAGAATTGTGAGCAATAAATTTCTGTTGTTTCTAAGCCAGCCGGTCTATGGTATTTTGTTGTAGTAGCTGGAACTAAGATATAAGGCTTAGATTCTATCGGACAAAGATAAGAAATAGGGGAGATTCTGTCAAGCGCTAGAAAAGTTAAGATTTCCTGAGTCAAATAAGACAGACAGCCTTACTGATGACAGCCAACTCTAGTTGACTTGATACTAAGATGTGGATCAAATCCATCAAGGCTTTCTTTATCTCATCTAGTGTGTCCAAAAGATGCCTGCTGCCATTTTCAAATGCAGAGCCCCGCTCAGCCTGATGAGGACAGTGATTAGAGAGCTGTTTATTCAAAACCACTGAAATGCAAACCCTTTAGAGTAAAGAGGCAATGCCATGCAGGATACATTAGGAAGAAGTGCATCTGAGTGGAAGGCTGGGGAGATCAGGGTTGGGTCCTTCTACCATAATGAAATGTACATTGGGGTCTATGCCTGTATGTCTTAGGGATAATAACTTTGTGTCTCCACTTGAGAAATCTCAACATCTATTAGGGACAGTGATCTGCTAAGAAGCATCTGAGATACAGCTATCTTGTTTGGCACAAACTTTGATTTTTACAAAGCTTATATGAATGATTCTATATCATAGAGTTTTAGCACATTAGGTAAATCAAATTACCCTTAATATCTTGTAGGAAACCGAAGAGCAGAAAGGTTAAGAGACATCAGGACCTCACCGGACAGATGGAGGGATGGGTGGGGGAGGGGGGAGGGAGGGAGGGAAGAGAGGCACAAGGCTAAATCTTTTCTTTAAAAATCAAAAGCTCTCTTACTTAATGGGCAGATTGCAAACGGACATCCCACGCTTAGAGGCAGGTATGAAAAAAAAAAAAGAAAAGATAGTAGCCCTCTACAGGTTCAAAATTATATCTGCTCTGCAAATAGTTCCCATGAACAGCATTAATAAATACCAAAAGAATCTTTTCTGGCTGAATCTACAATTAGGTCAGCTTGTTTCATATACTTTAATAAATCAAACTCTGGGGAGAAAACATATTGCCAAACATTCAAACTCATGAATTAGGAATTTAGGAGAATAATTCTAAAAGCTACCACAAATCTCTAAATCCTGAGAGTCTTGAGCAAAGACCACTTTACCTTGGAACTTTTCTTTGACTTGGTAATCCAAGGAAGCTTAAGTTTTTCTGGTTGAAATCTAAGGAGAAAGAAATAAGGTAACAATGAAATAACTACATAATGAGTTAAAAAAAAACAATCTCCAGTGGGGAAAAGAATTCTCCAAAGTCCCACTGAACGTATAACAAGAAAAAAGGAAACCATTAACCAGACAAGAAATATGAATACAAAAATGACACCTTCTAAGAATCAAATTCCACAACACAGGCAAGGTTTTTTTTCCTTCTCCTGAAATGTGGTCAACATAACTCTGTGGGTGAAAAAAAAACAAAAATTAAAAAAAAAATCTGACATAGTTCAATCCTATCATGTAAATTTGTTATAGCTACGAGAATAGTTCAAAGCAAATAAATACTGAATGGCATAGTTACACACTCCAGGAAAAAAAGGAGGAAAAAAATTAAACAATTTTGGTCAAGGTAACACTGAAACTCATCACAGCCTGATGTATTTGAGACACCTTTAAAGACTGTGTGCATTTAAGGGGTTGTTGAAGAGCAGAGGAAATGCTTCAGCTGGTTTTATTGCCTTCCTTAAAATCTAAACAATAACAACACATCAAATCAACTACTTTCTTTATTTTTGAAGGCAAGATATGTATCGTGTAAAGACAGGTGGTAACAAAGCCATGCAGAAAAAAACACACATCCGGGTGAACCAGTTAATCAAAACCAGGCACAGACAAATTTATACCAGTCTAATGGCAAGTAATCTGTTTCACAGCTTTTGGCATAGTAACCCTTTGTCCACCAAGGAAACCACAAGCAGACCACTTACAGAGACTTCTAAGGAAGTGCCTTTTACTGTTTAATATTTGGGGGCCAGAAGAAAAGGAGGTACAAAAATATATCAGATGCTGACATGCCCTTATCCATCAAAACACATCCGGGATCCCGGAATTTGGAAACTGTGACCCACTAGAGATATACAATAAAATGCAAGGTATAATGCCAATTAAACATCTAGGCTTTTTCCTGATTATACACATACCTGGCTATGTGTGAGAACTCGGTTCAAAAACCTATCAAGTGACATAGAAGAAAATTTCTGACTCTGAGGCCTGTTCGACTCACTTCCTAATGGTATGTCTGTGCTGGGAAAGACTTAGCTACAGAATGCCTGAAGTTCACATGTGCCACTCAAAATAACTTCAGCATTTCACTTTTCTTCAATCAGTGATCAGAATCTGTGATGCCACCCCAGTAGTTAAACGGAAAGCATGCATTTTCCTCCGCACTCTAAAGGAAGCCACTACAAAACAAAGCATTTTGCTCCCAACAGTGTTCACATGAAGAGTCCATAAAAAGACAAACACCACTGTCTACTGGAAATGATTTAGTATATGTAGCATTCAGTTTAGAAAAAGATTTTAGCTAAAGCACAGCACGTCCAGAATGTGATCCCAAGTTTGGACATTTTAACTGAATTTGCAATTTTTCCTGCATAGAGGCTACAGTGGTTTAGCAGTCTCTGTAACTTACACTAGGGGAAAAAAAACAAACCAACCCACGTTTTTCAGCATAAGATAAGCTAATGCATACACCCCGTTAGATATTTAAAGTGTCCTTTGAGGAAACTGTGTAACTAACTGGACATGGGAGAATATATGGTAAAACGGAAGCTGCAAAGGCTTTCATCAGAGTATACAACAAACCCATACGTGCAATTCCTATTTCTCTTGCCTTACCTTGTCTCTCAGAGAACTGGAAAACTCCCAGATAGCTGGCAATCTCTGGGCTTCTGAACATGGTTGCACATAGAAAGTTTAGTCACAGAGCCTGCTCTCCAGCTTAATTCTCAACCAGCCACGGCCTTCAGCCCGTCTAAGCAAAACTGGGTTGAGATTCTTCACAGCACAGGGCTACAGCAATCAGGCACTCGTGTCCTTGAAAAGTATAGTCAACGCAAAGTAGGAGGCTGCAGGCTGGAACAGCTCAAACCCCGTAATCAGATTACAAGCAGAAATCAGGCCTGTGGATGCTCAAACAGGCTGGACTCCGCTGATGGGCCATTCTTGATGTTTCCACTTCAAAGCGGGGGCCGAATCACAACTTATGCTTCAGCTAAATAGACAATACTGCCACCTAACCATCACCGGGGGAGTCAAAAACAACTCCTCCTCTCCCTAAAAATAAACAAAAAGGAACTATACAGAGGCTCTTGAGGTACTGGGAAAAGGGGAAGCCGCCTAACAATTCCCAGGCTGCTTGGAGTCCGGCTTTGGCTAAGTTAAATGAAATATTTCACCTAACAGGGAGCCAAAACCCCATCGTTAAGAGTCCAGATTTATGAACAACACATGAGCGAAATTGCAGGAAGAGAAGAGGCAGATATTACTGGAGGTTCAGAAATTTTAATTTGAGACAGAAGCTCTTAAGCATTACCTCGTGGACTGCCCCCTTGTTATTTCATCGTTACTTTTGAAAGGGAATTAATTTTTAAAAAGCAGCTTTACTACAAAACTGAGGGGAAGGGACAGAGATTTCCCACATCGTCCCCCGCCTCTACATCATGCATGGCGTCCGTCATGAGCGACAGCACTCACCAGAGGGGTACATTTTTACCAAGGATGAACCTGCTTTGATTGATCATCATTACCCACAGTCCGTGGTTTACCTTAAGGTTCGCAACATTCTATGGGTTTGGACAAATGTGTAATGACATCTCGCATCGGAATATCACACAGAGGATTTTCACTACCCTGAAAATCTTCAGTGCTCTGCCTTATTCACCTCCCTCCTCCTCTCCCAGCAACTACGGATCTTTTTCCATCTCCCTAGTGTTGCCTTTCCTAGAATGTCAGATAGTTGGAGTCAAACAGTATGGATCCTTTTCAGGTTGGCTTCTTTCACTTGGTAATATGCATCAAAGGATCCTTCGTGTCTTTTCAAGGCTCGAGAGCTGATGCCTCTTCGGTGAGGAATAATATTCCATTGTCTGGATGCACCACAGTTTGGTTACCTATTCACCCACGGAATGGATGCTTCCCAGTTTGGGCAACTATGAACAAAGCTGCTATAAACATCCAGGTGCAGGTTTTTGTGTAGACAGACATTTTCAATTCCACTGGGTAAATAAATACCAAGGAGCGTGATGGCTGCATCGTATAGTAAGAGTAAGTTTAGTTTTGTAAGAAAGCGCCAAACGGTCTTGGAAAGTAACTGTACCATTTTGCGTTCCCACCACCAACGGATGAAAGTTGATGTTGCTTCAAACTCTTGCCAGCACTTGGTGGTGTCTGTGTTTGGGATTTTTGCCATGCTAACAGGCACATAGTGGTATCGTATTGTTTAACTTGCATTTCCCTGAGGCCACATGACGTGGAGCATCTTTTCATTTACTTATTTGCCATCTGCGTATCTTCTTTGGTGAGGTGCCTGCTGAGATATTTTACTCGGTTGTTTGTTTTCTCATTGTTGCGTTTTAAGAATCCTTTGTATATTTTGGGTAACAGCCCTCTATCAGATGTGTCTTTTGCAAATATTTTTCCTAGTCTGCGGCCTTTCTAATTCTCTTGAAATTGTCTCTTGTAGGGGTTTTATAATTTTAGCAAAATCCAGCTTATCCATTCTTTCCTTCATGGGTCATGCCTTTGGTGTTGGATCTAAAAAGGCGTCGCCACTCCCAAAGTCATCTGGGTGTTCTCCTATGTTATCATCTAGCTGTTTTATAGTTTTGTGCTTTACATTTAGGTCTATGATCCATTTTGAACTAGTTTTTGTGAAGGGTGTAAGGTCTGTATCTAGATTATTATTATTATTTTTTTTCCCATGGGGCCGTCTAGTTGTTCTGGCAGCCTTGGTGGCAGAGACTGTCTTTGCTCCCTTGAGTTGCCTGTGAGTCTCTACTCCCATGAGTCCCAATTCCCTGTACTGGCCTGTCCATCCATGTCTCTAACCCTAGGAGCAGTGGCTTGCCCTGGGTCCTCCCCTCTCTTACGGATCCAAGAAGAGTTGCTGATTTTTCAGTCTGTTCGGCTTCTTTCTTGCTGTTGGGAGAAAGGAGGGACTTCCAAACTTCTTATATGCAGGACCAGAAACCCTGAAGTCCCCGGTTTATTTTTGCAACATGTAGATGGTGAGCCACGCAGTACTAATTAGAGACTGACAATTTTACAACTAAAAGGAGCGTTAAAGAGAACCTACGAAAGCGACGTCATTTACAAGACGAGGAAATAGAGGGCCAGAGAAGTAACTTGCTCATGGGTACTTGGTTAGGGATGGAGCCACAGAATCTTGGGAAGGTGGGCCGAAGACCATGATTTGTCCCCCACACCCAGTGGGAGGCAGGGACCCTGAGTATGTCCATCTTTGTATACTTAGTACTAAACGCTATACCTGGTGCAGAGCAGGCCCCCAGAGAATGTGTGCTGAATGACCATATGAAATGATGGGATAATCTTTGCTAAAGGCTAGAGGTCACACTCTAAAATGATTTTCACTGATTTTATATCCTGATGTCAAATCAGATTGACTTAACCTGATCTCTAAACCACAGACAAACCTAACTTGAAAAGGAAGAATTATACGCCAAATTAACCAAGGTACGTCAACAGAAGGTACCCTGGCAGTCGTGACTCCGTGGGTCGGTGGTGGTATATGGCATTCTCTCTATGCTTCAGGTTACTACATCTCTTATAAAGCTGGGGAGAAATATGGCAAACAGGGCAGTTGAAAAAAACCCGGCAAGGAACAACATACGTAGCTGTGGAGGTCATGGCTAACTGGGAAAAAAAAAATAGGAAAACAGAAGTGTGGGAAGGGGTAGGGGAAGGGAGGAAATTGGGCAAGCCAACTGATTCTGGAAGTGAATAATTAGATAAGATGAAATAATATTTACGTTTTACAAATAATCTTTATAAAAAACTTAGCTTATAAGATACAGTATCACCTGCTCATGACCGTTTATATTCCTGAAAACTACTCTTGTTAGAAAATACTCAATTAGAACTACCTTAACTGTATCTAAATGTTTCTTTTGAATTATTACTAAGGAATAACTCTAGTTTAAATTTTTAAAATGAAATTCCAATTGACAGTAAAAAGGATTTGGATGTTCTCTTTACGTTGGTAACGGAATCTTACCAGAAATACATGCCTCACCCATCACTTATGGAAAAAAACAAACAGATTTATATATGCCTTCATTGTTGAAAAGAAAAAGCAGACAATTCTTTATGAAATTATGAATATGCAATTTAATTTCCTATTTAATTATCTCATCCTCATGAGACCAAAAAGACTGAAGAAATCTACATTTTTACATCAGCAAAAAGCACACAGTTTTTTTTTTTTTTATTTACTCTCCACTAATTAGAAATAATAACCACTAACACTAATGTTATTATTTTTGGCTGGCTCATTCACACAGAAGAGCTACAAGATAGACAAACATCTCCCCACATCATTCCATAGGGTAGCTGTTTTACTTCTCTGCAGAGAAAACGATAAGTTGTGGTTGTGATTTTCTTAAATTTCAGGGGGAAGACGTCTTGATTTAAAACAGAGATGGTGCTGTCTTCCCTTTCCAACAACAGCACTTAACCACCAGCTCAGCACAAAGAAAGGAGACTCACAAGATGCACAAGATTTTCTGCCGCTGTGTCCACTCAGAAAAACTGATCTTTTTCATTTTTGAAGCACCACTGCCTTCAATACTCAGAAGTAATGTTTAAAGGAAGGATTTTCTTGGACGTTTTTGAAGTTTTAATCTTGAAATTAAAAAGAAACACAGCAAATGCTTAAATTTCTTCTAGATGGGGATGAAAGAAAATACTTCAGTGGAAGGGGCATAAATGTGTGAAATGGGAGGGCAGGAGGGAGGTCACTGTCATGGTCATGGGCATACCATGTCATGATCCGTGAGTCGTGGATGACCAAGAAAGGATCTATGAATGGGCCACTGAGATGCTGACATCCCAAAGCGAAATCACTCGGTCAAGTGAATCAGGCCTTGGTAAATCCAAAGCCTTAGACTCTGGGAAAACTGGAGGTGAAGGGGCCTTCCTGATCACAAATCTTCATTTTGCAAAATGTTTGACTACTCTCTCAAGGTCACATGGCTTATGGTGTGACAGTGCCAGACTAGAAATCCACATTCACTCCCTCTCCCCTGGACAACTCCCACATTCCTGATAGGCCTGGATACAAAATAACAGGGGCCATTGCGGTAAACATGTTCCAAATTGTTGTCGTAGGGTTTCCCAGCCCTCTCTCTATCTTGATTTTATTGGTAAAGGGGCCAGTCTGACCCCTGGGGGAGGAGTCAAGCCAGTTTATGGTTGCTTCTTACAAATTTCGTATGATTCCTTGGTCTGGTTTTGGTTCTACAGATGTCCCTCAAATCCAGCACTGACCCCAGACACGACTAAACAGGCATATCTGAGACCTTCGGGCAAATATATAAGTCAGTGTGGCTGGTGGCGCCGGGGTATTATGGAAAAAAGCAAGCAATGTATTACTCTATGATTCTTCCTTCCCTTCCCAAAGTTCCCACCTTATTGGAGATGGACAGGATAAGGGTGTTACTAGAGGAGATTACTTTGAACGAGTTCAACTATGTTTACCACAGTTTGTTTATAAACGCATAAAACTGGAACCAGCCTACAACATACAGAAACAGTGAGTAAGTAAATTACCCAAGAAAACCAGGTTTGAAACGCAGCTGGTAATTTGGAAAAATTTTCACGATGTATTAGAGGTACACGCTCCACTTCATTGGAAAGATGGTAAATACTCCAAAACATTAATTAACTCGCTACTCAGACATAACTGCTCAAGTTTTTCCTCCTCTATCGTCCAATAGATACACAATAAACATGAATTACTTCTACAGTCACCCAAACAATTAATGACAAATAAAGATGAAAGTAATAGGCCCTTTTGAAATCTCAAGGCTGAGATTTGGCCTAAACACCCAGGAGAAAAATCATGAATGGAATTGTGTCTGTGGGCTCATGGCACAATATCAATCTGCCCTTTTCCCCTGAACATATGCATTTCTTGGCTATAGAGGAGTTGGCCAGAGAATCGCCAAAGCCCTTGATAACATGCAACCCCATGTTTCTCACACTCAACCCCACATGGGCCATAATCACATGGAAGTGCCGAGACCAACTTTCTCTGCCAACCAGCACTGAATTCACCTGCTAAGCCCCTTCAACGATTGTCATCTCTCTCAGTATTTCTCTATTGCCAATTATCCTTTTTCTGCTTAAGAGCCTTGTCTTCTAAAGGATTATCGACTTGAGGGGCAACACCTGAGATACGTTCCTAGCACAGGGCCTGGCTCGGAACAACAAACTGTAAATACTGGGTGAACGAGGGAATGAAGCGGGCAGGCAAGCAGACAAGCAACGAGATCACTTCTGTCCTCCCTCATTCTTAAGATTCTGGTCCATTCTCAGCAACTCTCTTTCCTTTCTAGGGGGCATATAGGGGAATGGTTACCACTCCTTCCTTACCATGAGACTTCTACTAATGTCTTCTTGTCTTTCCTACAATGTGAAGCAAGGATATAGAACGTAAACATTTGCATGCAGGAAGAAACGGGAAGAAAATGTCAAAGATTTGTCAGAGATACGATGGAATGGGAAAAACGGGAGCTGATTTCTGTAGTCTAACTGTGGCCAATGTCAGCGGGAGTCCAGGTAAGAAGGGTTACCTCCTAAATGGCCAAGGTCAAAAGATAAGGCATTAGATGACAAAGGATCAGGGTATTAAACCCTCAGGGAACGTGCTGCCCAATTCACAGCTGTGGCTCAGGATTACATGGAGGCTTTATGAGGAACCAGTCCCCCTGTCTGTTGTCTGGCTGACACATTCATGCACCCCTGCAACGTGAGTGAAGCTGTCCTTCAGGGGTCATCATCATGGAGGACAAAATGGGAACAAATCCAATGAACAGGAAAACAGCCCGACACCTCCACTGGCAACTACCCATTTTCTACCAGACCTACTGGGATGATATACAGAATAGCCTAAGACTTGGGACCCTTACTGACCTGGCACGCCAGGGTGGGCACGATGCTAAGTGCTCTGCGGCATTAAACTCATTCAGCACTCTCAAAGCCTGCAGGGAGATACTGTTACTATCCCCATCAGCATGAGAAAATGGAGACACCGTGGGCTCCAGACTCTTGAAATGTAGCTCTGAAGGCAAAACAACCATTTCCTGGTCAAAATGAAATCAAAGAGAATACGAAGGGGAGGTCATGATTACGTGAGAGAATGTACCGTCGACCCGTGAACAGGTAGGGCTTGGGGCACTGACCCCCTACACAATCGAACATCTGAGTAGAACTTTTGACTCCCGGGGCACCGAAGTGGCTCAGTCGGTTAAGCAGTTAAGCATCCGACTTGGGCTCAGGTCATGATCTCACGGTCTGTGAGTTCGAGCCCCGTGTCAGGCTCTGTGCTGACAGCTCGGAGCCTGGATCTTGCTTGGGATTCTGTGTCTCCCTCTCTCTCTGCCCCTCCCCTTCTCTCTCTCTCTTTCTCTGTCTCTCTCTCTCTCTTTCAAAAATAAAAATTTTAAAAAAAGAACTTTTGACTCCCCCCAAACTGAACTGAAAGTTAGCCCACTGCTGACCGAGAGCCTTACCAGTAACATACACAGTCGATTAACACATATTTTGTATGTTGTATGTTATATACTGTATTATTTTTAATTTTTCCACGTTTATTTAGAGAGAGAGAAAGAGAGAGAGAGTGAGTACAGGAGTAGGGGAGGGAAGGGAGAGAGGGAGAGAAAGAATCCCTAGCAGACTCCATGCTGTCAGTGCAGAGCTAGGCGTGGAGCTCAAACTCCCAAACCGTGAGATCATGACCTGAGACGAAACCAAAAGTCCAACGCTTAACAATTGAGCCACCCAGGCACGCCTGTTATATCCTGTATTCTTACAATAAAGTAAGCTAGAGAAAAGAAAACGTTATGAAGAAAATCAGAAGGAAAATACATGTATGGTACTGGGCTGTATTTATTGGGGGAAAAATCCACATAGAATTTGGTCTGCACAGTTTAAGCCCGTGTTCTTCAAGGGTCAACCGTATGGGGATGCGCTCGGAAAACTGGCGCACGTTATTTAATCCGCACGTGGATCTCCATATTGAAAAGAGACGTGAGCGTCTGTGACGGTCCATCTGAGGCCTGTATGATGTCACCTTATGCTTCCTCATTGTGCTCCTTGAAAGCAACTGAAGAACTCACAGGCCACAGGAAAATGAGCTGACTTTTAAATGGACAATACCTGACCACATGCCGTTGTGAGTTACTGATACATTTCTAAAACTTTAAGAAGTGTGGCAGAACGACTTTAATGAAATCTACTCTAAGCTACGAAAGGCGATGGCTGGACTAAAATTCCAAAGTGAAGGATGTATTTTTATAGCCTAGTAAAGCAGTATTTTGTGTGCTAGCAGCAGCTGTAAATGGTATTCACATTTTCTGTGGGGATTTTATTTATGTGTGCAGACTCTTAATCTGGGGCAGAATTGGCTGACATGAGGTAATCCCACCAGTGGGAAGCCCATTTAAGTCCTTTTCATTTCCCTTTTATCACATACTGGTTTATTCATACATTCCAGATTCCTCATTTTAGTGAAAGTCTCCTCCTGTGCGCACTGCAAAATGCTTTCCGAATTTTGGTTAGAGGGAATATTTAGGCTAAGTCTCAAATAAAATTTTGTGTTATACGACTGCATAAAGTAATTTTAAACAGGCCAAGTATGCAGACATGAAAAGGCAAAATTACTTTCAACGGTAAGAAATATTACAACGCACAGAGATTTCTGTGTCAGATGTGTTGAAAGGACCACGTCAGTCTTGCTATATTCCAGAACTCGTTTTTAAAGAAAAGGCTTACTGCGAACCCGTAAGGACTTATTCGTGGCTTTAAATGTCCAAAAGAGGAATGTTAACCTTTGAAGTGAAAATGATCCTTAATCATTTTAACTTCTGGCCGATTTTGAATCTGTAGCTAGTAATTCTTGGGAAAAATAACCCAGGTAGTTTACGGGAAGAGAGAATGGTCAACTGTTTCTCAGAGCAAGGTGGGGGGGTGAGGGGGGTGGGGGAAGGTCAGGTTCCATGTTGGAAATGTACAACCGGAATATACGTACAATGGGATATGACTCAGCCTTAAGGAATCACATTCTGACATGTGCTACGATATGGATGGACCGTGAAGACATTATATTCAATGACTAAGCCAGACACAAAGGACAAATATCGTATGATTTCCCACCCACGAGGTATGCAGAGTAGTCAAATTCGCAGCAGCAGAAAGTAGTATGGTGGTTACCAGGAGCTGGCGTGCAGGGGGAATGGGGACAGAACACTAAAAGTTAAGCACAAAGCAACACGGGTTAGAGGTATGCGCTGGGCATCCAGGGCACTGCCCTCGCGAGGCCCCTTGCACGTGGCCCACTACTCCCTTCCAGGTCAGGGAGACGCCAAGGACATTTTGACCTCCTCAAAGCACCAATACACAAAGGGTCCTTCAACAATGATCTGGCAAATAAGCATACATTTAGGTATTTAGTGTAAAATCTGAAACTGTATCCTAGAACATGAGGTGCAGAACACTGTTTCTTGACAGCTGCGGGGGCCCAGGCCCCACCTCGCTCACTGAGGGCTGAGCCCAGCAGAGGGGAAGGGGGCTGGCATGGTGACAGTTATCCAGGGAGCTCGGAGCAGGCTTCTGCCAACTCCAGTCATTCAATACTCGCTGTTTGATGGTTTTAACATGAACAGAAAGTAAGGAAATACTGAATCATCAGATATGAGAGCTTTTTATGAGTCTAAAAATCCAGATGGCAGACAAGTAAATGTGTAATATTACTGTTGATACCTGATAGATTAGAGCCATTCTACGGCTATAATTGAGTGATCTGAAGGCAAGAGCTTTGAATAAAATAATTTGGGGGCTTCCTCGTCCTCAGAAGGGCATCTTCATAAAAACAACAGCAGGGGCACCTGGGTGGCTCCGTTGAGTAAGCATCCGACTTCGGCTCAGGTCACGATCTGGGTTCGTGGGTTCGAGCCCCAACTTCGGCTCAGGTCATGATCTGAGTTTGTGGGTTGGAGCCCCACAGTGGGCTCTGTGCTGACAGCCCAGAGCCTGGAGCCTGCTTCGGATTCCATATCTCACTCTTTCTCTCTGCCCTTCCCCTGCTCACACTCTCTCTCAAACATAAACATTAAAAAATAAAAATAAAAAACCCCAGCAACCTCACAAAACTAATTAGTATGAAAACCCAAGAAAAATCCAGCAACCTGTCATCCCCAGCATGTCCAGTGTCCTACAAATGTACTTTAACTGGTACCCAGGACCTTACTTAGCTTGCCTAGAGTCAGCGTTTGCTGAACGATGGGGAAGTGGAGGGATGTGGCTGAGATCGGACCTGGTCCCGATAGCTTTCTCCACAGGCAATGACCACTGCAAAGCAGATCCTGTGCTCAAAGACTGAGTGGCACAGGAAGGTTACGACACAGAAGTTGAAGGTATATTCTCTTTGCTTGTTGAAATGACTAAAGATATAGTTACACTCACGAGTAAGTTTAACATCTGATATAAGGCAAATGATATCAAAGTTTGGTGCCCCTCAGGGTCAGATGAGGTACCTGTTAAAAATGAAGGTCCCCCTACCCCACATATGCCCCAGAGGTCGGAAACCACTAGTACAAGCCGTTCATGATATTACGTCCAGGAAGAAGCAAGGAAATGGGATCACTGGAGGAGTCTGAGGAAGGAAGGCTTCCTGGAGAGGGTGACTGGTGAGACTAATTGGGAATGGAGGAGACAAGTGGATGTGCCAGCAGGAAGGGGTGATGTATGCATGACACATGGGGTGAGAACAGTGCTTTGTTTATTTTTTAAATTTTTGTGTATTTTTGAGAGAGAGGAAGCGCATGAGCAAGGGAGGGGCAGAGAGAGAGGGAGACACAGAATCCGAAGCAGGCTCCAGGCTCTGAGCTGTCCGTGCAGAGCCCAACATGGGGCTCAAACCCACAAACTGTGAGATCATAATCTGAGCTGAAGTCAGATGCTTAATCGACTAAGCCACCCAGGTGCCCTGAGAATAGTGCTTTATTACAGGAGGTGTAAGAGGCGCCTGGGTGGCTCAGTCAGCTGAGCGTCCAACTTCAGCTCTAAGTCATGATCTCACAGTTCGTGAGTTCAAGCCCCGCATCGGGCTTGCTCCCATCAGCAGCGCAGGGGCAAGGGGAGCTTCAGATCCTCTGTCTCCCTCTCTCTCTCTGCCCCTTCCCCACTTGCACTCTCTCTCTCCTTCTCTCAAATAAAACATTTTTAAAAAATAAACAATAAAAAAATAAAAGCAAAGGAGGTGTGGGGCTGAGATGGGGGCCACATTCAAAAGGAATGTGACAGGCCAGGATACACAGAGGTGGAAAGGCAGGTGGGAAGGAAGGAACCTCCCACAACAAGGAGACTCATCTACTATGAAGAAACAGAAAAGCTGTCACTGAAGTCCCAGTAGAAAAGAAATTCCAGGTTCTCTTCAGGCCTGGACATCATGCAGCATGGTCTTTAAGAAAGAAAATAGTTTCCAGAAGCACAGACGTCCTGACCCACTCACTTCTTCTACGAGGCTTGCATGCCTCTTACCATACCCAGGACGGCAGACGGTAAAATAAAAAATCTTCTAAAGGCCACCTCCTTTTTCATACATTCGTTACTGTGACCCCTCCCCAGATCACAACCTGGCCCATGGCTGGCAACTCTGCCACCGTGTCATCTCTGTTACCAGACATGACAGGCTGGCCAGCATGTCACAGACACTCGAAGCCACTGAAACAGAGTGACTGCTCAGGATGTAAGTTACAGGGGGGATTCAGTGCTGACAGTAAGATGTAAACTGAAGGCTGATATTTCGGGTTTTCTGTGTAGTATTTCCAGTTAGATGCCCCATCACCTACTTGCACCCGATATGCAAAAGACCAACGTCAAAGATTTCACCCCTACCCCCTTCTCGCCTCAGCCCTCTCCCATCTCCTGCCGTGTATTCCCACTCCACTTCCAGAAGCCGTCCCTTCTTTCCCAACAGGATTCACTGAGCAACTACCAGAGGTCAGGTGCCAGGGCGCTCGGGATGTTGAACGAAGCGCCTGCCCCCCCATGAGTTCACGGTCGCGATGAAGGATCCCCTAACATGTGAAGGGCTGATTTTTGTATAGAGTTGCCAGGGTCTTCTTCCACCTTGTTCTCGCCGACCCTTTTGAAGTTTCCCTACTTCTTCCGTTGTTCCTATCAAGTACGTATATTTGTCTTTCCGGGACGATAGATTCTTTCTGGGTATAATGAGAGACCGTTCCCTCTGGCTCCAGAACAGCCACGTGCATGGCAGAATTGAGACAAACATGGCAGGATTACCTCACTTCCTAGAACAGAGAACCCGCGTACCTCCTTCCCCCTCTCCTCCTCAAAACACCTGCCGAGATGAAGTATTTTAACTGTGACGACACGGAAATAAGTAGGTAAACTGTACTGTCCTGGTCAATGTGAATTACACGCTTTTTTACATTCATGCTGATTTGGGAGTGAACTATTTATTAATGCTCCATTGTAGCTAAACGCTTATTGATGTAATTAAGGAATAATCAAACAACTGATTAAAACAGTATGATTCAGGTGAGTCAATAATTCTTCCCCTTAAAAAGGCAACACGTTTATCTCTCCCAGGACAATAACTATTCCTTAAAATCAAATCCTTGCTTTGTGATTAAAGTTATATACATACACCTTAAGATCACATTGGAAAACCCAACTGCCCACCGGCTCCAATCCTAACTTCCTCATTCAAGATAACTAGATATAAAACATTCAAGCAACAGTGTTGTAATTTATAACAACTTTGGACTTGTGGACTTTGTGGCTTCTCATTCAGGGACTCAAAGTTTATGTTCTAACAAGAAGCCTCTTTCTTCCCCTGACATCTTTGTGGTACATAAAGAAAATGTACCCACTCCAGGGACTTCCCTGCTCCTTCTTGTCCTACGCACGATTAATCTTTTTCTCTTTTCAATTTGAGGTGCAGTAATGTACCCCCCTGACCCCGAAACATGCTTTGCATGGAGTTTCAGGGGTCTTCTAAAGTCCTAGGGGAGCTCAGCACCAAACTAATGAATCCCTTTTTGTACAGATCAAAGGTTTGAGTTAAGTACAAGTAATTCAAAGCCATAGCCCACGTCTTGGAGAGCCAGTCAGCTAAGAGGTCAACAGAGATAGAAACAGATATTTAAAACGGGGGGG
The DNA here is from genome assembly GCF_027475565.1 of Acinonyx jubatus. Taxonomy (NCBI): domain Eukaryota; kingdom Metazoa; phylum Chordata; class Mammalia; order Carnivora; family Felidae; genus Acinonyx; species Acinonyx jubatus. The sequence goes on along the minus strand of NC_069387.1, from coordinate 27,284,217 downwards.
AGGGGGATTTCTTTAACAGGATGGACATAATGAATTTACCCTTTCCCTAAGAGACAAGAAGCAGACAGGAGTCAATCAAAAGGAGACAACAAGGTCAAAACAGACCCCAGCAGGTGTCCTCTCCCACTCCACTCCCATTTGCCTATGCTAACCCCAGCCCTGGGAGCTGTCGCTTCCCGTAATGAGCTGGCCAGCTTTGCAACTACGAGATTTCTGTAGGGAGAGAAACTCGTGGTGATGGGGCAGTTAGGACAAGCTGCCATTGTCCCTTCTGTCCTGGGAGGCTGTCCAGAACCTGCATCAGGTTCAGAAATGAAAAAGAAATCACTTAGACAAAGAGACATGAACTTGAGGCTCCTGTTTGTGGTCACTTGCCACATAATTAATTCAGGCTCCTCCTCCGTGTGCTCCTCTGTCCCACAGGCAGCTTTGGTTCTTCAGCCATGACCGCTAATTTCAGGAACTTAAGAAGTCTGTACAAAAATTTTGGGTAGAGAAAAGTGCCGCCCTCCCTAGTTTCTAGCCACTGCATCTGTTTTGGAAAAAACACCAAAGAGAAAAGATGGATTGAGTCTAAAGCGTTCAATCATAAAGCTATTTCCCTGAGATGCTAAGCTGTGGCCATTAACCCCCAACACCGAGTAAACTTTATTATTGAAGAGAACGATAAGGCAGATGACGTGATGAATGTCATTTCAGAAGAGGAATTTAAAATGGAGAGGTCGTTTTGGAGCTCATCCAGTCTAACCCTATACTTTACAGAGCACAATGGAAGTGACTTGTCCAAGGTCACTTAGCCCATTTGTGACAGCCTTGGAGCCTGGGTCCCCTGGCTCCTAGGACTCTGTTCTTTTCCGCTGTAGCACCTTGCTGCCTGGTGATGTTTCCTTCCTACCTCACACATGACCTCACCACTAGCAAGACTCTACTAGAAAACATGATCAAGATGCTAAGAGTCTCCAAAACATCTTGGGTCAACAGGAAACCATTCAATATTGCCTGATACAGTCCATGCTCCATTCAGTAAGTCCTAACACAGCACAAGCCACAGAGTAAGGAAAGCCCTAGGAAAAGGTGACATACTGCTCTGACCTTCGGGAAGCCACTTCCTGTTTTCCATCCACACCATAAGTGTGTCTGCCAAGGGCAGTGCATATTCCTGTCATCACACTGCACTAGAATTAATTGAGCAGTACTAGGCCACGTCTCCAGGGTTTGGGCTCTCTGGCTCCTTGCGGGACAAAAGCCCACTGCCACCAGCTCTGCCGGCCTGTCCCCAGGCACCAGCCTTCTTGGCCTGCTGGCTTGCCTAATAAGGCAATGTGCAAGGTGACTGGCCGGCTTATAGGTCACCCACTGTTTACTGTGAAAATTCTGGACTCACAAGCAAGAGCCTACCTTTTGGCAGACAAAGGGTTACCCTTTGCCAAAATCTCTTATTCGGTCCATTTACATAATAATAGATACTGGTCTGTAGAGCCTGCCAGATTGGACACAGGGTGGCTTGCAGGGTTAAAGGAACTTGCCTTCAGCAGGTCTGGAGTAGCTAGGCTTCAGGGGAAGTTTCTTTGCCTCTGCCTCCCCCAGCCCCCTTCCCAGGTCCCTCAGAGAACTCACTCCATCTCTGGAGCAACTTATTTAGCATGCATCCTGACTCCTGAGGCGCCCAGACTTCAAAAATAGCAACCGACTGTCTTCAAATAGATCGCATGTCCTGGGTACTTAAAAGGGAGTCACTGGGTCAGGTGCAGGAAAAATCCTTAGCATCCCAGAAACTATGTGCTGGCGGGGGGGAGGGGGGAACGAAAGCCAAAGCAAAACAACAAAACCCCAAACTTCTGTCTTTTCAAATAAGGAGGCAGAGCGGTTGGCCAAACCCTGCCTGAATACAAACACCCTTTAGTTATTTTCGATGCCGTGAAGGTCCGGGCTCAGAGACTCTTCCCATCCCCGGCTCCTGAGACTTCTACACATTTGGGGAAAGGATACCTCTGCGGTGATTAACTGCGGCACATTCATCACTGCACAAATTTCCTTCGGCTTTCAGTCTCTTTGTCACTTAGAAGGCATTCCACCCTCCGGCCCACCAAAATCTGATTATGTCCCAGGAGAGTTTTGAACAGTACGAGCATTTCAAGTTTCAACAGCAGCCTGGCGATGATGGGATGGAGCCAGATGAGGAAGCATCAGGGAGCATGAGGTCGCAAACCTCGAGGACGGTGTTCACCAGACTATCAGTGCACATACGAAGGCCAAGATACAGCCCAAATCTGTAACCATGGTGAGCGGAAGCCAATCTGACGGCCTCAGCCTCCCACCCGGGGCCAGCATCCAGCGTTAACACCCTTTCTGCGTAAACACACAGTTCCTTTCGAACCAGAGAGAGCCCGACAAGTAGCAGCCACGCTCTGCTTCTCAGAGGAAAGGAGTTGAGAGTATCTAAAATGACGGTTAGGAAAACCGGAGGCCTACGCACTGCTGATATGTTGGGGATAAAAATGTTAGATCAATTTCTGGTTTTCACGAATCCAGGGTTTACCTACTCAGTCCCTACGGGATTCTCCAACAGAGGCATTCAGGAATCCCTGTCTAGATATTCGTAACAAAGAGAAAAAGCAAGGGGTGTGGGATACTGAAAACCCAAAGCTTGTCCTTAAGCTCCTGGAAAAAGCAGCCTTGGAAAGGAGAGTTTCAAAAACACACACCAACCTCCATATTGTCCTAACAAGCCTCTGTCCTCACAACCTCAAAGGAATCGGCTTGCACTCTCCTTTACCGCCTCTAAATTAGGCAAAGTAGGCGGGGAACCACAGGGGCCCCAGGGTGTGGGCAGACCCAGGGGTGTGGAGCTGCCCTGGGTCCCTGTCCCCCCTAAGAAGGCAGAGGGAAATCATAGGGCGGCAGGTGTAGGCCACCAGCCGCCTGGTTGGCTTCTGTGTTTATTTTACTCCCGAACAGCTAATTTCCCATTGTTCAAGGCCAAGTTAGAGAGCACTGAAGCATTGTTACTCCCTTTTCTTCTTCAACTGCCAGCTGCTGTGGCTGTTTGATTCCTAATTAGCACTTCTAGGGAGAGTAGGCCAGGAAAAGGAAAGAAGGGGCGACTCCTAGCTACTGGCCACCGACCCCTGCCAGCAGCAGGCTGGGCAACCAGGACCCCTTGAGGAGGAGGAGGAGGAGACGGTGAGAGAGGAAAGGGAAGGCGTGGCGCCCGCAGGGTGACCTGGATCTACCGTGGAATTCCTACGTGGTCAGACCTCAGGGCGCTAGAGACTGTGAACTGAAGACAATAAAAAAAAAATCATCAACAGTGACAACTGAGCTCATCTTAAATTTATTCTAATTAAATGTCGTCAAGAAAGAAAAAGTCCTGTCTTCCAGTCCCTGTGACTCTCTCCTGAACAGTAAAGATATTACTGTGCTCGCTGGCGTTGCCGTCCTAAGCAAGGTTGTCCAACAGGTTCGCGCACAAGAGGTGTATTCATGGACCTGATTCCATTAAAGCAGCAGCTGCTCATCAGTTTGAAGGTCTATGTATTCAGTCAACATCCAGTTAACAGAACTACAACCACAGCACTGTCCCCCTGAAATTAAAACTGTGCCAGGTACAATAGGCTGCACGGTGGATTTTTTATCAGATCACTTCCTGTTCAGACGAGCGAAGAGCTTTCTCTTTACCATGCACATTGCATCGTTGTTTTTTTGTTTTGTTTTGTTTTGGGTTTTTTTTGGCTATTAGACCGTGTAAGCTATTTGATTGGGTGGCAGAAAGAGACTTTAAAATTATTAAGGACTAGATCTTCATTTGCTGCCTATTTATATAATACTTTGTTTTTAAGCACATTGTCAGGCTATTTTTATGGATATATTTTTACCCCGGACACATGCTTACCCTGTGTTCAGCTTAAAATATGCTGATACAGCTTTAAACTCCTTCCTGCAATGCTGATTTAACTTAGCCACCGCTATCCACATCTGAGAGTATTAGTTCAAGAACTAACCTTTCTTTTTAAAAAGAATTAAAAAGACTTGATTCCTTAACTGCACTATGTCGTCCCCTAGTGGCTGAAAAGAGTTGACGGATTTTCCAAAGTCCACTTTACAAAACACTCGTTCTTAAACGGAAAGCATGAAGTCTGGACGCTTTTGCTGACAGCAGCTTTAACATCTCTGAGATACATACGAGCTGAAAGGTTAGGAAATGATTTCATTCATTTACTCAACAAATAATACACGAAGTGTCCTAGAGGCCGAGCCCTGTTCTGGGGCTGGGGAAACAGAATGAGTAAGGATACAGGAGAAAATTCCATTCTAGTAATAAATACGCAAGTATAACACAATGTCCCACATGCCCAGTGGCCTTTTATTTTAATGTGTGTGAAATATATGTTACAGGAGCTCACTATCGGATACTCGGGAAACATGAGTGATTTTGTACTGCTAGTCCGTCTCTTCAACGTCTTGTCTGTCATTGTCCCCTCCCCTTTCCCTTTCCCTTCGCCCAGGCAGCCTCAGAGCTGGTTCCAGGTGCCCTCAGCAAGCATCTGCTAAATAAAGTGACCCATGAAATCCAAACTAATGACGCTTTATTATCAGCTAAATGAAAGGGCTTTTGCTGTTTTCAGTTGTCCGTATCGTAAACTAAAATACCGATAGTTATAAAAATGAGGCAGGCTCATGAAAAAGTAACAGGTCTCTCTTTAGACATATAAACTGAGGCAATAATATATTGTTTTGTGTATAAACATCACGGTTCTGTGAACATCTGATTCAGAAGCTCACATCTGACGAAACCATAAACATGCATTCCGAGGCTGTAGCACGCTATTGTTTCACTCTCCTGTCCCCCACCTTTCTGGAAAGTGGCAGAACCACAACTAATGCCATTCCGAAGTGAGTTCTTACAGGACGTTAGGTGCTCTGGGATGTGCCAGGGTAGCAGAGATCACTGTCGTGCCAACTTGGTGCACTGGCCTTGGCTGCGGGACGCTCCGTGCTGAGAAGGGCTCTCGCCCACCACACGTGGGGAAGTACAAGTTCACAAGACCAAGGATGACAGAGTCTCTCAGGAGCACAAACTCTCACAAAAGCTGAATACCTGTGCGTTCCCATTTCTGTTTGAAATTCTACCTCACCTGCCCGGATGCTGTTCAGTTTCTTGCTGCTGGGATTTTTTCCCCTTAATGGCGAGGTCTCCGCCATGGAGATTTAAATGTCAAGGGGTCCACAGCTACGGGTCTCTGTTACTTCTGTAGGAAAAGGCAGGTGGCGTCTCACGAGACCCACTGCGTGATCTAAATTAACAAGACACGGAAACAGCTACTGTTACAATATTCAAAAGTGAGCTCTGGCAGGTAAAATGCTGACTTGGAAAAGAAAGCCTAGTGGATTTGCAAGCAAAATCTGTGTGAGCGCTATACTGTCCCTATAAACAAAATTCAAACAATTTACCCAAATGTTTCTATTCACTTATGTTCTACCTCATTTTGCAGAGCTAGAGAAAGGGTGGGGGCCATCCGTGAACTTCAACCCAGTGTCCAAATTTAAAGGAAACAAATCTCCACAGTTCTAAATTATTGATTTTTTAAAGCTTTAAACAAAGGCAGGGCTTTGGATATTCGGGTGCACATCACAAGTTATCAGAAATAGTGACCCAGGCTTAAACATACCTCAGAGGTTGTGGCCCTCATCTCTGTGTTATATTTAAAACTTCCAATAGCAGCCCTGTTAAGATTTACATAGTTTGGGGGCACTTGTGAGAAAAGGAGGGGGGGGTCTGTAGTTTTACACTGAAACTGTATCATAATGTTTTATACAGATGTATACAAATGTTTTGTACAAATTTCACCCGATTTTAAAAGTGCAAACAAAGCACAATTGGTCCCCGGGTCTCCTGCGGACTCTGAGGGGAGGTTGGAAGTAAACTGGTAAGTGCCTGACCTTTGTCCTGAAACCTGCACATGAAGAATATCAGCTGCTGTCCCTCAAGTTCCCAAAAAGCTTCAGTTGGGACCTTGGCACAGGGGGAGGGGGGACACATCTTATTCTCCCCACCCCACCCCCCCCACCCCAGCCTCCAGGAAGATTCCAGGCCCAGGGACCCAGTTAGGTCTCCCTCAGACTCAGGTCCTCAGAATTCAGGTGGCTTTCACTAAACTCTGACCAGGCTGGTTACCAAAACCCAAATATGTCAAATACTTGCTACTCCTGACCCCCCTGCTTCCTTTATCACACCCAGGAACCCACAGCGCTTGGGCAATTCACCTCCAGCCCAAACCCTCTAAGGAAAAGAATGAAACGTTACAGAAGTTCCCAAGCTGGCCACAGATTTTATAATTATTGAAATAGACTATCTACAATTATAAAGTCATATAATATATACTTTGAATAGTGTGTCCAACTTAATCAAGAGTGTTTAACACTGTATACATATTAAGCTACAGTCAACACACAAGTCCTATAATTTTTTTAAAAAAGAAGACAGTATGTTATTAACTGAACAGATTGCAAACCCTATCCTTGGAGATTCAATAAGCCCTTTCATTCTTAATGTACACCCAGTTCTAAACAGCTTGGTTGTCTGATTCCCCAGCCTCTGAAGAGATGCTGAGAAGCTTCTGGAAGGTTAAGAACGCTAAGGAAAGAGGGGAGGAGGAGCTGGCCCAGTGCTGGAGGACTCCTTCACATCTCCTTAGGTATGCCTTTGCTACCCAACATCTGCGAAGCCAGGCAGTGAAAGGCCAAACTAGATTGGTCTCTTCCTTCGTGGAATTTGGGGTTCTTGTACACGGGGCCCCGGAAGTGGCCCCCTCCATGTTTCCAGGACTGAAGACAGGTGTGCACAGCCTCAGGGAGCACTGAAAGGAGGTTTGCCCGGAGAGCAGGTAGAGCGGTCCTGTTCCCAGCGAGCCTGCTAGAGCCGACATGCAAGGCCTCGTGGGGCACAGCGTGGGGACGGCACACTGAGAGCAATGACACTTACTTACGCAGGATGGGGACACAGGAACAGAAGGGCCATAGCCCCTCCATTGAATAGAAAAGGAAAGGAATTCCATTCATCCTACTACTCAGTTTCTCGACGGGGAAAGAATTAAGTATGCCCAGAACAAACTACCCTTTGGGTGGGTAAATCTTTTAAACTCCGTTTTAAAGACATACATACAGATCGCACAGGGGAAAAGCCCACAGCCCATTCTTGCTCTTGGTTTCTACCTGTTCCTACCCCGCGGGCTGGCTCCACCCCCACTGTCCCACACGCCTTCTTCAAGTGCCTCACAGTTCCACATGATCATGATTGTGTCCATGGCGCTCACCACAGGACTACAGGCGCCAGGCCACCGGTCACGGAGCACAAACGAAGCGACCCACCTCGCCAAACTGCCCTGCGGCAGGTGCTCAACCCGCTGGGCCTGCTTTCTCCTCCTTCCCTTGCCCCCAGTGGTCACTGGGGGAACAGCAGCTGTCCTTCTGCCCTTGCGGCCTCCTGTGGGTCATCACTCCTCAGGCCTCCCTCAGAGACCATTCCAGAACCTGCTTTTCCACAGTGGCGCATCACGAGGTGGTGGTTTGCACCTCGTGCCCCTTCCCCTCGTGAGAACCTCCCCCTGGTGACAGCTCAGCTGCGCCAGGTGGACACACTTGCCATTTGTCTTTTAAAAATCCCTTTCCCGTGGCACCTGAGTGACTCTTGATTTTAGCGCAGGTCATGATATCACGGTTTGTGAGTTCGAATCCTGCATCGGGCTCTGCGTTGACAGCATGGAGCCTGTTTGGGATTCGCTGTCTCTCTTCTCTCTCTCTCTCTCCCTGCCCCTCCCTGCTCTCTTTCTCTCAAAATAAATAAACATGCGGGGACACCTGGGTGGCTCAGTCGGTTGAGCATCCGACTTCCACTCAGGTCATCTCATAGTTTGTAAGTTCGAGCCCTGCGATGGGCTCTATGCTGACAGCTCAGAGCCTGGAGCTAGCTTCTGATTCTGTCTCCCTCTCCCTCCCTCTCTCTCTCTCTCTCTCTCTCTGCCCCTCCACCAATCATGTTCTATCTCTCTCAAAAATAAACACTAAAAAATTAAAAAAAAAATAAATCAATAAACATGTAAAAAAATAAAATAAAGTAAAAATTCCTTCTCCTCTGGGCACAGAGTTCATGGTGAAAGCACTTCACAAGCCGTCAGCAAGAGTGGTGAAAGGGTTTGGGAAACGATGCCACAATTTGTGAGGTATGGGTAGAGCCTGCTGGACCTTCAGCCAGAGGGGTCACCCCATCGGCCCCTGCGCTCTCCTCTTTCCCACCTCCTTACCTGTGGAAACCAAGTTCTTGCCCCGTGGCAGGTACAGACAGAAGTTTCCCACGGCAAGCATAAATCAACACTTGCTCTTTCCACGTATACAGCCTTCAACGGCACACAATGTGCTTTCAATACCTCACTTGATCTTCACTTCACAAAAATGGACATTGTCAAAGGGTTTTGTCATCGTCAAAGCCCTTTAGTCAACGTGGCTTCACACGGTCCTGCTGGCATGACGGGGAACTCCCCCGTTCCCCGTTCACAGATGAGGAAACGGACCCCCAGAGAGGCTACGCCAGAGTTGGCGAGAGATGAGGAAAGCACACAGCTCACCCGGGGGGTCCCCAACAAGGGTGTGAGGCTGAAGAAGGGCTGTCCGACCCGAAAACTGCACAAAAGCCCTGGCTCCCTGCTTGAGGTTTTGAAGGCAGAGGTGACCAACCTGAATGGCAGGTTCAAGTCTGGAGCCTGGCTGCTCCCGGCTCTAGTTCCCTCTCCCTCCTTCCCTCCACCCTCCCTCCTTGCCTCTCCGCTCTCCCACTTCAGTGAGGACTTGCAGAGACTTTGAAAAGGATTATCCCGTATGTTCTAAACCCCAGCAGCAACCACCTCGGCGGTGAGCAGGGCACCAGGCCTGGAAATGTGCGTCTTGGGCTATTGGGAGAAGTGCCTTCCTTTCTTCTTATGAATCATGTGAAAAGCCTATTAGGCTTTATTCAAAACTGCTGTTTTTAAGTCTTTGCGATCCTGGCTCTGTAGACACTGGACTCTGGCTAAGCAAAGGGTGAAGTGAGAAAGAGATGGAAACAAGACTCTCGCTACATTCTTCTGGTGACAGATTTGGAACATGAGCTAATGCACAGGCCAGCCCTGCCAAAGCTGAACAAAAACAATGCTATCTACAGCTGCCTCGGGGCATCTTTCTGAGCACAAAATAGCCTCTCCCCACTCCCTCCCAGAGGCAGCTCACGTTTTTTTGTTTTGTTTTTTTTTTTTTAAGTTGATGCAAGGGTGTGGATAAAGTTTGCAAGCCAATATATCATTTGGTTTAGCTTTAGAAATATTTGATCATGCTGATTTGGCAAAGAGGAAGAAAAAAAAAGCGTTCTCTAGCAGGAAAAGTTGGTCTCCGCAGTAACTAGTTGGAGCAAGTCAGTAACTATTTGGAGACACAGACAGAAGGGGAGTCTCAGGCTGACTGAGGGTCTGACTCTCCCCACGCTGAGTTCAACCCTTGACTCCTGAGCTTGACTTTGGCCTTTGGGCAAACTCACAGGCTAACAGCTGCTTTTTCCTGTTGCCTAGAAAATGTAGAACAAGTTCTCAATCACAAGACACTTCTTGTTTCTCTTTTCGTTTTTTTCCCCAGTGTTTGCTCAGTCGTTCTTGTATGTTTTAAATTGTTTTGAAGCCCTCCAGTGGGAAGCACAAAAACGAAAATCAATGCCCAGACGGTCGCCTGGCCAGATTTGGGTTCCTCGTGAGTTGCGAGAACCACAGCCCACAGGGCAAATGTAATTTATAGCAAATGTGAAAGATGTTCACGAAGCTTACGTTAACTAGGATATTGTTAACTGGAGCCCTCTTCTGTGTCGTTTGCTATTCTGAATGCCTGTCATTCTGAATGGACCCAGTGGAGGTAGGGGCAAGGTATCATTTACATGTCGCCCACGAATGAACTGAGAAAATACGCTACAAGTAGCGAAAAAGGTGCTCTACTCTTTAGTACTTTGGGCGAGATGAAATTCTTATAAGAATCACTGAAAAATTTAACTTTCATTTGGAACCTCATGGTAGCATTACCTTTAGGGATGGAACGGGCTTTGGAAATCCTCTGGAGTAGCAGATGGTTCTTTAACAGAGTGTCAGACCCTCCTCAAGAGCCTTAGCGCCCCCCTCCCCCTTGCCCCAGCCACACCCCAGAACCGATGGGACCAGAATCCGCAGGTGGGATTCAGGCTAGGGGATCTTGTGAGAACTGCCCCCAGAGAGATGTGTCGGGGCACCCTGGGGTAAGACCCGCGGCTCCTTGAACCTCCCCATCTGACGAAGGAGCCCACACAGGTTGGCCAAGGTGGCATCAGCAACAAAGGCAAGACAGCAAGAACTCAAGAGTTTCCTTTTTTAAACACCAGCAACATTTACGTGGTAAAGTTTGTCGCCAGGTGGTGTATTTAAACAAGCATTATCAGTGAGTATGTGATTCAAATCCTATGTCCCAGAACTTGGGGAGAAAAGGACCCCACTCGAACTCCTGGAGTGGAATTATGCTAAAAAGTTAGCCAAACAAGTTGCCAGTGAACCAGGGAAAGGAGGAGACGAGACCACGAAAGGTCATCCTAACTAACGTCCCTCTGTTGCACTGCATAGCCCCCTCCCACGCCTCCATGCTAGGGGACCCCTTTTGTAGCAGATCATAGCTCGAAGGACCAACAGACCCAAATTACATTGATACATGTTACGATTAAGTGCCAGTTCATTTCTAACACGCAGATGGTGAGCAAGGCACTTGCAGAAATCAAGATATAACCACAGGACACAGGCACTCCCCTGGTGTCTGCTGTGCTCTTTCCTCTAAAACCCTCTTTCCTGGCTCCATTTTCCTCTGTCATTAATCTACATTACTCATGTGCTAACTTGAAAGCTTTATATTTTGTTGTGGTTTTCATCCTCTGTATCACAGAAACATGTTACTACAATTACACAAGATTGTCATCCAAGGAAAATAGCTAACACCACCAGCATAAATAAGTTCCCAAAGACACGAAAAACAAAACAAATCCCCCCTAGAGTTTTATTTGTTCAGTTTGTTTTCCAAAATACCACATGCCACGTTTTAATCGAAAACCAACGCACGCATCAGATTTACACATCAGTTTTACCAAAGGTCTTGCCCTGGGCCCATTTCAGGACCGAACCCATGGCTTTCAGCTCTGATACCACCATAGGCAACTAATGACAGGACTTGGATCGGACTGAATGCAAAGAGCTGCCCGGAGGTCAAGGGCTTGGGCTCTTTCAGATAGACAAGAGTTCAAACCCCAGCACTGGCGTTTTCCAGCTCAGTGGCTCCGAGGCCAATTATACCCCACCTAAGACGGAGGTTAGAAGGTTGTTCTAAGGATCGAGGACACTCCCGTCTATGATACAGCTTCCGGCTCCACGAGGCTACCTGGTGCCTCAGCTGCTCCCCATCCCACTCTGGCACTCCTTCCCAGCACACATATACACACATCGTCACCTGTCCAGTCTGTGCTCTTGGACCCTTATCCAGTTTTACTCTAATTGTTTCTCTTTTTACCAGCTCACGGTCTGCTAGGATCACTGTAAATTCCACTTCATCCAAATCAGTGAGTGTTTGGGGGTCTACGTGAGAGATCTGCTAGCGATCTTTCAAAACACGGGACCCTGGATTATCAGGTTACGTTTCGATCTTTTCGCGTTTAACCACGTATGGGGCTATGAACAATCCAAAACACCCGTCCCTGCCAGCACAGCTTTGCCTATGCTGCAACAGTTCACAGACGAGGAGAACACGTTGGGATGTTTCACCAAGCGCCGCCCCCCCCCACCCCCCCACGTGGTATAACTTCCAACACCACTGCCTTGCCTGCCACGCTTTCACCCGCTGCTCCGGGGCAGGCAGGACCCTGGGTCCAGGCTCCACCAGCAAGAAAGCCCACGCTCTTCCACGAAGGGGCTGGGGCAGCTTCAGTGTTCACCACCACAATGATTTTTGGAAGAGAGGACACACAAATGTCTCCATTTCGAATACAATACAAATGTGTGTACGGTCCCACCTTCTAAGCAAACACCTGTAAATGTGTGAACTTGCAAAGCTGCAGTTTTCATGGCTTTGTAATATAATGTGTAAAGATGAAAACTGTCAGGTCTGAAAGATGACTACATCTAATGTTAAACGGAAAGCGGAGAGAAATACCAAAAAATTCTTTAGAATCTCTACATTTCCACTAAGATGATGTGGAAGGACTTCCCCAAGGGCCTGATTACTGGATGCTCAGAGTCCCTTCTTTCCCCCCCTTGGAGGTGCCTTTTCTTGAGTTGAATGAAAACAAGTGGTCACCAGGGCACAGTTGTGCCGTGAAAAGCAGTTAGTCCCTGTGAAGGAGTAACCCTGTGACAGCCCCACAGCCCCGGCCCTTCTCTCTCATCCTCTGACCTAATACACAACAGTGGAATTGCAAAGAACCCCTTCTTTCTTCCTTATAAAGAAGAAAATAAGGGGCACCTGGGTGGCTCAGTCAGCATCCCACTTCGGCTCAGGTCATGATCTCATGGTTTGTGAGTTCATGCCCCACCCGGGGTTCTCTGCCATCAGCACAGAGCCTGCTTCTGCTCCTCTGTCCCCTCCACCCCCTCTCTCTGCTCTCTGCCCTTCCCCCGCTGGTTCTCTCTCTCTCTCTCTCTCTCTCTCTCTCTCTCTCTGTCAACTTAAGAAAAGAAGAAGGAGAAAAGAAATGGGGAGGAGAGAAGTTAGTACTTCGGTTTCCCGAAAGACTAATCATAGCAATCTTTGTCTCGCACAGAAGGAGTTCTGTTGCGCATGGTGTGAAGCTGACAGGTGCGGATGTGCAGTTTTTAAAACAAAAATGAAAAAGGCATCCAGCAAGCAAATGCTTGAAGTCTCAAACACAAGTAAAACGGCTCTGGCCCCGGGCTAAAAACTCCCCAGAGAATCAGGATATAATTTATGGCCAGACAGTTCATCTGATTTCTTCACCTGTAGTTTTGAAACATACCTGGTATTCACATTTATTAGAGCAGCTGGTTGGACCAGGAAGGTGATGAAATGGCAGAGGAATGGCTGAAGGGAGCCTTCCCCCTCACAACACTTGCAAGATCTTACTTAATCCAAGTACCCATCTAGAGCTGGTCAGACCACATTCTGAACAAAACGTATATTGAAAAGCACATTTAATGGGCACCTGAGGTATATGTTTTCAAATGACCTAACTGTTATTTTTGGATTTTTACTCGATTCGTATAAAATTATACTGCTAATAGATGTAATACATAAAACCAGAACTTGATCTGCAAAGGTGACTCTATGTCCTGAGCCCACAGCACGGTCTCTTAAAACCCAGCTTACGTTTGTAATTTCTTGATTCATGTGATTCCAATGAAGCTACAAAGTAGGAGAAGGTTTGCAGGGAAACATGCCAGCCCTCTCCTTGGTTTCCTAGTGCACGATTAGTTTCTGGTCGGTCTTTACAGACTTTCTTTAGGCAAGAAAATACGAGCAAATGCTTCCCTGTGCCTTTTGTGCACAAACACAGAGCACCCTAAGTGATGTTCCTTGGGGATCTGTCCCTACAGGTGCACAGAGGACATCTTCCCACGTTGCCCTCATCTTGTCACAGCTGCGCAGTAGTCTATCATTTACCCACCCAGCCCCCTGTTGATGGGCATCGAAGTCTGCTATTTGACACAAAGCTACACTGCATAACCTCTGATGTAAGTAAACTGCCCCGCACAGACATGGTGCCATTTTCATTCCCATCAGCAATGGTTCTTGGTTCCCCAGCTCATAACTGACTTCTAGATGTTCACTCTACTGAGGCTTGATGGTCACAGTACATTTTTATTTCTTTTACTCTGAATGCAATTGAGCACCTTTTCACCTGATTTACACCCATTTAAATGTCCTTTCTCCCATTTTGTGTGTTGTCAGTTTAGATGCTTTGCCAATTTTCCTCCAGTGCTTTTTTTTTTTTGTTTTGATTTGGTTTGGTTTGGTGTGTGTGTGTGTGTGTGTGTGCGCGCGCGCGTGTGTGTTTAGGATTTCTGGAAGTTTACATATTAATATGTTAATCACATATCTGTGATAGGAGCTGCAGGTAGTTTTCCTAGTTTTTCTTTTCTCTTTGGTGGTTCGCACCCCCCCAGCCCCCCCCCCCCCCACTGTGGGAAAGTGGTGGAGTTTTTTTAATACGGTTAATTTTTATCAATCTTTTATTTCATGGCTTCTGCACTGTAAAGCAGTAGGGAAGGTCTGCCAAACCTACAGCTATGAAGAAATTTTTCCTGTTTCATTCTAGTACTTGTTTTATTTTGAAAAAATGTAAACCTACATAGAGACAGTGCTACGATGAGCACGAGGTACGCCTTTCTACTTTTTTTTCAAATTCTTCTTGAATTATTGAGGAGTGTTTTACAGATTTCTACACCTAGGTTTCAGATACTTCAGGTTAAATTATTCCTTGATATTTTATCCATTTTATTGCCTTCATAGACATGGTCTTTCCTTCCTCTGAGGTCTTCCAGCGGGATGTCTGGAGGTACAGCTTTTAACAGTGTCAAGTTCTTGTTCTCTGCCTCAAAAGATGCTCAGAGGCCCAGGTTCACCTGGGCTGTGACCCAGGCCACATCCCTGAAGCAGAGCTGGGAGCAAGCCAAATCAGGCCACAGCCTTCCTGAACTACTCCAGTCCCATTCATGGGCAAGGCTCAAGGAGATGGGAACCTGGAATAAGCAGAGGAAGGACAAAGCCACGGGACCTGTCTCCAGGTTTTCTGTCGAGCTTTTATGCCACAAATAATTTGCTCTGTGATTAACTGTATTGCAAGACAGGCATCTACTGACAACTTGTTTGCATCTCTACAGAAGGTCACAAAAGGCCCTCGGTGATCACTCAGGCTACCTACAGACGTGCAGCTGGGCAGGACTGGTTCTCTACTGGGAGAGACGCCTCGAGATAGCCGAGGAGAGGACTGGCGTTATCTCTGCAGCAGAATCCTCTCTCACTGAAGGCACCGTGCTGCACCTGCTTTCCTTCCTGCACATCCAAGCAACCCCTCGGGCTGGGCGATCCTGCCCACGCCACCCTGACCCCTTCCCTTCTCTTCCTGCTGCCGTCAGTGTGCTTCAAGACTTGTACAATCCCAGCCTCCTTACTACCTCAGTAGCCCATCCTTCAGCGGCCCAAAGTCCCAAGGTTTCCTGTGGCCAACCCTTTTCTCGTCATTCAAGGCTCTCCGTTGACCGAACAATGTCCATTCATGGTACCTTCATCCGCCCTTCCCTCTTGCCCGCCAACCTCCATCATTCCACTTGTCAAATTCCTACCCATCGTCTACATCTGTGAAGTCTCCGTGGACTCCCTCCCGGGCCTCCACTCCCGTGCCTTGTGACACAAACTGTGTCTCATCAAACTGTGACTGTGTGTGTGCACGGCACCTCTGAGCTTCAGGGCTTCCCGAGGCTCTCCAGTACCCAAAGCACGGCTTGCTTACACATTTCCGAGTTACACTGGTGTGTTTGCCAGTGAGTAATATGTAACGATAATACCCACAAGGTGCCTGAGAGGAAGGTTGCCTTCTCCTTCCTCAGTTCAGTGTCTACACCGATGACAATCTCTACAATTCAACAGCCTTACCCAAATCCCTCTCAATGTAATTCGTGCTTTACTTTCGTTTGGTAGGAAGAAAGCTCGTTCACTACCTTGAGAACACCGCTCCTTCGCATTTTTTTTTTAAGGTCTGAAAGCACTCAAAAGCCCCTCTCTTTAAAAGATTTAACTGTTTCAGGGGTGCCTGGGTGGCTCAGCCGGTTAAGCGTCCGGCTCCTGGTTTTGGCTCAGGTCACGATCTCGCAGTTCGTGGGTTCGAGCCCCTCGTCGGGCTCTGTGCTGATGTCGTGGAACCTGCTTCAGACTCTTTCTCTCCCTCTCTGCACCTCCCCCCACTCATGCTGTCTCTCTCTCTCTCTCAAAATAAATAAATAAATAAATAAACTTAAAAAAATACAAACATAAAAAAAATAAAAGATGCAACTGTTTCAAATGTACGGGCTGTGGGGACACAGCTCTGACTCACCTCACGGCCGGCGGCAGGGGAGAACCACCAGTAAGTGTCAAGTGGTTACTCATCCCCAAATGCTCCCAAGCCAGGACAGGATGTGATAAGAGTCTCTTTTTAGCTCTGGCAGGCATGTCCCTATGACATATGATGGTTCAAATGCCACCCCTTGTTTCAGATAAAAATTACTCGACACTTTATAACATCCTGGGATATTCTGGAGGGGAATGGGGAACAAACTAATGTCAAAGGCAGAGAAGTTCTTGAATTCAAGAGGTACCAAAAAAGGCCGGGTTGACTACCGTTAGATGTGGCTACAAAGCAGACCGGTCCCCAGCTCGGTAGTATGCTGCAGGCGAGGGACAGAAGTACCTTGGAAGTAAAGCGACGGCTTGTAGAGCTGCTGATCTCAACCAGTCAGAACTCAGAGTGAATCCTTCAAGGTGACTGGAGCCAGCTGTTTCCCTGGGAGCCCACCACTTGGGGCAGCCTCGAAGTTCAAGATTAGATCTGGATATTGTAAGAAAAGGGGCCATGCCAGCAACAAGGGGGAAGAATCTCTCATTCCAGACATTCAGCTCCAGGAGACAGCAAACGGCATAGTGGGAGGGGTGAGGCTGTGGAACAGTGTGAAATCTGTCAGCAAAATGTTGCCTCGGTTTTTTTATAGAAATATTCTATCTGCCCGAGGGGACGGCCCAGAGGTTGGCGGGACTCACCTACTCAGCTACCTCAGAAACTACCAACCCTCAGCCCTTCTTCCCATTAGGCGTCAGAAGAGAATCTGTTTGGACTCGGGTGCCATGTGTGTGCCAGCAGGGTGCTGAGGTCATTTGAGCAAAGGTCCTGGGAATCTGGAGAAACATAGGCAGTTACAAGTGACCACAGGCTCTTAACGGCCAACAGAAACTTAATCCCCTCGTTCTAGTTATTCTCAGGGAAAACTGTTCAGAGTGTCCCGTTGTCCTTCTATCCCCCTTCTTGCTTCTCATGTGTTAGACATGACATCAGGCCACAGGATGACTGAGCATTCTTTTTCCATCATGCGTGACGCAGCAATGGCATTAGAAGTGATCTCCACTCTGAGCCCGGCTGAATTATAGGTGAATTGCTTACAAACGGACATGTGATCTCCCTACCGTGAGAATGCAGGGTTTGGGAGCAGCGCTGTCTTCCCCACGTGCTCTGCCCATATACGCTGCAGTTGAGCAAACAATTTATATTTCAAAGAAACAGCTGTGGAGCTTTGGATCTGGTAAAAATAAGAGGATGTCGGGGGGCGCCTGGGTGGCTCAGTCGGTTGAGCGTCCGACTTCGGCTCAGGTCATGATCTCACAGCTCAAGAGTTTGAGCCCCGTGTCGGGCTCTATGCTGTCAGCTCAGAGCCTAGAACCTGCTTCGGATTCTGTGTCTCCCTCTCTCTCCCTGCCTCCCCCCTCACACCCTGTCTCTCAAAAATAAAATAAACGTTAAAAAAATTTAAAAGACACAAGAAACTTAGCAAAGGAAAATTCGATTTTCAAAATATCCTTAGATCCTTGCAAGTATGCTTTTCCTAGTCACTTATATCCTGACCGTACAGCTAATTAGAACAACGTCCATGAAGCCCCACTGCAGGTGAGTCCATTCACATGCCACATGGATGGGTAGGCATTGGACCAAGATGCTACAGAGGGAGGGACAGGGGGCCAATGCCAGTGACACCCACCATGCTATCAGAATCACTGGGTGTGGGGGGTGGGGATTATAGTCTCTACCCCCCAGGTCTAGGATGGGGTCCAACGAGAGCTTTATCAAGCAATTCTATTGATCATTCAATCTTAGAAAACAATCACCTTGATGAATTGTGATCTATTTCAAACTGATGATATGATTCTAGCTGAAATATATTTCAATTAACCCAGAATTTCCTCTAGATGAATAAATATGCAGATATTCATCTATAATTTGATATTTGAACCAAAATAATATTTTCTTCTTCTTTTTTTTTTTTTTTTTTTAAAGAAAACCACCTAAGGGTACTAAAATCCAGGTAATTTTCCAGGTAAGTTTCTAAAATTTAAGGTACTAAATTTAAGATACCAAATCTAAGGTACTAAAATCCAGGCAAGTTTCCAAAACCTACCCAACTCCACCAAAGCAGGAAAGTTTTCCCTTCCCCTTGTGGGATGTGTAAGATTTATGATGAAGGCTTTCTTGGTGTGAACCGGCTATAGAATGTAGGTGAAATCTGATGTATTGAGCTCCACATTCTCAGGAAACTGGCTTTGGAATGATCACTCAGGCATCGGGAATAGCCTTTATCATTATTACTAAGATAATATTTTTAAAAATTTTAAGTTTATTTATTTATTTATTTATTTATTTATTTATTTATTTATTTATTTTGAGAGAAAGAGAGCAAGCAAGAATGAGTGGGTGAGGGGCAGAGAGAGAGGGAGAGAGAATCCCAAGCAGGCCCCACACTGTCAGTATTGAGCCCAATGCAGGGCTCAAACTCATGGACCATGAGATCAGGACCTAAGCTGAAACTGAGAGCTGGACACTTAATCAACTGGGCTGCCCAGGCGTCCCTATCATTACTAACATTTTATTTGAAAACTTTTTAATTAAATGATACGAAACCACTTTGATAGATTCCAAAGAAATCACTAGCTCAAATCATCCACTTTTAACACCAAAGTTACAGAAAAGCACTGCAATAAAATTTTAGTTAAAAAAAATCCTTCCAGCTTAAGGCTAAAATCGAAACCTAGACATCATCTTAGCCCCAAAGGTTAATAATAACAATCTCCAAATAAATACTGCCATCCAGCAAAAGCTGCTTTCAATGTTTTATGTGTATCAGCTCATTTGATCCTCAAAACAAATCTTTGTGGCCATGTATTATCAGTCCCATTTTACAGATGAGGAAATTGAGACAGAACCTGAGTTCCCTGCCCATGCTAATGGAAGTAGTAACTAAATGCGTTGGAATGTGTACCCATCGAGTCCAGCTCCAGGGGCCACAGAGAGAGCCTAAAGTCAGGTATCAGGTTTGAACTTTCAAGTAAGTAAATCACATTAGCAAACCTTTTAGGGCAAAAGACAGCGTCTATTTAAGAAATAGAGCAAGTTTTAAATTGCCATTATTAAAATGATCATACCACAACGATCCTATCTCATTTGCTTTACATTTAAAATTAAACAATTTTCTAGACATTTGCCACCTTGTTTTTCAACCTTTTAAAACATCCCAATTCTCTCAGTTACTTAAAAAAACTCGCCAGTGTATTATTTAGCATATTGTCCCCATCAGCGCAAAGCAAATTCAACAAAGAACTGGAATAATGACAGATTTTATTTCAATTTTATTGGCAGGAACTTCTGTGTCTAATTGCTCATTTTGTTAAGAGCTAAAAACTAGTTGCTCCTCACTTATTACCTACAATATGAAAACGAAACTGTTTAAAACGAAACATTTAATTACTTTCCTTCGGGAGAAGGCTTGAATGAATCAGAAGTGTTACAAGGCACATTTTCACTAAGGAGCGTGGCAGATGAGGACATCGAACAGGCTTTCAGCTCTTTATGCTTTTGGCTGATTCCCATGTTTGTCTGTGTGGGCCCGTGCATGTGCGTAGGTGTGTTTGTTCCATTCATTAGTTTCCTCATTGTACAACTATTTATGGAACACTTGTTATGTACCAATTATTGGGACAATAATGGTTAGAAGTCCTAAATATCAGACATACCAGTATAAATATCAATACAAAAACATTTTCTAAATCCCGTTTAGAAATGCCTAAAAATGTTTGCCACTTTGAGATATCCAATTTCATAGTAATTATGAGTTCACCACCCCAACTTCCTCCCGTTAATTTCAGCAACTTTAAACCGAAGGTGATTCTTTTCCTACAGAATCAGTACTCACATAATACCCTGTCTAAACAATATACTTCCAAAGAAGACCAAGTTCAGTTTTTAAATACTTACCAACTCAAGGTTTTTTCAACATATAACTAGGTGACTTATGAAACCATCACTGTTTGGGGAAATTGTATTTCTAGCTTTAGGATAAAAACATGTAAACCTGTTCTGTAACACTAGAGTTCGGGCAATTAGGATATATATATATATATATGCAAGTTGTTCCAAAATCAAATGCAATCTATAATAAAATGATATATACAAGACAGACTCTGATAAATAAAACCTCACACTGAAAATATGTTATTTTGACACTAGGATTTACTGTACTGCACCCATATTTTCTAAGTAAAGTGCACGGAGCATCACGTATTTGTCTTAACAACAACAGGTTTCATTTGAAATTTCAAATAATACATTAACTCTTTTGCCCAATCCTAATATGAGACTACAGAGTGCAGCCAGAGTGCACTCAAAGCTGTTCTGCACAGGCCCAGGTCCACGCAGAGCCAGTATTGGGTGGCTCTAGAATATTCTCGTGTGCCCGAGTGTTCCACAGGTAGGGCTGTGTGTGTGTGTGTATGTGTGTGTGTGTGTGTGTGTGTGTGTGTGTGTATGAGTGTGCATGTTGTTCTTCATGCTGCTATCTGGTTACTTAAATCTAAGTCAACTAGAAAACCAGCAAATTCATATTGAAAAATCCTGTCCACTTAACCAAAAAGCTCCCTAAAGTATGTGCAAGGTAACCACTTTTGGAGAGAGTCCTTGGAGGGATCCTCCTAGGTGATTATGACATGAGGTTCCCGTGTGCGCCCCAAGGTATACAGTCTACTTATTGCTGGTGGCTCCATATTTCAAAGAAGATTAGACTTTTCTCAAGTTTGTTTCTGTGTGGCTCTCCTTGGACAAAGGAGTTAGATTTAGACAACTGATGCCTCCTTGAGTATTTCACAGTGTGGCCGAGATGCTGAGGTTTTTAAATCCTAAAACACAATGTCATGGGCCATTCTAGTAACTGCTAATCATGTGACACAAAAATTGTGAATGCACTACGAGGGGATAAGACCGCTTCTGAGTGTCTCATGCACGCAGACGGCAAAGGGTGTTCTCACGGGAGGCTGGTGAATCCCATCCTCTTTGGGGTAGGAGAACGTTACATAAATCTGATTTTACACAAAGCTCTAGAATCATCCCACACCCCAACAGCCGCACACAGTTCAGATTAAGAATCAAGACCTCTTAGGGGCGCCTGGGTGGCTCAGGGGGTTGAGTGTCCAACTTTGGCTCAGGTCATGATCTCACAGTTCGTGAGTTCGAGCCCCGCGTCGGGCTCTGTGCTGACAGCTAGGAGCCTGGAAACTGCTTCGGATTCTGTGTCTCCCTCTCTGTCTGCCCCTCCCCACTCATGCTCTGTCTCTCTGTCTTAAAAATAAATAAAACATTACAAAAAAGATTAAAAAAAAAAAGAATCAAGACCTCCACACACGATTCTTCGGGAGGGGAAGATTTATGGTGGAGTTTGTCAAATTCAAGTTTTACTTTATATCCATAATGCTGTGGAACAGAAAACACTGTTTTGTTTTTTTTCTGACCGCAACAGGCTGTTTGCAGCTCCTTCACAAAACAAGACCCCGCTGTAGAGATGAGGCGTGGCCTCTGGGGCCTCAGGCAGAATTTTTCTGGATTTGTGGCTACACAAAGCACACGTCAAAGCGCAGTCAGACTTCCTCAGCTCTGCTCCTCACACGGACCCACAATGCCTGGCACAGTCTAGAGCCTCTCGACCACTGACAAGACCCAGATGCCTTCCTTCTACTCACATGTAACTGTCCAGATACAGTGGTCATGACAGATCAGGGAGAACGACCGGGTCTGCCTCTCACCCTCTGCTGCCCTTTCTCTCACAGGGCACAGTTGGGGCCTTTCGGCAGACAACTCAATGCAGAGCACTGGTGTGGCCTCCAAGCGTCTGAAGACTCCAGAAGCACATGGTGGAGTGTCAGCTTGGACAACACAAGTGTCAACTTGGGATCCAGGTGGCTTTGCCATCACCTAAGTAGCCCAGAATGACAACAACCAAGTACCCCAGTGGAAAGATAAAGTGAGGAGGTCATGGCCTCCAGAATCTAAACAGAAATGTTAAGATTAACAATCTTCTTTGATCCCGATCCCCTCAGAGGACTGACAGAAGACGCGAAGCCCCAAAACATGTTTTCCCCAGTCATTCAGTGTTTAAGTTCTTGTCTAAACTTCGGTTGCTCAAGAATATATATTTAAGGAGATTTTCAGTACCAGAGAAGAAACGTGTTCAGATGGATAGTGAGTCATAGTCAAAGCCTGTGTGAGAAAAACAAGGGATTCTGTGTAATTTGTCGGGCTGTCAAACTTTAAGGACCCTTCTGCCAAAATGATTTTGGTCAGTGAAAACTAAAACTAACCAGACGTGTGACAAATGTTTACAACCAGGGTCAAGAGTGTTTACGCGCCAGGAGTCAGCTTTTAAAGCACAAGAGCTTTGACCAAAGATGAACTGAATGCAGCCAGTGCTTAATGCTCCTGGGAAGAGTCGAGAACTCACAGCCACCGCTGGCAAAGCCCACAGATGCACAGGACCTGTGAAGTATGGCTGAGCTGGGGGTCATCTCCTTGTGGGGCGAGATCTATTTTTAAAGGCCAGCACATACACACACACACACTATGATATGGTTTCCCCCTAGAAAGCCAGAACGGCCGAATAATTACCACATTTCTAATTTTACATTTGAGTTAACAACACCAGAGCAGCAGCAGAGACTTGGTTGTCATTTGTGTGCCACTAAAATTAAACTGCAGCATCCAGCACTCACTTTCTCCTTATCGCTAGTGCCACACGACATATTGAAAGATGCCAAGTAGGAACAAAGAAGAAAGAAAAATATAAGCACATATTTTCTGGCTGTTATTCGTACATATCCGCACGGAGGCATATAACATGCATGCGAACAGAGATAACGTGAAGGCAAGATGACCAATTTGCTCTACCAAGAAACGAGTCTCTTTCCACAAGATATAACGAGGCCTACAAATCAGACTCCGTGTTGCAGAACACAATAATTTTTAAGAGATCATCTATAGTATTAATCGTACTACAAAAGGGTCAGAACTGTGTAAAGGGAGATTTTATGTCTGTATAAACATACACACACACACACGTATTTTAAAAACTGCACACATTAAAATCATTAAAACTTACAGATATCCATGGCCATGTTGCTTATGTCTTGACTTAGCTGAAGATAAAGAGAAGCAGCAAGAGAAAAGAAAGTACGAGAATAGAGAAGAAAAATAGGAAGTGAAAAGATGAAAAGAGGACAGGAACAGAAGAGGAAGGAAAGAAAGAAGAAGAAAGGGAAGAAAGGAAAGGAAAGTGAAGGAAAGGAAAAAGAAAGAAGAGGGGAACAGACAAGAGGAGGAAACGGATGTGGCTGACTCACCTTATATTGTCCCTAAATACCCACCCACCCCTCTGACAAACCAAAGAAGGTCAGGTGGTAACGAGGAGCCTCAACTCGATTGGTTATTTTAAAAACATCTATTCAGCTCAACAGCTGAGCTGAATAGTTTTTGATACATGGTCATCTAATCTAATTAACCACATTGATTCATCCGTACTCGATGCAAGGGTTCCACAGGGGCAACGAGGCACTGTCCCTGCCTCTTACTTGGTGTATTTAGTAATGGATCACTACATTCTTTTCAGATACAAGTCAGTCCTGTTGCACCTGTAGGGTGAAACATCACTCTGGTCTATTTTGATTTCAGGTGGGAAGCGGTGGAGTGGAGCATAATCGGACCTGCTTGCATTACTCCATGCGTGAGGACACCAGGACTTTCTCCGAGCTTGCTCAGACCAGCCAATGGCTGTGGGAGCCGAAAGGTGGCCCGAGGAGACTTTCCCAGGGAAGGCAGTAAGCTCTCTGAGGCGGGGAGGCTGGGAGGGTTGGCGAGGAGAGGCATTCCCACACGGAGGGCAATGGGCGTGCGAGAGCAGATGGTGTGGGTGAATGCCTCGTCGCTCGGCGACTTGTGCCGGCTGGCGGGGTCCCCTCTGTTCTTCCCACCAGGCTGCCCGACTCTGCCTTCTCCACTCTCGGAGGCTCACCAGCCACAGGCATCTGGGGAACACGCAGAATCCTTAGTCGCCACGGCCGGCACTCAAAAATAACTAGGATGGATGAATGAGGGGTATCCTGCAGGCTTGGTAAGTAGAGCCGTCCCATGAGCTGCTATCACAGAAAAGTCTCCTCACCACCCGCACCACGGCCCTGGTTCCCAGAGGACACCTTGAGTTCGCACCCACAGGTATAAAAGAAGGTAAAAGCGAAAACGAGCAAAAAAATTCACGTAAAGTCACTTCTCACAAAACCCCATCACTTTCAGCCAAAACACAAATGTAGGAAAAAACAACAAACCCACAATAAAGCCTAGGTTGACATGCCGGCAACCTATCCAAGGATACCCCTCCAAACGACTTTGCCACTGCATTGGCGGCCCTCCCATCCACACCGACCATCAGGCAGGTGCTGCCCAGCAGACCGAAGGACCCAACTCTAGGGCTGTTATTGGACTGTAAAGCCACACAATTCAAAACGTGGACATGAACACCGAATGTGTCCAGGGCCACAAAGAACCTACAGAACCATACCGTGTGTGCACCCACTTACCCTGGGGGTGTGTATTTGTGCACGGGTGGGAGGAACGGGGAATCCACAGGAAAGCCACCTCGGAGACGATACGTTTCCACGAGCTCTTGAAAAGCACAGAGTTTTCTGTGTTCCCTCTGCCATCCAAGTATCACCCACCCCGTGGCTATGTCAACAGGTGACGCACTGTAGCCCCCTGCTCTTATCAGTAGACGCACGGGGCGTAAATCCACTTCCTCTGGACCTGTGACGTCCAACACAGTGCTACTGGAGCTTAAACGAATTAAAAGTAAGTTAAAAGTTCGATTCCTCA
This sequence comes from Acinonyx jubatus, assembly GCF_027475565.1. Taxonomy (NCBI): domain Eukaryota; kingdom Metazoa; phylum Chordata; class Mammalia; order Carnivora; family Felidae; genus Acinonyx; species Acinonyx jubatus. Next base: position 27,259,208 of record NC_069387.1, on the reverse strand, counting down.
ATTGCCCTTGCCACATTTTCAAGTGCTCGACAGCCGCCTGTGGCCTGAGGGTACCGTGCAGAACACTCCCATCCAGAGAACACAGCCATCAACACGGGGAGTTGTACTGAGCAGTGATGACCCAGACTTGTGGGCTGCCCGACCCTGTTCCAGCCAGTGGATGCTAAACCTTCACACGCTCCAGGGGTACGCCCCCACATGGGGTCACCTAGAGACCTCCAGGCACCTCACTTCTATTCAAAAATTGGAACATGACTTTAGTTTCTCATGGGAGTCACAGCCCAACTCCTTCAGCAAAAAATGGAAAACATGGGGCACCTGGGTGGCTTAGTCAGTTGGGAGTCCAACTCTTGATTTTGGCTCATGTCATAATCCCAGGGCCGTGGGATCAAACCCCATGTCAGGCTCAGTGCTGAGCCTGGAGCCTGCTTAAGACTCTCTCTCTCTCTCTGCCCCTCCTTCCTGCTCATGCTCTCTAAAAAAAAAAAAAAAAAAAAAAGTTAAGAAAAAAAAGGAAAACAATGGATCCTCACCTCCATTAAATGAGCTTTTAAAACAAGGAACATTTTTCATAGATGTTTTGGGAGATACCATAACCTCCTAAAGCCTGTTTGTGTACCTATTTAAAAACATTCGCTCAGTAAGAGCACCTTTTGCAGCGATGGCCTGAAACCCAACTTCTCTGCAATAAAAATGTTGGCTCCACACTGCCCTATTGTCTACCTGTTAGTCTTTTTTTTTTTTTTATAACTTGAGCTCATTAATTATAGAAATCATCACCAGCCTCACATTAGCCAGAGAGAGGCTATGAATAAAAATTAGCTCAGAAAACTCTCTCCATTAAAATACCAAGGTAATTTGTTCTCAAATCTTAGCATATTCATTTACCATGTGATTAGCATTTTTATCTGGAGCTACTGAATAAATTGTAATTTACTTTTAATGAAATAATTACCTTGTGAAGGACAAAGGTTGAAATGTTCATAGCCCTACGAACCAAGAACGCCCTTTACAACTGGTGCAAAATTCAACGTAAAAATTTAACAAAATTCTGGGTGCCTGGGTGGCTCAGTCGGTTCAGCGTCCAACTTCGGCTCAGGTCATGATCTCACGGTTTGTCAGTTCAAGCCCCCCATTGGGCTCTGTGCTGACAGCTCAGAGCCTGGAGCCTGCTTCAGATTCTGTGTCTCCCTCTCTCTCTCTGCCCCTCCCCCCCATTCATGCTCTGTCTCTTGCTGCCTTTCAAAAATGAATAAATATTAAAAAAAAAAAAAAGAATGAATGTCTGGCAGCGAGCTAATAAGTGTAAAGCGACAAAAAAAAAAACAAAAACAAAAACAAAAAAGAAGCCAAGCATACCCTACTCCTGTTGTGAACAGGAAAATTCTGTCTCAGGCATCCCTCCTGGGGTTTGCCATGACCACTCTGGGGTTTCACAAAGTGCAAAAGAAGAATAAATTAGGCTATAGGAACTAAAATTTAAGTATTTAAATGAACACAAAAGAAAACACTGAGAAAACCAAAAATAAAGGATCACAGACAAAGAACAGTGACCAAGCCAACCAAGGAGGAAGAACAGGCTACATCAAGCCAGTATGGTGAGAACACACTTTAAATCACGTACGTATTCTTTCTTCAGACATTTCTGGCTTGGTCCTGCTCTGCTGCCTTGAGCCACACCTTCCAGATGCAGGGTTTCCTTTCCAGGGGAGACCAGAGTACTTTCAAACTGTGAAGTCTTTGAATTATAGGATCCCAATAGGTAGAGGGGACCTTAGAAATCCTCCATTCCTATGCTCACTTTAATGAATGAGGCTCAGAGAGGGTAAGAACTTACCCAAGGTCACACAGCTGGTCCTTAAGACCAGGGCTGCTCCCGCTTACTCTGCCACCGCCCCAAGCATTCCTCAGGATCAAACACCCTTAATTTCCAAATGAAATTCTCTTCCCCTACTGAGAGCAGGAAAAACCGTTCTCGGGGGCTCTAGGAGGTGGGCTGAGGTGGGTGGGACACAAAGATTCTTTGCTATCATTGCTTTCACATTATTTTCCTCCGCTTGGCTCCCGGCTCCACCTTCTTGCTGAAGTTCTCTTTTGAAATATTTAAGGACTGTTAGATGTCTGCAAGCTCCCTGAAGCCTCCAGAGAGAAGAACTGATACAAATCCAACTAAATAAATTCCATCTCAAATGGGAGGATCCCGCGTTGGGGTAGAAGGCATCGCATGAAGCTTACTCATCCTCCACGACCGCATCACAACGATATTTACCGGATCACAGAATTTTAAAATATTCAACACTTTCAATCAAAAATGCATGAAATAATAAAGCCAAATGATTATGTGTGTCTGGCTAAAACGAACATCTGGTGGAAATTAAGACCATGAACATAATTTGGAGAGCCATCTACCTCTGAACAGCATGCCTGAGTTTATTTTTCTAACCTGGCTCAAGCCTACAGAGCCATTAGCTGGGGAAGGTACCGGAAGTGATACTTGCAAACAAACAATAATGTTACAATGTCATTTGTCCTTCCATTTCATAACAGCAGCTGTTAAAGGTATGAAGTAATTGCACAATAAACAGTGTCCCTGAGCCTGGAAATCTGAAATCCCTGCTTTAATCAAATTTTTTTTCCTAAGGAAATCTACACAAAACAGTACTAAAATTTTCAAAGGTTATTTTACCTTTCATCACCCACTTCGTAATTCAACATATTTTAAGGAACTGAAAATCAACCGCTATCCTGTTTCAATCTCGGCTGGCCTGGCTTGTTTCGTTGAATGTGTGAGCAAGTGCATATGTATATTTTAAATCTTTGGTTACATGACGTAAAGTTAGGTACAGTGTTTATATTTCACTTTTTTAATGTTTATTTTGAGAGAGAGAGGGAGGGAGAGAGCTATGGGGGGGGGGGGGAGGAACAGAGAGGAAGGGAGAGAGAGAGAATCCCAAGCAGGCTCCACACTGTCGGCCCAGAGCCAGATGTGGGGCTAGATCTCATGAAACGTGAGATCATGACCTGAGCCGAAATCAAGAGTCGGATGCCAGGACTGAGCCACCTAGGTGCCCCCAGCTGCAGTGTTTTCAGAATGTATGAAAAGCTCAGGGCTCAAAATATTTAAAATACTGGATATCACAAAAAAATCTAAAAATACCAATTGATTTTTCTGTTCAATGATACTCTATGTCTGAGCCTAAGTTATTTGCCAACTTTCCATACTCAGAACGTAACTGAAAATCCAGAAAGAAACATGAAGCCTCTGATTAACCAAAGCAGTTCACAGATTACTGTGACTTATATGAGCCCTTTGCATCGTCACTCAGAAACTTTCTTTATACACGATTCTATCAATACTATATAGGATACAGATGCTGACGTATATACAGGCAGATCATATAATTCACCATATAGAGGGAAGCAGAAGAATGTTGACCTTAACCCTACGAAGGTAAGCTGCAGCAGGGAGGAGACAGGGCATGATTTAGAAAATAAAGGTGTTAGGAGAGCTCCAGAACATAGTGGTCAGTGTAGACCCAAGGCAGGATCCTCATAAAGAGGTGCTCAGCGTTAAAGCAATCAGGAGATCACGTGGGTCTGGGAGGGCGAAAGCAGCTCTGAGGAGCTGTGGGTGTTGAGGAGCGAGTGTGCGGTGAAAGAAATAGCTGATCGCTCGAGGTCAAGGGGATCTTTATTTAGGACGGAGGAAACTTGAGTCTGTTTTCAGTGTGAGGAGGGGGAGGAGCCAGGAGGAAGGCAGACCTTGGAAGAGAAATGGGGGGGGGGGGTGGGCAACTGTGTAAGCAAAGGGTGGGAAGGGATGGCAAGAAAAGTCCAGAGAAGGTTAGCCCGGAAGATCACCTCTACCACGGGAATCCCTCGGCTCTCCCTCCAACCTGATTGTTTCATCTCAGTGGTTCCATAAGGAAGCAGTGTAGTGTTTTGTTTTAAGGTTGATTTATTTTTGAGAGAGAGAGCGCAAGCAGGGGAGGGACAGAGAAAGACAGAAGAAGACATAGAATCCAAAGCAGGCTCCTTCCAGGCTCTGAGCTGTCAGCACACAGCATGACACGGGCTCGAACCCGCTAATCAGGAGATCGTGACCTGGGCCGACGTCGGATGCTTAATCGACTGAGCCACCCAGGCGCCCCGGAAGCGGTGTAGTTTAAAACACTGCTACTCACAGCCAGTGCTGACCGGAGGCATCAGGACCACCTGGGATCTTTGCTGAAGCTCTGGCCCTACCCCAGACCTGCTGAGTCAGAACCGGCTCATTAACAAGATTGCAGGTGATGCTTATTCAAGTCTGAGACGTTGGGGCGCCTGGGTGGCTCAGTCGGTTAAGCGTCGCGTCGGACTTCGGCTCAGGTCATGATCTCATAGTTCATGGGTTTGAGCCCCACGTTGTGCTGACAGCTCAGAGCCTGGATGTAGCCTGCTTCAGATTCTGTGTCTCCCCCCCACCCTCTCTACCCCTGTCCCACTCGTGCTCAGTCTCTCTCTCTCAAAAATAAACATACATTATAAAAGTTAAAAAATAAAAAATAAAGTCTAAGACTCACTGGTTTAAAGTAGGGGTCAGAAATATGGGCACTGAAATCCTACTGGACTGTTTGAATCAGCTCTACCCTGACCCCGTGGGACGGGCCCTTGGGCAGGCCTCTTTAAACCTCGGGATTTTTTCCCCTGTAGAATGAGGATAATAGTATGATGTCTCAGGGCCACCGTACAGATTAAATGAGATAACGAAGGCAAAGAGGTTGGCACTGAGCGTGGCTGGCATGTTATCAGTGTTCATCCCTCCTAGCCTTTTTGTAAAACAGCTTCATGGAGACCCGATCTGAACCCCTCTAGGAAAGGACCTCACCAAGGATGGGAACAAGCTTCACTGTCTTCATCCCACGGCATCCGACTCAGAGACCCACACACAGACGTGTAATACATACGTGCTGAGAGGAAACCAGCATGGTGACATGGAGAAACTATCCCAAGGCAAATACTAAAGCTCTTTCTTTGATCGTATTCATACAAAAGCCAGTTCGAAATAGGTTATGAACTTGTCCGGGACTAAAGGATCAACTTTTAGAAGAGAATAAGCAAGGTATGAGGCGAAACAAATGCCTCTTCCAAAGCCTCCTGCAACTAGGAGTGCCGTAAGAAAGTGAGACAGAGATCTCTCTGAACCGGACGTCTAGGGTCTACATTCCCACCCAAGGTCAGCAAGGAAAGCCATCCTGAGACGTTGCATCTGAGGGATAAAGTTTAATGCTTGGGGAAAGCACGTAAGTCAAAGCACACCGCTAGGGGAGTTTCTTCATTTTAGGCAAGGCTCCAATAATGAAGCGGCTGGCTTTATCGAAGGCACCTTCATTTCCTGTGTTGGCAAAAGCATTACATATAAACCCCATCACACTTGTAAGACAAATCTGCTTGTATTATTAGATATCGAAGAAAAAAAACAGAGCTTATAACAGAGAACGCTCACTTCCGTAGTGAGTAACACGTAACAATGGCAAATTATTTCATAGACGGTTAAATTTGGATATGAAGAATCCAAAGTTATTCCATTGCATCCAAGCCATTCATCCATTGGGCAATGGGCTAGATCCTGGGTGGTAAGAAAGCTGGGACCCAGCTGTCTTGTTGGGTGCCCCCCTACAGAGGGAGGAGGTGCCAGGACACGGTGCCAGGAATCTGACCCTGGAGCCCAGAGGCAAATAGATGGAAGCTTCTGGAAAGATCTCCTCTGATAACACTTCCCTGGCACGCGAGGGAAGGCAGAACATTTCAGGGAGGGAGGCCAGCAAGCCGGTGGCATGAAAAACCCTGAGGGGGAGGCTATGAAGTCGGGCTCTCACCTGTCATCAGTGGGAAACCACGGAAGGTTTGACTTTTGAGAAGCGACAGGATCAGACCTTGTTTACGTCATTCTGAGGATGGATTGGACAGCGGGGAACTTGGGGGCAAAAGGACTAAGTAAGGGCAATGCACTCATCCAGGGAAGGGACAAGGAGGCTCGGGAGGAGGTAGTGGGCAGGTGCATCATTTCAGAGTCAGATGTAGTGGCCTTGGGGACCTACAGGGAGAGGAGTCAAGGTGATGGCATGGCTTCTGGTTCAGAGTTACAAAATAATGAAGCCCAGGACTGCAGGAAAGCTCCAGACTGGAAATTCTCCTGGTCGTGGGGAAGCCACTGTGAGCGTCACTGTAACCAGCGTCCTAAGAGCCCAGGAAGTCCTACAGTGAGGAGAGGACTCCCTTCGTGTCCGACAATAAAAACACACCTCTGGTGGTTCCCCCACCTCGGCTCTCTGCACAGCCTGTGACCCCTGAACAGCCGCTGTCGGGACATCCCTGCCCCGCTGAAGACCAGCGGCCCTTTTCTTCAGATTCAAATCCTCAACAAGAGAATTTTTAATGGCCCCATATGTTAACAAAGATGTGCATTCTGAACTGATATTCACAGCCTTCCAGAGGAGTGGTTACCAAGAAACAGTGGGGTCTCAAAAGTACAAGCAAAAGTGGGGTCTCCTGGGTCTGTCAAATGAAAGGGATATAAGCTGGGTACTTCAACCAAATTTTACTCTGGAAGTTATGCTTCTGGCACCAGAGTTAGATGGGGTTGCAAAAAAGCATTGCCTGGAGGGCTAACAAGCATTGTCCCACTCTCAACAGAAGGAAGCGTGATGAGCAGTGTCTCTGTGTCATCTGTGGCTCCTCCTCTCCCCCCGACCCCCCAGAGCAGTGGCAAGGATGGCCCACTCCTGGCAAGACACCCAACTGCTTGGCTCAAGAGTTCCCCTGGTCTGGTGAGAAGAGGCAGCCTCTATATCCAGCTTCTCTCTGGAATGGGAGGGAGCATTTATACCTTGCCGCTTTTCTCAGCAAGGAAAACCCCAGGATCTGGGTCAGAGGCATGCTTCACCAGGGGAGACTGTCCCACATTACAGAGGATTTGTGATTCTTAACCACATTGCCCCACATGCTGGCCACGGTCGTCGTGAAAACCAGAAAGGCCCCCCACGCATTTCCAAATGCCCGCTGAAGACATGCCACCACCTCTGGTTTGAGAACCACAGCAGGGTTCACCGATGAAACTCATCTCTATAAATACTCTGTTTGCTACCTGATAAAAATAATTACTGCTCCTACTGGTCTATCTGATATGGTACTAAAAAAAACAATCTTTTTAGGGCGCCTGGGTGGCGCAGTAGGTTAAGCGTCCAACCTCGGCTCCGGTCACAATCTCGTGGTTGGTGAGTTCGAGCCCCGTGTCGGGCTCTGTGCTGACAGCTCAGAGCCTGGAGCCTGCTTCAGATTCTGTGCCTCCCTCTCTCTCTGCTCCTCCCCCAGTTGCATTCTGTCTCTCTCTCTCTCTTAAAAATAAATAATAAAAAAAATTTTGTAATCTTTTTTTTTAAAGGAGCAATATGTCGAATCAACCATAAATGTTCTATAGCTCTTTGCTGGTTTTTAACAGAAGCAAATCACTAAGCCAAATTACAGAACCACAGCTTTCTCTAGGGCTTAAAAAGGCTACTAATGAATTTTTCTCTTGGTGAATTTAAAAATGAAATACAGTTCAAAAATCTAGAAACTAAAGCTTGAGGGTTTTTTGTTGTTTCTTGTTTTTAAATTCTGGAACATCAGAGGTTCTATAAGAAGAATCAGAGTACCAAGGTAAAGATCCCTTTAATCCCCAAAACAAAGATTATACAAAAGGATCACTGGCGATTTACATTTCCACGTGTGAAATAAAACGTGCCCTTCTGAACTGCACCCGCCGTACTTGTGATACGATTATTGAAGTACCCTGTATTGTGAATATGCTTTTAATTCCAAGGCTTCAAGTGCTCCCATTTAGACAGAATGTATTTACTAAACTATATTCATTAAATTGTTAGTACAAACTTGTCTGTATCATAAGGTTCTTTCATTTTTAAGGAGAAAAAATCCAGTCATTCCAAACCCCTAAAAAACATGCCCAAGGGCACACAGAGAAGCAACTAGCAATAAGTAGCACATACTGGCAGGAACATTCTAGCGCCTGAAGTCAGCAAACCCTAGGAAGACATGCTCCGACAGATAGCACTTAATCAACAGCTGTATTTACATTTATAGGAAGATTTTTCACTTACTTCAAATTTCTGTTTAATCCTTGTTCCTCTAAGTTAAAGGGGGGGGGGGGAGAAAAAAAATCACACTGAAATTTCTTATTTTTCTAATTAAAAAATAAACAAAAACCCGGCTTTGGATGTCCTCAAGTATATTCTTTGTGTCTCCTTTCAATGGCTGCTACTTTCAAATTCTAAACAAAAAGCAAAATATCAAAAATTAGCCCCAGGAACACTGTACAAAATCAAATATCACCACGCAAACTAGGCAACGGCATCAGAAGTGATGATTCAGAACAGGATAAATTTAGATCGGTGCTTTCCAAAAGGCGTCTGGATGCCAAATGCAGTAAAAAGGTGAAGGCTACATCCTATAAGTTTCTCGGAAGAAAGATCGCCAAAATATTGAAAAGAGTCTTCTTTTTGAAGTTTTCAGTGCCCTGGTGTCCTTGAAGCTGAACTTCCCCAATCTGGCCTCGGTATGGCCATCCATTACTGGGTAAATCCACGTGAAACCTGAGGACGCTTCAGCCTCGGAGGGCGCCGTCAGGAGCAGTGGGGCAACTCCACATGGGACGGGCCTTTTATGGCCTGAATTGGAGAGCCCTGATCCCAGCTAATCTACCATAAATAGCTCTTGAAACTCGGAGGAGCCCATCAGCTGTTGCAACAAGCCTGCCCAGCAGCTACTTCAAACGCAATTAGATCATTCCCATTGTCTTCGGGCTCGTTTTATAGAGAAAGTAAAAATGCAACAGCGGTCTACTAAACGGGCTGCAACAATACAGAATGGAGTGGGCCAACATTTCTCTGACTCTAGTTTTTGTGCGAAGAAGGAACACGTAACCAGGAACAAAGTGTAGATACCGAATGCTGCAAAGGAAGGGACAGACACGCACGTGTGTATACATTAAACCGCACACTAGGGTGGCACGGGCCTGTCTACAGGTTTACAAATTGTGGGGACATCTGTGGCTGTCTTCCCTCTTCCACTGACGGCAGAAAACGGGCCGTCAGGAGAAAGAATGGTGCCAGAAGTACTTTCTCTAAAACACACAAAGATTGTGTCTTAAAAGCACCGACGATGCTCCGAGCTAGCAAGATCGACCTTCAGAAGGCTCTCAGGTTGCCCACCTCACTAAAAACCGGAGGAACCTTAACTAATGATAAATAAATAAATAAATAAATAAATAAATACATACATACATACATACATACATACATACAAGTAAATAAATAAGAATTACCACAATCACTTCTTAAAAGGCTATTTACGCTGTTTAGATACTAAAACTTAACAAAATTACTTACAGCTGGAGGTGTCCTTGCTGTCACCGAAAAGAGCAAGGTCTTAATTGTTCATCCTCACTTCGCTATACATCACAAAAGCTTTGGGCTGCAGGAAAAGCTCCGGGGCTGCCGCCAGGGTGCTGTGGGTCTGGCGTGGGTTCTCAGACCACCAGCTGCATCAGCCAGCAGAGGCCTCCCCAAGCAGGATCTGAATTCCTGTTATCAGTTAACCCTGCAGGACAATGTTCTCCCCCCAAGCAGTCCTGTGGCCGATGAAAACAAGGCAGATAACCCCGGACGGCCGTAATAATTAAACACCGGCTTCGTGACTACGTGTGCAAGGGTTAAAAATAATATGTCCACGCCAAATTGTTTACCCACTTCAAGATGGCAAATAAAACCTCCCAGCTTGACTTCTGCTTCCAAATCTCAGTCACGGTCACGGCCCTCATCTTATTTTCCCTTTGACTAATTTTGCTTTGCATCCATTTGAAATTTTATCTTATCTTCTTGTATGCCTTCATAGAAGTTTTCTAAAACTCCTCCTGGAGCAAAGCCGGGGTAAAAGAGTTGACTCTCTGGGTCTTTTAACAAGATAGGAGGAGACAATGAATCACTGTTGCCACAACAGTGCAGGGTTTTTGTTTGTTTGTTTTGTTTTGTTTTCCTTAAAAAGATTCACTCCCACAAAACAAACAGCTAACTTTTGGAGGCTTCTTAAATCCTGGCCCCCTGCTTCCCTGTAGCAACCAAACTGGCCTAGATTAATGCATCAGAGTCTAGCAGAATAACACTCCCCAGCTTCCTCTTCTACACGCCCTTTTTGCCTTTGCTCAAATCCCAGTTCATTCTACCTGTGCAACCTGTTTAAACATTTTCCTAAATATTTTTGCTAGCCACTAAACCCAGGAAACTCTCATTACACGCTTTTGTCCAAAAAGTGACAGTAATGGATCGGACATGCGTGAGAGATTTCATAATCTATCCATGAAGAAAATGGAAAATCATGTTATGAGTTGAAATAAGAACTATACTTATACTAGACATTTTCCAAAATATTTGATAACTATTTTACATTAGTTATTATTTAGTACTAGTATTATAAACAATATGGTAGTCTACTATTCTTTCTAGTAACTGCTCATTAAGTCCAGTTTTCTTACGAGTTTTAATCTGGCTTTTGTCTGCTAGTCAAGGAACTGTATCTATTTATGATATTGCTTCTAAGAGAAACTGCATCGTGTATCTATAACACCTATTTTATAACAAAAATGAACATGTGGAAACCAAAATTAAAAATACAACATTGGGATGCCTGGGTGGCTCAGTCAATGGAGTGTCCGACTCTTGATTTCAGTTCAAGTCATGATCTCACGGTTCATGGGTTCAAGCCCCGTATCGAGCTCTATGCTGACAATGTAGAGCCTGCTTAGGATTCTCTCTCTCTGCCTCTCTCTCTGCCCCTCTCACACTCTCTCATGTACACACTCTCTCTCTTAAAGTAAATTAAAACAAACAAACAAAAAAACCCACAACATTTACAATCACTACAAAGAAAATAAACTGTTTACATATAAACTTAACATATACAGGCTCTGTATGCTAAAAATCACAAAATTCTGATTAAAAAACATCCAAAAGACCAAAATACATCAATAGGTATATACTGTGTTCATGGGTTAGAAGGTCAACATAGTAAGTATGTCAAATCTCCCCCAAACAATATACACATTTAATGCAATTCCTACCAGCAAGATGTTTGATAGATATAGGTACGCTTATTCTAAAATTCATATACAGAAGCATAGGAGTTAGAATAGTTAAAACAATCTTGAAAAAGAATAAAGAGTTATTGGGGAAGCCTGGGTGGCTTAGTTGGTTAAGCGTCTGACTCTTGATCTCAGCTCAGGTCATGATCTCACGGTTTGTGGGTTCAAGCCCCACATCGGGCTCTGCCTGCTTGGGATTCTCTCTCCCTTCTTCTCTCTCTGCCCCTTTCCTGCTCAATCTCTCTCTCTCTCTCTCTCTCTCAAAATAAATAAATAAAACATTTTTAAAAAAAGAATAAAGAGTAACCAATCTATTCCATATTAAGTTGTACAGTATAGTAATGGAATAGAGAACCCAGAAACAGACCCACACAAATATAGCCAACAGATTTTTGACAAAAGGCGCCTCTCCACCAAACAGCACTGGAACAACCAGACATCCGCTGGCAAAAAAAAAGAAAGAAAAAAGAAAAAAAAAGCGAACCTCAATGTAATTTTCACACTTCATACAAAAATTAACCAAAATGGATCGCAAAGCTAAACGGAAAATATGAAACCATTAAAAAAAACAAAAAAAAACAAAAAACAGGAACAAACTATTGACGCTTGTAACAACCGGGATCAATTGCTGGGGAATTATGCTGAGTGAAAAAGAGAGCCAGTCCCAAAAGGTTATACGCGGTATGATTCCATTTAGATGAATCCCCCAAATGACAACATGGTAGAAATGGAGAACAGATTAGTGGTTATCAGAGATTAAGAATGGGGCAGCGAGGGAAGGGCCCTGAAAGAGATCCTTGTTATGGATCCGGGTTGTTCCATTGCTGAAACCATTAGGGAAAACTGCGTAAAAGGCATACAGGATCTTTCTAGATTATTTTTTAAAACTGCATTTGAATCTGTCATTATCTCAAAATTAAACGTTGAACTAAACATTTTTTAAGTTTATTTGCTTTGGAGGGAGAGAAAGCACGAGTGGGGGAGGGGCAGCAAGAGAGGGAGACACAGAATCCCGATCCCGCACTGACAGTGTGGAGCCAAACACGGGGCTCGAACCCACCAACTGCGAGATCATGACCTGAGCCGAAGTTGGATGCTTAACTGATTGAACCGCCCAGGCACCCCTCACATTTTTTTTATTTTTTAATTTTTTTGAAATTTTTTTTCAAAAAACCTACTTCAAATAAAACTTCCAATGCATCCCCTTTATATAAGTGGGCTACTTACTGTAATTGCAATTTAAATAAATCTATATAGATTTGCCTGTCATCGATGCCATCTTAAGAAATTCAGATTAGAGGGGCACCTGGGTGGCTCAGTCAGTTAAACGTCTGACTTCAGCTCAGGTAATGATCTCGCGGTCCGTGAGTTCAAGTCCTACGTCGGGCTCTGTGCTGACCGCTCAGAGCCTGGAGCCTGTTTCAGATTCTGTGTCTCCCTCTCTCTCTCTGACCCTCCCCCATTCATGCTCTGTCTCTGTCTCAAAAATAAATAAACGTTAAAAAAAAATTAAAAAAAAAAAAGAAATTCAGATTAGAAATGTTTCTTTTTCCCTACAAGAATGGAAGTCATTGATCCAAAGTGAAATATTTGATACAGAAGCGAAGGAAAAGCATTGCTCTCCAACTAAATGTTTATTTGGCAGGTTGCATGAACACTTAAAGGGAACCACTAACACCGAGGGCCTCTCCAACAATAAAACAGGATACCACCACGTCATTTTCAGAATTTTCAAGCCACTGCTCAAGATGATTTATTTTCAAAATCTGTATACATTCGAGAAACAGCAAGAAAACAACTCTTTAGAAAGGGAGGAGACGGAGTCATCTCAAAATTTAATGCTACTATAAATATCATGGGAAACAAGTTCAAACTCCAGAGTTCTACCGTTTGGAAGGTTTCATTCTTGAAAATAGAAAGACAAGACACAAGTGGCAGAGAGGGCAGATGGAGAATGCTTTGTGCCCGACATCCGCTCAGACTTTGTGACGTCACACCTAGCTGCAAACATCTGGAACAGTCCCTCCTGAGGGCCCAACTAACTTCCATTAGACTTTTCTTCTAGGAAGGATGAGCTTTGAGCCAGGCCCTGTAACGCACACAGGATGTGAAGCTTCTTTTCATTTCACGGAGGAAGAGTGGCGCAAGCCCCAGAACATATGCTGGCTTCTGTGTGTCTCACCCCCAAAGTTCCCTCAGCCCCCCTTCCCCTCCGAGCACTTGCCCATCTTACTCCTCTTTTCCTTCCACAACCAAGCTCCCCTTGTCCCCTCAGTCTCATCGTCCCCCCCCCCCCCCCCATCATTTTGCAGTTGGATTCTAGCTCCCTCCACATTCCAGAAACTGCTTCTCCAACCAGGGACTTTCCCAGTGCCATATAGACTTGGCCGCTCTGTCGTTGGACTCTCTACTCACTTCCACCTTCATGGAACATCCTCTTGTTAAGAATGTCTTAGACACTACAGTCTGGTCCTTCCCATGCCTGAAGACTCTTACTCCGGGCTTCACTGCCCCTCTTTCTCCCTGACCTTGGAGTCTTCTCTCTCCCCTACTCCCACTGCACTTGCAGCAGAATTCAGGACTTAGGGGGTCCCTGAGATCAGAAGACCAGGGTAGCTCACAGGAACTAGAAACCCAAGACAAATAACGCTGCCCTTGTCCTCTCCTAACACAATGCTTGCTCCTGCTTCCCTGGGAAGCTCCTCCTTCCCTGCTTCCCTTCACGTCTTGCTTCATTACAAACATCACATCTGGCCACACCCAAGAGGTGTGTGATACATGTGGATATACTCCAGCACACATGTGCTGGAGGAAAAACAGAAGGTCGAGATTGGCCGGCCTGTTGGATAAATTCCAAAGTCCCTAGCTTCCGTGACCCCTCCCCTTTCCTATCTCATTAGCCATATGTCCCACCACCCTGCCCCCCAGTAGAAGACCATGAGAAGCCACACTGACCACCATCGCTGTGCTCAGAGTGTTCCCTCTGTTCCTTGCTTCTCACCTGGAAAACTCCTGATCATCCTGCCAGACTCAGTTGACTTTCTTTCTCCTGTGAACCCATCCCTGACATGGTCCACGATTTCCAACCTCTAGACTCAGCATCCAGAAGGCAGGGACACCATGTCATCTCCAGATCTCTGGAACCTAGTGTGTCCGCCACTCGATACATGGAATAAATGTTGGGGATAGGAAGACTGAAACCCACAAGCAAAATAACTTGTAGTTACATATTTTTGTTTCTCGTTTCAACTCGGTGACCACATTTTCCTTTTTGATTCAGGTTTGACTAATCGGTGCGCATGCCCCTCTAAAGCTGGAGAGTACCAAGAGAAGCAAGCTGGGCTCTCAGTGTGCAGGCAGCAAACAAAGTAGACGCAGCTCACACAAGTGCCTTATTTGCCAGTTTCCCTTCCGTGAGGCACCTATTTCTGAAGTAAGGATGACATCAGAGCTTTGGCAGAGCTGTTAGTGCAGGGAAAGCAAGACAACAAAGCCGTCCGTCCCTTCCTGTCTTCTGAAAGGTTCCCCTTTCTAAATGGCAATGAACTTGAACGATCATTAGAAGCATTCTTTTAAGCTGCTCATTTCCAGGGAACCAGATTTGTACTCTGTCCTAATTTCTGCTCTAACAGAATCAGACCTGAGACTATTTCATTTTTTGCATCCATACGCTCCGTGAAGCTTAGAATTTTGACATCGATGAGCGAAGACGGGATGTGCCTGTCTCCTAACATCTAGACGGATACACCAGCATGAGTCTCAGATTGTGGCCTTCTGCACTGTGGACAAATAATTTTGTTTTGGGGTAGATTTTCAAAAAAGGGGATATTATTTTTGGTTCACGGTTGTCTTTCCACCAACATGTCTCCCTCCCCCAGATGATCTAAACCAATCAGTGAGTGAGTATCTGTCTCTCTGTCTCACTCTCAAAGTTTATAGAGAGCTTCACTGGCTTGGATAACCATCTTCCAAGCTCCAAGGTCATGTGTAGGTCACTGGCTTGAACCACAGATGAGCAAGCCAACTCTTCTCTCCCAGGCTGCTGCTTCAAGAGCAAAGGGAGGGGAGCAATGCTCAGCATGCACAGAACTGCTGGCCTCACAGTCAAAATGAAATGGGAGTTTGCCAGGAGGGAGCCTGGACCACGTCTTAGGAGTCCTGGCTCCAGGGACACAGCCTCTCACATGGCGGGACCCACATCGCCTTCCTGGACACGAGGCTCAGAGTCCTGAGAGTAATCAGAGATCTACAAATTGTGACATGCTCCGTTCAGGGCACGATATAGCTAAAGATATGGCATCTGTATCAATTTATCACAGGGCAGAATCACAGGGTTGCTTCTCAAGTGGGAACCTGAGACTAAAGCGATGCAGGGAGCACCTCCCCTACCAGAGAAGACCCAGGAGGCTTTTTCCCTTTCATGTCGTTGCGGACATCACAAAGCTTAGCACCGTAAGTGGTTTCTCCTGCTCATCCCAAACACCAAGAAGGAAAGGGCAATTCTTACTCCTGAATGAAAAGCACAAAGTACCCATGGTCCTTCTTAAGGAGCGCAGTGGAAAGGTGAACATCCACCCCGTGGTACGTAGGAGACCATCCAGGTCCCGGAGACACACTGGACAGGGAGCACCTGAGAGGCTTCCTCTGCAGTCCTGTTCTCCAGCCTCCACAAACCACAAAACCCCACACACCCTTGGCTGGAAGCACAAGTGTGTGCATCCCAGCTCAATGCGGTTCCTACTGTAGATGTTCATTCTTGTTCTCCTCCAGAACCAGCATCGTAAGTGATGGCTGCACGCTCGGCCAACCCACAAACGCCTGATAAACCTGTAATAAAGTGGAAATACGGCACCAATAATCCTATAAAACTGAACCGCTGTGTGTTGTAGCTGAGAGCATATCTGTGGCTCCAATTGGGGATCCTAAAACACAACTCCCTGGTGTTACGAGTGGTGACTTCCCAGCCTAAGGTTCAGGCCGCAACTCTTATTTTGGGAGCAGGAGCTACAAAATCGAGGGGGGCATCATCTGAAAACCAGAATGTGGGAGAAAGGAGAAGGGGGCAGGAGTCAACTGTGGGGGCAGCATGGTGAGGGGTGGGGGGCTGAGTTCAGGAGAATGAGTAATTTCTAGGGTAAGTGGAAGACATTAAAAACTCAAAAGTTCAAGGCAATATGATAGAAAGTACAGGAATCAAGTAATGAAGTTTAGCTTCATGAACCATTTACTTCATTTTCTTATATTTCTCGTTTCACTGCATCAGATTGAACACTTGGTGTCAGTCCAGGGACCAAACGTTGCTGGTTTAGATTAAGACTCCTAGGGTCCCATCCAGTTCCAGAAAAACTGAGATTCTATAATTCTGAGGCAAAGCGCCATCTCAGAGTCGCCAAAGAATAATGGAGAGGATTAAGAGAAAAAAGAAAGGGGTGGGGGGGGGGGACGGATAACAAAAAGGAAGGGGATCCAAGGAGAGAGAAAGTATGTCAACACAAGGCATTCCCGGAGTCTGAGTTATTCCACAGTAGGACAGGAAGCAAAGATAAGAACACTTGATTACAGCTCAGCTTCCCTCCAACAGAGGCTCAGACTGAAGCAGACAGTCCCCGCACGGCCCCTGAAATCATCTGCTGGTCTCATTATACCAGAGCGGCCCATTTTGTTAGCATGCATGAAGAACTCCCTTCAGAGGACCCGCTAAAAACGGTGGGCAACCTTACTGGCAGGATAGAGGGCACACACTACACACAGGGAAGAGAGAAAACATCCAGGCAAACACATCTCCAAACGACTGCACTTATTTAGGAGTTGTGCCAAGTGCTCTTAACTCCTTGTTGCTCCAGCCCACATTCCTACCCCCCAGGTCCGTGGTCCCAGGAACAAGAGCTCCGTCAAGTCAGAGATTTTTGTCTGTTTCGTAGACTGTTGTTAACCCCCGGTGCCCACAATTGTGCCTAGGCCATAGTAAGTGCTCAATAAATATTTGTTGATGGGCTAGAATAATACATATCTTACAGAGAGAGTGCGAAAACAGGATTTTTTTCCCGAGGTTACTTTACCCCTCATGGGTCCTACCACCACCATCCCCCAGTCTGTGATCCTGATTCCTGCTGGCTTTGAGTACACTGTTCCACAAATCTGAATTCATTTACCTCTTTCTCAAATATTTCTCTGGGCAAGATTTTCCTCATTAAGCAGGGCCTGACTGCAGCATAGGAAGGACTCTTTGCAAAACTCTCTCTGCTTTCTGATCTTTGAGGCAGGGTGTCACATATGCAAATCCACGGCACCTGGGCCAAGGGCACGCCCAGGCCCTGCTTGCAGGGCTTTATGGTGCACTAATTGACTCGGTTAAGTCCTGAAGCTAGGATTACCTTCCAGAGTCAAGCTCCCCATAGGCCCTCCCTAAATGTTTTCTGATGATGGCCAAGTAGGCAAGTTCAGTCCTTTCTCCCCAGAAACACGATACTGCTTTCTATACCAACAAGAATTAATTCAAATCCCTAGTGAGCAGTCCAGGATATGAAAATTACAGTAATCTAATCTTGTAGAGGAAGAAGTATGAATCATCATTACACGGTCTGACAAAGAGCAAAATGATTAATCCCAGGCTGTGCAGAGGTTAGGGTCCACGGCCATGGCTCCTCGTGGGCTACAAAACAAACAGTGGGACCCACCAGGCAAACATCAGAGAGACAACATGGTGGTTTTCATCCCAGAGGAGGAGAAGCAAAGAACAACAATGCTATGTTCTCAGGACCACACTTTAAACTTTTTATTCTGAGGGGGAAGAGGAGAGAGGGACTCTGGAGCCCCAAAACCTTGGGTGTTCTATCCGCTGACTCTGATGTAAATTCCTTAAGCTCTGAAGCTTACTTAGAAGTAGGAACTGTGGGCCTTGCAGAATTAGGGCATCTCAAAACTAATTAGAAACCCCAGTTGTACATAGGACAAGCAGGGCGATGGGTAGCAATACCTAGCAGAATATTCTCCTAACTGCAACAGAGAAACTACAGTTTTGAAGGAAGGTCTTGGCCTTTTCCTGAAACTTGCAAAAAGAACACTGAAGCTCCCCATCTACCATCGAGAAACCACAGCCCCAGTGCACTGGGGATGCTGGTCAGGTCACCCGCAGCCCTGAACCATCATGGGCTTTTTTTTTTCTTTTTTTCTCTTGCACAGCTGTGTTCAATTTTCTGTCCTTGGGGTTTTAAAGGAACATTTATTCTAGGGCCAGGATTCCCAAGTTTTATGGTTATACAACTCCCTCCCAGGGCCAAAGAATGTTTGAAAAGCCTAAACTCGGCAAAGAGAATTAGTAAAAGTATCCAAATGAAAGTGAAATAAAAACTTAGGACCCATTCCAATTTAGACTCAACCTCTCGATTGTATTGTACCTTCTGTTTGTTCTTTAAGATATTTACTACCTATTGCTCATGCCCATATTGGGGGGGAGGGGTGTGTGTGTGTGTGTGTGTGTGTGTGTGTGTGTGTGTGTGTGTGTAAAAACAGAAGAAGACCAAAGGTATATTTATATTCCTCCATGGCTTCTGCTTCCCATTCTATGACAAATTTTATTTTAAATAAGGTCTGCATCTTACATTGGGTTAAAAAAAAAACTGCCAAAAAAGAGATTCCTTTAGGATTTTTATTTTGCTTATTTTTCCTATTTAGAGAGCTCGATACCTCCTAGTTTTTGATAGGAGGACAGCACTTTAACAACTTGTATTTTTACTTAAAAAGCCAATTTAGTGGCATTTTTAGTTGAAATGCTCTGAGTACATTGCCAACATCGAAAAATCATTGCCCCCCAACACACCCCACGAAGAGAGTAGAAGGCCCTCACCAGCCCATGAAATGCTAACCAGCTTTCTGAATGCAGCCAAATAAGCTTATTTCAGAAATTCCAGAAGTCCCTTACCTGTTTTCTTCTGTCTTCTCTCTTCATGTCACCTAGATTCCCACATCTCCAAGAAATCTGCCCAAAGTCTCTGTCTACGTCAATTTACGAACCTCGCTTTTATGTTTGTCTCCCAAAGGCTGGTGGCTTGTTTCATACACTCATCTGGTCTGACAAGGCAAAATTCAGGCCTCGGGGCCTGGGGTTTGTGACACAGCACACAGCACCCACATTAGAGGCCTGGCTGCCTCCCAAGACACACATGACGTTTTTGAGAAACAAAGTAACTTGCACAGATCCACCCTGAGCACAAAAATGGAATCAGTGCTCCTCCGTACAAATGAACTGAAATGTGGTCAGTAGCACCTGCTTAATACAGTCCAATTCTCCGAAACTAATGAGAAAACGCTGTCAGCTGACCTCGTCTGCCCCCAGTCATGGTGAGCAGGCATCTCTCAAGAAGCAACGGTGAGTAGAAGAGACCAAATCCTCTCCCGCAGCCACTTTCTCGTGCTCTTTTAAAATCAAGATCCCAAAAGCGCCTGTTAGCACGGCCCGATAGCCAAGCTTACAGGCTGAAGTTCAAAGGATTCCTCCTGGATAACCACTCCAATTCTCCCATGATTGGAAGTTGCCGCAAGTTACTGAAATCTCTACACCTGGGTGGGGAGCAGCTGAAAAAGACAGGCTTGTCGAGTCAGGGTTTCTCCTAAGCTGGTGATTTCCTCGGCAATCTACTTCTAGCCAAGTAGAACACACTACTGTATCGTTTTCTTATAATAATAAATGAAAAACCTTGTGCACTAGAACAAATTAAGATGCTTCTTTCAGAAGAAGAATTTTTTAAATTTTTTATATTGTTTAATTAAAAAAAATTTTTTTTAGTGAGAGAGAGAGAGAGAGACAGAGCACGAATGAGGGAGGGGCAGAGAGAGAGGGAGACACAGAACCCGAAGCAGGCTCCAGGCTCTGAGCTGTCAGCACTGAGCCTGACGTGGGACTTGAACCCACGAACCATGAAATCATGACCTGAGCTGAAGTCAGATGCTTAAATGACTGAGCCACCCAGGCGCCCCTCAGAATAAGAATGTTTTAATGAAGGTAATAATGAAATCTTCCTCCTTCAAAATGTCCCAATGTGTGTCCCCTTACACATACAGTGAAACACAACCCAACAATAATCATCACATAAATTTGTTTTTAAAAAACCCCCCACACAAGAAATCCTTACAGGGAGCCTCTCACCAGGGCTTGGAAAACAAAGATGTTTTCTAATTTCATGCCAAGCCAGTTAGAACACACTGGACTTTAAATACATTATTTTCGGATAGGTCATTTATATTCCACATAAAAGGCAGAAATTTGAGCTAAAACTCAAATGTTAAAGTTTGACATATAACTTTAAAAACCTGACTTAATAAAGTATGCTTGCATGGGCACACGCACGCGCACACACATCTTGTCAAAGAAAAAACAAACAGCACCCCTTGGAATCATCTAAGATGGACGACCTCTAGTCATGTGCTCAAAACATGTTTGCTCCGAGCGTTAAACGGGCTTCACAGCCTAAGTAGCAGCCTGTTTTCTCAAGAGACGGGAAAGCCGGGGTTGTTGTCTGAAGGAACATGTATCTTAAAAAGTGCTTTTAGGGGCGCCTAGGTGGTGCAGTCGGTTAAGCGTCCGACTTCAGCCAGGTCACGATCTCGCGGTCCGTGGGTTCGAGCCCCGCGTCAGGCTCTGGGCTGATGGCTCAGAGCCTGGAGCCTGTTTCCGATTCTGTATCTCCCTCTCTCTCTGCCCCTCCCCTGTTCATGCTCTGTCTCTCTCTGTCCCAAAAATAAATAAAAAACGTTGAAAAAAAATTTAAAAAAAAAGTGCTTTTATAGCATCTAAATTAGTAAAGAAGCACGGAGGAAGAACACGCTAACGTAGACGGTAAGATGCATCGTCAATGCACTTTTGAGGTTTATGAAACACAGCTCCCTCAAGCATTTGTATGGAGGCCTTTTGAGAGAACTGTCACTTTTCTTTCCACCTCGCACAGTCCCGGTGGTCCCAGCACTGAGTTCACTTGGGTCTGAAGAGATTCAAAGCTCTCATGTATCCACAGCCAGGACTCTGCTTTATAAAGACCCTCACCGCATCTAAAAGCATGGGATGCCTTTTCTCTCTATGCTGACTTCAAAGGATGAGTTTTACACAGTTCAATCTAAAAAGCACATTATTGGGGCTCCTGGGTGGCTCAGTTCAGTGAAGCGTTCGACTCTTGGTTTCGCCTCAGGTCACAGTCTCGTGGTTTCCTGGGTTCAAGCCCCACGTCAGGCTCTGAGCAGGCAGCACGGAGCCTGCTTGGGATTCTTTCTCTCTCCCCCCTCTCTCTGCCCCTCCTCTGCTTATGCTGTCTCTCTCTCACAATAAATAAATAAACTTAAGGGAAAAAAAAAGAAAGAAAAAGCACATGGTTAATAAAATCCTTCTCTCAGCTTTCTCACAAAGTAAAAGAAAATCAAAACCATCAGAAAACAAAGCAAAGAAGGACACTCTTCTCTGGACCCCAGCCTAGAGCTACTCTCCTGCCCCACCCCCACCTACAAGTTGGCAGCTTCCTAGACGCAGTATTCACACCCAAAGTTGCTGGCTCCGAGGGAAGAGATAGCCTTCAAACCCTACCAGCATTTGGGTGATTCAACAGGGCAGGAAAGGATCCCAGAGCAATCTTCACTAGAATGTGGTTCCAGCAAAACTTCTAAAATCAGTCGCCCTACCTCTCTCTACTCTAGGATTTCACATCCCCTCTTCAACCCACTGTTCTGGAGTCTCCACTATGCAGCTACTCTTGCCAAGGTCATCAACAGCATCCATCTTGGCAATTCCAATCCTGTCCTCCTCTTCCTGACTTCTCAGTAGCATCAGCTCTGTGGACACCTCCCTCCTTCCGAAGTCACCCGAGCTTCGTGACCTCATACCCCTCTACTTTCCTTCCTCCCTGGCTGACCCCTCCTCAGGTTTCTTTGTTGGCTCTCCTCCTCTAGTCCATCTCATTCTGAGCCTCCTTTGCTCACACACACGGAGTTCTCATCCTCTCCTATGGGTTTACCTATCATGTAAATGTTACCTGCATTCAGGATTTTTTCTCTGAGTTTCAGACTCACATTCAACTGTCGACCTAACATCTCTTTTTGGATATTTACCAGGTACCTCAAACTGACAATGTCCATAACAAAACCCTTGATCCTCAAAGCTGGCACTCCCCATTAAAACAAAACAAAAAACAAAACAAAACAAAACAAAACAAAACCTCCTCTCCCAGTCTTTATTCCCCTGAGAAGTTGCCAGGGCCCAAATCTGAGAGGCATTCTTAATTCCTCCCCGGTCCTCACTCCCTATTATCTCACTTACCACCAAGTGTTGATGGTTATACCTCTAAGACATATCCTTTTTTAATATATACATCAGCTTTACTGATATGTAATTCATATACCATACGATCCACCAAGCTTAAAGTGTACAATTCAATGGCCTTAGTTTATTTATAGATCTGTATGACCACTATCAAATCAGTTTTAGATATCTACAGCACCCCAGAAAGAAACTATGTACCCATTAGCAGTCACTCTCAGTTTCCCCCTGGACATTGCAGTCCTGTGCATCCGTTAATCTTTCTGTCGCTATAGACTTGTCTGTCATATAAATGGAATTATGCAGTGTGGTCTTTGTGTCTGGCTTTTTTCACTTAGCATATTATAGCATGTATCAGTACTTCATTCCCTCTTATAGCCGAATAACATCTTATCGCACGGATATGCAATATTGTGTTTGTCTGCTTACTGGTTGACAGACATTTGGGTTGTTTCCATTATTTGGCAATTATGAACAATACTGCTATGAATATTTGTGTTTTTATATAGACACACGTTTTCATTTATCTTGGTATATACCTAGGAGTGAATATGCTGGATCATAAGGCAACACCATCTAACCCAATGAAGAACACCAGACTATTTTCCAAAGCAACTGCTTTGGAAAAATTTTGCATGGCCACCAACAGTGTATGAGAGTTTCAACTTCTACACATCTTCATCAGCCTTTGTCCCTGTTTCTCACAGTCGCTATGAAGTAGCATCACATCGTGGTTTTGATTTGCCTCTCATTAACAGCGAGTGATGTTGAGAATCTTCTCGTGTGCTTATTAGCCATTCGCCTATCTTCTTTGGAGAAATGTCTGTTCATGTCTTGGCCTATTTTTGAATTGGGTTATCTTTTTATTACTGAGGGGTAAGCATTCTTTATATATGGTCCATATATGTCCCTTATCAGATTATAGGATTTTCAAACATTTTTTCTCATCCTGTGGGTTTTCTTCTCATTCTCTTGATGGTAAGCTTTTAATTTTGATGTCCAAGTTATCTATTCTTTTTCACTTGTGCTTTTGGTGTTACATTTCAAAAAAATCATTGCCTAGCCCAAGGTCATAAAGATTAATACCCATGTGGTCTTCTAAGAGCGTTACAGTTCTAGGTTTTACATTTAGTCCTTTGATTCACTTTGAATTACTTTTTATATATGGTGTAAGGTAAGGGTCCAACTTTTTTCCTTTTCAGGGTGATATCCGGTTGTCCCACACCATTTGTTGAAGAGACTATTTCCCAAAGAATTGTCTTAACACGTTTGTCAAAAATCATTTACCATACATGTATGCATCTATTTCTGATCAATTCTATTCCAAAAATCTATAGGTCTATCCTTAAGCCAGTACCACACTTGCTTGATTACTGTAGCTTTATATTAAGTTTTGAAATCAGAAAGGACAAATCTTCCAATTCGCCTCTTTCTCAAGATTGTTTTGGCTATTCTGGATCCCTTAAATTTCTAGATGAATTTTAGTCTCTGTCAATTTCTGCAAAAAAAATCCCCTGAGATTTTGATACAGATTACACTGAATCTATAGATCAATTTAGGGAGTGCCGCCATTTTAACAATAGTAAGTCTTCTGATCCATGAACATCAGATGTTTTGCCATTTATTTAGATTTTTTTTTAATTTTTTCAACGTTTTGTAGTTTTAAGAGTGTAAATTTTACATTTCTCTGATTATACTTATTCCTATTTTTTCTTTTTCATGTTATTATAAGAGGAAATATTTTCTTTTTTTTTAAAGCTTATTTATTTATGTTTGAGAGAGAGAGAGAGCATAAGCAGAGGAGGAGCGGTGGGGGGGGGGGTGGGGGGAGTGAATCCCAAGCAGGCTCCACACTCGGCATGGAGCCCGATGTGGGGCTTGATCCCACAACTGTGAGATCACGACCTGAGCTGATATCAAGAGTTGGGCTTGGGGTGCCTATGTGGCTCTGTTGGTTAAGCATCTGACTTCGGCTCAGGCCACAATCTCATGGCTCATGGGCTCAAGCCCCGCATTGGGCTCTGTGCTGACAGCTCAGAGCCTGGAGCCTGCTTCAGATTCTGTCTCTCTCTCTCTCTCTCAAAAAATAATAAACATTAAAAAAAAATTCAGGCTTAACTGACTGAGCCACCTAGGCACCCCTAGAGGAAGTTTTTTTTTTAATTAACTTTTTAAATGTTAATTTATTTTTGATTGAGAGAGAGAGAGAGAGAGAGAGATCAGGAAATATTTTCTTAATTTTATTTCAGATTGTTCACCATAGATGTATAGCAGTACAATTGATTTTTGTATATTGATCTTGTATCCTGCAACCTTCCTGATAGTTTAGTGGATTCCTTAGATCATTCCATACCCATGATCATGTCATTTGCAAATAGAGATAGTTTTACTTCTTCCTTTCCAAATTAGAAGCTTTTTATTTCATACCCTTTCCTAGCTTCCCTGGCTAGAACTCCCAGTACAATACTGAATAGAAGCGATGAGAGTGAACATCCCTGTCTTGTTCCTGATCTTAGGGGGAAAGCTTTCAGTCCTTCATATTAAGTGTGATCAGTTAGCTGTGGGCTTCTCACAGATGCCCTTTTCAGGTTAAATAACTTCCCTTCAATTCCTGCTTTGTTGTTGTTGTTTGGTTTGTTGTTGTTGTTGTTTTTAATCTTAAAGGGGTGTTGGTATTTGTCTAATACCTTCTCTACATAAGACATACCCTTCCACACTTATGTTTCCTTCTGTATACTCTTCCTATACCATCTCCATAGCCCAGTATTTCTCATCTTTAGAGGTCTCTAATTTAGGAATTCTTGAACCATCCTGAATTATTCAAAAATCTCTATCACTCTCTCTTCCCCAGTCTATCACATAAACTTCAAAGCATTTAGCCATTAGTATTGTAAGTACAAATTTTGATAATCCTTGGTTCAGTATTTGCCAGCATGTATTCATTGTTTTTATCTTCACAACAACCTTACTAGGTAGACGCTCTTATCACCATTTTATAAATGTGGAAATAGAAAGAGAGTTTAAGGGTCTTGTTCTGGGTTATAGAGTTTATAAGTGGCAGAATCAGGTTAAAAACCCAGGTCGCCTCGCTCCCAAGACCATTCTCTTAAACATTTGCTATCATGTCTATCAATAATTGCTTTTACCTCTTACCTTATTTGCTATCTGTATGCAGGCATTGCCAATCTCATTTATTGCTGTATTTTTAGCATCTAACACCATGTACAGCTGGTGTTCATTAACTAGTTAAGGAACAAATGGGACACGGGTCTCAGGATGCCCCACAAGAAACGAGTTCCACGTGACTCTGGTAAGTACTACTGACTAATTCACAAGGCTCATTCGTTTTTGAGACCCTTCCGTAAGAAAGCTTGCTTAGGGGCGCCTGGGTGGCTCGGTCGGTTAAGCGGCCGACTTTGGCTCAGGTCACGATCTCGCGGTCCGTGAGTTCGAGCCCCACGTCGGGCTTTGTGCTGACAGCCCAGAGCCTGGAGCCTGTTTCAGATTCTGTGTCTCCCTCTCTCTGACCTTCTCCCGTTCATGCTCTGTCTCTCACTGTCTCAAAAATAAACGTTAAAAAAAAAAGAAAGCTTGCTTAATTTTAATTCAATGTTTTCTAAACTCATTGAAGCACCGACCCATCTTCCCACCTTTGTCCCCACTGCATTAATAGTCTAGGGAACCATGTTCCTCGGAACGCACATTGAGAAATACGGCCCCAGAGAGGCAGTCCAGACAGCACAGCTCCTGGAAGGATGCGTGTGTTCCCCTTTCTGTGCCAGCTCCACTCTCATCTAAAAAGTCTAACCTAGGGTACCTGAGAGCTCTCCCCTAGCCACAGCTCAGTCCAAAAAGAAAACTCCAATACTATGTTTTCCTTTTTCTTTCCTGGAGCTCCTAAAGGGCCCACTGGGACCCTAAGGAGATATAAAGATTTTTCCAACTATCAGAAGGGCTCATCTCCCCTGTGCGTTTGTGGTCCTGTAATTTATCACAGAGGGAGCTGTACTCTTCTCAGAGCTCTGGTTTGTTGAATGTGATTCAAACAAATTCACCCTTCATGATGTATACTTTAACCTATTTTCAGAATGCAGTCAAAGCCAGTGATGTGTTAACCACAAAATTATTATATTTCTTTCCTATATACTTACTATACTGCTGATATTTAAATCATAGCTTCAGATGTCGAATGACTTCAAAATCTTCGTAGCTCTCTGAGTCCTCAAGGTTATCTACTCAGACTTTCTCTGAAAAAGGAGAAAAAAATTTCAACTTAGAAATCTAAGAAAAAAAATTAGCCAATAATATAAGACAACCACATGTATGAGCAAAACAGGATACACTGCTGTGATTAATTTTCTGCTCCTAAAGAGATTTTACTCTTTCAATTATTCATCTACATCAGCTACAGCAAATTACAGGCAGTGGTTAGAGTACCTTTTAAAACCTCTTAGAAAAAATACTCAATAAAAAAAAAAGTCTTTCTTTCATCTTAAACCCAGTAATAAAGTCATTTCTATGCAATGGTTCTCCACAGTTTCTATACATTTATATATTTGGTCTAAAGGCAAGAATTATCTTGAATAAATATGAGCACTTTCTCAAATGCAAATTTACATCAGATCCAAATAAGGGGACTTGGAAAAGAAGCCTTGTAACAAAGGGAGACTTGAAAACACAGAGAAGGATGGGTTGGAATTCATCAAGGAATTGGATGTGTATCGCCAGAAGGAAGTGACGAAGGCCCAACTCCTTAGAAAAAGAGAGACACTGAAGAAAGAAGTTGAAGACTAGCATAAAGTCTAGGCTGTCCAGAGGGAGTAACTGGGCTAGAACTCAGTCTATGCCATTAAGTCCACAGAGATAAAATCTTCAACAGCTCTTTTCCTCACATGCTGGGGAACGAGGGAAAACCCCACTCGTATTAGAAGTATAACCGAGGAGGATGTCCATTTCCCAGTGTGATTTTCCTAGCTGCGTGTAATCTGTATACAAGATAACTCACTTGCTAACGGGTTCATTTCTTACACTCCAAATGGCTGCCTGCCTGCGTGGCATTCCAACGCCTGAGATCCCGGACGAAAGAGGAAAGCCCCTGGATCTGTTAGATAGTTAGTGGTTAGTTGGTCAGTGGTTGAATGTTAGTGGCTTCGGAAAACCTTTGTTTTGGGAAACTGAGGCACTTCCTCTTATCTCCTCCCGATGTCTGTTCTGTGCTTCCTTGCATTACTGTTTGAAAAAGTCCTCTTAGCAAAGAGTTCACTCAAGCACGGAAGGCCCTGAGCTGGACAGCGGCCAACCACACACCAGCATTGTAAAGGACCGGGGCTGGCGTCAGTTCTTAGTTTGTTGAAACATATGGGAGGCATGGCATCAGATCCTATCTTACCTAGTGTAGAGAGAACGGGGTTCCTCTCCACAAGCCCTTGCTGAGGCAACTTATGAGGCAATCAGTTTGTGGTGATGAGGGGATGCAGGGGAGTCAACCCACATGAAGTTCCCCCAAAGCAAAAAAAAAAAAATTATTGTCACCCAGGCCCAGTGAAATTCAGACAGCTGTGAACTCTTGCTTCAAACCACAAATATGGTTGTGGTAAACACAGACAAACTATTGGGTTTAAGTAGACTATCTCTTGTGCCAAAAATACATATATATTTCTTTTCCCTCCTCCCCCACAAATCTGTTTATTACTAAAAAGCTCTGGAGCCTTGTGAACTGGGCTAGACCAGTGTAAGCCTGTCTTTCCCCCGGGGCCCTCCTCAGTATACTAAACTGGGGAGGGATTTGCCTGCGTTAGAGAAGGAGACCCACTTTCTGTACTGGCCACAGAGGAATGAAGAATGAAATTATTCAAAAGGAGAAAGGCCAAGAGAACCAAAAGAAGCCAAGAGGTAAGGGAGAAGAAGAAATCCTCATCTCTCCCTCTTAGATCTATTCTCCGCCAGACTCCCATGTCTGACCTTGGCCCAAGTCCCTCAAGCGTCCTCCCGAGCAGGGCTTCTCAAAGTTGAGTGTGCAGGAGGGTCCCCTTGGAACTCTACAACTGTGGGTCAAGAAAGAAGAGAATCTACACAGTGGAGATCATGAGCCCAAGGACCAAGAAGGAGTCTGAAAGGCCTGTACCTACATCACTAGTTCCAGGAATCTGGCTTTCTCAGAGACAACCTGTCACTAGCTAAGAAACTTCAGAATATGGTTGCTGACAGGTAAACAAAACCATAAATCGGCTTTAAAGCACACAAGATAACTTGGGGAAAGAAAAGAGCAAAACCGCAAAGAGGAAAGGGTCCAAATTAAGTGACAGGCTGAAGTTTAGTAAACTAGTCAAACCTGCATAATGGCGGCAAAGTTCCAGAGGGAAACAGGGCTCTGGGGGAAAGAGCATCAATGTGCAGCAGGCAGAGGCACCCAAGTCAGGGTCTTAGCTCGTCTTGCCGGGGCTCGTTCCCACCTTCTGAAACATTGCTTCCGGGTCAAAAACAAACTTTCACCTGACTTTCAGATGATTACACACCCCTGGACAAAACCTCTCATATGACTTTGTGACTAATTCTAGACCAGCTGCATCTGGAGGGAAGATACACCAGAGAAAAACATACTTTCATGTTTCAAAAGACTTAGGTTTGACAGGAGGTGCCGATGGAGGTGCCCACAGTGAAAGGACCTTTATGGTGAGTTTTATTCACATACTGCTTAACTAACCATAGTGTCAGGTGCCTCGAGGTTTGGAGCATCTAGCAAGGTCTTCCCCTTCCTCTACGAGGCATCCAATTACAGACCCTAGGGATGAGGCTTCCACGAGACCCACTTTTGCTCTGGCTACCCATCTTTCTTTTCCTGGATGCCTACAGCAAGGGAAGGAGGTTCTTAAAGATATTTTCAGGAGCCATGGGCACTTCCTCCCTCTCCTCATATAAATCTCAAGATACCTTTCAGGATTCAGCTTAGATGCCTCCAGTTTCCATGAGACCCTTCTCTGACTGTCTCACTTCTTCCTCAGTGAGTTTTCTCTCTCCTGAATTTGTGCCAATTATCTAATGATAAATGACCACTAGAATTAATTCTTGACTATCTACGGTTTGGTTAGCCAGGGAATCAGTAATAATAATAATAAATAATCATTATTATTTGAGCATTTGTAAAACAAAAATAAACAAGATGCCTCCAAATCAACAAAACCATGCACCTGTTAGAAGGTAGCCACTAGCTGGAAGTATACAATAACCTGTAGACATCGCCACAGGTCTGTAATTGTGTGGGGAGAGTCCCATTCCATTACCCCTTGGACACATACCATATTGGTGTCCCAGGTGTCATCTGCTAGCATTCATTCCAGGACCACACAAGTTGATGGAAAAACCATTAGTAAGTGACTGGACGGGTCATGTGCAGGAGCCAAGGTTAGAGGCAATTAAGCAATGACAACAGTAGGAAGGTGATATAGGAGAGAGGACACCAGGGACACTGTGGGGGGGTGGGGACTCCCTTCAAAGATCACTGACGCCACTGAGATGACTTTAGAAAGAAGAAAGGACAGTTCTCAAGGACACACTAAGACAACCCAGGTTTCGTTTTAATATGGGGGAAGGCATATAGAAATCTTGGTTAAAGAACAAATAATAGACCATTTTAAGAGTACTGACCATGGGCCCATTTTATCTGTGAAATGATTTATAGGAGAGTTTGTCATCCTGAACTCATGCTTGCAATATTTTTGCACATTAGGATCATATTTATGGAACAGTGAATGTTTTCCGAAATACTGGATTCTTCCCAAACTAAATGTTGGTAGTCTTCACTAAGTAATGGTATATGAAATGCATTCCGAAGTATAATTTGACTGTGACTATCCATTTGTATTCTACTTCTCTTAATCAAGAGTTACCTGCCTTTCATATGTTCATATTTTTTTTCCTCTCTAAAATGAGCCTGTGGGTTTTTAGCTTGTATTGTATGTTCTTAGTATTTCATGGGCAGGAAGCCAGTGCTCAATCAATAGATGCCGAAAGACCGACAGAGGTACCAGTGGGCATGGGGCAGCTCATTCCCCCCATGAAGGCTCTGGCAGCCAGCACTCCACCAGCTGCAGGAAGATGCGCACAATCAAAATAGCAACTGACGCGGGGACACATGAAGGAGAGGGAGCTAAAATAAGCACCTCAATCCTCCCTGGTGAGATCCAGAAGCTCCACCACCCTGCTGTCCTTGGGGCCATCTTCCTAGGGGGACACATTTCCCATTTGATGGGCTTTTGGCTGTTACTGGCTAGGTCTCCCATATACCCCATTACAGTTACTGTTCTCAAAAGGTAGCATCAGGTCCTCTTATGTTTTCAAATATGCTCCTACAAAACCATGGGAGGTGTTCTGCTTCAAAATCCAAAGAATGTAGGTACTATCTAAAATCACAAGTAGAAAAATTAAGTTAATGGGCAGAATTCTCAATTTTACCTTCTGTCATATATATATATATTTTTCAAAATCTTTTGTGCCTTCTAGCACTTGTACTAGTCCTTGCCTAGTAGTAACCACAAAATGCATAAACAAGTAGCAAGCAAACATTGAAGAAAAATTCAGCTTGCTGTTTGATAGACACATGTACTTGGGAATATGACTTTATGTTGTTTATAGCACCCAAATATAGTACTGTGGACCAAATGTTCATGTCTCCCAAAGTTGACATTTTGAGAAGTTCTAATCCCCAAGATGATATTTGCAGTTGGGGCCATTGGGAGGTGATTAGGTCCTGAAGGTGGAGTCCTCATGGGATTAGTGCTCTTATGAGAGAGAGGGGGAGAGAGAGAGAGAGAGAGCGAGCTTGCTGCTTCTCTCTGCTCTCCATCATGTGAGGACACAGCAAGGTGGCCATCTGCAAACCAGGAAGAGACCCCTCACTAGGAACAGAACCTGCTAACACCTTGATCTTGGACTCGCTAGCTTCCAGAACTGTGAGAAATAAGCGTCTGTCATTTAAGCCATCCAGTTTATGTTATTCTTGTTACAACAACCCGAACTAAGATCTATATGAAGAGCCAACTTTATATTTAGTGATTAAATATATGTGTGTATACATATATATTATGTATAGACAAATACACATATGTGTACATAATTACGTATATAATGACAAAACACATCATATGCTAAGTTGTGAAACAGAAAAACAGAATGCAATATTTCAGCATTTCCAAGTGTACCTCAAAAAGCACCATGACTTTCTCCAAGTGTCCTTAAACTTGAACAGTCTGAAAGCCACCACCTGAGTATATTTTTACTGGCAGTTCCAGAAGGCACTCTAGCTGTATAGCTGCCACAACAAAAAAGGCCCTTCACAGAATCAAGTGCTCACGGTTTCTTCTGTCAGAGGCAATTGGACTTCCCAGTGGATCACACCAGGCTCAAAGCAGCCACAATATCATGGCCCTCCTTTTGGGCTCCTAGACACTCACAGTCTATCTGTGCGATGCGGCACTTGGTGAAGACAAACATTTTCTATTACTCTCTACTGACTTCATGGGTGCATATTTTCACAAAACTAAGGTTATTACACTGGGCTTTGCTCTTTCTTTCTTAAGTGAACAACAAACACCAAATAAAAGGCCTATTGATAAGCAAGCTGCATCTGATAAGAAAAATATGCTCTATGGGCTGGAGTTCACTCTCTGTATACTCTGCCTATCATCCCTTTCGATAGGTAAGGAGGTAATAGGTCTCTTGATGGGTAAGGAGGTAAGGAGGTGACTTTTGGTCACTCTCAGTTCCTTACTCTCATCTTAAGTTATGTCTTCTGGGTGCAGTCCCAGAGGTGGGTCTCAACAGGTTCAAGTCTAAGGAGCTCCTGTCTAATCTCAAATTATTTCTTGTACCCACCCTCTGCCATCCTTTGCATAGTTAGTAAGACAATGTCAAAAGGCTACTATGAACTCAGTAATGCGTCTCACAGATTTACATTTTATAAGTCACAGCACTTAGGAGCATTTCAAGTAATAGTGCTTCTGTTGGGGGGAAGGCAAATGGGCACAGACCCTGGGGAAAACAGTATGGGGGTTCCTTAAAAAAATCAAAATTAGAACTACCATATGATCCAGTGATCACACTAGCGGGTATTCACCCAAAGAATACAAAAATACGTTAGTCTTCTCTTCCATCTCCTTGAAAAGATATACGTTCCCATACTTTTATGGCAGCATTATTTAAAGTAGCCAACATAATGGCAGCAGCCCAAGTGTCCACTGATAGATGGATGGATAAAGACAATATGGTACACACACAGACACACACCCACTGGAATATTACTTGGTCATAAAAAAGAA
The DNA here is from genome assembly GCF_027475565.1 of Acinonyx jubatus. Taxonomy (NCBI): domain Eukaryota; kingdom Metazoa; phylum Chordata; class Mammalia; order Carnivora; family Felidae; genus Acinonyx; species Acinonyx jubatus. Next base: position 27,226,423 of record NC_069387.1, on the reverse strand, counting down.
TGAAGACTTGCCATTTGCATGCAGAGACATGGATAGATCTAAACAGTTTAACACTAAGTGAAATAAGTCAGTCAGAGAAAGACAAATACCATATGATCTCACTCATATGTGGGTTTTAAGAAACAAAACAAAGAAAGGGGAAAAAAAGAGGGAGGGAGTAACCAAAAAACAGACTCTTAACTACGGAGAACAACAGAGAACTACAGAGAACTACAGAGAACTCTTAACTACAGAGATCATTACCAGAGGGGAGGTGGGTGGGGGGATCAGTTAAACAGGTGACGGGGGTTATGAACACACTTATCTTCATGGACCAGCACCGAATAATGTACAGAATTGTTGACTCGCTCTCGTCTACCAAAAAACAATATAACAATGTATGTTAACTATACAGGATTAAAATGTAAATAAATTGATACAGGGCACCTGGGTGGCTCAGTCGGTTAAGTGGCCGACTCCAGCTCAGGTCATGGTCTCATTCGTGTGTTCGAACCCCGCCTTGGGCTCTGTGCTGACAGCTGAGAGCCTGGAACCTGCTTCGGATTCTGTGTCTCCCTCTCTCTCTGCCCCTCCCCTGCTCACGCTCTGTCTCTCTCTCTCTCTCTCTCTCTCTCTCTCTCTCTCTCAAAAATAAATAAATAAATGTTAAAAATTTTTTTAAAAAAAATAACATAAAAGCTTTAAGCAAGATTAACAACCTTTCACAAGATTCTACCCACTTCACAGTCAGTATCCCCAAGATAAACCTACACATCTTTAATAACACAGATTAGTTTCTGACTTCTCTGCCTAGGGCAAAACGGATCTTCATCACTGTGAAAGTCCAAACGCGGTTTGTAGCCCACACCTCCTGGGAGACACCTTATTGCCAGAAGAGAGACAAAAGAACTCTCTCCCCAGATCTTGGGGCAGGGCTCAACCTGCAGACCTCTGTCATGCAGATGTCCTCTGACTCTGCTACGCTGGCACCGAAGTCCCACTAAAGGCGGTCCTTACCCTTGAGATCGGTTTATTTGCCTTCTGGCAACCAAGTCAAACAGATGTGACCTTAGCATCTACTGAATATAAGGCCCCGAGTTGTGTGCAGAGAAGAAAAAAAGAAACTCAGGCAACATTGCAGGTATGAAAGACTTTTAAAGAAAAGTAATTTAAAGGTCCAAGTAGAAGAAACGAACACAAATGGAGAGGCTAAAAAGGGAAAGGGTAAACCCTAAGATTTCTCTTCAAAGAAGAAAGCCATTTGGGCATCTAATGCTTAAGGATGAAAAGGCAGGTCATGAAACCCTCACACCTTAGTGGCAGGAGCAGAAAATGGCATAGCCACTTGGGAGATCAGTTTGGTTGTCTTTTTATAAAGTTTAAATACATATTTACCATCTGACCCTGCCATCCTGGTCTTAGGCAGCGATCCATGAGGAAATGAAAACTAATGTTCCCATAAACGCCTGTACATGAATGATACGGGAGTTTTATTCCTAATCACCCAAAACTGGACACAACCCAAATGCCCTTCAGTTGGTGAATGGATAAGCAAACTCTATCTACACAACGGAATATTACTTAGCAATGAAGGAACAAATTACCAAAACACACAACAGCATGGTTATATCTCAAGAGCATTAAGCTTAGTGACAGCTGCCAGACTCAAAAAGCTATATATTGTGTGATTCCATTTATGTGATGTTTGGAAAAGGCAGAACTCTAAGGACAGAAAACAGATCCGTGGTTGCCAGAGGTCAGAACCGAGGGGAGAGATTGATTACGGTGGAGCACGAGAAATATTTTAGGGTGATGGAGATTTACATCTTCATTGCGGTGGTTACAGGACTATGCACTTATCAAGACACATAGCCGTTTACTTTTTAAAAGTGTGAATTTTAGTATGTGTATATTATACATCAATAAATCAGACTTTTTTTTAAAAGCAGCACTTAGCAATTATGCCAACAAAATTATCTCATGGAATGGGCCTGTTCTTACCTTCTACAAAGTTCTACAAGCCATTTATCCAAATTCCTCTATTAACTCCCACCCCCAATTTCTTCTCATACAATATTTATGAGATGATTGGTTGCTCATTTGTAGGAGAAAAAGCTCCTTCAGGCATATGAAATATCTTAAAGTAACCTCTGAGTCTTTAGATAATTATGGGAACTCTCCTGTATTAAAAATAGACTTGGGTGTGTGCCTCTTTGTTCTGGTGCTAAATATGGGCTGGCTGGTCACTGAGAAAAGCAGGCAGGTAAGACTCCAATGGTTCTGTCCATCTATACCGACTGTCACCACAAAACCATTAAATCACCAAGAAGTTCAGGTACCACGGACCTTACGTGTTGAACTACATTGAAGGTAAACCAAGGTTACTGCTAAAATCTTTAGGCAAGAAGTAAATCTAAGACAAACCTTGCAAACCTTTAGTAAGGTAGGAAAATCAAAAACATCACCGTACTATTAAACAGCATAACTGCCCTGTGATTTGATCTACATATGCAGACTAAAAACAGTATGAATGACTCTGGTTCTTTTCTTCATTCAATACCCAGCAGATACACCTTTTTTTTTTTTTTAATATTTATTTATTTTTGAGAGAGAGCGCGCGCAAGCCAGGAAGGGGCAGAGAGAGGAGACACAGAATCTGAAGCGGGTTGCGGGCTCTGAGCTGTCAGCACAGAGCCCGATGTGGGACTTGACTCACGAGCTGTAAGATCATGACCTGAGCTGAAGTCGGATGCTTAACCGACTGAGCCACCCAGGCACCCCTACCCAGCAGATACATCCTGATTGCCTACACGCGTGCTAGGCATGAGAGATACGATGACAAATCAACATCCCCGTCATTATGGAGCTCACATTCTCTCGGGAGTGATAGATCAATTATAAATACACGAATGGACAAATAAATTGCTCAATCGATTATAGACTGTAGGTTTGTAAAAGCTTTGGAGAGGGGCGTGGGGTAAGAGAAGGTGGGACTTATATTTTAGATAAAGTAGGCAGGTATCTCTGCGGAGACCTGGAAAACTGGGGAAGCAAGCTGAGGAGTATGTGGAGCGAGAGTTGGTCTGGCAGAAGAAAGGAGACCAGTACAGATCCTCAGGTCTCGAGATGGGCGTGTGACTGGGTGTCCAAGGGACAAGCGAGGTGGCTGGAGTGGGGTGAGGGCAAGGAGGTGTGGCTGGGGAGCTGGCAGGAAATGCTGGTCAGAGACAGCTGGCACAGATCATTACAGGCTCTGTGCCAAAGAAGGACTTGGGGTCTTATTCAGAGTTTATCCAGAGCTGGGTTTATCCAGAAGCCACTGTTGGGCGTGGGCAAGGGAGCGACATGATCTTGATTTAGTTTTAGAGATTACCTATAGTTATGCCAAGGAAAATAGGCTGTAGGGGAAGGCAGACAGGCAAGGTGGACCAGAAGAAACAGAGAACCTGACAGGAGAGGCCACTCCAGCCAGACAGCCAGGCAGAGAGGGTCAGCCCTAGGTGGGGCGGTGACAGGAGAGGAGATCAGAAGGGACAGGCTGGGCAACCGGGTGCACGATGGTGCCACTGACCAAGAGACAAGGTGTTGAGACCTGCTGCAGATTCATTCTGTATCCAGCAGCCGCCAAGCCACTCCACGGGAAATTTATATTATATTCCTATCAAGAAGTGAGATCGGCGAATTCAGATAAAGGAAAGGTTAATTTGACCCAAATAACATTATTCCTTCAGACTTGAAAAGCTTTACAGTGGTAAGAGTTGACTCAGGACCTGTTTAGATATTAATTTTATCCTGCAAAAGCATCCCCACCGGCTAGCGTATTTACTATATACAGCCAAGAAACAGATTTCTGTAAGAAACTATATATTCCATTAGTGAACTTTGCAGGAAACAAAGATTTCCGGCGAAGCTAGTAAAAACTTCAAAGCTTCTCAAATATCTACAATGCTTTGAGGAGCCCCTTTATCTAATCCTTACTAAAAGAAAAGAATGTCAGCCAGTTTGAAGAATATGGATATTCTTTACTACATTTACATTATAAAACAGCTCTGTCCGACGGGAAACAGAAGTCAAATTATGAGACTCTAATTAGTTTACATGTGAAGGCCTTTTATATAAACACTGTTTGCTTGACATAATCCACATCAAAGCATTTACCTGCTTTACGGATTATGTTCTTCAGCTGTCCTAAGATTTCAATGCTGACAAAGCTCTTTTTGAGTTTTACCAAAGCTGCGTCTAACCTAGGAAGCGGCCAGGAACAGCACACGAGTGCACCGTGCGATCAAGTTTGGCACCTGCAAGTCCGAAGTGCAGTAGGAAGAAGGCCAGAGAGGCTCCGCTTCCGCATTACTGGACTCTCTGTGCATGTCCCAGATCCCATCTGCTTCATCCAAGGCAACATTCGTGCCCAGGATCCAACACACAAGGAAAAGTTTAACTTGTATTGATTGGCGTAACTGTGGCCTGCTAACATGCACCATGTCGTTCGGGAAGAGGCCACTCCCGTATTTTCCATCTTTTCCTCCTTCTTTCCCCCGATTCCACAGCACAGAGCCTGACGGGAAGCCAGATCGAAACACACTCGGGGACGCCGAGCACGGGGACCTCTGGAGACAACAGGCATAGACTTTCCATCTATTCCTTTTGGGGAGAAAATGTTTCCATCCAGTTGGGACCATCCACATTTGAAACCATCTTATAAACGTAGTCTGCTTTTGGTTTTTTTAAAAGTTTTCCTCAAAAGGGGGGTGCCTCGTGGCTCAGTCGGTTAAGCAACTGACTTCGGCTCAGGTCACGATCTCAAGATTTGTGGGATTGAGCCCCACATTAGGCTCTGTGCTGACAGCTCGGAGCCTGGAGCCTGCTTCAGATTCTGGGTCTCCCTCTCTGCCCCTCTCCTGATCACGTGCGCTTTCTCTCTCTCTCTCTAAAAAATTAAAAATCAACATTAAAAAAAAATTTTTTTTAAGTTTTACTCAAAAGAAACGAGCTCCTGAAAGTAACCATACCTGTTCAGCTCCAACACTAGTTAAGAGAAAAATCTCCTCTCAGTGATTTTACTCAGGTGATGTAAATGGCCTCCCAGTGTTTCCTTTTGGTAACATTTTTAAAGTCCTTTAATGGTTTTCCAGGTGTTTTCCTACCTCCCTATATCTCTTAGGATATATTCTTGGCAAGATCTGTTCTAAAACAATTCACTGTTTTGCTCGAAAAGATTCCTTACTCAAATCTCGGAATTTAGTGATTTTTCCCACAGTATCAACTATGAAAGACAGATTTTTTTTTCTGGCTTGTTGCGTTAAGATGTCAAAATGTATTCTGTTTTTCTAATCTCGATTTAGGACTTCCTTTCACATAGCCCCTCACTGTACAATAACCAGATGTTTCTGCCTCTTTTCAGAAGACAGCAACGGCGAGCCTTTACGCCCTCGGCTTCTCCCAGGTCATCTGTTCAGATATTTACCTTATTTCTTCCCAAGCGTTCCAGACAAATCCTCTCTATCTTAATTTTTTAAAATTTCAGAGTTAAAACACATACATACCCACACAATGTCAAATCCTCTGCCAAGAATGAATTCAGTGTGGTTTTCTCTTTGGACTCATCTATAATGACTTAAAGATGAATTATATGAGGATTCTCAGAGGCCTGCTAAGTATTAACCACAATGATGTGAAATGTTAGAAAATTGGGTCAGTCTGAACCTCCATTATTAATCCAGACTGCTATCACTTCTTAGTGAGATTCTATTAACACATTCTGAAACTGTCACTGGCCCACTTGAGAAACTAATGAAATCTATAAGCTCCCTCTCTAGAAATATTCCAAAACAAAATGGTAGCTATAATTGCCATTCTAGAACAGGAGTCAGCAAACTGAAGCCCATGGACTAGATCAGCGCCACTGCCTATTTTGTCAATAAAATTTTATTGGAACACAGCCATGCTCATTCATTTCCATATTATCGATAGCTATTTACCTGCTACAATGCGAAGTTGAATAGTTGTGACAGAAACTGTATGGCCCATAGAGCCTGAAATGTTTACAGCTGATCCTTTATGGAAAGTTTGTCCACCTCAGCTTTAAAACCAATGACTTTTAAGACAATGCATATAAATCCTACCCTGTGTGGTGTTGAAAAGTTACTCACCTAGATTCCCATTTTCCTTGGGATTAAAATCAAATGACAGAGTTACATGCACAAGTGCCTAGCACAGTGCCTGAGATTCAGTAGGCAATCAGTGTATGTCCCCTTCTACTGGCCAACCTCCTCCTGAGCCTTTGGTTCCTGGTTCAAATGTCTCCTCCTCTCTGCTGTATTCTCCCTGCAGAGTGGAAAGCTCCCTCCTCTTGGCACCACAGATTATTTTAACACTGGGTATCCCATATTCTCATCACCCACTTGTCTTTCTTCCCATACAGAATGTGAATTCCTTTGGAATAAGTGTCATGTCTTATTTGCCTATGCTTTCCCAGGGCCTGGCCCACAGCAGTATCCCAGCAAAGACTTTTTTCAAAGAATAAGAAATAGCAAATTGACACTAGAAATACTCTTCATTCTAAAAGATGCCATGCGAAGATCTTTAATAATATCATTAGTAAACAATAGCAAACTTCCCAACTGAGTTTCATAAATAATGAACACATCTTTCTTTCTTTCTTTCTTTCTCTTTCTTTCTTTCTTTCTTTCTTTCTTTCTTTCTTTCGGTCACCAACTTAAGGGCACAACGAGATACATATTATAGCAGTTTTACTGACCAGGCAAATGGCAAATTAACATTCCAACCACGTGTAGGTACAAAAAGTTCCTAGAACCCAAGAAAGAAATAATGACTCTTGCTTAAATCCAACAACCTAAAATATGTATATTGCTCGCCAGGACTCTCATCTCTAAATGGCAATGTAAAGTATGATATTCTTTGTAGTTACAAGAGCCTGAATTTAGATTTCTAATATTAGTGATACACTTCAGCATAAAATAATTTTTTTGAAAAGATAGTCATTTTGGTTTTTCATGGATGTACTTAAAAAACATCCATTAATTTAAAGATGAATGAGTCAGGCACTGATTCAGGCAGTGAGGATATAATAGGAAATTAAATAAAGTTTTTGCTGTCATTCCAGTAAAGTAAATGAGCTTAGAGAGATCTTAGAATTCATTTTGACAAGATTCTTCTTTATTTATATTCCATAAGTTTTCCATTACATTATATTCCATAAATAACTAAAAGGATCTCATGTTTCCAAATAGAGACAGGGCTCTATATTGGATTGTTTCCTCTTGCTAACATAGCAAATTATTATGTATTTGGTGACTTAAAACAACACAAATTTGGGGTGCCTGGGTGGCTTAGTCAGTTAAGTGTCCGACTTCGGCTCAGGTCATGATCTCGCAGTCTGTGAGTTCGAGCCCCGTGTCGGGCTCTGTGCTGACAGCTCGGAGCCTGGAACCTGCTTCAAATTCTATGCCTTCCTCTCTGTCTGCCCCTCCCCTGCTCACGTTCTCCCTCTCTCTCTCTCTCTTTCCCTCAAAAATAAACATTAAAAACAATTTATTAAGAAAACAACACAAATTTATTATCTTATAGTTCTAAGGGTTAGAAGTCTAAAATGGGTCTCATTCGGCTAAGCATCAAGGTGTTGCCAGGGTTGCATCCTTCTGGAGGCTCTAGGGGAGAATCCATTTCTTCGCTCGCCTGCATTCCTTAGCCTGTGGCCCCTCCTACCATCTTCAAAGCAGCAAATACAGTGCAGACTCTCTCCCATGACGTCACTTTGACACTGACTCTCCTGCCTCCCTCCTTCGCTTCAGAGGACACTTGTGATCACCTCAGGCCCACTCGCGTCACCTAGGATAATCTCCCCATCTTGACATGAGTTGAGTAGCAAACTTAATCCCTCTTTGTCATATAACCTAACACAACCATGGCTTCCGGGGATTAGGACGTGAACCATGATTCTTTGGGGAGCTGTGAGATTCTTCCTGCTACACACATCTTTGTAGTAATCGGCTCAATGAGGCCAGGTCCCATGTATGCCCCAGTGTGAGACCTGGAACACCATCCCTCCTAGACACCAGTTCCCCCACCGACTGGAATGTTCCTCCTCCCCAGAGCCTCCCAGAAGCATGCCACCTCTGTTCTTCCACGGGTGCCATCATAGGACACTGCCATTCCTAGTCCTCAAACTATGCTCTATCCACACCCTCAATTGTTTTAATAATAAAACTAATGACTTTTCTCTGGCCTGCCCTGCTCCCCAGATGAAGGGATAACCATGCCCTGTCTTCAATCCCTCTATTCTAGTAAGGGATAAAACCCCTTTGCCCGAGCGTTACACAACGATTTGTTAATCATAGTAAAGACATATTCATCTATATCCTGTTGCTGTGTTACTTCTGTTACCTCAACATACATGTGTTCACTCATCGTGCCTTTCAAGTTCAGAGAACAGAGGGCTGTGTGTGCGTGTAGATGTATGCGTGGACGTGTATGACATAAACCCCTTGAGAGGAAAGACTGCTTAACTTGCTAAACGCAAACACCGAGTAGACACTAGTCAGCTAAGCAAAGACTGAGCAGGCTTTGACCTGACAGTACAAGAAGACATGTTTCTGGGACTATACATAGAGTGCTGGAGAGATTTCCTGTCAGCAAAGGTAAGTGGAGAGAACCGGGTGGTGTGGCTGGCTCCAGCAGGGCAAGGGAGGTCACTCTGGGCCCTGAGATATCACCTGGGGGGGCCACAGCAGCTGGCTCTTCGGACACTGAGCTGCATTCTGGCTCGGGGGAGTGACAGCCAGCTCTTCTGTTTTTGACAACAGCATTTGGCCACACATAGGGCTCCAGTTCAGCTGGCGTTCACCTCAGACATAATGCCCATTTGGCTGTATGGAGCAGATTTTCCAACTCTCTTTTCCTATTGGCACATGGCGGTGACCCCTGGGTATTGGAAGCATCTACTGAGAATCAGATCTAGTCACTTGTACGCGAGTTCATCCCAGGTCATCAGAACCTATTTGTCCGCTAGGCTAGAGATTGCTCGCCTTAAGAATACTTCAAAACGAAGGTTTATAAAATACCTTGATCAACTGGGTGTTTAACGACTGCTATTTAACGGTGATCATGTTTTAAAATTTCGAAGTTTGGGGCGCCTGGGTGGCGCAGTCGGTTAAGTGTCCGATTTCAGCCAGGTCACGATCTCGCGGTCTGGGAGTTCGAGCCCCGCGTCAGGCTCTGGGCTGATGGCTCGGAGCCTGGAGACTGTTTCTGATTCTGTGTCTCCCTCTCTCTCTGCCCCTCCCCCGTTCATGCTCTGTCTCTCTCTGTCCCAAAAATAAATAAAAAAACATTGAAAAAAAATTTAAAAAAAAATAAAATTTCGAATTAAAAAAGTGTTAACTTGAGGGACTGAATTGTATTGACTCTCTTTCTATGTGAGTGACCCAGACACCCAGTGTCCTATCTCACAAATTCTCCCTCATCCTTTCTCCCCCTCAGCTCAGCTGCCACCCTGGGGGCACAGATGTCAAAAAGTGTGTTCACTTTCCACCCCCCCAAGCTATGCTTCTAGCCAGGAGAAGTGAAAACTGCAAGAAGGGTTCCATTTTTCTTGCTCCTTTCCTCTGCCATGCACTGTAAAATCCCCAAACCAAAGAAAAAAATTTTATCAGGAGGACCAGGCCTGGCCCAGCCCCAATGCTGTTAGTGTTACTAGAAGCACCAGCTGGGACACAGTTTCATGGGCTATTTAGGCCCTGCTGCCCAGATTCCACGAAGATCGAGGGAAAAGAGCAGTCCTTCCCATTCGAGAGCTGCTACCTGGGCTCTCGGGTCAACTCCGCCAGAAGCTCGTCCATGCTTAATGTCCCCACCCACCTTCATTTTTGACCACCCTACCTTCTTCAATCCAGAGAACCCCAAGATGCGTAAGCAAGAAGACGATGATCCAGAGATCATCCTGCCTAGACCCCTCAGTCTATGGGTGAGGACATGCTCGTGAAAAACACGTTAATGCCATTAGAAAGCCATTAGTCTTAAGGGCGCCTGGGTGGCTCAGTCAGTTAAATGTCTGACCCTTGATTTCAGCTCAGATCATGATCTCAGGGTTTGTGAATTCGAGCCCCAAGTCGGGGCTGCTCTCGGTGCAGAGACACTGGGTTTATAGCTGTTTGTAGGCAATGGAGGGCTTATCTCGCTCTGCTGTCTTTTTACTGAATTCTCAAATGTAGTGGTGAATTACATCATATCCTTGTGAGGATAGAAGCAGCTAATAAGGCCACTGAAGCCACGCTGTAAGAAGGCGACCTCAATCTACAAGCTCTATTCCTCTCTGCATCAGATGGGACTTCTTTATTAGCTATTTTATTAGAAAAGCAATAACCTAAACAAAAAGCATCGAGTGCAGTTTGGAAGGGCTAAGGACAAATGATCAGAAAGCCAGACGTTTTTTAGACAACTGTGTGTCAGGTACAATGCTACAGGCCAGGGGTCCAGCCCCACCTTTATAGAAATCTGCTACCTGAGGAGATCAACTTCTAAAACACACAGTGTGGCACATGCTCTAATACGGATTTTGTCCAGTGGGGCCCAGAAGCCCTTTTCCACCTCTAGCAAGTGCACCTGACCCAGCTAGCTTCTTGACATCTTGAGTGATCAGTCAGGTTTATTCCATTGAGAAGGAAGGGGTGATGTATTCCAGGTAGCAGGAACAGCACGTAAAAGGCCACGAGGTTGAAACCGAGCCTGGCATTTCCAAAAGGCTGATCGTAATTACGCACGACTAGAACATGGCATCACGGGGTGGAGGATGGAGGTTTGCATCAGAAGGCCCTCTACGCCAGGCTGAGACTCGAGGTGACGGCCCCGAGGCTACGGCCAAAAATTTAAGATGGAACAAGTGTGCCATGCATTTCCAAAGGGTGACAGAGCTCGAGGCAAGATTGAGAATGGCAACGCAAGGCGGAGGGAGGGAGAAGGTGGTTGCAGATGAGGCTCCCGACGGGGCCAGCATGCCAGGACATTACCTGCTGAGCTCACCTCCCTGGAGCTGTCACAGGGCAGGAGGCGAGGGCTGAGAGATGCACAGAACTCCACAGGGTTCAAAGGAGATGAGCTCTGCGGAGTGGAGCAGGCAGGGAATAGGATGTTGACTAGTGAACCAGAAAGGGGGCGGCATGGGGGGAACAGAGCCGGTGGAGCCCAACAGCATGGGGTGGAAGAGAATGGACCGCCACACGAGACCTCGGGCACGTGCAGGAGGGCAGGGAAGACGGCTTGTGTGGGACAACTGGGCGACACAGAGTAAGAGCTGCGGAAACACTTGGTGACGGGGAGAGAGACTCTAGCTAGCTCAGTACAGAGCCTGACCTGCAAAACCTGGACAATTTCTAAAGCCAGAATGCTGTGCGTGCGTGTGTGCATACATGTATAAGAGAGAGAGAGACAGAGAAACAGAGAGAGAGGGGGGAAAAAAGACATGCAGCAGAAGTCTGTGGTTTCATTAAATGCGGTGTCAATAAATCTCGTGATTGTCTCAAAATCACTCATCAGCTGCCCAAAAGGTAACTATTATTGTGCCTTAAGGTTAAAATCCTTGTATCTAAAATGTCCTTTCCAGATGATGTCGCTCAGCATCAGGGTTCTGGGAAAGTCTGCCTACCTCCCTCTTCCCTATGATCACCTGGAGGGGAAGCCCAAAATCAGAACTTACCCTCAGGGCACCTACTCAAAGATATTATTAGACCATCAGAATTGGATTTGATTCTTCCATCAGCCAGACTTCATATCTGCTATAAATCAAATTGTGCACACTGCAGTAAAGCTTCTTCTCTCCGTGTTCCTTTGTGCGCACCCATTTTTTTTTTTTTTTAAACAGAGGCGGGGCTTCTCAGACAGGGCCAGACATTCTGCCTCCACGTGACTTACCACTCACTTCCCGTCAGAGGTGACCAGAGGGGAAGACTCGGTTGTGACAACCAGCACACGCCCTTCCTGCGTCCCCCCCACCCCCACCCCGCAACCCATCAGAGATGTTTCCTGGGAGGGGCGGGTGAGCACCAGAAGTGAAAAACTCCTGCCACGGACACCAGAGCTGGTCTTGGCTTTTCGTGTTTCTTCCATGTCTATCTGTAAGCATCTTGGAAAGGATCTCTTCTGCTTGAAGTGGATAACTTAACCTGTAGTCACCAACAGGGTGAGAATTCAACACACCTCCTCCTCAGCCTTCCAAGAGAGGGAGGACCACAGACCACACAGCCCGCTGGCCTGTGTCATTCCACCAAGAAATTTGTGGATGAGGGGACTAGTCCTGTCCCCAAGTAACACTTGGTTTGGTCAGGGAGAGGCATTTATGGCATCATTAAGTCAATGTTTATTGAGCACCTACTATGTACCAGGCACTGTTCTAGGCTCTTGGCATTAAGTAGCAAACGAAACATAAAGAAATTCTTTGCCTCATGGAGCTAGCACTCCAGTGAGGACAGGACTTTCCAACACATAATTAATAAAAGGTACCAAACCAGCAACATAAGGCAAAGACAAAGTAATGCTGCATTTAAAAGGAAGGAGGAGGGGTGCCTGGGTGGCTCGGTCGGTTGAGCATCCAACTTCAGTTTCAGCTCAGGTCATGATTTCATAGCTCATGGGTTAGAGCCCCACATCGGGCTCTGTGCTGATAGCTCAGAGCCTGGAGCCTGCTTCGGATTCTGTGTCTCTTTCTCTCTATGCCCCCACACTCTGTCTGTCTGTCTGTCTGTCTCTCAAAATATAAATAAGCATAAATTTTTTTAAATACAAAAATAAATAAAAGGAAGGAGGAAATGCTTCTTGCTGGAATAAGGGAGTTTCCATGAGGAAACAGGAGCATAAAAACTTTGTTAAAACTCAAAAATGCCTTTATAGGCTCAAGTATGTGTTATCTTCAAGGATGGTCATGGAACGCTCAGACATTCTCCAAAAAGGTTAGCCCACAGTGCTTTACCTCATGCTTAATGACGATTAATTCTCCTGCTGTCCCCATGGAATGGCAAGGAGCCTTGGCTGTGGGAGGCAGATACTAGGGGTTCAAGAGTGCCAGAGCAGGTGGGGTTCAAAAGTCAGGTTAAGGTCCTCCTAACACTCAGGTTTATAATCAACTCATGGTAATCTTCTCCCTCCCAACTTAGGAAAACACACACACCCCACTTTAGACTGCTTTTTATCACCTTTTCCCCTGGGTAGCTACCAAGTATCAGGTGAAATCCCTGATTCACCTATACTAAGACCTCCCCTGGGAGCCAAAAGCAGGGTGCCCTCTGACTCACCAGGCCCACTCCCTCCACGGCATCCTGGGCACCCCGTCACCATGGAAGTTCACCCGCAACACCATTCTCTCTCCAGACAGCCCTCCAAGGGCATGAGGACTAAGAGTGTGAGACGTTTAGGAAATATGCTTGAAAATTCAGAGTTTAAAGAAAATCACCCCCCCCCCCAAAGCAAGATAAATGTACCAGAAATGATAGGTGCACTAATCTAGTTGAATGTCTTTGTTTAATTTTTTAAATGTGTGAAAAGAAAATAAACAAAACTTCAATTCCTTTGGGCCATCAATTGAGAGATGGTAGATAGATCCATTTTGGTTGGGGGATCTAAAAAGTCTTAAAAAGTCTTCTTCCCAATTCAGCCAGGCTCCCTTTCCAAAACATCCTCATCAGACAGGTGTGAACTTTCTACAGAAACTTCTCCATCCTTGACAGCTTCCTGGAGGAAACCTGTTCGTTGGCCAGTCAGGTGTTTCAAATATTCTCTAGACGTTTCTTTATATCCTCAGCCCACTGGCCATAGGATCAATATGGCTCAAAAAGTAGATCAGCATGAATTTCAAGATGGTTTCTTTTTAACTATAAATCCAATCATTAAGTAGAATCATGTCGAGAAGACAGGAAAAATAAAATGACAATTGGCGAGCAGGAATTGTGATTGCCCTTAAGAACAAAACATTGTGATTGGACTTTGGGAAGATAATCTTTAGGGAAGCAGTAAGTGAGCTAATGGTGGACCTGAGCTTTTGGCTAGAGTTCTGGGAAACAGGAACTAAAGGCGTCCAGGTGAGGAATTCTGACGGGGGACAGGGAGGGGGGAGGTGGACAGAAAAACCAACGTGAGGACAAGGCAGCTGGGAGGGGACAGCTGCTGCTGGAGCCCAGCCCGAAAAAGAACGAGCCTCATCAGGGTGAGGCCATCACTTGTCGTGGGGCTTCAATGAGTTGGAGCTGGGGAAGAGGCTAAGGCTGCTGCTTATGACGTTTCATCAAAATTTATGTGTGATTAAAATGAACACCTGCACTTTAGCAATCCTCTATAACAGACATCTTGGAAATTCCAACATTCTCTCTCTAAGTGTGGAGATGTCGCACAGCATGGGCATGGGACACACGTGGTCTAAGAAAAGGAGTAAATGCTTAGCTGGGTCACACCTTCATCCTCAGGTATGCCTACCTAGAAAAGTTTGTTTAAGAAGACTATGCTGGGGTGCCTGGCTGGCTCGGTCAGTTAAGTGCCCAACTTTGACTCAGGTAATGATCTCAGGGCTCATGAGCTCGAGCCCCATACTGGGCTCTCTGCTGTCAGCGTGGAGTCCCCATTTTGAAACCTCTTGTCTCCTTCTCTCTGTCCTCTAGGTGTTATCCCTCTCTCAAAAATAAAGAAACATTAAAAAAATTAAAATAAATAAACGAATAAATAAATAAAGCTATTTTAAAAAATGACTATGCTGGCGCACCTGGGTGGCTCAGTCGGTTAAGCCTCCGACTTACAGCTCAGGTCACGATCTCACGGTCTGTGAGTTCGAGCCCCGCGTCGGGCTCTGGGCTGATGGCTCAGAGCCTGGAGCCTGCTTCCGATTCTGTGTCTCCCTCTCTCTCTGCCCCTCCCCCCGTTCATGCTCTGTCTCTCTCTCTCTCTGTCTCAAAAATAAATAAACGTTAAAAAAAATTAAAAAAAAATGACTATGCTAAGTTTGTTTGTTTTTATAAATCACTTATCTAAATCAGAACAGTACCAGTTATTTTATGTGAGAGAAAATACCCGAAACTGCGAGTTTTTTGGTTGCTGCTATTGTAGCTGACCTCCACACCGGTATTGCACATTCTGAAATTATCAATAATTACCTTTAGTATAATACCTGAAATTCACAAAGAATGTGCTATTCCTTCTGGTCTCCGATGTACCCTAAGGTTGGGGTGGTGGGGGCTAGTTTTACAAGTTATTGGATGTGATTCCCAAAAAGTGAGAAACATATACATATGTGGGGTGGAATAAATTGGTTTGCACATACTCTAAACTCTGAAAATATGGGACTACACCCTGCTTTATCAATTTCTCTCACTCCCATGTAATCCACCACAGAAGAATTTGAAATTGACACAGAATACGTGTAATTCTCTAGTTTGTTTCTACTTGGTAATTGAAATCATGACTAAAATTGTCTTGATTGAATCTACTTTAACCTGACTTAACTTGAATCGTTTGTCATTAGCTGCTGCAAACAACCAAGGTATCCCCAATGACAGCACACAGTTCCCTTTCTTGCTCAATAACCACCTCCGAACTGTTGCAAGTTGTCAAACAAGCGTTGCAAACAGCTCACTCCCATTTGCAGAGGAAGCCACAATATCCACAGACCAAAGCAGATATAACCAGTGCCAATTATGCTTCCTTTATCTTGATAAGAGGAAGCAAATCTAATTATAACGGATGAACAAACTATTACCTCCCAAGGAAGCATTGAAAATTTCCAAGATCTTGAATTAAAATGAAAAGCGCTGCAACTTTTAATACTGTAGGATTAGCTAATTCCGCTTGTGGACGCTTTACTGCTGTGAGCACATCTGCTTCTGGAGACTGTCCCCTTCTGGTGATGACTGACAGCTTTGTTCTCTGGACCAGAGTGAGTGCAACTTCAAGAAGCCACAAGTCACCAACCTTCGCAGATGATCAAATACTCAGTGCAGGGTAACTGCCCCTGCCAAAGCCTGGAATCTGAAGGTGCCATTCAGATCCAGGTTTTCTGTGCCTCTTCCCCCGCTTCCTTTGTAATTTAACGCCAGACTCCCTGGGATCTCTGTTTGCCCCGCTTGGCAGAAGCAAAAGACAATGTTCTCCCAGTGTTCCTTGTTTCTCCCTGTGCTTCTCTTAGCCAGATGCCAGATGCTTTGCCTTAGTTTGTTTCTTCCTGTTTACAGCGACAGCAAAAGGCACTTAGGTACTGAAACCATATGCAGAACTGTGCTACACACGTGAGAAACCCTTTTTACAAAACTGTCTACCTCTAGAGATGTCTGTGGTGACACGGCCCCCCAAAACCCCACAAATTCTAGCCTCAAGAGTCGCTCAGTTGCCCAACGGTTAGGATACATTTAAGTTATACTAACACATTTACTCCGTGGACTGTCAGGCGGCCATTAGAACAGGTGAGTGTGAAAAAGAGATATGTTTCGATTACAATATACAGGTGAGCATTGAAACTACTGAAAGTACAATTTCAAATTGTTCCAAAGTTGCTGATCACAACTTCACCAAAAGTATGGTTGTGCATATGGATGTGGCCATGGAAATTATGAAAGTTTAACATATGTACTTCTATATATAGCGCAAATAAACTAAAAGAGGGAGACGGTCACCAACTGCCACATTCTATCTAAGAGTCTATGGAAACAGAAAGATAGAGAATTTGCCAGGCTTAAAACACCCCACACTTTAGAATCACAGAATGTTGTCACTAGAAGGAACTCTGGCTCAACCTTCTGATTTTACAGATTAGTCCCTTTATAACAAAAAAAAATTAAGTGACTGATTCATGAGCATACAGCTCCTTACTGGCAAGAGGGAGATGAGCCCCAGATCTCCCCACTCATGAAACGGTCCTCTTTTCTGTCCAGCACATTGCAGGGGATTCATACAAATAAATCAAGGATCCTCTTTATCCGAGTAGTCACGAACCAATTACTTACATAGTTATGAGCTCTTCTAGGGAAGCATGCTTTCCAAATGCTGAAGTATTTCCTAATAACCAACCATTTTCTGACTTGACTCCCCACTGAAAATCCCATCCTCGTCCACAGTCGGCATCTCCACCAGATCCTGCCTGTGAGTGTCTTGTACCTCCCACAAAACAACACGCTTCCAAAATGCAAACTTGCAAAATGAAGTTGCAAATCTTGCCTCCCAAATACAGAATTGCATGAAGGTGATCAAAATGACATCGGAGAACTTCCCCGGGGAGCAGGAAAACAACGGCAAATGGGGGACTGACTGAGCAGTTTGATGAGGAAGCAATCATTTCAGAGAAAAATTTTAAGCTGATGGCAAGACAGGGATTTTAATACAGAAGGAGTTTAATATTAAAGAATCTAAAAGGCCCAAAGGAAAATGACTAAGACTTTGAATATTTTTGTGAAACTAGCCATCTTGAAGATATGACGTAAATGTCAAATGTGATTTAAAAGTGCTGCAACGTACATACAATTTTGTCCAAAAAAATTACTCCCCTGAAAACAATCAGCGTTTAATTTTTGCATTGCTTACTCTAAAAGATAGCCATGGTCAAAATGATAATCTAAATTTTGTTAACTATAAACTAAAATAAATCTATTTTCATATTTTTCAGGGTTGTTTTGTTTGGTTTTGTTTTTGGTAAACTACAGTCCCAAAGCATTTTTTTAGTTTTATTATGAAATTTTGATCCCCACTTAAGTGGATTCACTTTAAATGGCCTTTTTCTGGTTCTAATTATCCTTGGATAACAAGGACCTGCTGTAGAACGTTCAGAAAGAATTTCTTAAGTATAAATCTGTAATGTGAAGGATATTTATATCATTTCAAGCCAAGCATACATTTTAGAAGCAGGAAGTTCAGATCCAGAATATGAAATAATAGGGGACACTGTGTTTCTATCTTGCCCCTCTGTCATCAAAAACAATGCATTTCGTATTCTACCTTTTTACAAAATAAAAACAAAGGTTACAAAATCGCCAATGACCAATGACTATTTTTCTCAGTTCTTCTAAAAAGTGTGCAAATATAACAATGTATGTGTAATCCATCCTGGATTAATAATTAAATTTCTAGTTCTATATCTTATTTTACTTGAACAAAACCATGAAAAAATCTTCATACGTTTTTTAATAGTGGCTGATTTGCATATTGTGATTAGTTCTATCATCTGCAATTATCTGTGCCTCTGTATAATTCATGGTCCGAACTTCACCTGAGAACAATCAAGTTGGTCTAGTGTTCCTATGTTGAAAATATTTATTACCTAAAAATAGTTAATATTCAGGGCTATCTGACATTCACTTAGATAATGAAAGCTATTCTAGTATCATAAAAAACAAGGCTTTATTTTAAAAGCATCAATTATTCAGTGGAACATTTTCTTCCAGAAGAATAAGAAGACTAAGAGAATACTTTTTCCATTAAATGAAATTGCAACCTTCTTTGATATTTTTTCTTTTACTTGTCAGTAAATAAACAAGTTCTAAAAAAATCACTTGTTAGGGACGTTCCAGCTGTGACCAAAATCATAAACAATTTATGATTCGGTTTGTTTACTAATCCCGTCTCAAAGGTCAAGACCAAGATTACTGAATCTTGCTGTCAAATTTGCTTCTCTCTCACATGAGTGTAAATGCATGGCTTGGGATTAAGATGTGACTAATAGTTCTCTCCAGGAAGGACAACAAAGCCCCAGCTCCCTCGGCCACCAGAGGCTGAAGAACGAAGATGAGGAACACCTGCCATGTTCTACTGTAGACACTTGAATTATTTCACCACTGTGGTGTAAGCACATAAAGAAAAATGAGCTCGAAATCACATCTCAAATATTTGAGACTCATCCTTCATAAATCAGATGAGCCCTCTGTTTCGGCCCCCTTCCAGGAATGGAGCGAGGGAGCAGCGGAGGTGTGTTGGCCAATAAATAACTGGACATTCGAGGGCCAGAGGGAGCCCTTGCTCTAGTTCACTCGGGTAAGTTACCTTTGCCTTTGTGAAGAACTTCACTTGCTCTACAGGGAGGTTATTGTGCAGGGAAGCTTGATCAAATCGTAGGAAACAAGAAATCATGAATTTGCCTCCTTCATTTTGGCCAAGTGACTTTGAGGCAGACGTTTATCAACATGAAGGCTGCCTTTTAAAGGAAGAACGTTACTGGACCTAACTATCAGCCCTAACTAAGAAATGACATGATCAAGATGGTAAGAAACCGCGGGGCACCTGGGTGGCTCAGTCGGTTAAACTTCCGACTTCAGCTCAGGTCATGATCTCTTGGTTCATGGGTTCGAGCCCCGCGTCGGGCTCTGTGCTGACAGCTCAGAACCTGAAGCCTGCTTCCGATTCTGTGTCTCCCTCTCTCTCTCTGCCCCTTCTCTGCTCACACTCTCTCTCTGTCTCTCAAAAATAAATAAACATTAAAAAGAATTAAAACAAGAAAGATAAGAAACCAGCTCCTCTCCCCGCTCTGCTTGGCATCCTTCCAGGCACGGGGGTGGCAGAACCTCCCTGCCTTGTAGGCAGGTGGGTTCAGGAATCTTCCAGATGGTGCTCAGCCACTTCTCAGCTAGCCCGAGTCTCCTTACCTCTCCAAACCTCTTTACTCTTCCATGAAATGGGTATAGGGACAAACTCGTAAGATTCTTACAGCATTAAGTGTCAAGCACGCAGCACAGTCCTTGTCATAACCAAAATGTCCAGGTGGTCAGTTATCATGATTTTTTCTGCTACAGACAAAGCAGAATACCTTTCTACTTTCGCTGAAACTTGGGGGAAGAAGCTACCTTAGATGTTTTCTCTAATGAGAGCTGATCCTTTCCACCCAGAACCGTGACAAGGAATTCTTCTTTTTTTTTTTTCTCTCTCTCTCTTTTTTTTTTTACTGTGAAAATATAGAAAATGTAACACTTCAGAATGCAGCATGCCAAAATCCTTTTTCCTAACAGTTACTCCAGAATAGATAGGACCCATATGGTTTGGGTTTAATGATTACTAACACTGACACAGTGCCAGGCACTCGAAGTGTTTTCCATATGTTAACTCATTTAAAATTTGCAATAGTCTTCTGAGGTATATTTGTCCTCATCCTCACTTTACAGATCAGGAAACTGAGACGCAGAGCTGTTAAGCAATTTGTCCAGGTGTCAGAGCCAAGCCAGGATTCACACCAGGCAGGGTGTCCACATGGGACCTCTGTTTTGTGTATTTATTTGAGGGACCAGGGGAGGAAATGCAGAGAGGGAAGAAGAGGGAAAAAATAAAAGTGCCTTGGAGACTCTTCTTCCTTCCTAGCGTGTGCGCGCACACACGCACACACATACACACACACTGCAAAGAAAATTTCAATTGTGAACACGTCACCAAGCCCATTCTCCCTGGCTGGGTCTTCAAATAAAAATGTTCAATTTCTTAGTAAAAGGGCAGTATTTTTCTAGAGCTATTTGGAGGAGGGGAAAAGAGAAGCCCAGGCACCCAACAAGACTGGTGTCATGCAGAGGCGTAGAAAGAGGGGACCAGGGGGCGTCTGGGTGGCTCAGTCGGTTAAGTGTCCGACTTCAGCTCAGGTCACGATCTCACGGTCCGTGAGTTTGAGCCCCGCGTCGGGCTCTGTGCTGACGGCTCAGAGCCTGGAGCCTGCTTCCGATTCTGTGTCTCCCTCTCTCTCTGCCCCTCCCCCGTTCATGCTCTGTCTTTCTGTCTCAGAAATAAATAAAACGTTTAAAAAAATTTAAAAAAAAAAAAGAAAGAAAGAGGGGACCGGACAGAGCTGTCGTGGGACAGAAGGCTGGTCTAGACCTTACTGCAACCTAGAACCAACTGCACAAACACAAGACACCTGTGAATTCCAGACTTATCTCCCTCTTTAGGAACAGTCCCCAAAGTATTCTTCACACGTGAGGAAAGCCGGACCGGCAGTAGCTGCTACTGAAACACATATGGAAATAGATGCCCTTGGCCTGTACAAGTTCATTACCAACATCAATCAAATCTTCATTCATCACTAAAGATTATTCCCATTTTAGAGGCAAGCCTAAGAGATGGAGTGTTTTTCCCCAAGCCACTGAATTCTAGAATTGAATTTATCACGCAATTGAAATTCCAGCATCTAGATACTATGGTGAGCTAAAGAGTCCAGTGAGGTCCCTGAAAGACGACCATCTCCCCTGTCCCATAGCGAGACGCCTGAGAATTGCAACAGGTGACCACGTCACCCGGCCAGAATATGCATACCTGTGCACACGAGGATAGGAAGAACAAAAATGTATTGACTGTTGCAGTTACAGCTAATAGAGCTACAGCTGCATTGCAAGTGGTTCCCAGAATACAATTTAATGCTCACTTTCTATAACCCCAGGGGAAAATGAAAACTAGAGAAGAATTTGGGATTTGTGAGAAACCTGGATGTGAGACTTTGACACGGTAACCAATTGGTAAATTGGGAGGGTGAATAACCTTGATGTCTCTCCCATAAGGACACCCTGCTGCCTCAATCACCTTACTCCAAAAAAGGGGGCAAATTGTGAATGAAAATAAATTTCAGATTTTGTATTAGAAAAACAAGCCTGGGCGACTAGGTGTAGACAATGGGAAACTCATTCATACCAACAAAATAAGAATTGCTTCAAGTTTTCTTCAAGCTCTGTTTCAGCATCAACATGGACGAGAAAAGTGCCCTAACGGGTGACAAGGTGGTAAAGCTCTATGCCTGATGTGGCCGCACCTGTTTAAGCAAATGAGAGACTGCCCGGCTGAAAACGCACCCTCATCAAATGACACCATAAAACTATATATTTTAATGTGCTCAACAGACAAATCTGAACAACTGGTGACAGGCTGGATTTAACCCGGCCCTTTTCATTGTCTGAAAGCTGAATGAAAGAATGGATTTTAATAATTGAACAACTGCCGTTCAGTCACTATCTCTTCAACAATAGCTCAGGACATGTTGAGGCCAAACTGACAGAGATTTTTTTCAGCAAGATTTGCTAAATTTTTTAGCAAGTGGTACTGCTGTTGCAGGGGGGACACTGGATATGAAGCCAGATGGGGGCCACATCTCCAGGCAAGAGGGTGGGGGATGGCTCAGGTCCAGGCCCCAGCTCACCCGAGGGCCCCCACAGGCCACATCATCAGGGCATTATGGGTGGGTGAAAATGGTAGGGTCTGAGAAGACAATCTCGACAAATTGAACAATGGGTTGGATTCTAAACCCTCCCTTTAGACAAAGTTGCAAGGAACTGGAAAGTGATTTTCAAGACCTACTCAACACTACTGGGGTCTGGCTTCCAAGGAAAGATGAAGGAAAGTAGGTTTCCAAACTCAGGGTGGAATTAGCTATTTTTCTTCAAAAACGGAAAAACTGACACAACGAAAAGGAAAAATACAGGGGCACCCGGGTGGCTCAGTCGGTTAAGCGACCGACTCTGGGTTTCAGCCCAGGTCATGATCTCAGCATCAAGCTCTGGGCTGACAGCATGGAGCCTGCTTGGGATTCTCTCTCTCTCTCTGTCCCTCCCCCATGCCTGCTCCCCCCTCAAAATAAATAAATAAACTTAAAAAAAGTCTACAGATGAAGTAAATTAATTCACCTGAAATAAAAAGGGTCATTAAAATCCGTTTTGAAATGCAGGCTTCTTCAGCAGATATTTTGCCAAGGCAGATTTGTTCACTGTGTAAGACAAAACTGTTGAAGTCTAAAAAGGAAGCTTGAGAGTCAAAGAAGGCACTCATGAGACGTTGAGACTCGAACTTTGGTCACGGGCGATGGAAATGTGTGGTAAAACAAAGAACGTCATCAGTCAGTTGTTCACTGAGAAAGCCCTTTGATGAGGATTTCCCCAGAAACACCCTGACCTACCACGCCACCCCAGGGACACCCTCTCACCAGGAACACACACTTACATACTCTTTCTACCAACCGGAAGCCTGAAAATGTCACAGGAAGAATTCTGGGCATCCCCCCTTGGTGAGTCCCCTCCTGTGGCTTATAAAGCAGTGAAGACAGTCATACCATCTCCATTATTGATGAGGAACGATTATCTGGCCTCTCCCCCTACCCCCACAACCCCAGCACGAGTTCATTCTCCTCAGCCCCTCAGGTACTTGAACGAAACCAAGTCTGAGAAGCACTGAGCTCAGCCCATAACCGCAAGGCTCACCTGACCACCGCCAGGAGGAAGGAGACAAGATACTGCCGGCCCTGCCACTTCTGGTTGTATGTACTCCAGGCCTGCACCAGCCCAAACACCCCTAAGGATAGGAGGCACTGCTCACACATATGAGGGTTTTGTCTACCCTACAGCCTTCTTTTCACCTGGGACTCCTTCCTCTCTCCCCGTCATCATGTTCCCCCTCACTGCAAGGATAGGCCCAGCGCGGTGCCCCAGCCCCCCGGCCACAGCAGTGGGTACGTGACCCTGGTCAAAGAGATGCCTTTCATAAGATTTGTGTTAGCAACAGTAGAAAAAAGAGGGTCTCCTTTCTTTCGGAGTCGAAGCTGTAAGGGCTGCTGTGGCCACCTTTCAGACCCAAGGGAAAATGAGGCCAATGTACAGATTTATACTTATATTGAGTTCCCACAAAAGCCAGCTTCACCCTAAGATTTCCCTAGTATACAAGTCAACAAATTCCACGTATGGCTTCAGCTACTTTGAGTTGAGGAGGGGAGATGTGCAAGCCTCAGCCCCAACTTTTCTCAAGAAACTTAAGATAGTTGCTTTTTTTTTTTTTTTGAATAGGAAAAAAAATTTTGTATCTAATAATATACTCAGTTACCATTTCCGGTAAAAAAAAAAAAAAAAAAAAAAGAGTCCTGATTTGGACAGGAAATAATTTGTCACAAATACATTCATTCATAAAAACAGCCACTCATGTTCTGCAGAAAACTGTTCTGACTGGATACTTGAAATCTTATAAGTAAATCGTTTAATTATAAGGTTCCAAGTTATCTTGTAATATATTGTGACATTCTGATACATTTGAAGGATCACATCAAATACTTGCTAAGGAATTATGTCAGACAGGCCATGGCAGCCTTTAAAAACATAACCACCAAAGATGTTTCACAGTGAACTGTTCCAGGCTAAAGCCTCACAAAGACTTGTATAAAGGATAGCGTAGGTGTTACTCTGAGTAAATGTTCCATTAGAATAAGAAAAGCTACTTAAAGAAAAAAGTCCACACTCAACAATATGACCACAGGTATAACAGCAGCATTTACATGTCCCGCGGGATCTAAGCCAAAACAGTCCTTGGAGAGCAGCGGCTGAGATGCCGACTTCCCCACTGGACTCTGCATAGGATGAGCTCTGCACGAGTGCACCCCGCGGCTGTCCCCAGAAGGCTCGGACCTCCTGCACTCCCTCCCTAGGCAATCAGTGCCACTGTAGCTAGAGTCGGCAAGTCAGCTCAGGCCACACGCTGATGAGGTTTATCAGATATAGCGAGAATGATCAGTGAGGTTATTCCATTTCATAAATATGGCAACCCTGATGGGGATCAGTTCCAAATTCATTACGGCGGCACAGAAAATAAATCCCTATACCAACAAAGCTTATGGACCTTTGATCTTTCATGACTTTGGAACATACTGTCTGAGGCCAATCTGCTCACCAGACATGTCACTTCCTCCCAGAGCCGCCTCTGGGCTCCTCCTATTCCTGGTACAAACCCCAACTTATATCTCACTACTGACCCCTTCTTTTTTGCACATTTGCCTCCTGTGATGGGCCTCAAACTCTAGGAGAACAGGCATGGAGTCTTACCGACCTTGATTCCAGGCCCGGATCCTAATGGGACTTGACAGGGTGCCTAACAAATATATATTCATTAAAAGGATAAATCATATTTCCTTTCACTTTACCGTAAGAGAAAAAAAAAAACAAAAAAACAAAAACAAAACAAAACAAAGAAAATGACCAAAAAAACCCCACAAAACTTGGATATTAGGAACTGAATAAAATGAGGGAGCCCAATGTTGGCTTAGGGGTAATGTGAAATAATCTAGGCATCTATTCTTTTTTTTTTTTAATTGTTTTGAGAGAGAGGGAGAGAGAGAGAGACAGAGAGAGAGAAAGAGAATCCCAAGCAGGCTCCACACCATCAGCACAGAGCCCCACGCAGGGCTCAAACTCACAAACTGTGAGATCATCACCTGAGCCGAAATTCAGAGTCATATGTTTAACAGACTGAACCATGCAGGTGCCCCTAGACATTTATTCTTAATACCAAGAAAAAGAGAAAGCTTAGTTTTTGATAAAAGAAAAAAAAAATTCTCACTTCAACAGATCCTGATTCTTCCCCCATCTTCAGTTTGCCATCAGTATTCTTAAATTTCTCCGGGTTCAGTTATTTGAGGTTCCCTCCTAACACTGGGGTCGAAGGTCACTCCGGTCGATTCGGGGTCAAACAGCAGAAACTGAACATGTCTGTCCTTCCTCCCCACAGGCTGGCTGTGCTGAGGGAGACCTGTCGGCCCCCAGCCATCTCTGCCACCTGCCATCAGAAACCCGCCTCTTGAAAATCACATCTTCTACCCCAAATGCATTCCTTTCCTCCACTCATGTGATGTTCATTCATGACAAGTGAAGCGGGAAAGGGCAGGCGGACAGAACACAGGCCCCTCTGTCAGCCAGTCCTCCAAATGCACTCCAGCAGCCCCGGGGGCTCCGGGCTCAGAACAAAGACCCCAGCGCAGGGCCAGCGGGGGCAGACACGTGGACCCAGACGGCCAACTTCCGCTGTCAGTGGCCTCTAAAGGGTTGAAAAGCATCCGCGGGGAATCCCTAGATCTGCCCACAGGGAAAGGTGCCCTGAAACACGGGGTGTTTTCCATCCCATCTGGAATTCCTCAGAAGCCCTAAGAAAGGATCCAGTCAGTGGTAACAGGAAAGCCCCCGCCGCGACCTGTCAGGTGTAGGCTGAAAGCTTGCGTCCCCCCACGGTCCTATGTTGAAGCCTAATCCCCAGTGCGATGATATTTGGAGGTGGGGCCTTCAGAGGGAATCAGTGCCTACGGATAGAACCTTCATGAATGGGATTAGTACCCAGAGAAGGCCCTCCCCACTGTTGCCAGGTGAGGGCACAGCAAAAAGACGGCCATCTAGGAATAGGAAGGGGGCCTTACCAGACACCAAATGTGCCAGCCCCTTGATCTCAGACTTCCCAGCTTCTAGAACTGTGAGAAATCAGTGTTTGTTATGTAAACCTACGTGAAGGCTTACATAGTCTCTGGGATTGTGTTATGGTCGCCCAGACAGACTAAGACTCTTCGTAATAATAAGGCACTTAATAATTCCCTGCTGCTGTGGGCTAGGCTCCCCAGCCTACCGCCCCCAAAATTGCAACCACTCTTCCGCAGCCAAATCTGTGACGTCCCATTAAGGTTTCTAAGTCCACGGAGCTCACACCAGCCCCGATACCCATAGCATTTTACATGTGTTTGTGTTCGCTTCGTAACCGAGCACGCACTGAATTGTGACAGAAGATACGGTGTTCTGCAATACTTCTGAAAAGCCCTTACCGTGTCTCTCTCACTAGCAGGGATTATATTTTCTCACATTCTTTTTTGTGTTTTTAATCTCCACAAGCATCTAGCATAGGTCCTTGTGTGGAGTAGGCTCTCAATTAGTTGTCCACCGAAGTCCTTTTAAAGTTTAATTTCTCAGGTTGTTGCTCATTTCCCCCCAATTGTTCCCTTCATCCGCAAGCAAGACAATCATTTACCGGCCAAGGTGAAGAATTAACTAGTGTGTACTTTTATTTGAGGGGCTGTGGGAAGGATGATCCCGGAACACAAACTCTTCAAATAAGAAAGCCAGGGTAGGGGCACCTGGGTGGCTCAGTCGATTGAGCGTCCGACCGGCTCAGGTCAGGATCTCACGGTTCGTGAGTTCGAGCCCCGCCTCGGGCTGCCTACTGTAGCACGGAATCCACTTCGGATCCTCTGTCGCCCTCTCTCTGCCCCTCCCCTGCTTGTGCACGCTCTCTCTCAAAACTAAAAATATACATTAAAAAAAAAGAAAAAGAAAGGGTAAAAGATGCAAAAAGTTAACATTATTCTGGGGATTTAATCATTCTTTCAAAAAACAGACTGAGCTTTGGGGGAACAGCGACAAATGCGTCACCTCTGTCCCAAGGACTTGCAGTAAACAGAGGAGAGAGGATGCATGGACAAAAAGGTACCAGTCAAGTTCCATGTGTGCTGTGAACAAAAATACACGTGGGCTCTTGCACGCACAGCAGGTGCGGCTGGCAATGCTCTTCATGGGCCCGGCTGCTCTTTGAACATCAGATTTCAGCTTCAGTGGCACCTCCTCTAAGAAGCCCTCCCTGACCAGCTACTTTAAAGTAGGCCTCTCCCCCACCCTCATTTTCCTCACAGCACATTATGAGCACCCAACACATTTGTAATCCTGGGTTTCTTGGTTCACTGCTCATGTCTGTCTTTCTAGAAGGAAAGCTCCATGAAGCAGGCCTATTCTTTGAATAGTGCCCTGCACAGAGGAAGTATGTGTGTAAACAAATAAATGCTGTGAGGACACAAATGCCAGGAGGGCCAATCCCAGGAATGGAAAATAAGCTCCAGCTCCCGCTGAACTGGGGTTGAACTGGGAGCCTTGGTGCGTTCCACGCTTAACGCTGTGCCAGCCATTCAAGTATTCAAGTCATTGTTCCATTGCACTGCTCCGTCCATCATCATTTCCTCCATCAGGGAGGATGACCCACAGAGGTTCAAGACCTAACGTCCAAAGACAAAACACATGCACGGGTACCTCTCGGGAGCTCCGGGGCAGGAGCAGGGTGCGCTGCTCTAACTTTTAATACGTTTTTTAAAAGTATTACTACTCACTTATGCACACGGTTTACATTTAAACTGTGCATAGCTTGTAGATCTGTTTAAATTGTGTAAATGTGGTGCCAATTTTTTTAATGTTTATTTTAGTTTTGAGAGAGAGAGAGAGAGAGAGAGAGAGAGAGCAGGGGAGGGGTAGAGAGAGGGCACAGAGGATTCGAAGCAGGCTCTGCACTGATAGCAGAGAGCCCGATGCAGGGCTCAAACTCACGAACTGTGAGATCACGACTTGAGCCAAAGTCAGTCGCTTAACCAACTGAGCCACCCAGGCGCCCCAGTGTGGTGGCAATTTTTAATGTATTATTATCTTTTGAAATGCAAGGAGTGTAGAAATGAGAATGCCACAATTATCTTTTTGAATACACGTAACATAAACCACTAAATCCTGGAAATTCTTTATCCCTGGTTATTGGTAATTAAAGGGAACTTGGGAGGAAGGGGAGTATTTTCTCCTTCAATTTGCAACTCTCCCCAAAAGATCTGGCAGTACAGCCAAAGATAATGTAGGCTGCATAAATAGTCAAGATCAAAAGGGGAAAGGGCCGTATGGTGGGCTGCATAACATCCCGCCCCCCCCAAAGATATACATGTCCTAATCCCTAGACCCTGTGAATGTTATCTAATATGGCAAGGACTTTGCTGATGTGATAACCTTTAGGATCTTGAGATAGGAAATTATCCTCCATTTTCTGGACGGACCCGACATAATCCCTGGTGTCCTTAAAGAAGGGACACAGAGGGAGACAGACTCCTGAGGAAAAGGTGAGGGGGAGGAGGAAATAGAGACTGGAGTGATAGGTTTTATACATGGAGCACAAGGGCGCCCGGGTGGCTCAGTCGGTTAAGCATCCGACTTCAGCTCAGGTTAGGATCTTGGCGGTTGATGGGTTCGAGCCCTGCATTGGGCTCTGTGCCAACAGCTCGGGGCCTGAAGCCTGCTTTGGATTCTGTGTCTCCCTCTCTCTCTGCCCCTTCCCCGCTCGTGCTCTCTCTCTCTCTTTCTCTCTCTCTCTCAAAAATAAACAAATATTAAAAAAAAAAATTAAAAATGGATCAAAAGCCAGGCAGACCCTAGAAGCTGAAAAGACAAGGAAATAGATTCTTCCTAGAAGTCTCCAGGAGGAATGGGCCCCTGTTGGCACCTGGATTTCAGCCCCATAGGACTCCTTTTGGACCTTCGACTTCCAGGACGGTAAAAAAAGGTATCTGTGGTGTTTAAGTCTCGCAATTTGTGACAGTGGTGAACGGGAAACTGTAGTATGATTATTTGATTCTAAACTGTTTGATCAAAAAGCTGATTGAAAAAGAATAATTATATGGGGGCGCCCAGGTGGTGTAGCTGGTATAGCATCCGACTTCGGCTTAGAGTGTGGTCTCACGCTCGCGGGTTTGAGCCCCACGTCTGGCTCTGTACTGACAGCTCAGAGCCTGGAACCTGCTTCGTATTCTGTGTCTCCCCCCTCTCTGCCCCTCCCCTGTTCACACTCTATCTCTCAGATATAAATAAATAGTTTTTTAAAAAGAAAGAAAAAGAGTCATTATAAATTCTCATGCTCGAACATGTAAACTTGTAAGTTTGACCTGGTAAGTGCAGTGTGCCTTTTCGCTTTGCAAAAGCTAGAGGTCTGGTTCCCTTGCAGACCAAGACCCTCCCATCGTTACCATATTCAGGATAGAAGTAGAAATCTGTATTCTACTTTTATTCTATTATAAAAGTATGTTGTCTTGAATCTTATAGTGTGTTTAGTTCTTAGATCTAATTCTTATTACATATTAGGATTCAAGGACCTTTTGGAATTGACTCCAATCTAATTTTCAAATAGGAATAAAAGAGACAGCAACTCATCACACCAAACTTTGAAGAATACAATTTATCTATGATCCTCTCTGATTGTGTCTTGGGCTGTATTTGGTGGCTGAATAATATACATCAAAGTTTGAATGAGAACTCAAAATTAACTAACTTTATTAATTGTATACCCGTTGCCTTCTCTCCACTGCTAGAAACTTTTCAGTAATAACGACCCAATATTTGATCGATATAGAGACGCCTCGGCTTGAGAGAATGGGTAAACGTGCTAGCTGCCAAAACTTACCAAGACCTTAAACTATGATTTATCCTGGAAACATCTGAAGCATTTATAAACAGAATAATAAAGAAACCGAAGAGAATGGCCCCATATTTGCTTAATAAGAATAATATGTAACAGCTTGAAATTCTAAGAACAGAGAAAATAAATTCAAGTAACTCTGTGCCAGAGTGTTTTGATTAGATACCGAGTTGTGTACCTTCCAGCGATTAAAAAGAACCGCAGGAAACAGTGACCCTTACCTAGTGGTGGTACCTCTGATGTTGGAATTCAGAGGCTCTTTTGTGTGTTTTTGGGCAGCACAAAGCAAATGGCTAAGTATACACCTCCTCTTAGCAACCCCGGTTTTCAAAATGGGAAAAGGGAGATAAAGGCAGAATTAGGGAAATGTGAGGAAGGCCGGGTAAAGGTGGATTTGAATGGGACAGGATCAGTATGATTTAATAACTTTTTTCTTAAATTTACATCCTCGATCTGTCTACAGAAAAGGCCTAGAAACGAGGACAGGACGTCAGCAAAGAGCACACATGGTACCCAGATCTTGATTTCTTTTTTTTTTTTTTTTTCAACGTTTATTTATTTTTGGGACAGAGAGAGACAGAGCATGAACGGGGGCGGGGCAGAGAGAGAGGGAGACACAGAATCGGAAACAGGCTCCAGGCTCTGAGCCATCAGCCCAGAGCCTGACGCGGGGCTCGAACTCCCCGACCGCGAGATCGTGACCTGGCTGAAGTTGGACGCTCAACCGACTGTGCCACCCAGGCGCCCCCAGATCTTGATTTCTAAGTACCATTCCCACAAAAAGGAACCAGGCTCCGGGAGAAATGTCAGATTCCCAATTTGTGGCAATAAACGTACAACATGAATCTAGAAATTGTATCGTCCCTTTAAAAATGTACAGGTCTTGGGGCGCCTGGGTGGCTTAGTCGGTTAAGCGTCCGACTTCAACTCAGGTCACGATCTCGCGGTCCGTGAGTTTGAGCCCCGCGTCAGGCTCTGGGCTGATGGCTCAGAGCCTGGAGCCTGTTTCCGATTCTGTGTCTCCCTCTCTCTCTGCCCCTCCCCCGTTCATGCTCTGTCTCTCTCTGTCTCAAAAATAAATAAACGTTAAAAAAAATAATAAAAATGGACAGGTCTTTTGATTTTTACCTAAGTGACCAAACTTGGAGTCATCCAAGAGAGATACCTGAATCATACCTGCCTCCTGATGCAATTAAATGCCAGGCACAACAGCACTTCCAGACAACGGTGTTCAACCTGAATCTAATGATTAGGAAACAACAAGACAAATCTAAACTGTGGGACACATGTCATGACTCCTAGTCCAGAGTTTGGAAACAAGAGACAGTTTCTTGAAAAACAGAAAATGGTGGGGCTCCTGGGTGGCTCAGTCAGTTAAGCATCTGACTCTTTATTTCAGCTCAGGTCATGCTCTTATGGTTTGTGAGTTCGAGCCCCACCATCGGGCTCTGAGCTGACAGCACAGAGCCTGCTTGGTATTCTCTCTCCTTCTCTCTCTGCCCCTCCTCTGCTTGCTCTCTATCTCTATCAAAATAAATAAAAAGCAGAAAAAAAGAAAAACAGAGAGTGGCTAGAGCTCTGTTCTAGAATAGCAGAGACTGAAGAAGCATAACCAAAAGAAATGTATGAACACAAACAGGGTGGGGAGGGCATAAAAAGACATTTTTGGACAACTGGAAAAATGTGAAAAGGAACTGTTTATTAGATAATAGTGTTGAATAAATGTCAATTTCCTGCATGTGATAATGGCATTTTGTTTAAGAGGAGACCATCTTTATTCTTAGAAAATGCCTGAAGTACTTACTTGGGGATAAATTTCATGATGTCTGAAACTTATGTTCAAATGGTTCCACATGGGGTAAAATGGTATGTGAATAATGGATGATCGGTCTAGGTGAGTGAAAAGGACAAGAGATCCATTAAACTTCTTCCCATTTTTTCTGCAGGCTTAAACATTTTCAAGATTTAAAAAGTTGGAAAAATTCCAAGGAAAGGGAATTTAAATGTCTTTAGGGGCCCCGGAATGGCTCCGTCAGTTAAGCTTCTGACTCTCGATTTTGGCTCAGGTCAGGATCTCCTGGGTTCAAGCCCCACATCGGGATTCTCTCTCCCTCTCTGTCTGCCCCTCCCCTGCTCGTGCATTCTCTCTCTCTCTCTCTCTCTCTCTCTCTCTCTCTCTCTCTCTCTCTCGTAAAATAAATAAACATTTAAACAATCTTTAAAGGTCTTCAAATCTCATGTCATTATTTTGCCCCAAGTTAATTTCTGCTAATGACTATGTCTGCTCGAAGATATCCATGGTAGTAGAAAGAACCAAAGAAATAGTACTTTAGAGATTGTAAGTGATTTTAAAATAATAACTGAATGGGTTATGGCCAGTTTAAAATAACGTGGCATATTTATAAAAACAGACGCCAAAGCCACCAAGCTTTTTCATGTATTATCTCACTCTCCTAATGCTTCTCAGATAGATACTATCATCATTCCCACCTTATAGATAAGGAAATTCAGGCTTAAAAAGGTCACATAGCTAATAGATTATCAGGGCTGTGGTTTCAATTCAGGTAGTCTGACCCACTGAAGTGATGGTGCAAATAACTTTTTTAATTGTGTAAACTGGTGTTAGTGAAAAGAGGAAATCAGTCATCAGGAAACAAAAGATGTGCACACATGCTGAGAAGATGAATATAACATAGGTACAGGCAACCAGAAAAGTAAGAATGCAGAACGCCTCGGAAAATATTCGGTCTGAAAACAAAAAAGAGCTACCGGTATTTAAAACTACGAACGCCAAGTAAAAAGCTTCAATAGGGGAGTTAGAAGACAAAGTTATGGAAATTTCTCGGAACACAGAGCAAAAGGACAAAGAGATGAAAAATTAAAGATCCAAAGGCAGAGGATTAATCCAAGCAGCCTCACATTTGACTAACAGAAGCTCTAAAGACCACAGAAAAGGGAAGGGGACAAAAGGGAGAGAAACAATGATCAAAGAAATAATATAGTAAAATTTCCCAGGGCAAAAGAGAGACGTGCGCTTAGACTTCAAGACTGGGCCAGTTATCACCGCACTGCCTCTTGGCCTCCTGTCCACCCGTTTCCTCACTTTACGGTACTGGAGCTGGATGTGGGAAAGGTTTCTCCCTTGCCAGCTGACACTGGGCAGGAGGAAGGGGCTTCTCTGTCGGCTAGGCTTTTGCCAGCTTGCTCGGCTGCACCCACCGGCCAGCAGCGGGCAGAGGCCAAGGAACAGGCACGCCAGCGAGTCCCAACCGCACCTTGCAGGTGGGTTCCAGGGAGTCTGGCAGGCACCCAGCAGGTGGCTTCCCACCAGGCTTAGCGGCAGTGTGCCTGTGAGGGTTCCCCGGTGACAACTTGCAGCAGGCACCCAGCAAGTCTGGCGGGCAGCCAGGGGGGCTTCCCGGGGAGGGAGTATCCTTCACCTCAGCAGGTAGTATCCCACCTGGGCCTGCATGCACACTTCACCCAATGCTCTGGCACAGTGTGCCACAAGGCCATGCCCTCGCCCCGGGGGATGACTCAGCTTTGGGGATGGGTGAGGGGCAGTCACTTCCACATGGGATCCTGCAGCAGTCCGGGAGGCAGTTCTGCTCCCTGTATCCCCTGTATCCTGTATTCTACGCTGGTTCTCATTTCCCTGTAGGAGCTAATCCCAGGCTAACCCCTTACTAGTTAATCCCCCGCTACTCATTAGTAATTCTTTACACTTCTCCTGTCCAAATTTCTGTTAGATTTCTGTCTCCCGAATAGAACTTGATACACCCACTGACTACCAAATACAATAAATGAGAAAAGAGTCACACCCGGACACTTGACTATGAAATTGCCAAATATTAAGGAAGAAAGAAATAGGGGAAAACTCTAGGAGCTTCCAAAAAGGAAACCAGAGTCAGTCAAAAAGATTTTTTTAAAAATCAGACCGGCATGGGTTGCCTGGGTGGCTCAGTCTGTTAAGCGTCTCACTTCAGCTCAGGTCATGATCTCATGGTTCGTGAGTTTGAGCCCCATGTCGGGCTCTGTACTGATAGCTCGCAGCCTGGAGCCTGCTTTGGGTTCTGTGTCTCCCTCTCTCTCTGTTCCTCTCCTGCTCACACTGTCTCTCTCTCAAAATAAATATTAAAAAAAGACCAGCATGTAGCTTTTGACATCAACAACTGTAGGGCAAATTTTTTGGCATTTAGGGGAAAAAAAAATTATCTCAAACCTATAAATCCATACCAATCATAGTAAAGAACATTTTCAAACATGTAAGGCTCAGAAAATTCACTTCAATCAGAGGAAGTCATGTGAGGTAATATTCCAACAAAATGAGAGTGGAAAACAAGAAACGGGAAATGTAGCATACGGGAATGACAGAACAAAGCCTAGAATTCCAGGAAAATTAGCAGGAGCAGATCTAGGAAGCAATGAGAAAATCAACGAGTGGCCTCCACAAAGGACATCTTCAAGAGGAATGCATTCATTTCAAGCAACAGACAAATGAGTTAAAACCTAGAGATTATTAGGGATACGGTAAAGAAACATGGGTCTGCCCTCAACAGGGAAGAAAAAACAGGTCAATGAGACTCGAGAAAAACAACTGCCAACATGATATATAAATATAAGACATGATCCAAATGTGCCATGATTTTTGAGCACCAGGTGACATTTCACAGAAGGAACCCATTTGAAATTAACATTAGAAATTTCCTCCGTTGAGCGGTGATACAATTGTGATTGTGGGATTACGGGTAGGGAAGCATAATTATAGCACACTACTTGGCCCTACCACAGACAGTGTTCAGGTTAACATGCTCATCGGCTTGTAATTTTGAGACTCGACCTATGGACAAAGCAAAGCAAACAGTGCCAGTTGGAGAAGGCAAATGTCACCAACCTCAACGTGTAGAAGGAAAGACACAGCTGAGACAAGTTGAAAGATGGACAAGTGGGAAACAAAGAGGCAGACCGAAGGGTAGTGGTACTTAGTATCCGAATCTCGCAAAATTCGGCACTTGAGATAAAAGTAGGTGGAACCAGATGTAGAGATTTATGACTGTGACAACCGCAATAGTAATGAAGAGAGTTTATACACTGATAAGACTAAGTGGAGCATGCCTGCGTGTGTCGGGGGGGGGGGGGGGGGGCTTCATTTATCAGAGCAGACAGAGATTCAACAGATACAAAGCAGATACATCAAAACAGCTGAGCAAATATGTTATTAGAGCCCCAGAGGTAATAACCGCTAAAAGAATTAACAGGAACCATTAAAGATGCATTGCCTCTGGAGAACAAGGCTCTTTTTTTTCATTATCAGGGTTTCTCTACCACCTGATTTTTTCAGCCACGTTCATCAATCACTTCGATGTTTAATCTAGTGCCAGAGTTGGCCGACTTTTTTCCATAACAACCTACGGCAAACGTGTTTTAGGCATTGTGTGAGCCATCCAGGTCTCCGGCAGCTGCATAACTCTGCTACGGCAGTGTGAACAGACAATCTGAAGTGGATGGGTGTCACCATTCCGATAAAACTTTATTTATACAAACAGGTGACAGATTTGGCCTTCAGGCTGTAGTTTGCTAAACCCTGAGCTAGCCCAGTGTTTCCCAAACTATGTACCGTAGGGATACTCAAGTAATATTTAAGAGTAATTCCTCCAGGGCACCTGGGTGGCTCAGTCGGTTGAGCGTCCAACTTTGGCTCAGGTCATGATCTCGCGGTTCGTGAGTTTGAGCCCCGCGTCGGGCTCTGGGCGGACAGCTCAGAGCCTGGGGCCTGCTTCGGATTCTGTGTCTCCCTCTCTCTCTGCCCCTCCCCTGCTCGTGCTCTGTCTGTCTCTGTCTCAAAAATAAATAAAACATTAAAAAAAATTAAGAGTAATTCCTCCAAAAAAAAAAAAAAAAAGAGAGAGAGGTCCCATGTTCAAAGAGTTTAGAAAATGCTAGGTTAAATAAGCCTAAGCAGTCTCCTTTACTCCAGGATCACAACCTCCAACGTGCTGATGAGCTTTGAACACCCAATATGGAAGTTATCTAGAGTGCACAACGTTTCTCCAACCCGTCTCTGAATACGTCAGAGAAGCATCAACGGCCACTTGTGTTTAGTAGAATGGTTCAGGAAGCGGTGTCATAATCAAATTCCTAGCCGGTAAAGACGAATAAATATGACTGGGCGAGTGGCACATGACTTGTCCAGGGCTACTTGACCAGATGGTGTCAGAATGGGACTAGGGGCCAGCCAGCCCAGGGTGCTTGCTGCCTCTCCATAGGGCTGTCCATTCCCGTACCTGCGGAACAAACCAGTGCCAACCAAATCATCTCTCTATGCTGAGCGACTTCAGGGGACACACTTCAAGACAATGTAACTACATGGATGCAACAATACCTTAAACCGCAAAAAGCTGAACACCCTGGAGCTAGATTTTATTTTCCTTAGAAACATCGTGATGTGAGCTGACGCACATGAGTCTCATTACCTGTGATTCTGTTTCATCTCTAACACTGGGGGAGGGGAATAGAAATGATCGAAAATCAAGAGGAACAAAATAAACTTTTTTCTCAACTTTTTTATGATTCCAGCGCATAGCTTATTATTCAGTGGTGCAAGGCATACTTTATGTTTTATGGCATGTAAGTAACTAGGCCTTGTTGATTAAGCCCTATCTTTTTTTTTTAAGTTTCTTTTTTAAGATTTTAATTTATTTTTGAGACAGAGAGAGACAGAGCATGAGCAGGGGAGGGGCAGAGAGAGAGGGAGACACAGAATCCGAAGCAGGCTCCAGGCTCTGAGCTGTCAGCACAGAGCCTGACACAGGGCTCGAACTCACGGAGTGTGAGATCATGACCTGAGCTGAAGTCGGATGCTCAACCAACTGAGCCACCCAGGCACCCCTGATTAAGCCCTATCTGAACATTCAGCACCATACAAAGCACACGGCATGTGTGTGGAAGATAAAAGCAAGCTGAGGAGGGGTAGGGATGAAAGAAAATGCCTTGGGAAACCTAATTTCTGTGAAGAGAGTACTGAAAAAGGAAACAAAGCAACATATTCTGAACCAGAGATGTTCAGGATATAAACTGGAAAAAGAAAGAAAGAGAGAGAGAGAGAGAGAGAGAGAGAAAGAGAAAGAAAGGAAGGAAGGAAGGAAGGAAGGAAGGAAGGAAGGAAGGAAGGAAGGAAGGAAGGAAGGAAGGAAGGAAGGAAGGAAGAAAGAAGGAAACCACCTTAAAGGGGCGCCTCGGTGGCTCAGTTGGTTAAGCATCCGACTTGGGCTCGGGTCATGATCTCACAGTTCGTGGATTCCAGCCCCACATGGGGCTCTATGGTTTCTGAATTTTAGAAGGTCTTACATCATTTTCTTTTAATTCACGAACCCTCTTGTTCACGTTTTTCAGGTGTGCTTCCATAGCCGGGGATTACTAACAGAGCTGGAGTTGTGAGAACATCCCTGGCCCACTTAGCTAAGGGGAAGCTTCCCCTCACACTCTCACCGATGGTGGGAAAATGAAACCTGCTTCTTCCAGAAGCATGGGAATGCCACTTTTGCTGACAGAGTTCCCATCTAACTAAGACCAGGTCAGATCGCTCCAGAGATCGTCGGTTAGCGGCCCTTGGGAAGACGAAGGCCAACGGCAGCTGACCTACAACAACCCTTGCCCTGTCCCAGTATTACAACCCACAAACTGTCCCTGGGGTCTTGTCCTAATGGCCTCACACAGTGGGAAGTTGTCCAACCCTTGAGGCACAGCCATCAAATCCTTTGGAGACCACTAATTATACAAGACTTCCTTTGCTACACTCCTAAAATTCCTGGTGCTGTGGGACCTGATGAGGAAGAAGCAGCTGCGAGGCAAGAAAGGAGAGAATCCATCCAGGTGTTGAGAAGCAGGCTCTGGGCTCCGAGCTGTCAGCACAGAGCCCGATGCAGGGCTCGGACTCACGAGCTGTGAGATCATGACCTGAGCCGAAGTCAGTTGCCCAACCGACTGAGCCACCCAGGCGCCACTACATTTAACTTTTAATTAATATGTCTACAGAAAACAAAACAAAACAAAACTGAAGTAGTGTAAAATGTCTGTCCATTAAGCACAAATGTATTGCTTTAATAGGATCACATTTCACGTTAAATGCTGTATTGCTCAAAACAATATTGCCGTATAAGTGTATAAATCTACACAGAAACGGGTCACTGATACGTTTTGACATATTGTGTTAACAAGACGATTTGGTTTAAATGATTTTTTTTCCTACACGCTGCTATACACTGTGATGTGTTTATATGAATATTTTATGCAGACGGCACACATTACAGTGATAATTATGTAATTCGGAATTGGTAAGTAAATCAAAACAGGGGTTTTAATTAAATATATAATTAATTTATTTTTCAGGTTTATAAAATAAATAAGGTCAAATTTTCAAATTAAAGACAAAGTCACTATTGATATAAAGTCAAGTGGAGATACAAAAGTTAGTACTACAACAAAAACAGTAAGGGGAAAAAGAGACTGGAAGAAATAAAAACTGTCATGATCAGTACCAACTGCAATCTGCTGTGGTAGAGAAAAATGAAATATCTGTTTATTGTATCAAAAAATCGAAGATGATAAAACAGACAATTTAGCAGAAATTGAGCAGACAATTAGAGGACAATTTCAGCAAAGGCATAGCAAATACGATGCTGAATTTCTTTTCAACAGACAAAAAGGAGTTAAATTAGGTGAGATTAGTCACCTAAAGTCAGAATTAAATGACTAACAAAAAAAAATTTTTA
The DNA here is from genome assembly GCF_027475565.1 of Acinonyx jubatus. Classification (NCBI taxonomy): domain Eukaryota; kingdom Metazoa; phylum Chordata; class Mammalia; order Carnivora; family Felidae; genus Acinonyx; species Acinonyx jubatus. The sequence goes on along the minus strand of NC_069387.1, from coordinate 27,187,679 downwards.
ATGATTTTTAACAGAATTTGAGCTTGTAACTTTGGCCAGCTATCAAACATCTCATATTCTGGAACAAAATAAAAGAAAAACAAAAATATTTTTAGATGGAGAGATGGTTAAAAAAATGTTTTAGTTACGGAAATTCTGTTAGAAAATTATGAGGAAAATATAAAAAAAGATATTGTACAAAAAGTGAAAGATTTTAAATTAAGTAACAAAATAACTGCCCATAGAATCCAAGATCTTTCTGATAATATCAAAGGTAAATTCAAAATTGAAAAATCACAACAAGTTTTCTGTACCTTTAGATGAGTCATACCATGTAAGAGACATTGCCAAATTAATACTTTGGGTACATTTCTGTCTAAAATGACTTCCAATTTATAAAGCAATGTTATTGACTCCTAGCTAAAAAAAAGCTGAACTCATGGCATAGATAGTTCTGAATTTTTACACCTGTCAAAGAAGAATTTTAGCTAGATATGAAAATGTAAAGCTTCTCTTGTAACAGTGCTCTATGTTGGGTCAAAAATCTAGTTTTACTAAACTTTTAAAATAAGAGACTGGTATTTTTCTCTTAATGCTTCATTCTACTGTTTGATATTAATTTGTAGCTGGCTTTCTGAAACACAGCCTATGCAAACTGTCCTGGATATTGTTGGTAAAATTGTTTAGTATTTACACATAAATGCTATGAATTATCACCAGTTTACAGAATGGCTGATAGAAATAGAAAATAATTAAGTCAACAATCATGTGTTCTTTTCAAGCAAATCTTTGGTTGGGTCATGGAAAAGTCTTACTAAGATTCACCCTACAGTTAACTCCAATTCAAGATTTTCTTTAAGCAAAAGAAATCTTGCCAGATAATTAATACAAAAAAAATTGCAGTGTGATTTACATTTTCTCACAAATATCACACTGCATATAAACAAGCCAAATTAGGGCCACCTGAGTGGCTCAGTCGGTTAAGCGTCCGACTTCAGCTCAGGTCACGATCTCAGGATCCGGGAGTTCGAGCCCCGTGTCGGGCTCTGGGCTGATGGTTCAGAGCCTGGAGCCTGCTTCCGATTCTGTGTCTCCCTCTCTCTCTGCCCCTCCCCTGTTCATGCTCTGTCTCAAAAATAAACAAAACGTTAATAAAAAAAAAAAAGCCAAATTAGAAGTTCCAATAAAAGGAAAATCTTACTTATGATCTTGACAAACAAGTAGGAAAATGTAAATCAAAATTTATACTTTTTATAAATCAAGTAAAAAATAATGGTTTTATACATTTTTCTAACTTGTACCAATATGCAGAAGAGATTTAAGCAAAGGAATTACATAGTCTTGAAAATCTATAAAAAAAATTTGAAGAACACTTTAAAGAGATTAATAAATTTAGAGTTCATTTTTAATTTTTATAATATCCCTTTGAATTTAATGTTAACAATTCTGAGCTGGCATGAGTTAATGATTTATATAATTTGAATAAACACAGCTTTAAAACTGATCAGCTTTTGTTTCAAAAAATAAAATCAATTCTCCTAAAAAACATGGGCTAATTTTGTCAATTAAAATCGCAACTATTTAAGGAAAATGATTTTTGCCATTTGATTCAGTTATTTGGAAAACTTAAGTATGTTTGGGACTTAGTTCCACAAATCCACTTTTTCAACTATGAACTTTATGAAATCTAAATAGGAACCAAGAATTTCGGATGAAAATGTAGTGTCTGAATTTATATCTGCCATAACACTAACATACACACCAAATTTTAAGACTTAGTGCAATAAAAATTCTCATAAATATTTTTATATTGATTACATGTTGAAATGATAACATCTGGGGTGAATAGGTTAAGGAAAATATATTATTAAAATTAATTTCCCCTGGTTTCTTTTAATTCTTTCAACGTGACTACTAGAAAATTTAAAATTGTAATGTGGCTCACGTTATATTTCTTTTTAAAAAAAATTTTTTAACATTTATTTATTTTTGAGAGACATTTATTTATTTTTGAGAGTAAAAGTGGGGGAGGGACAGAGAGAGACAGAATCACAGAATCCAAAACAGGCTCCAGGTTCTGAGCTGCTCAGAGCCCGACGCAGGCCTTAAACCCATGAGCTGTGAGATCATGACCTGAGCCAAAGTCACCTACTGAACCACCCAGGCACCCCAGCTCACATATATTTCTGATGAATAGTTACAGACTCTGGCTACTCAAGTAGTCTTTTCCCAGAAGCATCAATATCATTGGAAAGTTTCTTAGAAATACACACTCTCAGGCCCTAGCCAAAACCTACTGAATAGAATTGGAATTTTATTTAAAATCCCAGGTTTGGCTAAGATGAAGTAATAGGAAACAGATTTATGCTTTTGCCCAAGCAACAAAAGAAAGATAGAATGGGGCACCTGGATGGCTCAGTCAGTTAAGTGTCTGACTCTTGATTTTTGGCTCAGGTCATGATCTCACGGTCATGAGACTGAGCCCTGCATGGAGCTCTGTGGTTAGCATGGAGTTTGCCTAAGATTTTCCCTCTCCCTCTATCTCTGTTCCTGCCCCCCTTCTCAAAAACAAATAAACATTTAAAAAAGGGAAAGAAAGAAAAGAAAAGATGTGAAACAATGCTTTTCTGGAGACAAGACATCAGAAAGTAAGTAAAGTGAGCCTATGATTGTCTCAGCTTATTGTCTTAAGGGATTTTCTGGGCAAGACATGGGAGGGGAAAACATAGGAAGAGCCCAGTGACTCCTTAAGTTGAGGATACAGAGCTGAGAGCCTGGGGGGACAAAGAATTTCAAGGAGAGAGGGAGTTTAACACAGAGAGAATTTCAGAATCCTCAAAGAGTCACCTTTGAGTATTCAGCTGATCAATGCATGTGTGTGTGAGCAAATTATCTGTGGCTAGGGGAAAAAATACCAGAAAGGATTAGAGGTAACACTGTCTGGTGCTCACACAGGGCCAAGAACAGTACCTGTTTCCACCAAACAGACATTTTGTTCGGGGACATTCAGTACTTGGGAAGATCTTGCCTCTGTAGTGGCAAATAATTAGCCCTAGACTGAACATTGCTCCAGTCCCACCTAACAAGCCTTAGAAAGCAACACACAAAAGAATTGTCTCCATCTAATTTAGCTATGTCTTGAGACAAAACACAAGAATATTTTGATTAATACAAAAATATCTAGCACCCAAGAAGATAAACTCACAATGTCTAGCTTTCAATCAAAAATTTCCAAGCATGCAAAGAAGGAAGAAAATCCAACCCATAGTGAGGAGAAATATCAATCAATTGAAACTGACTCAGAATTAAGATAGGTATTAGAATTAGCAGACAAGGACAGGTATTCCTGATTTTAAGTAGAGACATGAATATACAAAAACACAAATCCAATTACTAGAGATGAAACCTATAATGTGTGACATGAAAATCACTAGACGAAATTAATGGCAGATACACATCACATACAAAAGAACTGAACCTGAAGACATAGCCATAGAAACATCCAAAATAAAAAACAAACAAAAAATAATTTAAAAAATAGAGCATGAATAAGTTGTAGAGATAGCTCCAGCAACTTAATATATATGTAATTGGAATCTTGATAGGCGAGGGGAGGGGTAGAAAATAATATTTGAAGAAAAATGACTGAAAATATTCCAAACTTAATAAAAATATAAACCAAAGAAACAAGGAGCCTGACTAACCCCAAACACAGGAAACGTGAAGAAAAAAACACTAAGGCACAACATAAATCAAATTGCTCAAAACCAGCCATTCAAAAGAAACCTTAAAAGCAACTGCAGAAAAAGAATGCTTCAACAAGGAACAAAGATGAGGACGACAGCTGATTTTATGCCAAAAAAGATGCAAATGACAAGACAGTGAACCAACATCTTTAAAGAACTGAAAAAAAGAACCCCAGGGCACCTGGGTGGCTCAGTCAGGTGAGCATCGGACTTCAGCTCAGGTCATGATCTTGCAGTTTGTGAGTTCATGCCCCACATTAGGCTTGCCGCTCTCAGAGCATAGCCCACTTCAGACCTTCTGCCCTCCTGCCTCTCTGTCCCTCCTCCACTTGCACTCTCTCTCTAAAAAATAAATAAAACATTAAACAATATTTTTTAAAGACAAGAAAAGGAAAAAAGAACCCTGACAATCTAGAATTCCATACCCAGCAAAAATATCTTTCAAAAAATATGGATAAGTATGAACTTTACTGGACATATAAAAGTGAAAAGAGCTTATCAACAGCAATCCTGAATAACATGAAATGTTAAAGGAAGCCCTTTTGAGCAGGGAAAAAATAAGACATCTTGTAAAAATATGTATAACAAAGGAATGAAGAAAACAGGACATAGCAATTAAGTAAATATATAATTTTTTTTATTATCTATATATTAGTTAAACAGAAGTGACTTCTAAAAGAGTCAATTACACACTGCCTACAAGAAGTGAAATATAAAGAAAAACAGGTTAAAAGTAAAAGGATGAAAAATGACATACAATGATAATATCCATCTAAAGAAAACTGAAATGGCTTCATTAATATCAAATGGGAGATTCTGGAGCAAAGATTATCACCTGTTTTTTAAAAAGGTCGTTTCATAATGATAAAGTGACCAGTTCATCAAGATGATATAACAATCCTAAACATCTATTTACCTTAACAGCTATGCTTCCAAATACAGGAAGCAAAAAAGGATAGAACAGCAAGGAGAAAGACAAATTCATAAGAACAGTCATATATTCCAATACTGGTGTGTTAATATTTAATAAGAGAAGTAGACAGAAAAATCAGTTAATACATAAATATTTGAACGAGATCCCCCCAGTGATCGGAAGGCACACTAAAGCCTGAGAAATGTGTTCTACACTACTCTTCACAGGTAGGCAGTTCATGTTCAAGTCAATTTCTGGTAAATTTTTCTTTTGGCTTCCTACTGGTATCATCAGAAAAATCAGTTAATACATAAATATTTGAACGAGATCCCCCCAGTGATCGGAAGGCACACTAAAGCCTGAGAAATACTGTTCTACACTACTCTTCACAGGTAGGCAGTTCATGTTCAAGTCAATTTCTGGTAAATTTTTCTTTTGGCTTCCTATTGGTATCATCATAACCAGTGCTCTTTCGTCTGACTTCTAGGCTAAGCAGGAGTTAGAGAAGGTATTTCCAGGAAAGCTAATCTTGAAAAATAAACCATAGAATTTGAGATGGTAGAGTTGAAAGACTCTGAACTTTTTCATCTTATAGACCCAGAAATAACATGAGCTCCTCCACTTAGATTTAAACTCCTTGACATTTAAGGCACGCATCTACAGGATTACACTAAGAGCTGTGAGATATTGTGTAGACAACGCTTAGCCAAAAGTTAGCCTAACACAGAACACACACTCAATGACACATGCCTTTCCTACCTTTTCTACCATACTGACTAGTCAGTCAGTACTGACTAGTCACCAGTTCTGGGGCGAGCTGGGCTTTCCAGCACTTCTGCTTGAATAATCCAAGTAAGGATAGGGAAGGTGAAGATACTCAACAGCAAAGTATGCCAGCATCTCTATTGTGATCGCTGAAAATTCTGAGACACCATTCGACAAGCCAATACTTTCCCTTCTAACCCTCAGTGAAGAGTTTTACTTTATTTATGGTGATAATTTTCCTTCTTCCAACATCCCTTGGCCTTACATCTCTTAACGGATTAACAGAGAAAGGTTGAGTTGGACACCTTTATAACAAAGTTTCAAATAGTGACAAATGTATCAGAAGTAAACATGACACATTTAATTTTTTTTCAATCCCATTAGAAAACTCTATCACTTGTTATTGGCCGAAATTAAGAGTGATAAAAACAGGGATAGGAATCAGAAGACCTGGTTTCTAGGCCAGGCCCTGTTATCTGCTCCCTTTATCATCTTGAATAGAACAGATTTCTTTGTGAGCCTTTATTTTCTCATCTATAAAAGAAAGATAAGAAGCAAGCTCTGTTCATCTTATAGAGTGCAAAAAGAATTAGAAGGAGATGTGTGTGAAATCATAAAGCATACATAAGTGCAAAGTAGTATTTCCAATGATCGTGGTCATGATTCCTCCTATTAATATAGAAAATTAAGAGGTCAATTGAGGGGGGAAAACTGTTAAACATCAAGCTACTAGTTTTTTCTCCTTTTTAGGTTTATGCACTCCAATATGATGACAGCAACTATGAGTTGTTGTTGTTTTTTTTTAACTCAAAAATTTCCCAAACTACTACTTAAAAGTTTTCTCTGTGAGTAATAAAGAAACGTGGCAAAAGAAAAAGCTTGAGGAACTTATCCAAAACTATATCACGAAGCCCCAGGAGTTAAGAAATTCTGGCTTAATACTGGCCCAAACTCTCCCCCAAAAAACCTTACCAGAAAGTTAAGAAAAGAGTGGCAACATTCTATTCAATAGAGCTAGACAGAAACACACACAGAGTGGCGGTGGCCTTTGGAAGAGGCATACATTAAAACCACAACAGCAATCAGTGTTTTCACAATGAGTTGGACACAAAACCAGAATAATCGGTATCTTTACGAAAAAGCAGTCCAAACCCAACGTGGACTAAGGGACTAAAAACTCCAGCCCTAATGTGATACCTTTATTCCTAATATTTTACTACGTTAGCATCAAGTTTGCACTTCTGGAATCCCCAGTTATATGTGTGACCTTTACTGTGATTTAACTACCGTGTATGTACTGGTTCTATATACTGGAAAGTAAATGCGACCTTAGAGTTGGGAGATCCATATTTAAATCTCAATCCGGTTACCCACTAGACAAATGATTTCGCCCAGTCATTGTACCTCCATGAGCCTCAAAACTGCTCATCTATAAAATGCAAGTAACACTACCTACTTCACATGGTGGTTGTGATTATGACACGAGTCATGTGAAAGTGCCGAGCACAGTCTCCTGCCCATAATAGTGGTCAGAAATATTTATGAACTTGAATAAGCATCTCTTACACTTAAGTGACGATTATTCACGATCACTCATTTTCATAGTACTTTAACTGAAACTTCCAGATTCGCTGTTAAGAAGGCTTGACTCTTAGCAAGAGCTGTATGTCCTACCAGACTCTGAATGGAAACTTCAGGGAGTAATAATCCTAGAGAAAAAGATCTTGAGCGCAAAAAACTCTGTCATACTATACAACTTTTAAACGGTCACCGCTTTCCCATCTACATGGAAATGAGAAAAAAACCATTAAATCCGCAGGCAGGCATCCTCGGGTTTACTATACTTGGTACGGATAAGGACCAACTACAATGGAGGCAGCTCTCCCACAGCTCATTAACTCTTCCCCACTGTCCCAAGAATTGATAACCATGGGAAAACCAACTGGAAAATACAAGATGAAACAGAAAAGCCATTCTTAGGTAGCCATCAGCAACCCATGTGCATTTGCCAACCAAAGAGGATAAAAAACTTGGGAGGAGAAAACGGGGTGGGTGGTGGTTATTTAAAAATAGCACTTAACTTTTGAAAGCCAACGTCTAGCTGAAATGGGATGTGACGGAGAAGACCATGTGTGTCGGGGACCATGGCCACGGAGCGTGTGAAGTAGGAGTGGGCTTATCAATGCTGGTAGTTTCACAATGAGATACTATTTGAACCTCGAACCAGGACCTGTGCTCAGAATGGAAGTGAGTGTTCGCTCCACAGTAAGTTTGCAGTTTCCTTGAAGGTAGTTTTTTTGGTTGTTGTTGCTATTGTTTTTGTTGTTTGTTTGTTTTTAAGAAGCCCAGACACTAGAGATGGAACTAATTTGTTCATGGGAAAAAGAATAGTAAAGTGCTTTCACTGCCTGCTGTAACCAATATGTGTTTTCTTCCAGCACTATGAGAACCAAGTATAGCAAAAAAAATGCCACACAGTGAAAGAAAGCTTTTAGTTTTTTTAAAAAGTGATGAGGGGGGCACCTGGGTGGCTCAGTAGGTTGAGCGTCTGACTTCGGCTCAGGTCATGACCTCATGGTCTGTGAGTTCGAGCCCCACGCCGGGCTCTGTGCTGACAGCTCAGAGTCTGGAGCCTGCTTCGGATTCTGGGTCTCCCTCTCTCTCTGCCCCTCCCTACTCACGCTCTGTCTGTCTCTCTTTCTCTCTCTGTCAAAAAATAAATAAACATAAAAAAAAGTGATGAGGAAGTTTGTGTTTTTAAACACACACACACACACACACACACACACACACACATATGTTGGGTTTACGTAAATAATCAACCAAAACATGTTTCTACCATATCATTTTCTTGTCAAGCATATGGTATTTTTCTTTTTCCCGGAAACTCAATGTCAGAAGTATATGATGATTGAGACTTTTTCAACAGACAACTGGATAATTTGGGGGTCAGAATTTAAAAGTCTTATATCAAATTCATTTGTAGGAAGAACTAGTCTAACAAGGCTTGAAGTGAGTTGTCTCTATGATTGAGCTCAGGGTCTATCAATTTTTCTAGGAATATGGGTTCGTTGCCTTATTCTTAGAGCTTTTGAAATCTAGTAGACTAAAAAATTGCAGTTTTTGTTTTTTTTAAAGCATGTTTACTTCCAAATATTCAAGCACGCAATTTCCTCATTCTGACACACGGTTCAAGGACAGAGTTCTGTCTTTCCACTTGCACTGCCATCAAGAGCTACATCTGAAATCGGACGTATAGACGTAGCCCTAAAGTAGTCTGTGCTTGCCAAAATTTCTTCTTGAGCCCCAGAGTGATTCACTCTAAAGGAGACTGCCCGTTGTCCTCACAGACTCTCGAGAGGGCAGGAACCAACTTCCCTTTTGAGCTTCTCCTTTCTTTTAAGAGTGGTAGGTTTCCTCCACCTGCCCAACGAGTATTCTCACGATCACAATGCGGTTTTATCAGAAACACAGACTTGTAGTCCTTAAAAGGCAGAAAAGGGGAGATAAGAGCCAGGCAGCCTACCCCACGCTGACTTGTAGACAAGACTTCTGAGAGCCTGCACGCCGTGCTCTGATATGTTTCTGCTTCGTCGTGAGGAAAGTACTCTTTCCTTCAGCAGGCCTGAAATAGAACCACTTTCCTCACCCAAACACAGCCGAGAACAGCAAGGCAGAAAGCAGAGGCTGTTGGCCATGACGCCCAGCACCAAGAAGAGGTGGGGAGCTGTGGGGTACGGTCCCTCCTGGGTGACAATAAGCCTGGCAGCCAGTTTCTGCAAAGTTTGGCCAAGGGAAAAGAAAGCCTCTTTAGAAATACAGTTGGCAAAACACTGAATATAAAAAGGATACTCTGAGCAACTGCATAATTACAGACTCAGAGTAACTCTCTAAACTGGATCCCCATAGTATATCCTTTGTATGCTTGTGGGGAGTCTAGACCCCCACTGCACATCCTTTTACAAAACGGTTCTGCAGGCTTCCTTCTCCCTTCATGACAAAAAGCGTTGGAGATGGACGGAGAGGGAAAAAAGTAAACCCGGGAAGATACTGATACGTTCTCTCATCTACTGCATGAGGCTTAGAACCTTGGATCTGAGTTCAAACCCAGACTCTACTACTTCCGGCCTACGTGCTGTCTTACCCCCTTCGAGAGACCTAGTCCCCAGGGCTTCCACTCCTAAGACTGTGCTGATGAAGAGAGGTAAAGCAGGTCAAGCCCTCAGTGCAGGGCCTGGTATGTGGTGCAGCCAGTCCGTGACTCAGCTGCAGTAGCGTCCCCACCCCGCCCCCCGAGTCTTTTGTGTGTCCCTTGCACCCGGACAGTTCACCCATCGCAACGCCTATGACACTTCCCTGTGCTTTTGTGCTTACAAATGCATCCCCAGATTGTAAGTCCTGGGAGGGCAGGATTGACTCACCCTATATTCTCAATACTGAGCACGTACATACGCACGTGTGTGTGTGTGTGTGTGTGTGTGTGCATGTGCACACACACGCATACCACTATGAGGTTAACCAATGTCTGCTGAACAAACAAGCGAAGGAATGGACAGGCTGTTAGGTTACTCTCACTGTTTACTTCCATGGGATTCCAGTTTTAAATGCCTTTGTCCTGATGTTGTCCTAGATGGCTAACTTGTCCAGGTGAACTGAACCTGCTGAGCACGTCGGGATTCTGCTGTAACACCAACTACACAACGCTGCTGAGACAAAGATCCCCCAGTCTGGGTGAGTTATGGTCTGTACTAACACAAGCTCCCATCCCAGGTCTTTAAACAGGCTCCCATATCTACTGGGGCAAGACAACGGTGCTCCTTTTTAATTGGGAAGTTCTAGGACCAAACTCCACTTTGGCCCGGGTAAGCATCCTTTCACTGTTTTCAGAATGTTCAAGAAGGAGGACAAGAGGAAATAAAAAGTAAGTTGTTAGCACATACACACGCACACACACACATTCAGAGAAAGAGCAATTTCCCTGCAGTGAGCAAGTATCAGGCTGGAGAACTCCAGAGCTCACGGCCAGCTCGGCCAAGCAGAAGCCAGCCTGCTGAGGCCAAACACCAGCCATGTTATCCCCGCAGCTCTGGCTCAAGGCAGGGCAAGAACATCCTCTCCCACTGCTTCCCAGCAGCCAATCTGCTCCATTCCTCACTCTGAGGACAGCCCTCCTTGTTCATAGCTTTAGGGAGAAAGCTAGGTTCCTAAATCAAGGAACTCTCCTCAGACGTACTCTCTAGCATATTTTCATGGACATGGAATCACTACTAGAAAATACCCCTGAGGAGCCTCTAGAATAAAAGGCCCAGCACAGGCTTGATACGCCCATGACTGACACACAAGCCACACTGGCCACAAAGCACAAAATACCTTCCAAGATCTTTCAGAAATGTAATTTGGAAAAAAAAAAAAAAAAGCAAACATTAATTCTGCTCTGTGTATGAGCAATTTCCATTTGCAAGGGAAAGTATATCCAAAAACAAGCCCATGTTTCAGTTACTTTCAAGGTCCTGCCATGGGAAATAAAAGCCAAAATAAATTTCAAGCTGTTTTCTCCAAAGTTCCGGCCTTTGAAATGCCCTGACCTGACCAGTTTCAAAACTGGTGTTTCCAAGTTTCAATTCCAAAGAATCATTTTTTTAAAGGCAAAGTTGCCTCTAAGTAAAAACTGTGATAAGAGTGTATTTGATGATTGGGGCACCTGTGGGGCTCAGTTGGTTAGGCTTCCGACTTCGGCTCCGGTCATGATCTCGCGGTCCGTGGGTTCAAGCCCCACGTCGGGCTCTGTGATGACAGCTCAGAGCCTGGAGCCCGCTTTGGATTCTGTGTCTCCCTCTCTCTCTACCCCTCCCCTGCTCACGCTCTGTCTGTTTCTCTCAAAAATAAATAAACATTAAGAAAATTAAAAAAAAAAAAAAAGTATATTTGATGCGATTATTCTACCTGATGCAGTTGACAGCCAAGCAGGACTGGCTCGTGACAGGGGCAGGAGAAAGAATCTGCAGACCAAGAGAAACAAATAGGAAGAAGGAATATACTTCTCAGGAAGCACTGCCAAAAAAGGGGAAGAAAGTTGCTTAGAGAGTAAATCCTGAAAGTTCTCATCACAAGTAAAAAATAATTCTGGGGGCGCCTGGGTAGCTCAGTAGTCTGACTTGGGCTAAGGTCATGACCTCACGGTTCTTTAGTTTGAGCCCCACATCGGGCTCTGTGCTCTCAATGCAGAGCCTGCTTTGGATCCTCTGTCCTCCTACCCCCACTCTCTATCCCTCCCCAGGTCACACACTCTCTCTCTCTCTCAAAAATAATAAATAAAACATTAAAAATTTTTAAGAAAAAAATTCTGTAATTATGTGCGGGCGGTGGATATTAACTAGACGCACTGTGGTCATCACGTAATATATACAGGTACTGAATCATTGCGTCATACACCTGACACTAAGGTAAGGTTGTGTGTCAATTCTACCTCTATAAAAAATTGAGAGGGCAAAAGAAAAAACAGGGAGAAGAGAGAAAGAAAGAGCAGGGCAGCCCCAAGAGAGAGACAAAGACGCGTCCTGGAAACCCCGGGGAAATGCAGACACAAAGGGGCAGCGCACAGAGGAGCCAAAATGGGGCAGCCTGATCAGCCACAGGAAAAGCTGACAGGAGTCATCAGAAAGGATCGCTTCCCCCGTGTCAAGGAGCAGGCTGGGTGGTGGGGGGAAGCAATTAAACACCAATGACAGATGGAGATAAGGGCATCCAAGGCGAAGTGTCCCTGAGACACTTGAAACCGAGGACTGCCAGGAGGTGGCTGGGCGGCAGCCACCGAGCGGGAGCAGGAGGGGCAGTGTATCAGAGAGAAAACAAAGGGTCCGAGAGGAGGACAAAGCTGCCAAAGTTTGGGGGCTGAGCTGTTGGGATGGAGAAGCCCTTCTGAGTTCATCACCTTCTTCCTCCTACAGGGAGAGAGCTGTTGTTTGTAACCTGTAAGGAGCCCAACGCTGAAGGAACAGCATGGTCACCATTCCCAAGGAGCGATGGCTCATTTTCCAATAGGCCCCTTATAGAAAAGACCAGACAGGTTAACTATGAGCATCCATTGGTATCCGACAGCCGGCGGGAACGGTGTAGCGCACCACACCATCAAACAGGAATAAACATCTGGATACAGCAAATACGAAGTCATCTTCTGAAAGGCGCTGAGCTGGTTGAAGAAGGGGTAATGGGTCCAACAGCCATGCTGTGCCTCTAAGCGTGTGTGTGTGTGTGTGTGTGTGTGTGTGTGTGTGTGTGAATATGAGTGACAGGAAAGAGGAATGCGTGTGTTAGAAAGCTCGCAACTGCACTTCAGACCCAAGACTTAAAAACACAGTATGATAAGAACAATTACAATGCGCAACGAAATGTAATGAGGAAGAGAGTCACCCCAGGGAAAGAATCCAGTGAACACCCCAGCGAGGACCATGGTAGTTGGGAGTCGTACAAGGAAGCCTCAGGAAGGGGGTGAGTCAACCTCTAGCTTGGCACCAGTTGATCCTTCCAGGACTCAGCCAGTGAGAGCACCGAGTTGTGAGTCAGGAGATTTTCATTCTAATTCCAGCCCAGGTAAGGCCCTCAGTGGCTGATCCTCAGTTTCCTCTTCTGCAATACAAAGCCCCGTGGCCATCAGCCCTGGGAACCAAACAAAGCTCTTGAAAATCACAAATGCAAATGGCAGTAACACCAACTGAAAATAGAAACACTGCACAAATGGAATACTGCTGTGAAAAGGGACCAAGTGAAAGATGTGTGGCCGTGTAAATGGAGCACCAGGGGGATTAAGGGCTTAGAACTATGGGTCTAACTCAGCAACTATGAGTCGCTCAGGGATCTGAAGCAGCAGCGGTTTCTAGTGCAAGAGCCCCTAAGAGTTAGATGAGCTTCAGTCTGGGTTTTATACATGTCCAAGTGATTATGGTTTATTTTATAACCTTTTTATAGAACAAAGGGATTGCAGCTGACTGATCCTAATAAAGCGTTGTGATTTATGCCGCTGCTCCTACAGAGCATTTATTCACTTCCATGCACAGTGATTAGGAGGGCAGAAGGCTTCTGAGTAGTGAGCAGCAGTCAGGGGACTCTCTCCACGGGCCCAAGGCTTCCCCCTCTAGTACACGTACTCCAAATGCATAAACCATAGAATGCCAATTCCATCTACCTGCACACAGACTCTCCTTCTCGATTTTAGATGGTCAGCTGGCTACTCTGGCTTTATCTGAGCTGCCAGGATTACAACACCGACATGATTACACAAAACAGTGCCCGAAGAGGTACCTTCACAAAAAATGATGCTGCCTCCAATACAAGCATGGGTTTCCACCTGTTGTTTCTGACCTGTGAATCCATCCCAGGCTGGGCTCAAGCCCTTAGTCATCTTTATAGGTTCTCTAGGCCTGCCACGTTGTAAACACGCAACACAAGATTTGCTGAATTAAACCAAAGAGCCAAATCATCTTGGATAAGTAATAACTTCTCAGAAACTCGAGTTTTCTCATGGATAAGATGAGGGATGTGGGCAAAGCACCTTCCAGCTCTAGCAAATGCAAAATAACCTAATCTTCTGAAAACACAAAAGCCCTGTCTGAATACACCTTGTCTTTCTCATGTACTTCCTACAAAGGAAAACGTATACAATTAAAGCCCGATTCAGATGTCAGTTAAAAAAAACAATTTTAATATCAAACCCATTCCTTTGTCAGTCCGTGAAATACAAAAGCAGTGTGGTTTTAAGTATGAAAAAAACTGTACAGGCTGGGGATCCCTGGAAAAAATGTATTCAGAAAAGAAAAAAAAAATGTTAATTCTGACATTTCCTTGTAAACCTTCTCCCCTGAAAGATTGCATCTAGAATAACATTGACCTAACAGAAACAAGTAAGACTATTGACAATGGCTACAGTTTAACAAAGGCGTCTGGATTTTTACCTTCCTTGGTTACTGCACAAAAGCAGCAAATGTAAGTACAGTTGCCCCAGCAGCTGGTAAGTTCTCTCCCATATGCGTAGAAGTTGTGAAACAGCTGGGGAATGCAAGATGCTTTTGAGCAAGCTGCTATGTGATCCAAAATAACACGCTGCCTGTTCATCTCCGTACAATGGAAGCGACAGCCCAGGGCAGGTCTGGCGCATGCCCCGCAGCTGCGTCTTTCTTTGCAGCCAGGGCCACAACAAGTGGCTACAAATGGAGTAAGATGCACAAAAGCGGAAACCTTGCTCCTAACCCTTTGCGTGCTGTCTCTTGGTTACACACACGCAGCTCCTCGTTTTCCAGTGTGGGAGAAAGCTGCGCTTCAAACCCAAAGGTAAAGCCTCTCAAATGTTTTAAATGGCAAACCCTCCCTGGACCCCAGACCTATGCACTTCTTGGCAATCACTTTCACAGGAGGGTGGTGTTTGATGACATTATAAGGTTTCTGGTGCTTTTGCCCATGATTAACTGTTTACCAGATACATGCACAAGCAAAATCAACAACCATGAAATAGCAACAGTAAAGAGGTCTTTCAAAACCAACTTGACATAAAAAACTATTTTTCCACTTATATCTGCTAAGTGTAAAGCTTTGGGGGGGGGGGGTGGTTAACATAGGAAAGAGTAATACTGATCGTTCACTGGTTGTTGGGCCTGAGCATGGCCTTCCTTACCTCTGTGTCAGTTTCCAAGTTAGTTTGACCATTTTCAGATCATGCTTCATTTGCCATATTTGAGCAAATGTTTGAGAAGTTATCTCAAACTCTCCTCCCTTCTCCACCAATCTGGTGCCTCACCTCTAAACAGACTCCAAAAAAATACTCTGTTTTCCAAGGAAATGTTCCCTCTTGCCAAGACTGGCCCAGAACAAGTTTCACAGAAGCGGATATTTTTCTTTAGTGTTATAAAAGGCTCGTGGATGAGCAATGAGAATGGTTGCCTCCTTTGCTCCAGTGTGTTTGGTTTTGAGTGTGTTTCTTTTCCTTAAGTCCTGTTATCCTGGCCATTAGGATACTGGCTTCAAATTGAAAGGAAAGATAAATGGCCAGAGGGCTGACCACAAAATTATACAGTGGTAAAATTAGGAAGAAAGCCCTGTAGTTCCGGAGCCCCTTGTAAATTCCTTGGGCAACTAGACAAAATTTTCCATTGCTTACCAACCCCACCCCCAGCTGCTGATTCCAAAAGAGGAATCACTAACTGCACTGAACTGCAGTATTAACTAAGACGAATAGTGAGTTCAAGGCAAATAACCATTTTACCTCTTTGGAGGAGACAGGGGAAGAAAGAAAGATTCTGCTCTTAAACATCGTGGTTATTACTTAGTATCTGTTGAGCAGCTACCATGTGCTAGACTCTGTGCTAAGTACGGTATATGGATTATCAAATTTAACCCTCATAGCTTCGAACCAGGAGGTGTTTTTATTATCCCCGTCTTAGAAGAGGAAAATGAAGTTCAGAAAGGCTGAGCAACTTGCCAAATATTACAAAGCTATAAATGGTGGAGGTGGCGTTTGAAGCCTGCCATTGTGACTTCAGGCGCTTGCCCTTAATTATCATGCCTTGCCGACTCCACAACTGCCATTGCCCTAGGATGTTCTGAGTCACAGGCGCTTAAAACAACATCTTTCTTTAAGGCAATACGTTTTAAGTGCATTCAAGGCAATACCAACATCCCATATTACAAACTTGAGCTCAATGATGCATAAACGTGTGCATATCAAACCATGCTGTTAGACGCCTAAAAGCCATCTGAGTTTTAACTCATTAGGCAGTTAATTAAGGTTGGCCATATTTCCAAGGCAGACTTAATTTTACACACAATATCCAGCCCAGTGGTGAAGTCACACCTCTTAAACAGGGTAGGTAGACAGAGCTCCTGGAAACAGAGATTCATGCCAAGCGGAGCTCCCGCCTCAGGACCACCTGCCTCCTGAGACATCATCTAATGCACAGGACAGCTATTTCTGACTCTGCAGTTGTCAGACAATCCTAAAGGTTTTGGAAGAAGCCTTAGTTGTTTGTGGTCATGTACCTTAAACTCCCAAGAGCTGGTTTAGTTGAGGTGCTGGCCCTAACAAAGCCAGCAATAGGTAGAAAGTCTATCCAATTCTAACGCCTCGGAGGAGGAGGCTGTGAGGCTGCAAAGAGAATGGTGAAGATCCTTCCAAAGTGTGTGTGAAGATTCTCTCATCAGTTAGGCACTGTGTAAAAACCAGTTCCTGCCCTTTCCTTACAACACAAGGGGGTGGAGGCAGATAAGATAAGAAAGCATGTGAATTCTATCCATTGATTACTTGGGGGGTAGGGTTTCACCTCGGCCAGAGTGCTCTGGGCTTCTCTTCAGCAGCACCTCCTCCTGTCCCTCAGGCGCCCCGAACTTCGGGGGCGTGCTGGAGATGCCGCCCAGGCCCTTTCCGTGACGGTACTTGTGCACAGGCTCGGTTTGCAGAAGTTCCCGCAAGCTCCGGGAAAACAAGGGGCTCTCTTAACTTGCCCTGCCGTCCTGCTCCCATGGTGCACGAGGAACTTCCTAGTGCAATAAACTGTCAGACTTCACCAGAGCCGTAATGCCGTCGCCAGAAGCGCTTAACCCCGCACCTGACCCAGATTGCGGCCTGGACTGGAGCCTCCCGGCCGCTAACTCACAGTAATGCAATTACCGCCTTCTGGAGCTCCACTCAGGGTGCCGGCGGCGGCGGCTGGCGGGCCCCGGGGGCCTAAACCACTCCCTTCCGGGAGCCCGCAAGCCACCCGAATCCGCAGGGAGGGGCGTGGACTGGCGGCTGGCCCCGCGCGTCGCGCGGGGACTTCAAACCCGCGCGGGCCCAGCGGAGGCGCGACCATGGGACCGGAGGAGGGGCGCGGGAGCCACAGCAGCTCTCGCCACTCGTGCAGTGGGGAGAGGAAACAGGCTGTGTCGCAGCTCGGAACACACGCGTGCACCTCCTCGGGTCGCCCCCTTCCCCGCCCCTGCTCCCGTCGTAACGGGCCGCGGAGCTAACTTCCCGAAACTCCGCAGAGGGAAATCCTGACCCGGCCAGCACCTCGGGGCGGCGCAAGCCAGGGCGCCCCGGGGACGGAAGTGGGTGGGAGCGGTGGCCGCGCCGCGCCTTTGTTACTGCTCCGGGACCCCGCGGGCCGCCGGGAGCACCCCATCGCAGCCGCCCGGGAATCGGCCGCCGGCTCCCAGGTTCCCGTCGCCGCCCCCAGCAGGACCGCCCAGAGCCACAGTGAAACTGGTCCCACCTCCCGGCCCCGAGAAGGGCGCGCGGCGGCGTGTCCTAGTGCCTGCCGGCCTTAACCTACGCTGCCGTTCCCTGCCCTGGGGCCACCGCGCGGAGGGACGTTCCTCACCTTCCGGAGCTTTCCCCAGACCTCCGGGTGGCAGAATCGCCGCTTCCCGCCGGACAGCAGCGCGGCAGCCCAGGCTTCCTAACAGCGGCACGGCCACTCCCTGCCTCTTTTCAGCGAGCGAGGATCGGGTCCCCCCTCTCGGGATGATTCACTACGCTCCTTACCTGGAGGCTCGAACAAGTCCCCTCCCCTCCGCCGGCCCGCGCAGCGATCGGGAGCTGGCGCCCTCTGCCGGGCCACCAGCGGGAGCGCCCTGGCGACAGAGCGAGGAGCAGGGCAGCGGGTCGGAACCCAGGAAGGAGCCCACCCGAGCGCAGGACACCCCGCTGGTCACTCCTTCGCGAGCTCACTCCCGCGAGGTCACTCCATCCTGGCCGCCGTGCCCGGGCGGCGGCCAGAACCCAGGCGAAGAGGACCAGAGGTGTCCTCACGCTCCCGGGCCACTGGGCACGCCCGGAGTCCCCCACTTGCGGGCTAGCCGGGCCAGCCCGGCCCCCGGGGATGTCCCGAAGAAACCACCATGAATCGCGTCTGCACGTCTAGTTTTCAAACACTGGAAAGGTACTTACACTGAGTGAAAACAAAGTTTGTGTCTCCTGCCCGAATTAAAGAGGCGGTGGCCCGTCACACCCCCCGGGTCCTAGGACTAGCAAGCGGCTCAGGGCGAGCCAGGCGCATCCGCAGCCCCGGGGCTACGAAGGCCCTTGGGTGCAGGTCGAGCCCAGGGTCCGGCTTGGGGTCGGAGGCCGGGGGCCGCGGTGTCACTCACCCAGCCGGGAGGAGTGGCTGTCCGAATGACTGGCGCTTTCGCCAGAGTAAACACTGGCGCAGCAGGTTAGCCTATCCCCCTCCTCCCCGGTCCTGAGTGAAACTTTGCAGGGGCGTGAGAGGAGGGGCAGAGGAAACCTACACGTGAGGGCCCGCGTCCTACCGCGGGGCGCGTGCACACTCGCCCCCCAACTTCCCGACCCCACTCACCCGCTCGGCTCGCCGTCCGCGGTCGCCCACCTGCCGCGCCGGCCCCCAGCACAGAATTCCCCGCGGCGACGAAGGTGGCGGCCGCTCCGCAGGGGCGCCGGGCCGGGGGGCGCGCACTGGCTCGGCACTTGGGCGACGGCGGCACAGTCTCCCAGCTGGCTGGCTCTGGGCGAGAGCCCGGCGGAGTCGCCGCAGCAGCCGGAGCACAGCAAGTTGCCAGGCTGGTCAGGGCGGACCGGGCGCCTCCGTCCCCGAGTGCGGGCGCGCGAGTCCCGGCGAGGCGGGCGGACGCCGGGTATTACTTGTAGGGCCCCCGGGTGTCGGCTGCCGGGCGCTCTGAGTGGCTCGGACGACGCGCCAGGCCGGCGGGGCGGCGCGACCCACCCCCTCGGCGCGCACCCGTGCGGGCCGGGCCCGGGGACGCGCGCACGCGCACGCGCCTGGCGGCTCCGGGGCTCCCGGGACTCTCGCCCGGCCCCAGCCGCTCGGCCCGCGAGCCAGAGGGACGCAGCTTACCCTTAGAGACCCCGAGCGGCCGCTCTGACTTTCCAGTCATTCGGGAGATAAAAGCCACCAACGCGTGCGAACGTTGCTGTCCATGGAACTCTGGGCCAGTTGTCAAGGAGACTGTACCTGCCGAGCCACTCACAAGGGTGGCAAAATCACGTCACCCCACCGAACGGCGCCTCTGGACTGGGGGTGGGGGAGGGGGGATCGTAACCTATCTCAGCGGTTCGCACACTTTACACTTCAGCCAATCACAATCCCCGGAGATTCGGTAAAGCACAGTCGGCTCCTGCCTTCCCCACCTCATCCGTCCAACCTCCCCTTTCTGACGCTTTAAGTCTTCCAAGGGCCGGAGATTTTGCATTTCTAACAAGTTCCCAGGTGATGCTGAGGCAGTCGTGAAGATCGAGTGAGTTAAGGCGTGTCAAGTACTTGGTAATCTGCAAGGCAGGAGATAAATTGATACTTGTTACTTGTGCTATTTATCTGTTTCAGGAGCTAGCGTTCACGTTTCATTTCGTTCCAACCCCGGCCTCTTTTCCTCGGAATGTTAGACTCTTACTTTTCCTCTTGAGTACGCGCCAAGCCTATGTGTGTAGCAGCAAAAGGTGAGTATATTAGTTTTCTAAGGCTGCCATAACAAAGCACCACAGACTGGGTGGCCGACGCAACAGAAATTTATATTCTCACAGTTCTGGAGGCTAGATGTCCCAGATCAAGGTGTTGGCATGGTTGATTTCTTCTGAGCCCTCTCTCCTTGGCTTGCAGATGGCCATCTTCTCTTATAAAGACACCAGTCATGCTGGATTAGAGCTCCCCCATATAACCTCATTCTAATTTAATTTCTTCCTTAAAGACCCTGTCTCTAAATACGGCCACATTCTGAGCATTCTGAGATGCTGGGAGTTAAGACTTCAACAGATGAGTTTTGAGGGGATACACCTCAGCCCCTAACAGTGAGCTTCACTACCCCTAAGAGCCTAGAACAGAAATTGGGTTTCTGCCTTCCCATCCCTGTGCCCTCCATGTAGGCTGGGCCTTTGGACTCGCATACCAATAGCTGGGTGCTGTGCGTCACAGCTGGAAGGGCTGAAAATCTAGGAAACAACCCTCTCAACTGAGCATATGGTCCCGTGGAAGACAGCACCTTAGGGTGTGAAATGACTATTAGGAATCCATTGGGAGTCTGGGAGCCCTACCCAGCAATCATGGCACAGAACTAGCCCTCTACCTTTTGTTAATGACTAGATACTAGTCACCCTTACCTTTGTTCTGCCTTGTCAGAGCTGGGCCCTCCTCCTGGCCCCCATGTCATCTCCAGAAGGCTCTAGAGGAAGGACTGTGTTAGATAAATATGTTAAATTCTCGTCATCCCCCCCTGCTATCTGTGAGAGCTCTGAAGTACTTACGGCTAGAGAAGACAGGAAGGAAGCGAAGCGAGGACAAGGGCTGGTTGCACCGACCCCACACTAACCAGAGTCATGGGAATGACTGACCTCCGGCAAATCAGTAATTGCCCTGAATTTGGGTCCCCGGTCCTCTGCTGGTCCTCCTTCCTATCTTTGCCCTCTGGCTTCATCTAACACCAGGCCAGACTTCCCCCCAAGCCCCAGATCCAAATGGCTATTGGATCACCATAACGCTCCAAACTCAGTATGTCCCTCATTGAACTCTGCCCCCCAGCTTTGTCCTCTACGTGCGTGCCTTCCCCATCTGAGTGGATGACTCAAATCCACTCCCGTCGTGCTAGCCGGAAACCTGGGAGCCATCCAAGATGTGACCTGCTTTAGTCCACTTGCCACTGCGTCCTTGATGTTTCTCAGAGGCCCGCCCTCTTCATTCCCACCACCGTTACCTCAGCCAAGCCCCTTGGTACTGTTTCTCCTCTGACGTTTGACCCTGGACCCCAAACTAGACCCTCTGCTCCAGCATGGCTTCTAGGCCAGTGTCCTCTTCAACTGCGTCTTCAGGCATCTTTCAAAAACAGAACGCTGGTTATTCTCTGCCCTTCTTAAAACCACTCAATCGATCCCCTTGGTGTTTCAGGAGAAAACTTCAAGTTTCTTTGTTCGCCTCTCTCCAGAGGCTCATGTTTGATCATTTTCGCATCTGTGCCCTTCACTGTGGTCTGGGACCCCTTACAATGCCCTGCAGATTCAAGAGGTTCCATGCTCTCTAAGAACACAAATACTTAGGATTTTCTTGGTCTAGAGAGAAGGTGTCACACCTCCTCCGACCTCCTCCAGGAAGTCATCAGCGCCAGGAAGCCTGGCCACCTCTTTCTGAATCAGGGGCCCCCTCGATCCTCTCAGAGCACCCCATGTGGGTCTCAGACATAGCCCTTAGAACACCGGGGCATAATTACTGAGTCACTTTTCCGTGTCCTCCTTAAAACCAGGAGATCCTAGAAGACAAAACGTCAGCCATTTTTTTTTTCTATGCTTGAAGTCTAGATCGGACTGGATGCTTGGGGGGAAAAGTTTGCTTTAAGGAATGAATTAATTATTAGGCATTCAGAGGATCTGGTCAAACTTAACATTTGCTTGCAAATACCTTACTTGGAGCAATGTTCACTTTTCTGACAATACTGGGTGAACACTCTTAAATCACCTCCTGTTTGGATTAGATATTCAGCCTTTAGAATCTCTAATTAGCTTCTATGCTTCCTAAATACCCAGGGTTCCCTACAGTTTTTCAAACTGTCGGTCATGAGATAAATTTTGTGGGTGAAGATGAGTATTTTTGTTTTATGCAATAGAATTAGAATTAAAATAGTCAAGTGCATACTACATAGTAAGTATTGTTTTCATGAAACTTTTCTGGGTCTTTTGTTTTGTTTAAATGTTTGTTTTTGAGAGAGAGAATCCCAAGCAGGTTCCACACTGCCAGTGCAGAGCCCGATGAGGGGCTCAAACCCACAAACCGTGAGATAGTGACCTGACCCAAAACCAAGAGTTGGATCCTTAACCAACTGAGCTACCCAGGCACCCCAAAACTTTTGTTTTGGTTAACTGTATTTATAAGGGGTGTGTAGGTGTGTGTGTGTGTGTGTGTGTGTGTGTGTGTGCACGCACGCGCGCGTGCAGGGTTGTTGTGTCATCAAATTTATTCCTTCCTGTGGGTCATGATCAGAAAGCTAGCACAACAGTGTCTTAGGCAGTGCTGGAGCTGTGCTCTCCAGACTGTTCTAATGGAGATGTTAGAGAGGGTGGTGTTAAGCAGAGAACATTTTCTGGAAAGATATTCTGAGCCACTTTTTTACTCAAGGAACTGGCTGAGTGGACAGTGACACGCAGTCCCCCCTCAGCACACAGTAGGTGCCTCGTAAATGCTTTTATTGACTGTTGCATGTGTGGGGATTGGGCCCACATGTGCAAGATGTGTGTGGGAGGTTCTCTTGGCTGGAATCTGACAGCGAGTAAGAAATGGGATCAGTGACACAGAGAAGAGGGGGAGGCCTGGTTTGTCGCCAGACATTGCTGGTGTTCCCTGAGGTTTCCAAACATGAGCAAGAGGAACTGTGACATGGGATTTCCTAACCCGGTTTCCATCGTGAATATTCCAGAATCACAAGTATGTTATTAACTTAGCCTTCGCCAAAATGAAAGTACCACTTTTCTGAGTTGGAAATATAAGAAGCCCAGAGCTATCTGCAGTGCCCAAAGCAGTGTGTTCAGTTGAAGAGTCAAATTTTCTAATCTTGATAGTCCACTAGTCTGGAAAGCCTATTTTGAGAGGGGCAGAAATGAGATAGGATTATGTAACAAAGGAAAATAACAAGTGACACTTAGAAAACTATAACCTTGAGTGTTATGTCAAGTATTCCCATCCGTATTGAATGCCTTAAACCAAGGAACCTAGATCCAGCCCACAAATATTTAGAAGGCAAATGTTCTCACTCCCTGGTCTAAAGTTTAGAATCTGTAAAAGAGGGTTGCCATGTAAATAAAGAATACATATTCCTACTATTTTTTTTTACTATTGCTTAAGTCATTCTGGCCTGAACAGAATAGAAGAATAAAAATTTGGGCCAGGGAAAGGTAGACAAGATTTTTCAAAAGAGAGACAGACAGGGTAGACTGGAGGTAGCCAAAATTACAATAAAAAAGAAATTCTAGAAGACAACTTCTCTACTCTTTGGCTTCTAAGTAGAAAGACACTTGGCCATGAATATTATTATAGAATTATATTTTGAGTTTGAATTGTGGACAAAATCTGAAATAAGTCAGACTATGACAAGCATGAACTTAAACAAAACTTTAAGACGGGTTCGAAATTCTTCTTCTTCAGCTTTTGGGAAAACAAAGGATAAAACAAGCAAACAAACAAGCAAAACACACACACACACACACCACAGGATGGGTCGGCAAAAAAAAAAAAAAAAAATGTGGTTTTGAAAAATTCCTGGAGGCTGAAATAGTCTTTGATATCATTTTAACACTGGCCATGTCTCAACTACCCAAACAACTAGATGGGTGTCAGTTGAGTTTTCTCCCTGAAATATAGAGATGATTCTTTAGCTATATTTCACCCCCCTCCACTCCTTATTCTGTGTAATTTTACACAGAACCCAAAAATGGGTCAACAAACCCATTTTTAATACCTTGAAAATTAGCTGCGGTTTGGGTAGTTACTAGAAGAGGAATGTGTGATGGGAGATTCCAAAAAAAGTGAAACCTAGGTGGGGCAGAGCTAGCTTAGCAGAAGTTGCCCATCTCCTTCAAAGTCGCTTCCCTTGGAGGCCATGCAGTCATTTCCTTCATGTTGGGGTGTCTCTGGGCACTGCCAGCTCTTTTCCAAAGACTAAAATTGGTAGTGACTCTTCATCCTTTGCCTACTCGATTGTTGCCTAGTCTCTGCCTTGCCTGTCACTCCCTCCTTCCGGCCTCCTGTTGGCCGCAGCCAATTTCTCAGTTGAGCACTCTCGTCTACCAGCCTCTCCACTCTCCGGGGGTTGCAACGCCAACCCAATCGGGTTCAAAGCTGTGTTACACTGAGCCAGTTATGAACCTCTCTGTTCCTCAGTTTCCTCACCTATAACCTGAGGTAATAAGGGAACCCTTTGTAAGGACTGTTGTAAAGAACTTTGGACAATACCTCAAACATGGTAAGTGGTTAATAAATCTGAGTACTGTTCTTGGTTATTAGAAGTGAAGACCTCAGCCAGCATTCTCTGGGCTGATCACTTATAGAATGAGACTCCCATGAGACTCTGCCAGTGTCGTCGGCAGTCTGTCGATGCTGCGTCCTCACCAACGTTGCACATGTATTTCGCAACAGATTTTTGCTGGGCTTCTCCGTCCCTGTGCCAGACAGTAGGTAGAGAGTCGTAGCCTGGCATCTTTGTGTTTGAGATAACGAAGGAAATAGTCATATTTTGTAGTCACCGATAGGTGAAGCCTGAGGACGTCGGAGTTACACCTTACATGTTGCCTTTCCCAACAGACCGTAAGCCCCTTGCAGGCTGCCCTCCTCTGCCTTGACTAAAACGAACTTCATTTTCCCCTGGGTTTCCCTTCTAAGTAATGACCAGGATCCCCAGAGTTGCTTAGCTAATATTCCGCCACACGTCAGGGCCTGGGTTCAGGCGTCTCTCATGGTGTCTTGTGTCAGCAGAGGAGTGAAAACAGAGGTGCCAGGGGATACCTATAAGAGGCTAAGTCTTGCCTCGAAATTGCATCGAAATTAGCCAGTGAAGACAGACACGAGGAAAACCTCGGAGAGATGTTCTGCTAGCATGCTAAGGGGCTTGTTACATGAACTGTTGGCTTCAGAAAGTAAACACTCATTTTGCTGCCAGCACAAAACCACCTGAGTGACTTCGAAAAATACGATCTCTCCCCACTGCAGCGTGGGTCCGGCGATCGTTTCTGCTTTCACACGACAGATGAGAGCCCCGGGATGGTCCGCCCCCCACAGCAGGTGCTCGCTGCACCCCTACTGGACATGCCCCAGCCCAACAACCGCCTGTGCTGGTTTGAACTTCTTCAAAGCCCAGTCGAACCCCACGCCTAAATGCCACAATTCGAACGCTCCCTCCCGTTCTCTTTCTGGGTGGGACAGCAAACAGCTGGTTGATCAGTCCCGTGGACAACGATCCTCCACGTAGCTGGAGATCCTGGTGCTCGGATTGTATTACTGAATGCTGCCGAGAGAAGACGTGCCTTATCATTCCACCCTGTTTATTAAAAACAGCTCTTTTATCTTCCTTATAAAGCCTCGCCTAACTCTAAACCAGGATTTTATTTAATATGGCAGGATAAAGAAACAAGTAACTCTCCCCTTCAGTACGAACTGGAACAACACAGGAAATAAAAGACTAGCCATGCAGTCAGAAGCCTGCAGAGCCTTTTCCTGCTGGGAATATTGATCTAAGACGTGCCTTCTGCCCCTAACCTGATATGCCTTAGAGAAGATGACTGGAGAAAAGTCTTAAAGAAACGAAACTCCGGTAAATTAAAGCTAACAGGCTTGCGTAGCCATGATGCAAAGCGCATTGCAAACACCCGACCTGATCCTATGGAAATCGAAAGGCTTCTCCCGGGATGCTCGGACGCCATCTGTATGCGGCAGCACGGCTGACGCATCGGGAGGTTTGCAGCCAAGTTAACAGGGCTGTCTTAAGACCTGGTCTTGGAAGTTGTAGCTAAACCCAGAGGCGCATCCTTCGAGAGGGCTCAGAGAGAACTCGCAGGAAATCTGCACTGAAGATCAAAATCTGGGGTTAATCACAGGTCTCGAGAAGAGTGCCTTCCTCCAGACAGTGTAATGGATCTTTCCGAAGAGATTAAGGCTACAGTTGCAGACAGAACAGGCCAGCGCAATGCCCATGTCGCCAGGGCTCACAGCTAGGCTTTTGGGTGGTGGCGGATGGGCTTGGTGGCAGGGCTTAGACATCGCGTGCATCTGATTGTCACCACTGCTGGTGTCCTGCCATCCATGCCACATCCAACTCTGCTCCTACCCCACTCCACACTGCCCTTCTTTCCCAGAGTTAATAGGAAGATAGACAGCAGTGTTGCTAGGTTGCTTTCCGCTAAAAGTAACAAAATTCTTTTCCTGTTTGCTTCAAGAGGGAGGCTTCTTTGCGGGAAGTCCAGAGGGGTTTAGGATTCACTCTGTCCGATGGCTCTAGTCTGCTTCCCTGTGGGTTCTTTTTGCAACACAGCTTCATCTTCGGGTTGGCGGCAAGAAGACGCTGCGGCTGGTTCCAGGCCTCGTATCTGTGCTTGACGATGTCCGCGAGGAGAAAGAAAAGTCATTTCTAGAAGCTTTTTAAGAAGACTGAGAAACGAGTTTCCCCTGAGCCCCCAGGAACTTAAAACCTCTGTTGGCGTGCCAATGGCCTGAATTACATGTGTTCATTCCTAAGGCAGTCACCGGCAAGCAGGATGGCAGTGCCCCTTGACCAGTCAGGCCTGCCTCTGGCCTTGAGGGTGTCTATCATGTTCCGCTGGGGGCCCCATAACTACGGGGGGAAGGGGAGACACATAAAATTAGGCTTTCTGTGACCCCCCAAAAATATCAAAAGAATGATGAATAGGCAGTTACAATGTCCCCGCCGCAGGATATGTTGTTGTAATTTTTAATGACAGTAATAAAAGCTATGGTAATCATCATGCTGTCCCCAAATATTCTGCCTCTCTGCCTTCTGAGCACGTGGTAGTAAGGTACTTGTTGGGTCCCTTGTGGGGCCATGTCACCGGATCTGACCCGTGACCTGTGAACTAAAGTGGTATGTTCAACTTCTGAGCCAGAGCATTTAATGATCTGTGCTAGTTTCTCCAGATAGTTCTTTTCCTCTGCTCCAGATGCCAGCAACACTTCAGCTAATGGATGACCCTCCAGCCTGTGTCCTGAAGTAAGGACAGGGCAGAGCAGAGAGCCTCCAGGCCACTTGCAATGAACAAGTGGCACGATAAAGAAAGAAACACTTTGACATTTGAGATAATTTGTGGCTGCAGCAAAACCTTTGTGTATGTTACCAATACAATAGGTAACATCTGTTGAGTGTTCCAGGCCTGTGATAATGCATTATCACCAGTTCCTCTGGATACGAGAAATCAAGGGTGGTAGAGACTCCTTCCATTCACCAACACTACCAAAATGACTTTATTCCTAGGCGTTTGTACCAACTGGCCCTTGCCTGAAATGTACCCACGTACAGATTGCTCCACAACACCACGGGAAAATGTCCTAAGGATTCGGGGACAGAGAACAAATGAGTTCTAGTGAGTGTGTGTATATGTGTATAGAGGTCGTCAGAAAGAGATCAGTAACATTCAGGTATATACACAGGGTGGAGCTTCGGTAAGACGAGAGAGAAGAAAATATGCTGTTGGAATAAAATTACCTGTTGTTTCTGCACATCTTATGAGCAATGCACTGATTGCCTTTTGTTTCCACTATCTTTTCAACGATGTTTTTATAGCAAACAGTTTGGAGGATAGAGATAATGTCTTCCCTGGAGCAAACAGCAGATTTCCAACCACCCTGGGAAATAGAGATCATATCTTTCCCTGAAACAAAGGCAGGTATACTTACAATCCAGTATAATAAAGTCTCCCTCCACAGCAAAGTAGGTATGCTTAGTGCCCATTATAAAAGAGTCGGGTTCCTTAAGCACATGGTTCCTCTCCTGTAATGCAACCCACTATGTGTGTAGCTGTCATCGCCTTATGGGAATTGACCCTTTTGATGCAAAAATTCTGATATACTAGTTACTGCTCTTGCTATGGATAACAGAGGGTCCTTTATCTCTGACCCAGGAGTCTCGTGTCCCCTGGCAGCACTCACGAAACTGTAGTAGCCTAACTCGTTAGCTTTCAAATAGGGTAAATCTTATATATGGTTGTTTATGGACAGGTAACATCCCAAATTAAGTATATAGGGGGAAGTTAGAGAGAAGCCTTGTTTTATCAAGACTTTGCCCAGAGAAATTCATCATTTTCCAAGTCATATTTTTTGTATTCCTTCCTTAAACCTGGCAGACTCAGGTGATTGAAAACCCTGAGGTCAGGGATGTCCTTTGGGCTAGGTTACAGATGCGCTTAGCTACTCTCACCTGCCATCAACCTGTTAGAAAAATTTTCTGTGGAATCTTTACATCCACCTGAGAATCTAAGCAACCAGCTTTGAAAATAAACCAGAACACTATCCCAGAGCATCATTCTCAGATTGCCTGAATAAAGGCCTGCTCTGGTAGCCTCTGCTTTCTGTGTCCTGATATCAGGAAATCTTGGTATGCCAAGTTTCCAAATGAAATATGTTCAGTGAGAATCCTATTTGAACAGAGAGTAGAATTGACTCTAAGTGTATAAGCTTCAACATCTAACTTATCATATGTCACCTGCTGTGTCCCGAATGAAATAAATTTATGACAGTTAATCAGGAGTCAGAGAACAATGGGTTGTACAGAGCTCTTTGCACCCAGTCACACATTTCCCCCCACAATTCATAACACAAGTCATACATGGGATAGGGACGTAAGTATATTCTTACCTTTGTAAGAAGCAAAGACAATTATGAGACAATGTGCATGGAATTGAGACCATCCCAGCAATAATGTTTACACCCATCCAAGTCACTGAGTCAGACTTGAATGATTTTTTTTTAATGAATCTCCATTGTATCAAACTGTCAGCCATATCTTATCTGAATCTATGAGATTCAGGGGAAAATCTTCTCTTGGAGTATAAATGAATCATCAATATGGCATTTCTAGAAAGATCTCAATCCATTCACTTTCAGGTATTAAGTTCATTTATTCATGAACTCAATATTAATAATTTACTGAATGCTTATTAATGTGCCAGGCTAAAACAGATACAATCCCTGCTCTTAGAAATGTTCACACCAGAAGCACTTAATTTTGAAATATTCTAAGTGCTATGAAGTAAAAGTAAATAGTGCTTTGGAAACTTGGAGGCTCAAGGAAGGCTTTGCCAAAGATGGGCGTCAGAGGTGAAATCTGAAGGCTTTATAGGGATTTATTGCTCAACGAAGTTGGGGATGGAACAGTGATGACAGTGGGAGGTTAAAAGATTATTCCATACTAACAGAACAGCATGTGGCAAATGCATACTTGCTACTTTTAGGGCAATAAAGAGGGTCAAGTCCAAAATTTGGGATAATTCAAGCTGCAAAATAAGTAATGAAAGCAATAGATTAAAGCTTATAGAATAAAATAAATATCCACCAGTCCACAGTGATAATCAACAACCGAATAAATAAATAAATAGGGGGAGGAAAGCTCCTCCTTACTGTAGAATCCCAATTAATAAATGTAAAAGGGATGAGGAAAATAGAAAAATCACCATTCGAAAAACACCACAATAATAATGATTGCATGCAAGAATCATCAACTGATGATAAAATTGGTGAGTAAAAGCATAAAGAGAAACAGAATATCCACACAGATTCAAAATTTCTCTTCTCCCACCCGCCCCCCACAAAGAGTAACTAACAATGAAGATACTTGGCTGATACCATTTAAACAAGAGCTCAAAGTTAACATCACCAGTAATGAGACAGTAATATCACATCTCTCCTGATATAATACACTGAAAAGAATTATAACCTGTGATATTCTTGCCAAATTATGCACAACCTGAATTTAACATGAGAAAACATCAGACAAAACCAAACTGAGAATTATGGTACTGTACTAGATAACTGTCTTGTGTTCTTCAAGGTTGTCAAGGTCATAAACAACAAAGGAAGAGTGGGGAACTGCTCCAGATTCAGACTAAGGAGACATGACACTCACACGCCAGGCAGAGTCATGGATTGGACCCTGAAGCCACTGGAAATCCAAGTAAGATCTGTAGCTTGGTTGCCAGTATTGCATATGAATGTTAATTTCCTGTTTTTGATCATTACACTCTGGTTATGAAAGATCACATTTAGGGAAGCTGGGTGAAAGGTATATAGGAAATCCTTGTACTATTTTTGCACCATTTTTTGTATGTCTGAAATTATTTAAAAATAACAAGTTAAAAAAAGTAGGAGCTGAAGGAAAAGGGGCAGGCCAGCTGGAGCATAGAAAGTGAGAAGTGGCTGGTGAGGTGAGCAGCTGGAGACTACACAGGGATTTATTTGTAGGTGACATTAGAGATTGAGTCTTTACTCCTCAGAGTAAAGGAAGATTTCGAAGGGTTATAGGCAGGGCAGAGATCACATTGGCTGCAGTGGGGTAAATGGGTGAGAGGCAGGCTAGAATATGTGGGGAGATCAGGATATTGCAAGCGTGCAGGAGAGACGTTGATGTCAGCTTGGTCTAGGGTGATGACAGCAAGAATGGATGAATATGAGGAGAGTCTAGAGGTATTTAGGAAGTAAAATCATGGAATGATGTGGGTGTGGAGAACGATCGGGACGTATGTGTGAAGGATGACCGTACATTTCTGGCTTGTCCAACCAGAGAAATAGAGAGGTGAGTCACCAGACAGAGCAAACACTGAAGAAGGAAGAGATGTTGTAAGTTCGGCCTTGGATACCTTGAGTTTGAGGTCCCTTGGATGGACCCAAGGGCCGATGTTAGAAGAGGTAGTTGGATTTTAGGGGAATGAAGATCAGAGGATAAGTCTGAGATGGAAATAAAAAATGATCATTGAAGCGACTTGCCCCCAGAGCAGTGCTGGGGAGAGACATGCAGACAAAATAGTTGTGATTTATTCTAGAAAGCACAAAAGTTGAGTTATGAATAAAGTTGTGTGTGAGCAGGAAGGAGGGGGCAGCTACTAATGTGGGTAACGTGCGAATGGGTCTCATAGTGGAAGTACTGTGGAGACGAGCTTAGGAAGATGGATGGGAGTCGGTTAAGCTAATGCAGGGGAATTTTTGGACAGTCTGCCCGAAGATTCCTCTATTTCTTTAACTGATAAGCAGGTCAACCCCACAGGTCCTGCTAACAGGAAGTGACTATTAGTCAACTGTGTGGTCCCTACAAGTAGGAAGAAAGCAGTGCATTGTCCTTGCCCTTTTCCCTTGTTGGGTATATTTTGAACTTGATCTGTAATGCATGAATGTTCCAGAGTTTTTCTTCTTCTTTCTCTTCTGCAATGCTCCTCCCATCAAAAGTCCCCCAGCACTATCTACAGGGCATAATAGATGGTTTCCAAGATGATTATTTGTAGGTTCAGGTGTTAACTGATAATGACTTACTTACGTTACCACCTCGGGGACATTTCCATTGTAACAAGGGACTGAATCAGTCCCACCAGAACCAGTTGCAAATTGGGGAAGTCAGCATTGTAGCAGGAATTACAGGTTCAGAGTGACTTTTCTTCGGGACCCCACACTAAGTACCCGTATTGCAAATGACCCCATGTCCTTTAGAGCTGTTTTCCACTCCCACCCACCAAGAGATACACTGTCTTCTCATCAATAACGTGGCCAGAGATCACAGTGGGAATAGGAAAGAAAATACATGCCTGAGGATGGGGGATCAGAATCATCCAGTGATTCTGAGAAATTGCCAAGGGGATTCTGAAAAGATTAGGGGAAGAACTTCTTTCTTCCTTCTCCTCCGAAGTTTGTGAGCCACTGCTCAAGAACCCTTAATTCTTCTTCCCACAGAGTCAGAATAACCAAATTTGGCTCTCCAGAATGACTCAATTACCATGCAGGCTCCCATGTGATCTTGGCTAACTCCTGTTTGAGGACCAGCTCTTAGGGCAAGCCATTGTCAAGTCAGAATTTCCATCCACACACCCTTCGTGAATTTCTTCAGATAGTGTCAAGAATACTTCCAGATAGCATATACCCTTTGCTCAGTGCTTTTGTTAATGACTGCAAAATGGGATAATTTTAGCCGAAAGTCCCATTAAAACATTCATTAAACTAGCAATGAGCAGTTGGTAATTGAAATTAAAATCAACAATGCCATTTACAGTGGCATCAAAGACCATGAAATACTTAGGGACAAATTTAGTAAAATATATGCAACGTCAGAACAATTATAACTACAAAATGTTGCTGAATAAAGGAGACCTAAATAAATGAAGAGAAATATTAGGTCCCTGGGTTGGAAGATGTTGTTTTCATTTTAGTTCTTCCCAATTTGATTGATAGAATCAATGCAATCCCAATAAATAAAAATAAAATCCCAAAGATTTTAAAAATGTATACACGGACAAGCTGATTCTAACATTTAGAGAGAAATGTAAAAGATACCGAAAACAATTCTGACATAGAAGGAGCAAAGTTGGAGGACTTATACCAACTAATTTCAAGACTTACCTTAAAGCAATAAGAATTGAGACAGTTTGGTATTATTGGGCGCCTGGGTGGCTCAGTCGGTTGAGCATCCGACTTCAGGTCAG
Organism: Acinonyx jubatus; assembly: GCF_027475565.1. Classification (NCBI taxonomy): domain Eukaryota; kingdom Metazoa; phylum Chordata; class Mammalia; order Carnivora; family Felidae; genus Acinonyx; species Acinonyx jubatus. Next base: position 27,155,119 of record NC_069387.1, on the reverse strand, counting down.
GTCATGATCTCACTCTTCGTGAGTTTGAGCTCCACATCAGGCTCTGTGCTGACAGCTCAGAGCTTGGAGCCTGCTTCCAATTCTGTGTTTCCCTCTCTCTCTGCCCCTCCCCCTCAAAAATAAATACACATTAAAAACTAAAAAAACACACGACAGTTTGGCACGGTGTCTGAATAGACACCTATTTGAAGAATTAGTATCGAGTCCAGAAATAGATCCACACATGTACAGGCAAGTGATTTTTGACAAAGATGCCGAAGTAATTTAATGGGGGAAGTGATAGTCTTTTCGGAGTGCTAGTTGTATATATGTATTTGCAATCCGTATGACAATGTGCTTACACCAGAATACTTCAGACTTAACAGCAAACAGTCCACTAAAAAAATGATTTAAAAAAATTGGAAGAGACATTTCATACAAGAATGTCTAACTAGCACATGAAATGATGCTCAGTATCCTGAATTGTCAGGGAAATGAAAATTAAAAATGCAAGAGAAGCAACTCCCCACCCGTTAGAATAGCTAAGATTAAAAAGACATACCAAGTCAGAAGCCAGCGCTGGCAAGGATGTAGAGCCAGGGAACTCTCATACATTGCTGGTGGGAAAGCAAAATTGTGCAACCACTATGGAAAAGAGTTTGGCAGTTTCTTACAAAAACACACTTTAAAGGATAACACCCAGAAATCCTATTCCTAATATTTACCCAAGAGAAATGAAAACATATGTCCACAGAAAGACATGTAGACAAATGTTCATAGGAGCTTAATTCATAACAGCTAAAAAGTGGAAACAACCCTAATTTCATCCACAGGTGGATAGATAAACATACCGAGGTGTGGTCAAGCGGTGAAAGGCTAGTCAGCCATAAAGACAGAATGAAATGCTGCTATATACCATGACGTGGATGGATCCCAAAACTGTTATGCTGAGTAAAAGAAGCCTGACACACCAAAAAGTACATACTGTATGATCCCATTTATGTGAAATTCCAGACAGGACAAATCTAATCTACAGTGACAGAAAGCAGACCAGTGGTTGCCTGGAGCTGGGGCTGGAAGGATTGACTGGGAAGCAACACAAGGGAATGTTCTGAGGTGAAGCAAATGTTCTGCATCTTGATTGTAGCAGTGGTTACTTGGTTATATAAACTTGTCGGGGCTCATCAAAATGTACATTTGAAATAGGTGCGCTTTGCTGAATGACAATCATACCTCAATAAAGTTGATTCAACAGGATAAAACATTTAATGAGTAGAACATACTGTGCTACTCAAATATCCAACTGTGAAGAAGCCTGCATATAGACACAGAGAGAGAAATCATCCCTGGGGCACCTCAGTCTGTAAAAGGTACTCACCTTCGTGATGACCCCAGGTTCTTCTGGAAGCTGCCTTATGAGCTTGCTGTGGGGCCTGCCCTAGGGTTCGGCGTCTTAGCCATCTTGAGGCACCATTGTTTGTGCTGAGTTATGGGATGACCCGGGAATTCTGTTTTAGTCCTCGGTTGAAGGACTTTGCCCTCTCTTCCCAGCTCTGGTCTGCTGCCTGATTTTGTAAGCTTCCACCTCTCGTTCTCTCTCTTCCCAGAACTCCCAGGGCATGGAGAAGCTCGTGCTGCCCAGCCAACTCCCACCTGAGGCTGAAGTCTTTTCAATTTACAGAGAGAGGCGACGTAACTGCTTTTGCCGTCATTGGCCCTTTCTTTTTCTTCCTCTTCCTCTCTCTACTTTGTCTGTCAAGGCCCCCAAATCACATCCTACTTCTATTGGACTCTGCTAGAACCTCTCTGTCTTTTCAGCTGATAGCTCCCATCCCTCGATTCCATGTCTCAATGTCACTGTGACAGCACGGGAAAAGATTGAGGACTTTCCCTTTGATTTCAGAGTGAGCAAGGGACTCAGGAAAGGATGGAATGGCCCCAAATGAGAGAGCAACCCGCAGGCCAATGCCTGTCATATTGAGACTTCACAGTAAAAATATCCTTCAAGGAACAGCAGTCAGCCATTTACTCCAAATTATCACCCATTTGCCCCCAAATAATCTGTGTGATCTGTAATTACACTTTTGATTGCTTCTTATTTCTACGTGGTAGACTTCAAACTCCTTAGCATTGCCCACCAGACCATCATAGTCCTGTCTTTGCATATGAGGTCCCTGTCCTTTCTTGTCCTCTTCTGCCGGTAACACCTCAAGCTTCAGCTGAAACATACCCTCATATGTGAAGTCTGACCTACACTCCCAGGTGGGCATGAGTAAGCCCTCCTCGCTCAGCTCTTTACCTGTCTCTGCTGTTGGACTCGTCACAATTCCACAGTGATTCGGCCATGTGACCCTCTCTCCAAAGAAATGTCCAGCTTATCGAGGGCAGAAACAACAGTAGACACAAACACTGCCTAAAGCTTGGCTTCCATCCTATGAAGCTTGCAGGCCAGCAGGAGAGCTGAACATTCACATCACTGTAATGCAAGAGTAAGTGTGAAGTATTCGCTTAAATGTTAAGCAGGACCGGAACAGCAAGGGAGAAGGGTTCAAGTCAGACAATTGGCACTGTTGTTCGAAATGATCTACCAACCGCTAATTTTTAGTGAGTACTTTCTCTGGGCCAAAGACCAGCATAGCA